>NW_028242897.1:0-600000 GCF_964263255.1 Lissotriton vulgaris
GCACTTGTCAAGTTGCTGGGGCCGGGCGGGGTCTGCACATCGATCCCCCCTTAGCTGTGAGTGCCTGAGGTGTAGGCTGATCGTTCTGCGACGGCAGGTGCATACGGACCCATGGAGGCTCTTCCAGGTACTGTTTGCAATGGCAGGTCAGGGGCTCAGGGCGCCGCACCTCTGGCACAGCAGCTGAGGGCATTGGATAAAGCACAGTAGCAGAGTACCACAGCCCAGGCGAATTAAAATAACGGGAAGCCATCCAGCGGTTTCACTGGGCCCCAACAGGATATGCAGACATCCCTCCCTGTGCGACTTTCATCCACAACCTCACCCCAGGATGCCGGATACTTCTGGACTCACGGGCTGCTGAGCTCACTCACTGGGAAATTCATTTGGGGTGTACAGCTGTCCTTAACCATAGTCCAGCCACAGAATAGGTCACACGAGATCGACCAAGGACCCGGGTAGGAACACCCCCTCAGGCCTAGACGTCACACCACCTTACGTGGAGGAGACACAATTGGACGATGAGGAGCCTGTGTGCAGAGAAGGTCACTGCAGACACAACATTAGAGCGGTGAGTCTCCGTGAAAGGGTGGCGGGCAACATGGTGACCTATCTTGAGAAATGGTTCTACACTGATGCGGCTCCTCGTGGCCTCTCTCAATTCATCGTCCTGGAGAAGGCGCTCTGTGTGCCGGCTAGGTCCCCAATACTGAGAGCACTACCTTGACCTGTAGTACCCACGATACTCAACTACAGAGACAGAGACACTCTACTGCGTGCGGCCCGATCATCTGACCCCATGCGAGTTGGTAATAGCATGATCATCATTTTTATAGACTACACGCTGGCGGTCCAGCGCAAGAGGACATCAAATCTGGAAGTGAAACACACACTCCGTGAGTTGGGCCTCCACTATATGCTGCTATTTCCTGCCCGCCTCAAGGTCATGCTAGATGACCATTCACATTTCTTCAATACACGAGCGGATGCGTGGAACTGGCTCAATAGACACCGTACTGGTGCAGACGGTACCCCCCTTTAACACTCACAGATGCATAAGAGATACTGCAAGATTGTTGTTCACTGCAAGATTGTTGTCTCAGTAGGAGGCGAAGGATTGTTGATAATTTGACTAGAGATGAACGCAGGTCCCTACGTGATTTCAAAATAGATAACAGCATTGTAATCCAGGCAGCTGACAAAGGCGGCAACATTGTTGTGATGAATAGGTCTGATTATAGTGGTGATAGTGGTGATACGTCAGTTACAAGATACTTCTTGTTATGTGAAGTTAGAGGGCAACACCATTTTTGAAGCCTCTACATTGATTAATGGCAGACTGTATTCATGGAAGGAGGAGGGGATGTTAGATGAAGCAGAATTTAAATATCTCAAAATGGATCATCCTACTTACCCCGTTATTTACATTTTACCTACAGTCCACAAATCTAAAACCAATCCGCCGGGGAGACCTATTGTCTCCGGCATTGGCAGTATGACAGAACACTTGTCTGAATTCTTAGGTACATTTTTGAAACCCTTTGTGAGCAATCTACCCTCTTTTATTAGGGACACAATGGATGCCCTTAATAAGCTAGAAGATGTAACCTGGGAGGAGGGCTTTACCCTGGTAACATTGGATGTGGTAGGACTTTATACTTGTATCCATCAGGACAAAGGAATCCAAGCACTGAATCACTATTTGGGCAGTAGAAGCGCAAGCTTGAGGGAACACTCCAACATGCTGGTGTAAATGGCGGGTTTAGTTCTGACGAATAATTTCTGTTTATTCGAAGATACTTGGTTTAATCAGATCAGGGGTGCTGCGATGGGCTCCAGGTTTGCTCCCTCTTACGCCGACCTATTCATAGGTTGGTTTAAGAGGGAGCATGCGTGGAGTCGCGGTGCTAGTAACTGGACAGACCACATCATTTTCTGGACACGTTTTATTGATGATGTTTTAATGATTTGGAGAGAGATACATGTGGAGCTGTTGGAGTACTTTGAATATCTGAATAATAATGATTTAAATGTAGTCCTGACACTGAATCAAAGCCAGACCAGCATTGTTTTTCTGGATGTAGAACTATTTGCTGAAGGTGATAGAATTTTGAGCAAACTGTATAGAAAAACAACAGCAACCAACTCTATACTCAGAGCAGACAGCCATCACCCAGCATCAGTTATTTGTGGAATAGTCCAGCCACAGAATAGGTCACACGAGATCGACCAAGGACCCGGGTGGAGAAATGATAAGGACTAGGCGTAATTGTAGCAAGGATGATGATTTTCATTCTGAACTGAATGTTTTACAGCACAGGCTAGCACAAAGAGGCTACAAGAGACAAGATCTTGGTAAGGCAAGATCAAGAATCATGAATATAAGCAGACAGTCCACTTTGGTACAAAAATATAGGGAAAAATCGAAGGAACGCCTAGCATTTTTGACCAAGTATTATTTAAAGAAAGATCGCATATATAAAGCTCTTGGTAAAAACTGGGATCTTTTGAAGAATGTTCCAGGTCTTATGCCATATATTGGTGATAAACCAGAGGTTGTTTTCATGAGAAGTCCTACGATTAAACAAATGGTCACTTGCAATTACTTGGAACCTGAATGTGTGAATGACGCGAACTGGCTGCCTAAACCACCCATGGGCTTCTTTGTCTGTAGATCATGCAGTATATGTAGTTTAGGATTGAAAAAAACTAAGGATTTCACTTTTACCACTAAACAGAGATACATCATCAAATAATGTATTAATTGTAAGACCACAGGAGTGGTGTATGCAGTGATTTGTGACTGTAACAAGGTATACATAGGGAGCACCAACCACAAGTTGAAACATGATGAGATATCACCTTTGTACCAACACATTAAAGAACATTACAATTTGCAAACCAGGATAAAATTCCATGGTATCCAGAAAGTCAAACTTTGCAAACGGGGGGGGGGGGGGGGGGGGTGGGGGTGACTGGGAATTAGATCTCAGAATACAGGAAGCCAAATGGATAAGCAGATGTAAAACGCTGAACCTGGGACTTAATAGTGATAATGAGTTACACCATTTTCTTTGATGCGTTTACATATTGAAGATTTAAAGTTCAGTGTAGTCTCTTTCACTGTATCAATATACAGGCCTCACTTCACACACTATATGACAGCTTAATGTCTTCATTGACTTTGGTTGAGGGTAATTGGAGTTGAATTTTCCCTTGACGTTTTTGAATTACTATGGTGCAGACCGTAAAATTAGGAGTTGTTTGAGAATGAGTCTAGAGAGAGTCCTTATGTATTTTACGAGCATTATACTCGGATTGAATTGGTACACTGATTCCTTATGGAGTATGTTGTGAATCTTGACCATTATGAGTGTTTTCAGACTTGTATCAGAGAGACTTTTTTCTGGTATGGATCACCCAACTTATTTGGAACATCCATGCTCATGTCTTAATTGAGTCGAAGAGGATATGAGCATGAATTGTATGGGGCTTTTTATACATGGATCGCATTAAGAATTACAGGATTCATTTGTTGATTGAAACTTCTTACTAAAAGTGTTTGGCGTAGTCCGCTACTTGTAACATAATTGGATCAAAAGGTTATAATGGGCTAATTTCGATATAGGTTTAAACTTATTGACTTTTTCTTTGGTACAATGAACACAATCGAGGGGAGACCTGATTGTTAGTATGTGGAGCGCTCACCGAGGGAGGTATGATGCAAGATAAACATGTTTAGTGTTAATCACGGCTGCTCATTAAATATCAGCACGTTTTGTATTGTCACTATGCTCGCAATCCGATTGGATATGATTTCACCATACTTCTGTTTTAATGGATTTCAATTATGCTCGGTATACAGAAATATGTATAAACTAGTGTTTGTTTTTTACCCACGTACAATGAGGGGTTATTGGGCGCCGGTCCGATATTCATGAGCTTGGATTGGCTCACCAGCTAGTATTTCCAACGTACAGACGGAAGCATTAGCAATGTAGAGGACCAGAGAGGGAACCACGTTTTCTTTATACACGAGTAAGGTGATGGGCTATTGAGTGACAGGAAATACAAGTGAATCATTCCTCAATCGAGACTCGTGGCCATTTTTACTTTCACGCTTTTGATTGGTGAAAAATACATTCGGACCTAGTTGAACACCATGGATATTGTGATTAGGCGGGAATACACGAAGCCGCTGATTGGTTCTTGTAATCTTCTTAAGGAACCAGCGGGCTCCAGGCCGGTGCGCAGTGGATGACCACATACCCAGTGTCGCCGGCCTGGATCTCGTGTGGAGGAATTGTTGCTCTGGTCCAGGTAAATACAGGGGACTTGTTTTTAGACATCAGTTATCCACAGGTTTTTGGTATTTTTATGAATTGATGGATTTCTCTCATTTGTAGATGGAGGCAAATGGTTTGTCTTAAAACTCCCTGGGGAATGATACTGGATACTTTAATTTTGAGGTAAGCCTTACAGCCCTCATGGATTGTCAGATGGGGGTTGGTGATTTGGCCACAGTTAGATGTAGTAGTTCATAGGACTAGTGACTCTCTTATTGTTTTCAGATTTGAATTGGGAGATTACACAAGTGACTATATCCAGGCCTGAATAGGAATATATGTTGTTGTTTTGAGGTGAGACCTGTTTTTTTTATACTACCATTTGCAGTGGTCTATACTAGTACACTGTACTGGGGGTACTCTGGATACAGCATGAATCAATAAAGAATTCTCCTTACTAAGTTAACACAGTGTATACTTTTCTACAGTGACTTATCCAATATAGATAGAGACAGTAACATGTCTGACTTTGAATAACTGTAACTGGCTTTAGGTCTCATACTTTATTTCTTTTTTATTCTTGTCTCAGATTTGACATCTAAGCGGGGAGGACTTAATCTACTGGATCTTAATACCGAGCACAGGCCACCGCATTTGTTGATTATATACAGTTACTTTGAGGTAGGCTACTGCAATGGCTCATTTCTTTTCATGGCTGCTGATTGTAAGCTCTCTTTCAATTTAATATTGTTTTGACTTTTTTGTCATATATAGCTTTAACAATGGCAATGTTGTATCGCAACGCTCATCGTATTTATCAGAATGGAATATAGGCAGGTGTCAGTGTCTGTGATGTCATCTATCATTGTTTGCAAACTAGATGTATGCTTGTTGATTTAAATGTAACAATATTTAATATACATTATTTACTTATGAGTATAGATGGACAACTGGGACCTCCTAGACCTCTGGAGACATAGGTACTTACAAATGCAGGAGTACTCGCTCTATTCCCAGTGCACGATCTGCATGTTAGACTTGGTCGGATACTGGCCTCTCCGTGCGGGAATGACTTCCCAAATAGAATACTTAGCCCGTACATACTCCAAACACAATCCACTCCTGATGCGCTTAGACTGGGGTAAGATTGACCCCAATCCCCACCTGGAGGCTTTGCCCAGAACTGTTTCGCAACCCAATCTTTAGGGACTCCCTGGGAGACGGCATTGAGAACTACTTCCACATCAGGCTACTGCACCCGTATTCGCGATCTGGGAGGCATTTAAAGTAGTGATCCCGGGCCACTGCCTCTGCAAGCAGATAGGAGTCTGTAGATTTCCAGAAGCCGAGCTCACCGACTTAGAGGCTAAGCTGCGGGATTTGGAGGACATGGTGCTGCTGAACCTTTCCCAGAGTCTGGAACTCCTGGAGGTGCAGAGGCAGCATGCTGTAATGGTGGGAGATTGGGCCTCTTCACATATAGATAATTTATACCTAAGATGCATACTGAGGGAGGCGGGCGACTTTTGGCTTGCTGGTCACCTCGAAGCACCACGCTCGCTTGGTGTGAGCACTCCATGCAATTTATGGTATGCGAAAACAAACAGACTGACATTCACAATGTGTTCGTACAGCACTACCGAGCCATGTATAGTGGATCCCATGTAGCTGAGGACAATGAAATTTTCAGACTCCTGGCGGAGGTAGCCATTCCTAGCTTTCCAGATGACATCTGACAATCGCTCGGACTAATAACTGAAGTACAGGAAATTTGAGGGGCCATCAAGGAACTGTTGGCCGAAAAGACTCTTAAAGTGGATGGCCTCCTCGTGGAGTTTAGACGTTTGCCCCTCTCCTTGCGCCCCACCTGGTGGACCTGTATAAAGCGGCCTGAGAGATGGGCACCTTTTCCCATCCTGTTGAGAAGCTTTACTGATATATTTACTGAAGCCAAGTAAAAACCCTGAGGAGACTTCCTCTTATCGTCCTCTGTCGATGTCGACTATTGATCACAAGGTACTTAGTAAGATTCTGGCAATTCGTTTGCAGCCCCATCTGCACCTGCCGATTCATGTGCACCAAAATGGTTTTATTCCCCACCGAAATACCTCCCTAAATATTAGACGCCGCCTGCCTGGAGTCCTTTCCTGATGCAGTTGTTCTCTCAGTTGATCTGCGAAAGGCCTTTGACACCCTACAGTGGTGGTACATGCAGGATGCAATACAATGCATGAACCTGGGGCCTGAATAGGATAAATGGATTACACTGCTATATAATGGGGAAGAGACGAGGGTGAAGACTGGGGACAGTATCTCAGAATCCTTCGAGATTTGCATGAGCACAAGACAAGGATGTCCCCTGCTCCCTGTTATTTACACTGGCAATTGTGCCTTCTGCTGGCATTATTTAAAAGAATGGGTCGGGTAGGGGCATACCTCTGCACTATAGGGAACATAACATCTCCCTGAATGTGGGTGACATGCTTTTATTTTTAGGTGATGGAGAAACGTGTATACTGTAGAGAGGGTCTATGCTGCATCTGCTGAGGGAGGCAATGGGCCTACGGACAAATTGGGAGAAGACACGTACCTTTCCAGTGCATGTTCGTCCGGTACCAAAACATACTCCGTGAACCCAGGATGTTGCAGTAGTTCGGGGTCAAAATTTACCACACAGATGTAGACAGTTGGGAGGGTAACCTAAATGGAGTGCTTCACTCTACAGTGCATAAAGATATCCCAGAAGAAGCACCGGTTAAGTTATTTGATATGTACTGTTATGCAGCATATCACATGTAATCAGTAGTCATACATGCCTAGAAGGTAGACAACATATCAAACAGCAGCATCAATGTTATGGAACTGCATTATAGAAGCAGCAATATGGCTTTAACCCCCAAGAGCCCACTGCTAGTATGATGGTAACCCCTGCTGCAGGGCAGGAGAATAAACTTACAACAGTGCATACATGCACCACTACCATACCTTGCTGAGAGCATTAGCCTTCCTTCGGCACCATTCAAACAGAAGGCGTTCAGAGCACATCTACATTATGGGTTCACCTGAAAGACATGTAGCAACCAGAAGACTGATAGCCCAGCAAGGCCCGAAACAACCCTGCCACTCCAAAAGAAGAATGTCGCTGAAAATGTTTACTTCGCCTTAGCCGCGGCATTACATTTTTTTCGTATTCCTAGACATGGTCGGCAGCGCTAACTTCTACTATTAAGTGGAAATAACCACATCCCAATATAGGTAGGCCTGTTTGAAGCTCTAGTATTTCATGGTGGCAAGGCCGTGCATCAACACGATGCCGACTGCTCTCCTCCTATCTGCTCTCTACACATTGTCAAAGTATACTGAGCTCCAGCATCTTGGATTGGTAGTCGAAGGCCACCACCTCGACCTGGAGCCGCTGCTCCTGGCAGGTCTGACAGGACACCTGGCTGCCGATGCAAAAATACTCCCACGAAGCAGCAATTTTTACAGCACAGCCAGGGCAGCCTCTGCTCGCCCTTATCTACCTTGTCCAGCGATCGTTATGTGCAGGCTGGTCCCAAATAGGATGAGCCCCAAGCATCCCAGCCAATCCAAGCACTGCTCCCTCTTATGGTGCTTATAATTCTAAACAGCATAAGAGCAGCGCCAGGATTGGCTGGGTCAGGCAAAGACAACGCTCCGTCAGAGACTGATGGAGCTGTGTCTCTGCGTGTCACGTCCCTGGTAACATTGCTTCTGGATACGGACCTGTCCATGTTAAGCTGGACACAGTGGAAACACCGGCCAATTTGATAAGCGCAGTTCAGTTTACACTGCCTCAGCTTCTAGGGATCGTCCCTGCGTATCCTTGCTGGGAAAGAGCACTGTAGTCTCACCCCTCATGTAGGGTGACCAGGCGTCCCGGATTTGCCCGGACGGGCATGTTTTTTCACCATCGGTCCCGGCAGATTTCAGGAAATTTAGCTTCTGTCCCGGTTTTTAGAGCGGGTCGGCTGAAAACGGCAGGAAGTGCTTTTTTATGTTTTACAAAGCAGGGTTAGAAGGCAGTTTCAAGAAAGCAATTTAAGTAACATGCAAGCTTCTGGGTTCAAAAATTGCATTTTATGTATTTTCTAACTGCCTGTCCTGTAATTCTCTGCTGAGGAGCACTGTCATTTTGTGCGCTCGCTTGAAGTAAAACTGGAGTCCTTCTTCTAGTTTTGGGAAATATCCTGGTTTTTGGCTTTAAAATTCTGGTCACCCTACACTCATGCCGGTTCAGGGGAAAATAATTAGGAAAGTAATGTCCTAAAAAGGAGTCTTTCTCTGGTGCGATGGCTCACAGTAGGGGGTCTATGCCCCCACACTTCCATGCAGGACCTGCCCTTGTTTGGTGTGCGCACAAATATGGGATATAGACAGATGTAGAACATCCCTGCGCACTCTTCAACGTCCAACCAGGGAGGGGAGTCCCGAATTTCGCTCTGTACTATATTGCAGTGCTGAGGCTGGCCTAATGGCTCCCCAGACACTACTGGGAAGAACTGGGACCTTTCGGTACCTCATCTGAAGAGGGAACACTGATATCACTCTTCTGGGGGGAGCGTCCCACTCGGGATCCATTTCCAAAATTGCTCCCAATTACCTTGCGTTGTTGGGAGAAACACATTAAGTTTGCGGGTCACTCTTGGCCATACTCCCAGGCATTACCTTTGGCGTGTCTTCCAACGTCCCGGTGCGGTCATCCCTCAGCCCGCTGGCTACACGCTGGCACTGCCATGGATCTATTATGGTCAGAGACTGCTTTGATGAGGGCAGACCAAGATTGCTGGAAAGACTCATGGGAGACGCCGGCCAGAGCAATTCGTGCACTATGAGAAAGGGGACAGGTCATGTCGCCAAAGCACGAGGTCTTACAAATAGTCCTTACTTTCGGGGATGGCAGTCAGATAGTTTCCTGGCTCTCTAAATTGATGCTACTTCAGATCCAGGTAGACTTGACACCACTGCGACAGAGGTGGGAAACTGTCTTAAACCATGACTTGCATGATAAGGAATGACTCATAGTACTTGGGCATGATCAGACTGTATTACGTAAATACCAGATTCCGTTACACCCAGTTCAACCTTATCCACATTAAATATTTCATCCCACACCAGCTAAACACAATACAGGGCACTCTTGACCAGAAATGCCCCAGATGTAATGAACTGGAAGCCAACTTCATACATATAGCATGGTCATGCCCAGTGGTCACGCAATATTGGCGGGAGGTGATAGCTGACTTGGAGTGAACTCTAGATCAGGCTGAACTTTGGCGGATGGAGGTATATCTTTTAGCACTACCTCCTGCTCTGAAACCGACAAGGGTGGGTGCTAGATTCTCGAGCTTAACTCTGGTACTGGTGAGGCGCGCCCTTGCCATGCATTAGCGATCCCCCGGGTGACCATCCCACTGCTAGTGGAAGAAAGCGGTCCAGCGCTGGGCGTTGGCGGAGGAATCTAAACTAATGGAAGATGAAAGTAAAAGTCTGCGACCTTGAGCAATTCCAGATGACTGGGGATCCATTATGGCAGCTTTCACATGGGTGGTGTCTGTAATTTTTGGCAATATGTGGACATTGGTTCGGACGGGCCCGACATGGGGATGCTGTAACCTGGCCCCCATGCGCCACCTGGATTGACACACATAAGTAAGCTAGGAGAGACACAATAGACATACATGTGTGTGATAGGTATCCTTAGACCTATTGCCTACAGTTCCATTGACGGATTTTTGTTGAAATAGTTGTAGCCACGTTCTGGAATGGAGCGATCCAAAAAATGAGTAGCTCCCTGGGTAAGACGTTCTTGCCGACACCCAAGGAATGTATCCTTAACATCTGGGGGGCCAACGATCTGACTGACCCTGAGCTGCAATGGGCGGCGCTAGGCTTCCTGTTGATCAAGCGCTCTATAGCGATGAAGTGGGGCTAGCCGGACCGAATATTGGTGGTGAGCTGGGCGGCTGAAATGGATCGCTGTATGATCGCTGAAAAGACAGTATACAAGATTCGGGGATGCCCCAAGATGTGGGACAAGAAATGGGGGCACTGGAATGCTTATCGGGGGGAGGTCTGTGATTCTCCTACGGCGGAGCTGGCCATGTCCCGAGGGGGCCCTGTGGGAGGACCTGTACTGTAACCATGTAACTTTCTTTGGTTTATGTATGATTTGATGTGCAATGCAGTGCTCGCGACTGTTTTCTGACTCTGCTTTTCTTGTTTCAGTTTAAAAAACAAAAACCAGGTCGTCAATACATCCTTATGAGAACTGATAGTTCTGTATGCACTTTACTCTGCAACGCCGCCGGACCCCAGGGTTGTCGGCTGAAGGGCTGTGTTGCTTTGATGTAGACTTTAAGTGGATTTGATTATGTCTGCCGGCCCCTGGGTTGTAGGCTTTGAGCTGTGTTTTTACATAACTGAATAATAAAGGTTTTTTCAACAAACAAAAAAAAAAAGAAATTGTTGTAGCCACGCTCGATTATAGCTGAAGTAGTCTTGTGTACTTGGGTTAGTTGCTTGGGGGCATCACTGTGTATAGATGTGACTTTCAGACTTTTGGACACGCAATGCATGTTTCAGCTGCACAACTGATCAACACATTCTGCATTGTTCTGCTTATTAAGATGTGAAGCTACTGTACGGTATCGTCTGCAACTACTAATAAATAAAGTACAAAAAAAGATGTAGCATGGCTGCCATCTTGGGCGTATTCAAAATAGCATTCCAATCCCCGGCAAAGCAAAACTACCGAATTTGTCAATCCCTGTTTTCTCGATGGATTGAACGTCCGTCTGTTCTGCCTTCCACTTTATGTAAACCTTTTGCAAGAAGTAGAATTAGGCCTCTGTTTTTCATACTGCAATATCTTCTATATCACTGTAAAGTCAATCATGTTAATCATTATCACAAGATCGCTTGACTTGGACAGAATTTAGTTAGGTACACAGTCAGCCTGTTCCTCCAGTGCAATATACTTTCAGAGATGACAGAAACAAATTAGAAATCAGCTGCTCCATGACTAAATTAAATCCGCATCTTGTTATTAAAATTAATATTCAGCATTTTATCAGTGTTGCCTGCCAGACACAGTCCATCCCACACAATTTAAGACACGAAAAGCTAATAGACGATTTCGCACAATTAGGGCTGTAATAAAGTAAATGTTGCTCTTATTCCCATTAAACTTGGAACCAACCCAGTGCTTAATTTGTGTCAGTAGAAGAAGGTGGTGGTGGGCTGCATTTTTCGGTAGCAAGACTTGTTTCTCTTCAGAGTTTGGCTAGATTAACATGGCAAAAAGAGGAGAGATGGAGGAAGAAAAAGTTAGGGAAATAGTGACAAAGAGATGGTAGAGGTGGAAATAAAACTGAAAGACTAAGAGAAAGACACTAACGACCGGATTTAGAGTTCGGCGAACAGGTTCGCCGTCACAAACGTGACGGATTTACCTTCCACCATATTCCAAATGCCATAGGATATAATTAGCAGCAGCCCATGCAGGTAAAAGCGGTGGGGCCGGGTGGGGGGAGATTTCGACAAACGGCAACCATTAATAATTGATTATTTATTTAATTATCCCTTGTGGTCGGCTGTCGAATTCCCCACAACCCGGCTCCAGTGCTCTTACATGCACGGGCCGCTGCTGGATATAATGCATTTGTAATACGGTGGAAGGGATATCCGGTAGTTTGTGATGGAGTAACCCGTCCGCTGAACTCGAAGTCAGGCCCAGTGTAGAGTGGTGATAGAAAGAGGCATGAGGTGGAATCAATACAAGGACGCCTGGCATTCAGCAACCCCGGCATTCGCCAGTGCCGGCGGCAGGCTCTTAAAACGCAGAAAAACTTTGGGCTGCCGCTGAACGGGTCTGGCTCTTCATTGGCCAGTATGAAAACACCTTCAACCAAATGGCCCCAGCTGGCCCCTATTATTACAAAAACAAAGAGAAAATGCTTCTAGGTTGGTAGTGGTAACACAGCGTCCCAAACCTCCCTGCCCAAGCATTGAGGAAGAACATCACCAGCATACCTGGTGTAGATCATAGACAGTTTTTAGTTTCTTCTGCAGAAGTCACACCAGCAATAGACTGGGTGAATTCTGCATTTTGTTTACTCCTGGTAAAGAGAAAGCCAAAACCAGAACTGTGAATTTATCTCAGTGGATGATTTTGAGACCAAGCAGAGGTGTTTGAAAGTCTTGTGGCTTCTCTGTGGAGCTGAAGCGTGGCGTTCCCGTGAGCCCCAGGGCAAGGAAGTAAAAAGGGGTCCCCCCTCTGTTGATGCCCCTGCACGCCCCCCCCCCCCCCACACACACTCACAGTGAATGAACATGTGTGTGGTTTTGTGGTGCTCTGCTTGTTTTCTGTGTGCTATGTTCTAAGTAGCTTTTGGGAAAATGTGATCGCTTCGTAGCACATTGAATGATTGGCATTGGTAAAAACTGGAAACAATTCAGATATAATTTGACAGGAGTTTGTGGGTTCAACTCTCCAGTATTGTTTCTATTAAATTTTATGGTAAAATGGTGAGTTTTAAAATTCCATTTGAGAGATTCAATTGGTCAAAGTTTTATTGGATGTTAAAAGCAATTTTAAGGGGGAAGGCGTGACATGCCTGTACTCTAAAGGAACTTTTAGGAAACGTTTTGGCAAATAGTTACTTTTTACACAAAGGCAAAACATTGGTAGAAAAGGATAGTTGTGAAGAGAATGGCATATTTCAGGATATCATTTGAGAAACAGACCACAAACCTTATCCCTGCTAATGCTCAGAACTTAAAACATAATATGCTGAACGGAGCTTCAGAGAAAGGCCGAGGGTGGGGCTAAGAAACAAGAGACACGTGGCATCGCCAGTAGTTTCTAAAAAGAAAGGCTTCTTACCCAGTCATGTTTTTCAAGTTTCAGTTGTCCTGTCTTTGCCCAATCCAGAAGGTGTGTGTGTGGCACAACCTAGATCCTACAGCCCCCTATCCATCTAAACCCTGACTCTGGCACAGCGACATGACTTTTGGAGCTTGCGCGAATCCCAGAGACATAACAGCGGAATTTGTCCTCCAGATTCTCTGCGGCCACTTCATGAATACCAAACCCAGTATCTCCAATAAGATCCTCCTCTTGCTGGGCAGCCGGAGCACGGTAGACTGACTCACACACTAGTAGATGCTTAGTCAAGCAGATTGAGGCATTCTGGATGCCCTGAAGTCTATCAGTGCTGATACAATACTTCATGACCATGGAGCGCCACAGATGAACAACTCAACACATAATGCGTTGAGTTGACACAGCCATAAATAGTCTTGTAGCAACACATTTTCTCATGAGAGTCTTATAGTGTTCTGAGCTCCTTATACCCAATGACCAACTTGAAGCAAAGACATCAGGACTGGCCAAAGGAAGGAAGGATCTGTAATAGCCAAGTAAGGGTTTTCAAAAGAACATGAGGTCCAGGCACAAGAACCTCTTGTCTTTGCAGCTTTCAACCTGGGCCACATAAGATCTGTGAACAAGACGAGAGAATCAAATATCATGGCAAATTTCTCTTGAGGTCCGTCAACATGCAGACACAGCTGCACAGTAACTAAACATGAAGAACCCTGGCTCTGAGCATTTCCATGCAGGGTCTCAAAAGTTATTAAACCGTAGGGGGCAGAGTGAGCCCTGAGGAACTCCACAATCCATCACAGAGAATGAAAGGCTCCTGGTCGCCCCCTCTACTCCCTGTGAAGGGAGGTGTAGCCATCTCAATGCCGAGCCAGAAACCCAGATGATAAAAGCAAAGCAGTCTAGTAGCAGACGGTAATCCACAGCAGCAAATGCCACCCTACAGATCCAGGATGCTGACCTCTGACAACTCACTCTAGAGGTGTTTGGCCACAATACTCTTCATCACAGTAAAAGCAATGCTGAAATGGAAGCCCTCATTGGAAAGAGTGGGGTATGGCTGTAACTAGTCTCTGTCTGCATTCGTCAGCACATTGGAGGGCTACCAACAGCTAGCAGCAGAGACACTGTATCAAAGTATTTCAATATATGCAAACTACACCAGAGAACATCTGAACTGCCCGGCCGACTATGAGTGAAGACCATTGGTGGTCCATGAAGGAGCATCTTACATGCAGGACAAAGGCTATGCCGTCATCCTGGTACTATTAGACCTGTCGGCAGCGTTCGACACCGTGTCACACACCATCTTAATTGACCGGTTGGCTAATATTGGCATAAAGAACAAAGCCCTAAAGTGGTTAAAGAGCTTTCTAACCAATCGCACCCAGAGTGTCACCATGGGTGCTTACCGTTCAGAGGAGGTGGAGATTTCGAAAGGGGTGCCACAGGGCTCATGTCTGAACCCAACTCTTTTTAACATCTATGTGGCACCCCTGGCAAGAGTGATGCGCACGTATGGTTTCATCCCAGTGTCATACGCGGATGACACACAGCTCCTCTTCCCCTTCAAAACCCTCTCCACTGAAGTTATCAGCTCCTTTTCATCCGGCATGAAGGCTATAGCACAGTGGATGTCCAGCAACTGCCTCCAATGCAATGTTAATAAAACGGAAGTCATGCTATTCGGGGAGGCCAAAATGTTATGGTCCCCAGACTGGTGGCCACAAGACCTAGGAACGGCTCCAGAACCTAAACAGGTTGTTAAAAATCTAGGGATAAAACTGGACCAGGACTTATCACTAAAACAAAACAGCAACTTCGTTGTAAGCTCCTGCTTCCATACCATCAGCCTGTTGCGCAAAGTTTCTCCTTTGCTCCCAGATTCATTTCGGAAAACTTTGGTACAGGCTCTAGTATTAAGTCAAATCGACTATTGCAATGGCCTACTACTTTCTGCCAACAAGGGTGTGCTGGATAAACTTCAAGTTATCCAGAATACAGCGGCCCGCTTAGTCGTAAATGTTCCACCTAGAACAGCATCCCAACCTCTGCTGGACCAACTGCATTGGCTCTCAATCCCGCAGAGAACAAAATTTAAAATATGCTGTATAATACAGAAATGCCTCAAAGGACAATGGCCCGCATACCGGATAAAGAAATTTACCCCATACATTCCCACCCGCTCTCTCAGATCCAGCGACCAACTTCTTCTGGTGGTACCCCGTGCCAGAAAGGCTTGATATGGCGGGAAAGCTTTATCCACTACGGGACCCATACTATGGAACAAACTCCCACTGTCCCTCAGACAATGCACAGAGCATTTTAAATTCCGTAAACAACTTAAAACCCTGCTGTTTAGTAATCAGATTTAAATCCCAACAGTAACATTCTGCTCTTTCATGTCCCTGGCCCTAGGCGCAGAGATACTCCTCATCGAAGTTGATTCAAGCTCTATACAAACCCGCAAATAAATAAATAAATAAATGTGGCACCTCCAGGCACCCACTTCAGAACACTCCTGAATCACAGGAAGATCAGACGAGGATGGGAACCAGTTGTCTGTGGTATGAGAGGAGGCATGTAGGATTGCACCTGCTCTCTCTTGTACACAGGACAAGAAGTGCTCAAAGATTCATTAGGCTGGTCTCCTGTTCAAGCTACAGGGATATAACCAGCAACAAGAGGCCTTTCCTGGAAGTACTCATCTGATTATGGCAACTGCACCTAGACTGCACCCTGATGTTGACCTCTGCCTGACAACCTGTGAGACTAAGTGTCTCTCTTGAGGTCATGGTGGGCTTCAGAACTGTACGCCCATGGTGGATTGGGACATAAAAGGCTATGTCAGTAGGCAAAACCTTTCATTAAGACGATCCTGGTTGGTGTACCTAACCTGCACTCCATCGTAGCCAACTTCAAACCCCTCCTCCTAAGTTCTGGTCTACCGCAACTATTACCTATCATTGGTGCTTGTGCTCTTAGATGCAATTTCTTCTTAATATTGTTTACAAATCATATTTTCAGTGGCCCTTATTGGATGTTTTGTCCTTTTTGGCGTCATTTTTACTCTATTTATCTAAATTTGTTTGGGATTTTTTTATTGTTTTACATTTTGACTTTATTACTGTTTTGTTACTTCATAAATACTTTACACATTGCCCTAAGTTAAAACTGTCTGCTCTGTGCCATTACTTCCGTTGGTTTGAGCTCGGAATAATTTAGGGACTTTAAGGGTTCACCCTGACATGGGTTGCGATTAATCCTTGAGGTGGTTAGTCACCCACCCGAGATAATAACCCTATTTCATGCAGGCAGCATAACATCTAAAGACACCTGAAAATTCTAACACTAGTGACAGGGCCTTAATTCCAGGCCTCGTCTGCTAACTATCCGTGCATTCAGTGAATGCCAGCTATCCACAGCGTGAAATCTACATACAGATCACCGTTCAAGAACACCAGAGGAATGTGAAAGAACAGTGTGCATGTGACGAGATGATGCAAACTGTGCATGTTTGTTGGCTGCCTTAATTTCTAGGTTTTTCAAAAATAACTCTGCAGGCTGCTGATTGGAAAGAATCCAGCTTCACAAGCTCTGGCATCAATCCTCTGCCTGCAGACGTAACCAATGGTGACGCTAACGGCTTGTGGTCACAGGGGGACTTTCCAAGAGTGTCTTCTTGCTGAAATCTTTTTAATGAAAGCAATATGTCTGACAAAACAAGTCCAACATGTGGGCACAATGTGATGGCATAATGTGCTATTGGGGTTGATGCATATAATTGACATTGATCTTTGGGCACAGGGGAGTCTGCTGATGGTAAACCTTATGGAGGGATGAACTGGGGTAGTGTGTACACCTCAGAGGGCAGGAGGTCGTGGGTTCTTTTGAGCCTTGTCCTGAACTGGCAGCACAAGGGCATGAGTCTGTTTGATGATATACCTCAAGAGTGGATGGTATGTGCAAGGGGCGAGCCTGCTCATCTTCGCGTGGTAAACTAGGCCCAATGGCGCAAATCTGTTGGACTAGCAAGAGCAAATTGCCTCCATCCGTTCCACCAAACCAATGGAGGATATAGAATGCGGCAGCGTAAGTTTCACACCCTCTATCATCAAAGGGTGAAAGATGCTCAAAAACGACCTTCACGCACAATGAAGAGCCCTGTACCCGCCAGCACTGAAGAGCCACTACTAACAGCTGTACAGGGAAGGGGTCTAGGGTTGATTTTCTTTCTCTCAATGATGGAGAAGCAACGGACAGTAGTTTGGGGAAACACCTTCAGAGAAGCATGTTTTACCCCTTCGGGGTCTTGTACCTGCACCGAGAAAGTAATGAAAACAATAAAAACAGGTTTATACTTTTTTTTTTAATAGCATGACCGGAGAAAAACCAACAGAAATATTGTTCAATTACCAGGATTGCCATTGAAATGTGTAGACAAAACAGCCACAACCCCACAAAGGCAGCGTTTATTCATTGCAAGAAAGGAATTGACAGGAATTTCTGAGGTGCATGTGATCAACCAATAGAATGTCTCTTAGCCATGGACCACTTGTATCTCACCAGTAGCAGTCGAATAATGTATAGACGCCTAAGGGTCTATACAGCACAGCAGCTGAACAACTCAAAGTTAAAGGTATATGGGAAGGTAGCTTGGGTATACAGAATTTAATACCAAATCAGTTTTAACCACCCATTGTAATGTGCTGAATGTTCTGAACTCCCCCACCAAAGCTCTTCGGGAGATTTTGATTAGGCCTGGGTGAAATTTCCATTACACACATGTACTATTGAATACATTTGCATTATGCTTGTTATGTGAAATTCCTCAAATTACGCCACTAAGCCATGTCACAGGATTACATGCCACTCACAGCAGAACTTTAGCGTGAGCCCACGGGAACAGCATGAACAACTAGAAAGCAAGCAGCTGGCGTTGACGTTTGCACTATGATTTTATCATGGAATGTGTGTCCCTGTTTCCAAAATGGAATTGAGGACGCATTTTGTACTAAAAAAATATAACACCTAAAGCAGTTTTTGCATTTCTCATAATTATTAATAATTTTGTGTAATTTTATTCACATTTCATGTCATTATGCGTCAGCAAATCATGGGAATTCAGCACAACCCTTATTTTGACGGAGGCGTTTTAGATTTTGAGTCAAAGGAAAACAAACTTTTTATGTGCCTTAAAAATTATGAAGTCAAGGAAGAACCTTGGCAGGACTCGTGGAAATAAGGACTGGAGTGTGGTACCACCACACGCTCAAGTCAAGATCGCCCCTCCATTACGTAAGTCAGCTCCCAATTTCTATAAAACTTAAAAAGTGGAACAGTGACGGCAGTGAAGAAACCTCACACCCCCTCCAGACTTCACTGAGGCCATGTGAGCGCAGCAAGTCAATGCGCATTAAATGAGAAACATACACGCTGCGCGACACACAGAACTGTGTTCCTTGGGGAGAACATCTGCAGTGTGGAGCAACAACTAACCCAGCTGGACCACATCTAAGGACAAATGAAAGTGACCCCGCTCCAAGCGGCACATTGGAAACCATGTTGAAGGTCAGACTGCTGGAAGGCGTGCTACAACTGGCGCCTGTCCATCATGTGGTAGAGAAGCTTCTGCAATATTGTTCCTGCCCCATGTGACCAAACAAGTCTTATCCAGACCGGATTCCATTGGGAGATCATAACTTACAGAAAAGTATGCCAAGACTCCTACGTTTTTGGCCTTAAGTACGACTGAACTTAAGCACGTGCCAAAGTTTATAATTAAAGGGGGGAAATAAAACTTAGAGCACAGTCTGGAGGCGAAATCAAGGAGTAAACTATACACAAACCACAAAAAGGAAACTGATATTGGTGGGGTGTTCTGCTAAGCAGTAGCAGTAACCACAACACTGCTAGGGGATGCGCTGAATTTAGAGCACGGCGCGTGGTTTAGCAAACCAGTGCGCCCCTGGTCTACATGGAGCGCGTTGCTAAATACTGAGACCTCAATAAGGAGGATCGCCATTCGTTGAAATCTGTTAGCATCTGCCAACTGACGTACAAAGCGGAAGTCTTCAGGGCAAGGAACCATTTTGCGATTTATGAGATTCGGTCAGCTAAGAAAGCTTCTTCAGTAAACCATTTAATGCGAGCAGAGTGCATGCATGACTCGACGTTTACGAATGAGGAGCGAGGCAGAGAATTCGATCATTTGATTCTGGAGAAGATCAGTTATAAGAGTTCACTTCAGTTATGTTATTGTTCCAGCATCTGAGTCTGAGCCGCAATGCTTCAGAATGGAGGCATCCGTTGTCACATAGGACTTTGTGCGATGTCTGCCTCTGAGCTCCCAGAGTCCACTGCAAGGGAGATCTGGACCGGCTGAGACTCAAGCCGTCTGAATCTCCTGACAACACTTGAAAGTGTCACCACCACCTAAGGTGCAAGCACTTCTGGAACATCGGATCTTAGTATGCTGTTCAACTCAGGCTCAATCGCTCCTCTTCCATGCTTTGGGAATGTGCTGGAGGAGGAGATCTCTCCACCATAGAGCAGATGGAAGGGGCTACCGTATTCCAAGTCTCTTGGTTTGGTTTAGGAGATTGTCATCAGACACAGCCTGCCAGGTAGGTGTGGGTGCGACTGAGAAGAGCCATGCTTATCGCCTTGGGACAGATGCCCCTTCGTGTGTCTTACCTGGAGGGTCTTGGCCTGGGGGTTCAGTCTGGACTGCTGCTGTTGGAGCAGGACCAAGGCTGATTTGCATAAAGCTGGACCCCGGCGCAGTGTGAGAAAACCGATGGACTGGAATAGGGCCTGAGTGGGTCAGTGAGTTAGATTAAGTCAAGCTTTCCTTTCATCTCTTTGTAGTTAGGGGAAGTATTTATTTATTCAGAATGTTGGACCACTCAGCAGCCTTTATTTTAGCATGAAGGTATTGATCTGGTAAGGGGATTGCTTCCATATATCTCCAAAATGAAGAAATTCGATTGGCCACCGGTTTCAACATCTTAAAATGGCCCATTTTGCATCCACAGTCACAGCCAAAATAATGTTAGCGGCCACAAATAAGTCTGAGGGAAAAGGGCTGCCTCAGACCGCAAATGATAAGGTTTGGAAAACTAAAAACGATGTAACAATTTTGATTCTCGGGTAGAATTACCCTGGGGTACTCATTGGAAAATCTGCAGTTAACAGATCAACCATTCGATTTCCAAAACAAGTTACATGTGGCTTCTGGAATGCTATTTCAATTGCTGTGGTGGTATTTTTTTACCTTGATGTCGCCATCGGTCTTTTGAGTCTTTCCTTTGTGAATTACTTTATTTTGATTTATGTCACCTCTTATTTCTGTAAACTCGATCTATTTTTAATGAAGAGCATTACAAAAACCCTACAGTGGTGTTCCCAGCAAGCAACAATAAAGCAGAATAATGGAACACAAAATAAAAAAATTACTGGGTGTTGTGCCGGGTGACACTAGTTACAGGCAGACCACAACATGGGCAATCCCACCCAATAACAGCCCATCGGGGTGGTCATTGTTTCCTTTCAAAAGCCGAACGCCTGCATGACGAGAGTGCTGAATTTGGGGTGCTGAGACACTGGAGGATTAGAATCTCCGAATTTGGCCAGTATCCCTGCACCAAATTCCGGTGATTACAACCTGTGTCCCCAAAATGGGGAATAACTGATTGGACCAGTAATGCTGGGTATTTTTCTATACATGTTTCCTGATTCCACTGGAAAAAAATAGAGCAGGTAAAAAAGTGGCAGCGGGAGGGCTAGTGGGGTCACCAGAGAAGACACGAGTCTGTCCAATAGAAGCATTGTTCTATCCACCCCCTCCCGATTCTGTATGATTAGGCAGGGAGCCAGGTTGTAAGTCTTCCCCCAAGAACCTGCCCCTGCAGCATGTAACAGGGTCCAGTGTCTTTGGGGCTGATAAATACTGGCCCAGGGATACTTGGATTTGGGGTGGCAGATGCTTACCTACAGGTATCGCTCTAGATAAAATTGTGCGAATAATAATGATGGCCTAAGAAGTTGTGCCCACCTTTCAAATCTAAATCTGGAAACATTAGTTTATGCCATTGTGGGGGCAGGATTATATTTCTAGAACATCCTGTGCTCAAATGTCCCTGTCTGCAGGACCGGATAGGACTTTTAAACCACCAGGCATTTTCCTGGTGGGCTGGAGCCCTTGGAGGCCAGTTTTGAAAACCCAGGGCCAGTTAATTGTAGCAGGAATAGGGAGACTTCAAGAGAGAGAAAAAGAGAGGGAGGGTTGTGGGGGAGGTAGGGAAAACGTAATCAAGGTGGGACAAGAGAGAGAGGAGAGAAAGAGAAGGGGAAAGATAATCCACAATTAAATCCCCAATAATATCCAGGCAAATCATGAGAAGGAGATGAACTTTTTTCAATCTAGAGATTTATTATGTATCTTGCATGATCCCCAAAAAACCTAGAAATGTAGTGTTTTTTGCTTCATGGTTAAGGTGCACATTCAGATGATGCTCAGAGATTTGTAGGTCCATAACCTGCACCCGGCCATTGGTAGTTAAAATCTTTTTCTATAGATTCCTCCAAGAATTGACAACACACACAAAAACATATTTACCTGTATATTGATGAAGGTTTAGAAGAAGACCTACACCTAACCTGCACATAAAGCCAAAACAATGGTTGTGTAGAATGGAGGTTCTGGTGTTTCAGAAAACAAAGTAGCATGAACTAAATTCTAAATTAATCTCTGTTCGAGACTTATTTCACTTTTCAGAATTCCTCGTGTTTCCTACGTCCTTGCAAAAATATAGCCATATGGTGTCCCAGATATAACCAGAATCTGCAATGCAATAGGTCTCGTATTTACGCAAGTTTGTGCTATTGCCATTGTAAATGACAAAGCCTTTTATTTATGTTTTGGCTATTAAAACAGATAAATAAAAGTCATTGTCATTTACAATGCCAATAGCGAGCTGAGCTCGTCATGAGCCACGGCGCTCCGGTGCTCATGACGAGCTCAGCTCGTCATGGCCCGTGGAACGCTCAGGTGCGGGGAGAATTCCCCTGCTGTGCTGAGCGTTCCACGGGAGTCAAAACACCTGTGACGAGCTGAGCTCGTCATGAGCACAGGAGCGCCATAGATCATGACGAGCTCAGCTCGTCAAGAGCATGGGTGCGCTGTGCGCGCCCCCCTACCCCCAGCACAGCGGGGGAATAACCCCCACAGCGAAGGGGTTAACTCTTGCAAATGTGAGACCTATTGCATTCCACATGCTTGACGGCATTGCTGAGTTGCCCCCTTCAGTCTCCCATGGCTCCTGAAGAGCTCCTCATTGGATACGAGTTAAACAAACAAGCTGGTGGTCAAACCTGCGCACGAGAGACCCTCCTGCCCTCGTACAGTAAGAGAAAAAAATAGTGCTTACAGACTAAAGACGACGTACCGTGCAACAACCAAAGTAAAAGGGCCAGACCTTATGGGAGGTTACAAATGAAGACAAGGAGGTACTAAAGATGGACTAACAAGCCTATTAGCGAATCAGAAGCCAGTATTTATGAAGGACAATTACGCAAGCCAATTAAAAATATGGGCGGAGACTTGGTGCGGCTTCAAGTACATACTCCAATACAGCTTGGCTCGCAGAGCAGGGCATGCGCTGCCCAGGTTTGACTTAAAAACCCAGAAGATCCCGGTCCACCACAGGTACGTTTGAAACTAGAGAAACCTTAAGCTTTAGTCAACGTTTGGCTGAAATTCAGATAGTTTACTTCTGCAGAATAGTTTCCAACAAAGATACTGGGGCCAAAGGTCATAAACCTCTCTGTGTCCTACAGAGCACAGAGTGTAAGTAAACATTAGTTCATGTGTAAGTTTATCATGAAGAAGTAAATACCAGTCTGCGTACATCTGTACGCTACGAAAGTGTGGAATATAGACTAATATCTACTATTGCAATGGGTAGTATTTCCTGTTAGAACATTCACAATGCAAAATAGAGAAATACACAGATTTGTTAGAAAACAGTTCCCTAGTTTTCTCAAGAAAAACTGAATTCAAATGTGAGACGTATTATGACATCTATGTATGTTAGTGATGCTTTCTTTGTTCACCTCTATTAGAGAATCCATGGCAGTAGCAATAGTTAATAATACGAGGTTATCCCAATCTAAGCTTTATAATGAGTATAAATGCTATGAGAAATGTTGGATCCCATCATCAAAATAAATAAAGTACTGTGAATTAGGGTTACTCTCTTTGCATGAGATGCTTTTATGTACTGTTTGTGTGCTAGTTAAAATAGCGTAGTGGGTTGATGCCGCAAACTGCATCTAACCTGGTGCCAGTCCCAGAAGGGCCACTTTACACTTTCATCTTTCTGAGGGTGGAAAATGGAGTATATAAAAGTTTGGTAACCATTATTTTTCTGTTACAAAACAGCAAAATCTGCTGTTGCAAGAGCTAAGTGAAAAAATTATCATCTATGTTTAGACACAACTTTCATAAGTATTTATATATATATGGACATGGAAACACTCCTAATATGCTCCCTAGTTATGTGTATCTTAGCTGTGCTACTCTTCTATATATCTCTGTAAGGCGCTCTAGTGCCTTTTCTGCTCATGTGCACAATGTATAAAAAAAACTCTTAACAACTAACTAAATAAATACAGACCAAACAGGGTAAAGCACTGAAGTCTTTCAGTGAATTTAGGGACAAAAGAAGAGATCAGCACTCAAACAAATCTTTTACCTATATCCACATTTTAACTAAAATATTTTCTTGTTGTTGAGCGCTAATGCCATGGACATCAGATATCCCAAGTCTCTATATGAGAAAAGGAGGGGATGAATGACCTCAGATGTGACCCCATATTTTTCTATAATAAGTATATGTGCACAGAATCATCCTTAAAGAAGATCCCTATCTTATATTTTCATTGGAGACCCTACATTAGACCATGACAATACATTATTGGAAGCCCTGGGTGTCTTCCCCGTCGCCAGAGTGCAATGAAGCATATTAGGAGACTTAATCCGATTTCCCCTGTTTCATCCTTTTTATAAATTACTTAGGAGGAAATTGACTTCTTTAATCTTTTAAAAAGTAAACTACTGGTCACATTACCGGGGCATGAACTGTGTTTCCGAAAGCAAAGAGCAGGGCAAATCAATTTAAGTTAAAACAGATTTGGATGGGAGCCTGGGATCAGTGAGTAAGATTGGTGGCAACAAAAAGAGTGACTGTTTTATTATATTTTAAGTTTATATGTTTATTATCAGTTAGTCTTGCTGATTCAATGTGTGCTTTATGCACTTTAGGCCTTGATGCACTTTGTTTTTCATGGTTAATATGAACTGTTCTTGCATTGAGATGCATAATTTTAAACATTTCAATTCCATAGCACCATATTGTTATATATATTGTTTAAATATTTTACAGTGATTTTTATGTTTTATTTTGAATAGTTATACCGACGATAATATTGATGAAAATGAAAAAATATTTTAGCAGCCCTAACTCTCTATGAAAATACCATTTTATCTCAAATATGAAACTTGTAGAAAAACTGACGATGGAAAACAATAATTCTTTTGTAAGAACCCTTCCCTATTCATCTGAGTTGAGGAATTAAACTATCATTAGAGTTGATAAGAAAACACACCAGGTCAGAAATTTCAATAAAAAAAATAATAGAAACATTTTTTTCGATACCTTCATCTGCCTTTTTTCCGTTTATGAGAATAAGAGAAAAAATGACAGGGAGATTCACAGAACATTTCTTTATGCCAAGTTTCTTCATTTTGTTATCAAAATTCTTTTTTTTTTTAAATGCGTTAGCTTTGATTGAACACGTGACTGATCACTCAATATAGAGTTGAATACTAGATAGAACATGTATTTAATCTGCGCCTCTTTGAAGCAGCTGCCTACTTTAAAAGACTTGACTGGGAACGAAAATTTGCAAGCCACCTTTCTGACCATTTTTTTTTAAATGCTGCGCCATTTTTCCCACTTTTTTTTTTTTTAAATCCTCAATTGAAATATTTCAGAGAAGAAAAACAGTCACTTAGATAACTGTGGACGATGTCGGGATCCAAGCAGGTAGCAAAAGAATGGCCACTCTTGAATACTTGAACATATGTTCCATTCAGACTACTCTGCAAGACATTTAGCAGGTGGGAATTCAAAGTGTTGCCACAGGCTTTCAGTGGCCTAAAGCTTGCGTGCCCAACATCATATAAAATGGAGATCAAATAGAACGCACTTTCTACAACTTTCTGCAAGAACGAAGACAACATTAAGGCCAACCATGCTCGTTTTCAGTCTACAACGCACGCAGTGCTGCTGCCGGTACCACCAAGAGCCTACACAAGAAGCCGATTGAACAACTCTTCAAAACAAATGGGTGCCGCCTCTGGGATTAGTGGAGACATGCTTTTATTTGCAGCATCATTTATTACAAAATAAATTCATATAGGGGTTTTGACGGGTTCTCTTTATTGACTTAACTGCTAGAACAGTCATCACATTTGGATGCCGCCAACCACAGGATACAGCACGTGGGAGCAAGTCAGCCACATTAGTGGACTGCCTTACAGTGAGATGGCACTCATCGTATGTGCAGTGCTGCCTTCAGGGACACTTGGTAATACATTTGCCATATTTAATATATTTGCAAAAAAATATGAGTAATCAGCGCCCATACACAAACACCGATTCACCAAAAAGTCAGGGGTAGCTTAAGTGACATCACATGCCTTTTGACTCCTTGGTGACATTACAAATGCCATCACATAACCTTGGCCCTTATTGCATGACAGGAAGTGATGTCACATTACCTTTTAACCCGATAACAACATAAGTGGCAGAGTGAAACAAAAACCCTAAATAAGAGAAAAACTTAATAAGTTTAATACAATATTTTTAAGTTGCTAGAGCAGGTAGCTGATAATCTATTCTTCATTTAAAACATTCCCACCTAAACAAAGTGCATTATGAATTATTATTTATTTAAAGCAATGTAGAGACTTAATTACATACTTTAGCCACCTTTTACTAAAAAAAAATCATTCATTTATAAATTCAAACTAGGTCATCAAAATATTTCATAATTCAATAAAATGTATATTTCAACAATACATATTTACATTACTTTTTTTTAAACTATTTTAAAAACTTTTACTTTTACATTTCCTATGAGATTTCATGTTTAAATCCCTTGCTTCATCAATTTCTTTAAGAGTGTTTGCAGTACCAATGGTTGGCAAATCTGTGGTGATGGACTTTATTAAAACAAGCCCTGGCATGGCCAATAGGTCTCGTTTTTGGGACCTTATTAAGGTCCCAAAAGCGAGACCTATTGGCTATGCCAATGCTTGTTATTGACTTTCAATGAAGTTGTATCCACGATATTGAATATCAGCATATCGTTAAGACTAGTAGGTAGGGATTTAAGAACCCTGAATCCATAGTTCCCTTTATATGCTTACCTTGGCGGTCTGTTGGGAGCCAATATTATGGACATACGTTAATCGCAAGTGCAAATAAAATGAAAAATATTGCAACATGCAAGTGTAGGTCTGAAATACTGGGCTAGCTTCTTGACCGCCTAAAGGCCAACTTAGCTGTATTAAAGCACTCTGCAAATAATTATAACATTGAGCTGTTAGTTTTACAAGCACAAGTGTAGAGCTCTATAGACATCAAGGAACATGGTTTTCACCCACTTGGCTGTGACATTCTACATTACTCTGTGGCTTTACTGTTCATCAGGGACATAACGCAGGCCGCTGCAGCCTCTTCGGTGCAGGACCCCCCAGTCCGTCAGTGGCCCACAAATCTTCAAGGGGCCCCTATTCAGCCGAAGACCAATACATATTCATGAGATATGGGAGACTCCGGGGCCCCTCATCCCATTCTGCAGAGGGGCCCCGACATTTTTTATTAGGCCACTGACATAGGCCACTGACTGGCGTCTATTGAGGTAGATCTGAAACAGCTAACATGGGACGTGCTGTTGCCATTTGAAACCCTTAAATACTTTGGAAACAAAACGTGTGAATCACTGACAAGAGCCACTAGCAATAATCGTTTACCAAGCTAATAGGAATGCTAAGGAATGCTATGGACAAGGCTATGTCCTGTGCAATGACGTGACCGCAGCTTCACTTTGTAGATGAGTGCAGTTGTTCAACACACATGATTGCACCTACAAAATGCTAAGGTTTTTTTTTAAATTCATCGATGCAAGATGGATCAGTTCGTTTTTTTTAAAAACACAGGAGTGTGAAATCGTTTAAAAATGCATGAAAACAAATTTAAAAGGGTTACCGGGTTTTGGACCAGGTTGGCAGCACAGCAGATGGGGCTGGAAGCAACACAAGCGAAAGAGAGCAACATGGACGTTGTGGGGAGGGGAGGGGGGGAGGGGCTGGCATAAGCACCGAGACATGAGAGAATGCAATACAGGTGCGGGTGGGGTAGAGAAGCATATGAGGTGAGACACAGCACAGTGAAAGAAGGAGAAAAGCACACGGGGAGACAGCTGGAAAACACATGCACTCTTATGGAGTGAATAAACAGAAAAAAAAGTAGTTGCCAAAAGCAAGCACTGGAAGCATAGAAGCCAACCAGTCAAAGATATGATAAAGAGGCTATGCTCTATTGAAAGGACAAATGCAAGTTTGACAAGCTGGGACCCAAATAAAAAGTAGGCAAATGAGACTTGGTTAAGTCATGGGTGGGCTGCAAGGCCTTGTGTGTTCTTGGTAAGCCCACAAAATGTATGTCTCAACCGACAGCTTGTGGTCTCTGGTACGCTCCACCTAAAAAAATTTCATTTATAGAGGACAGGCTGAGGAGTCTTTAGTGGTATTGATATTTAACAGATGTTTATTGTTATTCAACTAAACAATGTGGATTTAATAAACCTCAACAAGGATGAAAGTCTGAGTGGCCACCTTAAATTTAAACCTGTAACCACATACTCAAACACATGTCCCTGCAGTGGATGGATTAGTCCACAGAGCCCACAGACCGGGTTATATCTCAAAGCGTTCATCAGCACAGGCTAGAGGCAGCACTGGCATCGAATCAGGCTCATGACTAGGGAGAGCGATGTCCTTTATCTTGCATATACATTGGCTCATGGCTATGGAGAGCATCGGCCATTGTCGTGGATTGGCGAAGGCACATAGCTAGAGGCAGTACTGGCCCTTTTTTTCCATTGAGACAGGTTCATGGCTATGGGAGAGCATTGACCCTGGTCTTGCATCAGCACAGACTCGTGGATAAAGTGTGGCTTTTGAATTGCATCAAACAAGGCTCATGACTAGAGAGAGCACTGTCCTTATCTTGCAGCTGAAGAGTAGTGGCCCTTATCTTGGATCAGCACCGGCTCATGCTAGAGATAGCCTGGACCCTTGTCTTGGATCAGCAAAGCCTCGTGGAGTGAGACAACACTGACCATTGTTTTGAATCAGCATTGCTGCATGGCTGGAGACAACACTCACTTTTTCTTACATTAGGTTTAGCTCTTAGCTTCCATCACTCTTTGGTTCACTCTGGCATTGGCTCTTAGCCCACATTACCACTGCCCCTCGGCGACCAGTGACCTACTTATATCAGTACCGAACCCCATCCGCACCATCACTGGCTTCACATCGTCTTCAGCGAGTGGTAAGCATCCGTACCGAGTCCTGATTTCTGGCCACATCAGTTCTTTGCCAGCTTTCAGAGAGTCTAAGGTTCTCAGCCTGTCTGCTTTTGGGAAGTTATCAATCACCTTTTAAAGAGAACAGTCACTGGAACTCCTGGTCAGTTTTGCAGAGGCTGATGCTGGTGGCTTCACTGGCTCCTGGCTAATGGTAAATGAGGCCTTGACTGACCGCCCGATCAGCTCTTGGCTGCATCCGTTCCTAGCTGCACCGTTCAAGGCTCGCATACACATTGCCTGTTGGCTCACGGCCGCAGCGGTTCTTGGCTCATTGCCAGGTAAGCTCTTTGCAAACATCTATGTTTGGATTTGGCTCATGACTCATGTCGACACTTCATTTTAACTCTCAGAATTAGTTTGTGTCTTACACCTGCATTTGCCCTTGGTGATCAACCCCAGCTCTTGACAATCGCACCACGGCCCAGAGATGGACCAAAACATGACATTCAAATGTCCAGCTTGAGATCAGAATCCCATCATCCTCACTCGCGGGACCAAGGCAACCAGCTAGGGACCACAGTGCAAAAGCCCATCCCTCTTCAATGCTAGCGTAGGCGGCTACTACTCTATTAAGATCATACAGCAACATGCCAGCCCACTAAAAGAAGTAAATAAATACAACACCATTTCCCACCCACAGTTGCCCTCTAGCCTAGACATCTGTGCTGGCATCCAAGACTTTTGGAGTTCTACCCATGCCTTTGAGCCACTTCCAGCTAAAAAGCAAATATTAACAGCCATCTGACGCAGAGCGTGCCGGACTATACTGAATGCTCATTTGTGAGGTCTGAAATGCTACCATTTTTTCATGCTCACAGCAAACCCCAAAACCTCATCTAGAGACAGTGGGGAGCTCATATGCCAGCCATTTAAAATAATCCAACTCCACTGGGAAAAGTGTAGTTGAGATTGAAGAGAAAGAATGTATGTTGTATTTTTTGTGCTTTATATATATATCATGTCAGAAGACATAGAGGAGCTCTCCTATCCCACTGTTTTGTCGGCACAATTTCCTCTAGAATGAAATGGAGGAAATTACCCAAGCATAAAGAAGAGTGCTGTAAATTTCCCCTTATCCGATAATGGGTGTAAAGTGAAAGAAATGGGCAAACGTTATCGCTCAGTTTTCCACTTTGCACTCCACTCATGAGAGATTGAATGTTGAAAAATAGAGTTGCAAAATATTGCTCATCAATAATATCATATCCAGACTATCAATTAACACAGTGGCAACTGGGCCTGGGCTGGACCCTGCTGTTGGCCTCTGCCTGACATCCTGAGGTCTTTAAGGCCCCCCCCCCCCCCTCCGAGGTCCTGGTTTTTTTTTAGATGTTTACTCCTACGGTGGATTGGGAGTTAAAGGACAAAGTCAGAAGGTAATATATTTGACCAGAATAGTCTGGTTGGTGTATCTGACCAGTGCACTATTGTCATCAGCGTCAAATCGCGCATAAGACCCAGTCTTGCGTGACCGCTAACTATCATTGACACTTTGAGCTTCTTGGCACTATTACAACTTAACACTTTAAAAATTCATATCTCTGGTTCCCCTTAATGGATTCTGGGAAAATGTCATGTCATCTTGTTTATAAAATTTCACTCTATTTTTCTAATTTGGTTTGGAAATTTTATTTTTGGGCATTTTGAGTTCATTACTGTTTTGGTACTGCATAAATAATTTACACATTGTCCTAAGTTAAACATGCCTGCTCTATGCCCCCAGGCAGGTGAGCTCAAGTTAATTTATTGACTTTAGGAGTTCATCCTGACATGGGTTGAAATTCTTCCTTGGGGGGGATAGTCACCTACGTCAAATAATAATCCAATTTCTTACACTGTCCCATAAAATTCAGAAAAGAAGCTAGACATTTTCTGAGAAAATGGCTCTATTTTTAGCTTGAGCCTACGAGACAACTCAAGCTGTCTTGTTGCAAAAGACCTATTGTCAACTTATAAAGATGTTAGAATAGGCTTAAAGCCCATATACTGCAAACCATTGGGTGACTTTCATGCTGCTATCATATGTCTGCTTCTTACTCGATGGCTGCCTCGTTCAGCTTAAGTTGGTCCCTCCCCTGGAGCACCTCCTCTTTGCTTGTGTCCATCCACTGCTCACTTCTAGGGAACAACTTTTTAGGTCTCGCCTGCGTGGGCTGCACACATGCGCAGTCTCGCTGGCGAGATTTTCTTTCACTGATGGGCTTTAAGACCTGCCCCTCTTTCCCATTGGCTGGCGTCACTGTTTATGCTAAACGGTGGCCAGCCACTGGGAAAGAGGTTTATGTGACGTACACTTTTCTCTTTGTCAGACGGCCCACTTGGACAGGCAAGTCTGACTTCCTTCTGCTGCAGAAGGTTTGTTATCTTAATGGGGCCATGTGCTTCAAACACATGGCCCCATAAAGATAAGAAACCTTTAGCAAGCCCGTCCAAGTGGGCCGTCTCAAAAAATAGAAAAGTCATCACCGCCGCGTGTTCATTTTTGCATCTCGCTAGCCAGACTCGTGTTGCACAGTGTGTTTTAAGATTTTTGTTAATGGATATTCACACTGTATCATTTATAACAAAATGCATATTTTTCCAAATTAAGCAACTTGTTGAATTTTTTATACATTATTAGAAAAAGTTGCTAAAAGAATGAGATTTGCAGTATTTTTTTAACGGGCCATTGTATGTTTGACTATACTGTGATGTCTCCATCTCAAGATGGTAGCCTAGTTGGCAAACAGCTTAGGGCTGCACCGGACCCTCGCAACACTTTAGTTTCTCTTCCTTGTTCATGGTAGTTTCTTGTTTTCGCCTTTGTCGTTTGCTGTTAACTAAGTATATTCTCCACTTGGCACAGAGTAAAATTCTTTAATATAACTTTCTCTGGTGCTCCATTACAGTATTTTTCTGAGGGTCAGTTGGACATTACTACTTGTTTTACTTCACTATCAGTGGCATTGGACTACAAGTCACAGTTTGCTCTGAGGTGACAAAAATGTCACTATTGGTGACGCCCAGTGCAGGAGGTGGAAGGAGCGGTGGGGAAGGCTGGTGTTGGTGCTGTCTTTAGACATTCAGAAGAAGCGGAATTGAAATGGGCAGCGGTGGCTAGATAGAGCGCAAGCAGGGGTGGTCCTGGGCTTGTGACAGCAGCGGGAGACAGCAGGTCACAAGGTGGTTTCAAAGAACGTGGATGGCACTGGGCATCTCTGTGGGGCTGCTTTTAACTATTGTCGCCACAGACACCGCCATGGTTCTGTGTATTACTAAGGACACAAGTCATTGCCGGGTGGCTCCAGCACCATTAGAGGCCCCTGACACTCTAAGAGGCCGGGTACTACAGGATCCTCTGTCACTACTGGCGTCAGCCCTTCTACTTTCTTAATAAAAGCGATTTCACACTACTTGGATTCAGCTCAGATCAGGTAATTGAGAAAAAAATTGCATCTTTTTAACGTTCATATGTTATCAAGTATGCACAGGCATCTACAAAATGACTCAACCATGGCAACAGTGCCATTGTGGCTTTTTTCTTTTTCTTTTTTTCAGGCTGTATAGCATCAGCATTTTTATCGATACTGTACAGCATGAATTGGCTCTGCCAGTATGTCGAACAACAAAAGAGTACCAGAGGGTCTGAGAGAGAGAGGGTTTGTAGTGTGCGAAAATCCAACAGACAACAAAAGACCCCTATACTAACCTATAAAAAGTGGTATTCAATGACATCCTAGTAGGTGGTCAGAGATACCCATCAGTCACCACTCGGAACCGCCCTTCATCATCTGGGATTCTTCCAAAACCATCCACACAGATGTGGATGGTATACCATACTACTGTTTTTTCAGTAGAAGAGATCTACCTAACATCTCGGTCTCCTTCTGCTTGAAAAGAACACTTCTGTGTGGATAGTTTTGGAAGAGTCCCAGATGATGAAGGGCAGTTCCGAGTGGTGACTGATGGGTATCTCTGACCATCTACTAGGATGTCATTGAATACCACTTTTTATAGGTTAGTATAGGGGTCTTTTGTTGTCTGTTTGATTTTTGCACACTACAAACCCTCTCTCTCTCAGACCCTCTGGTACTCTTTTGTTGTTCTATATTTTTGGGGGCTGTTCCCAGAGTTTGGTCTCTAAATATTCCCCCGGGTCCTACCCTACCGTTTTGTTGTTGTTGTCTGCCAGTATGTCTACAAAGGCGAGACCTATTGACTTTGACAATGCTCGTTATCTTTTAAATGCAAATCATTGGTTATCTCAACACTCATCTGCAGCAATCTTGATTACGCTAACTCAGTGCACTTGGGGCTAAAACAATATTGGCTTCAAAGATCACAGATTATTTCAAATGCTGCAGCACTGCTTCTTTTGAGGACTCCCTGATTTGCATAAGCCAGACCTCTTCTTGTCCACCTCCACTGGCTACCCATTACAGGGGCGAATTTTCTTGAAATCACTCTGCTTGGCACATAATGCCATTTATAATGTAAAGTCCTATGTATTTATTACATTTTGTCTTCAGAAATATTGCCATAGGAGATCTCTTCTGTCATCTCATTCCAATCAATTAGTTGTTCCAAAGTTGCACAAGAAAAGACTGGGAGCATGCAGATTTGCCTTCTGTGGCTCCAAACTTACCTCCCTAGGATGCAGATGTCTCTAGCCAATGTTATGAGCCAGCCGGATCCACTCAGACGCTGAGATTCCCAACTTGTTTAGGTGACTTCTTAAACATGGCTTATATGACAAGCATTATTCCAATCTTGGTTATCCCACCCCATTTTTCCATTCTTATTTTTTTAGCACCAAGAACCTTTTGGTGAATGACTGCACTATAACATTCTGTAATATAATCAAGATCAAAATGAGCCTCTGCATGCTTTTGCGGCACTGGCCTTACACTGATTGCCGATGGCGTGGACATTTATTTGCCACCTCAAAATAAAGAGTCTTCAGAGACAAACTACACAGCACAATGCACTAGGAAATAGGCAAAAAAAGATCTGGCAAAATTGATATAGCGCCGACTATCCAACAAGGGTTCTCTAGGCGCTGGACGTACTGACTGCCTAATCAAACAACAACTATTGCAGTTTATGCTGAAGCTGAGGAAGGACTGTTGAAGCCGAAAGGTAGAGCATTCCACAAACTGAGGCCTTGCGCTGAGCGAGAACGGCCTTGTTAGGTGAAAGGTTGTTCCAGCAACTTTAAGCAAATTCCTTTTTGCGACGGGCTGAGATTTTTTATCACAGCTACTGTGGTCCTAGCTGATAAAGTCTTATGTGAACATGGCATTAGGTCTTGAATGTTATTGATTAGATACTGGTCAGTAATATAAAGATCCTGGGATGGAGGACATTTGGGATAGAAGGAGTTGGATGTTAATGAGCGGGAAGAAGAGCACTAGAGCGGAAACTTACCGGTGCCCAGCCTCTGCTCCCCTCTCTTACAAACGTCTGAGGCGAGTCTCATACAGAATGGCGGCAAAACCACCACATTTTTAAGCAGCAATGCCCTCATTGCAAGCTTTCTCGCTAGTTGACAGACTTGAGGAGTGGAGACTTTTACACCTAGAGGCCAGGAACAAGCAAGGATAATGGCTACTTTCACTGCTGTTGGGGTAGTAAAATACAGCTATTGTTAGGGTTCAATTAGCTCCTCGGGGCTCTGGGCTTCAGTGCCACTACACTAATGGTAGCTATGTCCCATCTTGCTACGGTGTTGTAGTGCTGCAACCTCTGAGCTCCAGGGGGCCCCCTCTGGCACTGTGCAGGGGCAGCGGGCCCCTGGCCTGAGAGCTCCTGACTGAATCCGGAGCATGGGGGGGCCCCCTTCCATGTACCTTGCAAGGGGGGCCTCAAGTTTCGTTATACCACTGAGCAAAGGTGAGTGTAACTATGGATAGAGAAGCTGAAACCATTACTAAAATGTGTGGATTGTGAAAACTGGGGTGCTTGACGCTGTCTGGGCAGCAAAGCAAGCGAGCAAATAAATAAGCACAGCAAAGAAAGGGAGGGTAAGCAAAGGAAGGCAGGGTAAGCAAGGAAGGCAGAGTAAGCAAGCTGCTTTCAGAGCAGCAGAGGCTGAAATTGCTGCAAGGGGCAGACACAAGGAGCAGAACACGGTCAGTGGTGTGACACAAAATGATGCTGCCCCTATCAGGAATGTGATGAGGGATCCCCAAGTCTCCCATATCTCACAGACATTCATTGACCCTGGGCTGAATGGAGACCCTTGATAAAGGATGGGTGGCCCGCTTCACCGCAGAGGCTGCAGGGGCCTGCTTTACGCCCCTGAACACGCCTAGAGTGGGTGGCGTGCAGATCGGCCTGACTGCATGCATACAGGGCATCAAAGAAGTGTGCACGTCTGGTGGTAAATGGGCAGGCAAGGGGGGGCAACAAACAAACAGGAAGACACGTGAGCAAGCAGGAAGGCAAGCCAGACATTAAGCATGAAGGTAGGTCAGGAAACCGGAGAGCAGGGCAATAAAGGGCAAGCAGGTGATCCCTGGCTGCCCTATATTAATCCATGGATAAAAAGGTTTAGTGCAGCAGAAATTAAATTAAATTTTAATAACTATATATATATTTTTTTTTTATATATACACAAATACCTATACTTATATATACTTTTTTCCTCAAACCTCACCACAATGGCACCGCAGGCGCCACAAATCTGCTTTTGCCAAATGTCCCAAAGTTCTGCCAACAAAACCCCATTCCCTCTTTCACTTTTTCAGGCATATTTAGTTTCCATTTTTAGTCACTTATGTGAATAACAAACATGAAATCATTTCGAACGGAAAAGAATCGCTTTTGGAGGAATGGTTCAGATCATGGAAATATTGGGCAGGGAACAGAATTCCATGAAAACCACTAAACGGTTGGCAAAAAAACATGTCATGCATTAAAATTGCATTGGTCATAAACATGTTCTCTGCAGAACGTTTCCAGCAACACATGGGGAAACGTTGTGACTGAAGCACGCCATATGGTGGCAAAAACAACACAGTAGGACTGAGTATTAAGTTAAGCGCGCTGTGGTTGGGCGAGGGGAGGTGTGGTATGAAATGGCTGGATTAACACTGACTGAATACCACTGTTGCAGACCACAGTGTACACAGAGTAAGGCAGGCGCCGGCGCAAAGCCCCAAGACAGCACCAAGCTGAAGGGAGATGGAAAGTAATGTGTTGGAGAACCCTCTAAAATCCTGGGAAATTTGGTGTAATTCCATTCCGTTGTTTTTTAGCTTGACTGCCATTAAATTCAAGGACAATACTAGATTACTCTAACATTGGGGTCTTTTTATTCCATTTCTAGTCTTTTACTTAACAACCAAATGCGTTCTGGGAGCTGTAGTCCTGGTCCATCCCAAATGATCTAAAGCTTTGAATTGCAGCAGGTTTTTAAAAGGACAAATGTAACTGCACTGAGGTGTGCCTGGTAACCTGAAGTCATCTAGTAAACTTGGACAAGGACTTACCATGTGCAATCAGTGCTGTCCTCAGATAAAAAGGCCTAACCAACTCCTCCATGTTCAGTTCTTTCAGCTCCCTCAGAGAAGACTGTTCTTTAATGTCTTGGCTGTAGGTCACTGATGTGGACAAGATGGAACACACGTCCCTCACCGGGTGCTCGCGTCCGCCAGGGCCTAGCTCTTCTACCTACCGCCGGCACCAGCAGGGCACAGGGAACCCACTCACCGCTCTCCCCATTCTACACCATCCGGATTCAATCACTGAGATATAAATGAGCTAAAGGACAGAACAGTTGGTTGTACAAAACTGATATCTAACATAGATCCAGAAGGGGCAGATCCATGCCAGATTTCTAAGACAACTGTGTAACATAAATTTATATACAATGAATCAAAATGGAACTCATTCGCAGAGTATATGAATAGTTAGAAAATATGGTCTGGGTCCAGTCCTCCTGGAGCAATGCTGGACAACCAACCTTGTTCTATTGCAAGCAATTCAAGGCTGTTGCCTAGAGTGCTTGGAGTGGGGTGGCTAAATTGCTCCTAGAAGCACCAGTTATTCGCAGACTGCAGAATTAGCAGAAAAGGGATTTGTGTAATGCGTTAAAAACCCTTTGTGCTTAATTTGAGCCAGTGGTTTTAGGTGTTTGGCACTAGCACTTAAATGTCAGCACCGGGGCTTGTAACAGTTGCCACAAGGTAGTGTTTTTCTGTGTTATTTAAAGATGAGTACAACAGCAGTTGTTTATTAGTTCAATATACATTAAAAATAACTATTGACTATTAAAACAGAAAGGGCGAGTCATAGGACAGAGGCAGAGCACCCTTTACACACATTAGAGTGATAGCGTTACCCTGGAATGTTAATGGGATACAGAACCCTATAGAGTGACAGAATATGGCCATATGTAGAAAAACAGCAGGCACGTATACCAATGATGCAGGAAACACATCTGTTACCAAAGGAACATGAGAAGAAATGGGCTAAATGGGGTGGCACACTGTGGTATGCCAGTTTTACTTCCTCAGTGCGCAGGGTGTTATTATGAGTGGATACCAGTGTCCCCTTTAAAGTGGAGACTAGATTAAAAGCTGCTGATGGCCGCTATATAGGTGTTGTGGGGGAAATATGTGCAAAACCAATGGTTTTGTTGAACACATTTGCACCTAACATAGATAGCCCGGGTGTTTTTTAGGGGGTGGAGCACCTATTGACACCATATGCACATTATGACATTATATGGATGGGAGACTGCAACTGTCTTTTAGATAGAAACCTGGATAGTTCAATGCCCGCTGCTAGGCCGCTGGGCAGGTCCTCTAGGGTCTTTTGGCGGGCATAAATACCTTAAATATCCTGGAGCTGTGGAAGCCACAACACAGTCAGACAAGGGGTTGCTCCTTCTATTCTCCATCGCATGGAATTTTTTTCTACATTAGACTACATGTTGGTACACCCGGAGCAGGTTGGGGTGGTCTGATATCTGGACTGCACCTTGTCGGACGATGCTCCACTAGCTGCGGAACTACAGGGGCAGTCTTATGTGGCACTGATACTGCAGTGGTGCTTTCATTCCCTGGTGATGCATGATCAAGTGTTTGGAGAGGACATCAGAGAGTCAGTGCAGCAGTTCTTTGCTGTGAACACGGGGTGGTTCTCTCAGCTGGAATGGTATGGGAAGTCTTTAAGGTCACCATCCGAGGGAATGTATGGCTAAAAAACATGGGGTTCGGAAATCACCACTGGGGTATACAGTCACGAGGCTGGAACAACAGGCAGTGGATATAGACAGAAAAGCTCAGCATACCAATGTGGTTGGGATGCGCGACAACGACTCCAGGAACAGTTGGATAAGGCACCTTGGGGAAACAGGATTACAGAACATACACTGAAACGCAAGATGAGCAGAGAGAAAAGCCTTGTCGATTACAGGCATGGTTGATTAATAGATAGAAGGGGGGGGGGATGCGGTTGTATTTCTCAAGGATACAAATGGTGTGTCGCAGACGACAAAGGATGATCTTCGGCGACAGTTCGCAGAATTTTATTAAGGGCTACACAGGAAGCAGAGACGAGCGATGAGGCAGACATTGCAGCAGACCTGTATGAGGCGCAGTTGTCCAGGGTGGATGAGGAAACAAGGGCTTTACTGAATATACCAATAGATTAAACAGACATTAAATGGGCTATCAAACACATGAAGACAGGGAAGTTACCCGGTAACGACAAATTACCATTTGAATTTTATCAAACATATGTAGATCTGCTGTGCACTCTGTCCGGGGTGATACCGGCGTCATTGAGGGACGCTTACATAGTGGTTGTACCTAAGCCGGGGAAGGATCTCATTGACTGTGAACCATATAGGCCACTGTTGATGATTAATGTGGATGCAAAGATTCTGGGGAGAATACTAGCTCAACGTTTGGCGAAAGCGGTGGAGGAGATTATGCACACTAACCAGGCGGGGTTTATGGATGGACGGACGACCTCCACCAATATATGGAAAGCATTTTTAATAATGGAGCATGCTGCGAAAGGTGAGGAACAGTGTGCTATTGCCAGTTTAGATGCCCATAAGATATTTGATGTAGTTTGATATATGGACATTTATGAACAGTGCAATGCGGCACTATGATCTGGGGGCGGACTATCTGAAATGCGTGAAACTACTTTACACAGGTAGCAGGCCGAAAGTTAAAGTTGGTCATAGAGTATCAGACAGCTGAATGGAGGAGAGAGGAATCCAAAAGGGGTGCCCTCTAGCCCCATAGATATTCGATCTGGCCATAGAGCCGCTGCCCAGGTAATTCATGCTAGACATGGGGATGATGGTAGACGAGAAGTCACCTCGCTGCATGCAGATGACATCCTACTGACCTTGAGGAACCCAGCAGTCACTTGGTGCACAGTCAACAAAACGATATGTGAGGTAGGGGCACACTCGGGGTTCCCTCTGCATGCTGATAAATTCGTATTTTACCCCATGACAGTGGATCAGGCCATGAACGAGGACCAACCTGATATAAGGTTACAGACAACCACTTTAGTGGAAGAGAGATACGGGTGGGGAATTGGGGAGGGGAGCAAATGGGTATCCAGACTGTGTAACTATAGAAAGGTTACCCATAGTGTGCGATTAAAATTGATCCATCATATAAGTGTGTCTATAGGGATTATAGAATGTTGTAATGGATGCACAGGATTGGCCCCCACCCCTCAAGTTGAAGCAATGTCCCAAGTGCAGAGATCCAGCAGGGACTTACATGCATATGTTTTGGCCATGCCAAGGTGTGAGGGATTTTTGGGGGAAGGTGGTTGAAACATTGGGGAAATTGACCAGAATGACACTGCAGCCAACAATCATTCTTTGTTTGATGGGCCTGGTGACCCACACCAAACACTCTAAACATCCGGAGAGGGAATTGGAACTGGGATTAGGTTATGCCAAGAAATGTATAACATTGAAGTGGATGACTAACCGGCTGCCCACCCGGAAACAATGGTAGTAGGAATTTGCAAAATGGGTAAGGGCTGAGTGTGCAGTATGACACAGGTTGGTGTATAGTGTGACAAGACAAGGGGGATAGAATGGAATGGGACATGATATCTGTTCATTTACAGCCAGGGGAGGCTCCTCCGCCAAGGTGGAGGAGTATCGCCCCACAAAAAAAAAAAAATTATAATAACAATGTTATTATTCTTATATTTTTCACTATTCTCTGCTGCTGAAAATGTGTGGCTGGGTGGGGCTGTGCTGGCCACAGAGGAGGGGGAGGAGTGGTTTGCACACTCTAAAGTTTGCATGACTGCTTAGCCAGCCGTCTTGGCCCGGCCAAACAGTCATGTGCACTTTGCATGTTCCCCACCAGACTGCATTACACAGCCTGGCGGGGAACATGCTCAAGCTCACAGTCCCCATTTGAGCGCCGATCCACGGCGCTCAGACCAATCACAACGCTGTATTGCAGTATTGTGATTGGCTATGGGGAGCCTGGGTACTTCCTGCTCCTGCACGACTATTGGACGAAGAGGTTGGAGGAGAGCCGGCTGCCGGGAAAGTGTGTTTTTCTTTTTCTTTTTTTTTCCACCCTTCCCAGCCCACTACTAATCCCTGGTAGCAGCCGCTATGGTTACAGCATGAGCTGGAGACACCTGCAACACAGCAGGACGCAAAAATGGCAGAAGGATAATCGACTGGAGCGGAAGTGGAGGTGATGGGGTACGACGTACTCAACTGTTGATTTTAAGAGTCACACATACCGCCTGGATGCGGTTTACAAATTGATGATGAAATGTAATTGCTGAAGCATGCTCCTTTATGGCTGGGGAGGGTGGGTGTAGGGAGAAGTTGTAGTGTCGCAATATTGCCAAACTCAATAAAACAAATTTATATTTTTTTTAATGACTATTACCTGCCACCCAAGCTATTCTTATAGCTTTGGGGACCTGGAATAGGCTGATTTGTCCCACTTGCAGGAGTGGGATAATTAGTAATTGTGTTGGTACTGCCAATGGCAGTGCTGGGAGGGGCAACGTGTGGCACAAGCTGCAATGTGTGGCACAAGCTGCAATGTGTGACACAAGCTGCAGTGCCCTGGCACTTATAAAAAAAAATTGTACTAATTAAGTACTGCCTATCCACCATCATTTGAGACAGAAAGTAAAAGGCAGTAGTGACATTAGGCAGTCAGTAAAAACAAGCGTGTTTTTAAATGCACCTTTGTATAAAAACAAAATGGGTTACGATACTAGTTATGAGCAGTGCATCATATTTACGGATGTTCACTGCATTACACAGAGGTATATGCTAGTTGATCGAATAAGCATAAAAGGGAATTTTTCTGCAACCCAGATCGCTTTTCGTGTGACTTGAATTATTGTTAATAGGGAAATTCCAACCAACACATTTTTGTGCATCTAATACCTCCCAGTTTAAGGTCCCCAAACCGCCCAGTTATTTTGTATTTTTTAATATAAGTTATAATGTTTCACCTTTTTGAACTTTTAACAATTGAAAGTTAACCCCTGGCTGCCACTCTCTTTCTCGCTCTCTGGTATATTTCAGGTGGGAGACAAGGCCATGTTACTTTGTTTGGATGCACTGGCGGGAATGGTCCACGTGCAGCAACAACGTTTCACTTGCAATGATTCAGAGCGAGCGAGAGAGAGAGATCATGGCTGCCAAGTGTTCGAATTCAGCTGTTACCGTTGAAAAAGGTGACAGACGGAAAATAATAAGACTGGAGGACTCTGGGATTTTCTCTTGGGGCCACTGAACATCTCCAACTCCAACTCCAACCCCCCCCCCCCCACCTCCCCCTCCTGCAACCCCTCCAAAAAAAAACTGGTTAAAACGTCCCCTTCAATAGGCAGCAGTGGGCATTCTATTTTTTAGTATTGAAAAGAAAGTCCTTATTTTTCCAAACCTGGAAAAGCAATTATGTAAAAAAATAAAACATTGTATGTATCTAACTGTATGTTTCTTTTTAACCAGAACTTTGTCCTGATGAAGGTGCTATAACAAAACCGAAACGCTGTGTCAACAACTTTGTATTTTTTAAACTGTTCTTCATGTGAATTTGACACATTTTTAATTGTATTTTATAGCACTAAAACTGGGTATGAATGTATTGTTTTATATCGAATAAATTGTGCAATAAAATATCATTTTAAATTGTTTTTGATTCGTTTTTTCTATTGATGTGGTTCAATAGTAATGTGGTTATGGTACCAATGGTACTGTGAGTTTATGAAGGGTTGCATTGCAATTGCTTTTCCAGGTTTGGAAAAATAGGGTCTTTCTTTTCAATACTGGTCACTGCTCCTTGTTCCTGATTGGATTTGTAAGGAGACCTCCCTGCTTTTTGTACATTCTATTTTTTAGCCTGTACTACTAGGCATAAGAAAGAAAGTTGCCACCTGCTACGGTAATGGCCGCATGCCCTCCCTCCTAAAATGTCCGCAAACTGAGCGGTTTTATACCTCAGAGGATTACCTCGTGTCACGTGCGTCAGCCCCGGGCCCTGAGCTCTTTGAACGTCGAGCAGTCCATCATGTGAAGGAAGACAGTTTCTTTCTCTCAACGTTCACAAACTGTCAGGAAATTAGATTTTCTACCTGCATGCCTAGACTTCCTGGACCTTGAGCACATTAAAGGTGCTTTTAGCTGGGGTGTTTAGAAGTCCTGGGAATAGTGTGCATACCAGGTATGGGGGTCCACCCTGACAAATTTGTGAGTACTTACTGGCCGATACGTTCTAAGAGTACATCCTTCCAGCGGTGGCTCCTCCTTTAAGGAGGAGGGGCGCCGCCCCTTAAGAAAAATAAAATGATAATAACACCATGTTATTTTCAATGAATTTTTCCCTAGCGGCTCCGTAGGTGCGGACGGGCTGGGCTGCCCGCAGGGCAGTGAAGGAGTGAGGACACTTGCCAAGTGCGCATGAGGGTTGAGCCGGTCAACTTGGGCCAGCCAAGTGGTCATTGTATTGTATTGTAATTGCATTTATACAGCGCTTATTACCCCAGACGAGGCGTGGAAGCGCTTTTTCGTCGAGTAGCACGCTACTCCAGGACTCATAGAGGATTAGTGTTGAATTAGTATAGGGAAACATGCAAGTACATTTTAAGTGGTGGATAGGTTAGTCAGTTATTTAGATTTGGCAAGATAGCAGAAGGATAGAGGAGGACAAATGTTTGTATTTATATAGCGCTTGTTGACGCACACTATTCAGGAAGCCTACAAAGGATCAGTGGTGAATTAATATGGTGAAATATGAAGTAATTTCAATAGTGGATATTAGTCAGTCACTTGGAGTGAGAAGGATAGCGGAGGGATAAAAGGGAAGAAAGATTTGCATTCATTTAGCACTTGTTACCCCTGATGGGTGTTGAAGCGCTTTTCTGGTGAGTAGCACACCACTCTGGAATCCATAAAGGATTACTGTTGAAAATTAGTATAGTAAAATATGAAGTAATTCGAGTAGTGGATATGTTATTCAGTTATTTGGGTAGTATATTAGTATAGTTTAATATGAATTTGAGAAGTGAACATGTTAGTCTGGTAATTTAGATTGAAAAGGATAGTGGAGGGATAAAAGAGTGAAAGATTTGTTTTTGTTTTTAGGTCTTAGCAAAAGGAGGAAAATGATAGAATTCAACACTTGTGAATCTTTCTATGTAGTTGAGAAAGATAACTCTGCATTTCTGGAGAGGAGCCCAGAATGACGTTTATATTTCTACCACTGCTGCCCCGTAGGAGCCTCTACTGCTTACATCCCTCCGCCATACGAGGCAGCATCTCCATTTACAGTCTTTGCACATACTCAGTGTGTTATTGCCTCCTAGGATTTTTCCATGAAGCTCCCTTGCCCATATCACTGAGCACCTTCTTAACAGAACAGTGGAATCTCGAGTGTACAGCGTTTCTTTTCACTGTCTGTAGTGACCTCTCCTCTGTGACTAGGTATTAGACCAGGGTTCTCCAAAGGCGGTCCTGGAGGGCCGGATCCATGACAGATTTTTAGCATATCCTCACATAGATAAATATAGTTATCTTAATATCTGGCATGGATCCGGCCCTCCAGAATTAACTTTAAAGAACCCTTTTTTAGACAATACTTAAATGGATTCGCTGCATCCATCTCTGTAGAAGCGGCCTGCTGCACTTGCATCCACAGGAGCAACCTGTTTCATACGTATCAGTGGGAGAGACCTCCTGCATCCCTACCTGTATCCATAGGAGCAGCTGGCCACATCTGTCGAAGCGGCATCATCTGTATCCATTGGAGATCCCTCCTGCATCCCTATCTGTAGGAGCAGCCTGCTTCATCTGTATCCATGGGAGTCCTCCTGCATCCCTATCCGTAGGAGCAGCCTACTTCATCCGTATCCATGGGAGATCCCTCCTACATCCCTATCCGTAGGAGCAGCCTGCTTCATCCGTATCCATGGGAGATCCCTCCTGCATCCCTATCCGTAGGAGCAGCCTGCTTCATCCGTATCCATGGGAGATCCCTACTGCACCCCTATCCGTAGGAGCAGCCTGCTTCATCCGTATCCGTGGGAGAGTCCTCCTGCATGCCCATCAGCAGGATCAGTCTTCTGCATCCGTATCAGTAGGAGAGCTCTGCCAAGTTGGTGCCTGTTGGACGGGCTTGCCACGTCAGTATTTGTAGTGGGGGCAGCTGAGTCCTTACCCATACAAAAGGCCTGTTGAATCCATATTCAAGGACTACTGCATAAGCGTCCATGGGAGAGGCCTGTCTGCAGAGTGCATTTCCATAGGAGTGACCTTGAGTCGCCTTCCAGGCTCTCCAGACTTCTTCCTGCCCGCAAAGGGTACAGTAAGAGTTCAGAGCACGCATCAGGGTTCCTAAATGAACTTGTCGCTTCTCAGTGGGATATTATCCTCCTTTCGAATGGGACCCTCATTCCTGAGTCTCCAAGATGGGAAAATGTCAAGCAGCAATTTGTGGCCCAGCTCCTGACTTCATCATGGATACCATTTCACCGAAATGGCAGAGGAACGGAAGTGACATCGCAGACACGCTCATTCCCCAATGAGATCACAGGGCTGGCCCTTTAATCGATCCGTAGCCACTCACCATGCTCGCATTTCCTGCTGGAGGACTGAGGGAAGTGAAACAGTGTTAACTCTAGAAAGTTAGCCATGTTAAGAGTCCTCTCTATTTTGTGCTCCATTGGCAGCTTTCACAACGCCGTCAGACTAGGGATAAAAATGACGTAATAGCAGTGCTTAATTTTTATATATATATTTTTTCAAGTGTCAGGGCCCTCATTAGGCCACTGCAGCGTGCACCACTCATTGCCCCTGCAGAGCTACAAATGACAGCACAAACATACCTACTAGCCGTCACACTCCTACAAGTGCGACACTTCAGGCTATTGCAGGCTTCAAAAGCTATAAGAACGGCTTGAGTGGCAGGTATTGGTCATTGTTAATGTATATTGAATTAATAAACAACTGTTGTTGTACTCATTTCTAAATAAAACAAACAGCACCTCCATGTCGCAGACTGTCATAAGTGCCGGTGTTGGCAAGTAAGTACCAGTGCTGTGCAATGGAAACCACCAGCTCAAATTAAGCACTACCATAACAGTGTTATGGTAGCAACTGAGAAGTCAGGAGTGGCATCTGCTATTCTTTGACATCCATGGGTATTACCACTCATAAATCAACTACACTGTGCCACCATGCTTCCCACAGACTTTACAGTGATCACCTGAGATGCTTATTTCCTCAGCCTTCAAAAGTGTATTTGCCTTTCTGGGATGCTGAAAAGGATGAATGTTGAAGGCAATCACAACTGTAGCTCATAGTTGCCCAGATTATAATCATGGGGTTTAAACACAAGGAGATGATGGACGGAGCGATCTGGGTTGAATCCATCATCGTTCTTTAGTTCACTTTGCCACCCCAGTTAAGACCTATCCATATGCAAAACAGCCTTGATCCTGTGCCTCATGGGAACAGTCCAGACCAAACTGCCAAGCCAGGTCTTCCCTGGACCGAAAACTAGCATCCTGGGACCGGTTTCGGGGTAACACCTCTCATCAGCCATGCTAGCTTGAATCCAGTGGCAACGTGAGCAAGGGACCCACATTTGGGCATTTCCTGCCAACTTAGGGCGAACAATGCAAACACAAGGAGATGATGGACGGAGCGCTGAAACTTTTCAGACACTCATCCCCAGTCACGGATCTGAATTGAATCCATCATTGTTTTTTAGCTCACTTTGCCACCCCAGTTAAGACCCAGCCATATGCATATCAGTCTTGACCTTGTGCCTCATGAGTTCAGTCCAGTCTGAACTGCTAAGCCAGGTCTTCTCTGAACCAGAAACAAGCATCCTGGGGCCAGTTTCGGGGTAACACCCCATATCAGCCAGGCTAGCTTGAATTCAGTGGCAAAGTGAGCAAGGGACCCACGTATGGGCATACCCTGCCAACTTAGGGCAAACAAAGCAAACACGAGAAGATGATGGACGGAGCCCTGAAACTTTTCAGACACCCACCCCCAGGCACAGATCTGGGTTGAATCCATCATTGTCCTTGGACCGGAAACAAGCATCCTGGGACCAGTTTCCAAACTGGAATAGCATGGGGAGCAAAGAAACTATGGATTTAGGCCCATTTCTCTGCACTGGAGTGAATATATGGCATTGTTCTGCATTCTGTCCATCATCAGTTGTTCTTTTTGGCCCTAACATAGTTTGGCATTGGAAGTAACTGGGGCGAAGAGGCCTGGAAAAAAAAAGTCAAAGCATGCAGACGTTGGAAGTTTAAATACGATTTCACCCCTTATTTCTCACTTCAAAGGGAAAAATATGAAATAGGATGCATTTCTCCTATATGCAATACACCTCACCCCACGGAAATAGTATTTAATAGGTAGGGTAAATGCCTCAACCCTGCTGGTCCCTCTGTAATCGAGGCCAGTGAGTAAAAAACACACACAACTCCAATTGAGGAGTTGCAAGGACACATTACCCCACTGTGCTCGCCTTTAAATGGCAGAAATATTCACACAAAAACCCCAACAGGATCTTAAAACAGAAGACGGAGCTCGAAAAAAGGCGCCAGTGCGGGCACAGAAAGGAGGGGGCGCACATTTGACTCTTCCATCCCAGGCGGGCCATCACAGCAACATTGGATATCTCCGGAATTGTATTTTACAGACTGACATCATAGCACAGTTATTCGAAGAGGAAACGAGCAGCGCACAGCTGGCGAACGCATCCCCTCAGCCGGAGCGAGCCCTCAAAACACAGATGTCTCGACTCGAGAGAGAGAGGAAGGAATTCGGGGTTCGAGGGAGCGCTCGGTCCCGTGCACTCTGGTCTGACCTGGGCTGGGCACCAGCAGCACGTGGGCACTGTGCAACAGGGGGGCACAGTAGTACAACCTGCAGTGCTTAATTTGTAAATGAAAGAGTGCCGGTGCCCGAAGCTTCTGCTGAGAAGTCCACGGCGGGGCAACTGAACTTCGACCTCTTTAATCCTCTATCTTGCACCCGCTGCTTCTTTATCTGACTCCCGCAAGTACCTACTATTTCCCTTTGTGACAGTTTTCCGTCTTTGTCGTCCTGTGTCTTTTCGAATATTGTGTGGTTTTTTTTTTTTTTTGCTCTAGTCTAGGAATATCTAACGCGGAACAAATAAGTGCCAGTCCCCAAACAAGTGCAGGTGGCCCCGCCGGCAAACCACCGGCTCAAATTAAGCAAGGACACCCGGGGAGAAAGACGCGCAGACCCACTCAGGGAAGTATATGACTAAAGTCTGGTGGACAAGTGGACTAACGTATCTAGTGCAGTCATCGGTCTGCGACCGCGTGGTCATGTGTCCCATCTGGTCCACTCAGCCTTTCATCCTCATAAGGAGGACAATAAAATGAGTACCTTCGGTTGGGCAACAATAAGAATCTGCTATTTCAGCATCAAGATACCTTTCCTGTGAACGCCATGCTTTATGTTACAAATTATCCTTGAATTACGTTAAGAAAAGCAAAAACAGACTCCACTAAAAGAGCCACGATTCCAAATGAAGGATGCGAAGAAGACTAAGGTATAAATAAAATGTAAACGCAATGGGCAAAACTTGGTAGAAATCCCTGATCACCAATCACAAATGGTGTCTGGTTGTTCACGTTGCTTCATGTGGCTCTTCGCACACATGACTGTGCCTGTTCAGCTGGAAGAAAACACAGAAAATCTACTATTTAAAAATAAAGGGAAAAATTTAAATCAACAGACGCCATTAACTAAAAATACGAACTCCAAGCTGCCCGTGGAATCAACTGGAATTTACTCCATGGCAGCTCGATAGCCAGCGCTCTCGAACGAAGGGCGTTTAGAAGAAGAAGGGGAAGGTGGCGCGCGCTGCTTATTTTGGTCAGAGTCCAAAACCACTGTTCTGAGAGGAACAACGTCCAACGTAATCTTTGCCAAACCGGTCACTGTACTGTGCACCTGCTGCGGTTTTGAAGACAACATTTGGGGGGTGCGCCAACGGTAGGACTGAAAGGCCTGAGAACACCGCAGGCTCACCGGTTGGCGGTTACAGCCGGAAATGGGTGGTGCATGTATGATTCGAGATGACGTAAAATTCAAACAATTCACGGGGTTAGAGGCAACTGGGGCTGCACCAATCTAATTATTGGGATAATGTAAGCCAGACTATGGTGCACAGGACCGGAGGTTCAATACCCCTAAACCCCCTAGGATGAGAAACCCTTCAACAACAAACCCACTAATTTGGTCTAGCACCCATCATTATATCACAATCATCATTTCATTTTCAATTGAGTTCAGCAAAACACAATTCAAAGGGCATAGCATAAATCAGTTATTGTCATGATATATAACACCAACCCAGCATGTCTGTTTTATGATCCTTTATTCATGACTCTTCTTCTTCACAATTTGTTAAAAACGTAGCCTACGTTTTTAACCAATTGAGAAGACGAAGAGTCACGAATAAAGGATCATAAAACAGACATGCTGGGTTGGTGTTATATATCATGACAATAACTGATTTATGCTATGCCCTTTGAATTGTGTTTTGCTGAACTCAATTGAAAATGAAATGATGATTTTGATATAATGATGGGTGCTGGACCAAATTAGTGGATTCATGATTCAAGATGATGTATCTGAGGCTGATCAAATAAGTATCGGACAACCTTGTCAATAAAATGAACCTAAACTGGTGCTGGACACAATTCTTACGAAATATGGACTGGATCCCGCACTCTCGACCTACTCTGGAAACCCCTGAAATAAGGATTGCACAACTTACCAAGTGTAATTCAGTGCATCTTATGGTTGTCAGTCTGTGTTGGGGAGCTATATCAAGAGGAGCGCGGACTCTTGTCACATTACGGTATTTAGTACTTCGAGATTGGTACAAACACCAAAGCTTCTTGGCACTATTGAATCAAACACAACAGAACAAAGAAGGAAGGAAAAGGTAAGCCACAGGTTTCTAGAAACTGATAAATACTTAACAATTAAATGCAAAGTCCTCAATTGACGTTGAAAAGCCTGAATGAGGAGAGTGACCGCAGCTCAACGGGGAGGTTGTTCAAGGCTTCATCTGCCAGTCACCCAACAATACAGGCCTTGTCTTTGGGACCTCAAATAGCCATTGATCAGCTGATGGTAGGGTAGCTGTTGTGTAAGGCAAAAACTGAGCTGCCATGAAGTCTGGGGAGGCACTTTCTAGTGTGCAATGAGCAATAAGACAACTTCATATAGAGCGCGTGGATGGATGGGGGAGCCACTGATGAGATCCGAGGATGCGAAAAGTACGACCTTCTGGTCCCAGTTAAGAGACTGGTGGAGGTACTTTGTACCAGTTGTAATCTTTTCGGTCAGTTATAGATCGAATTGCAGTGGTCCATCTGCGATTGAATCAGAGCATTAACTGAAGAAGTGTGCTGTGCTTTATCGATTAAGGATAACATTTCCATTGGCAGCTTTACTTGCCAAAAGACATGGGCTTATAACTTTTGCTACCTGTGCCTAGGGCCAGGTTGACATCAAAATAAACTTCAAATTTATCGAACTGGGGAAGAACCCACTGTGTCTTGCGAGTTAGACAGACTCCTTTTATGCAAGTTGTTTCTACTGAGAAGGCGTTCTTTTTTTACTGAATTAAGTGACAGGAATTCCGACAACATCCATCAGAATGCCTTTACCAAGATAGAGCTGAACAACTTCTGAAGAGCTGTTACTAATCTGATGATTGGTTTTGTAGGGATAAGGATGAAGATCTGCTGGGCATCATCAGTCAATATATAGCAATGAACACCTAGACGGTGCAGATGTTCGGCCAAAGGCAGAATATTAACATTGAATAAGAGTGGGGAAAGCGTTGAGTCCTGAGGCACATTGCGTCAATCTTCTTTGCCTCAGATCTAACATGGGGTAGTTTGAAAATCTGTTTGCGTGTTTTAAATGAATTTGCCCAGTTTTGTAAAAAAAGGAATCTCGTGGTCAATATTAAAAAAACTAAATACATGGCCTTTAAAGCTAATTCCATCAATTGCCCGCACCCGATGATGGAGGCTGGTCCCCTGGAAAGGGTGCCTATTTTTGATTACCTGGATCTCTAACTGACTGAACAAATGGGGTAGGGCCCTCAGATGGATAAGGCTAACCTAAAATTAACCCAGGCAGTTGGGGGAATTTTAAAAGTCCAAAAAGGCTGTGTTTTAAAAAATATAAGCCCACCATTGGAAATATATAGGGTTCAAGCTAAGTCAGCCTCCCTTTATGGGGCGGAATGGTGGGGGCATAAGTCCCATAATGCCCTCACAGTAACTGAAAACAATTTTCTCAGACAAATTCTGACCCTGCCAAAAAACACTCTGCTAGTTCCGCTAAGGATGGATTTAAATATTCTCCCTGTTGCGGATCTTATCTCGATTTGCCCGCTGCTTTACTGGCGGCGGTTGTGGAGTACTCCCGAGCTGTCTAGCTTCAGGGAAGAATTAAAAGTGGTGTTGACCTCATTAGGGGAGGGTAGTATACCTTGGCATTCTTATGTAAAGCACTCCTTTTGGGCAATTGGCATGGAAAACCTTTGGATAGATCCTGAAGTATCCTGCCTAGCTATTTCCAAGAAAACTTTGACAAATGCTCTGAAAGAGTATAAACTGACAAAAATCTTGCAGTTAGCAAACCCCAACGAGCCTTACGTACAGGTTTCTTGATTTTAAGAGCCACTATCAATTTGAGAGGGACCTGGATGCCATACAACCAATGTTAGCAAAGAAGCTGTTCCTTCAATTTAGATTCAGAACCCTGAAGCTAGAAGCGATCACCAACAAGTGGGCGGGAGCTCCCATTCACCTGTGTCCCGGGTATTACGCAGAAGAAGAATCCTTAATTCATGTTATGCTCTTCTGCGCGGCATACAATCAACCTAGGCTTAAATGGATCATCCAACTTTGTAGGAACCTGGGCATTAGGAATTATCTAGATTTTTTTAGGATTCTAAAAACCGATACTGATCCGGTTTATGTGGTCGCAGTATCAAAGTTCTTGTTTGCTATGTGGTCAATCATTAGGAATTTGCTAAAATTGGAGCAGTCTAAAAGCAATGAATAGTACCCCCCCTTTTTGTCATACCAAGCTCCTTGATTACATTTGGGAGTCTTCTATCCAGGGTTGTAGTGGAGGGAGACTCGGTGGTATGCACCCAGGGTTCGAGAGATGTGGGAGGCTCTTTTTAGAGTTTTTAGAGTTTTATGAGTTTGTACAGTTAAATTATATTTTTATAGTGTGTTTAATTAACCATGAAATCCCATAATGACGATTGTAAATTAATGATATTAATCTATTCTGCCTAATCATCAATGTACATTATGAAATTTTTTAATCTACTTTGGATATGTATCAATAATTGTCGTAAATTGAATGTGCTTTTATGGCTATATCTAGCCGCAATAAAGTTTTTTGAATGAATGAATGAAAATCTGTTTGAACTTCAAGATAGACTCGATCCATTTAAGTATGGTACCTCCAATATCCACTTAATGGAGTCTGGAATGAAGGATGGTATCATCAGTGGTGTAGAAGGCAGCTGAATGGTCTAATAGGACATTGGCACCAATGTCGCCCAGCAACCTATATAGGTCCTCCAAGATGGAAGTTATCACCAACTTGGTGCTTTGTCCAGAATTGAAGCATGTCTTGGAAGAGTCCAGTTTGACCTGGCCTTTGATACAGGCATGAAGCTGGAGAAAAGCCACTTTCTAGGTATCGCAAAAGTGAAACTGAGTGAAAGTTGTTAGGATGGCTGACAGTCAGAGACACTATTTAAATGAGTTCCATTTAGAGTAATTGCTAATATCTACATTTTATATGAATAGTCTGAAAATTTGACAGAGCCGGGCCTACCTAGGGCACAGCATCAGATAGGCCATACAGAGAGCCAAGCAATGCTTGATGGGCCCACACCACAGGCAAGTTGTGGACTGCATTTTTTTAAAAGCAAGGGCCCTATGACATATATGGTGCACTTTCCCTGTTTGGGCCACTGCGCACCTTAAAACAGCATACTGGGAAAGTGCGCCCTATGACAATGAATGTGCTGCCCCCAGGACAGACGCAATGTCGCACTACCCAGGGGCAGCGTATTTAAGTGAAAAACAGAACGGCTTTGAAGCAGCCACTCAGTGTTTCACTGAGCAAGCTGTAACCCGCCTGCACTTTTTAGAGGGGAGAGAGATCCTCTTGCAGGCTGGTGAAGTGAGTGACTGCACCAGCCTGCAAGGGGATGTCTGGGGGCGTCCATAGGACCCCCCCTTTACCTCACTCTAGAAGGCTTATATCAGGGGGCGCACTGATAGTGCGCCACCTTTTAAGTGGCACACTGTCAGTGCACCTCCTGACAGGCTTTTTTTATCGTTAATACGGCATGGGCACAGAGGCAAAGGGATTCCCTCATTTGCGTGATTCTGGGGAGAGGGGTTTAGCATGGTCTGGTCCTCATGCAAAGCGTTTTAGGTTTGCATGACATAAAACCGCAAAAAAAAACAAAAGCCCCACTCTAGTAGGAAAGCCCTTCTGTAAAAGAAAATTACTTACCAGTCAAACCTGCACTGTGCACTTGTATAAAACAGCAAGAAAACAGTTGAGGGGACGATATGGTGGCAGATTAAAAGACTCGCGAAACACCACATTTATAGTCATAGTTGGTTACCAGCAAAGCTGTTTTCGGAAATGGGCACTGTGCCCATTCTTCAAGATGGCATAAACGAGACTGGCAGCTGCTCTTTGAGAGGCTGATGGAGTGATCGAGGAGGGGAAGTCGGCATTTCCTGAGTATCTTGGGCCCGGAAGGGTACCGCTTGCGACACCTTGGCGACTGCTCGAAGGATGACAAGAAGTGAATTTAGTGGTGTAAGCAGCGTGCTTGTGTAGGCACCATGTCTTCTCACGTGCTTTTTGGTGAATCTTCGACTCAGAAAACATCCATTGGGCCGATTCTTAAAGTCACGTGATAAACAGTACACCCTTTAACTACATTGTACTTTTTTGAGGTGAAAAATAGAAGAAATGGGAAAAGTGAAAACCTTCTAAAACAGTCTGAGACACTGATTTGCACTACTAATGAAGATTACTGGAAATTCCAACTTATCTGAGATGTATGCGGGTCCCACACTGCCACTATCCTAGAGCGATTGTGAAACAGTCTTTCAAAAGAGGTGGACTTGCTAAAAGAGGCCTCCAAAAACAGTGGAAGGAGACAGTACTGGAAGTGTAACTAATGACAGATCAATGTCAATTTAAGGTCACAGGCAATATGATTGAGTTTCTGAGATGTGGGAGAAAATATACTGCAACATATTTAAGTTCCAGTTCACAAAGGTCTAAGGAACATTTTAACTGACATAGAAAATAAACCATATTTATGCTTTGGTCACAAATGACAACTTTGTGCTAATTCACACTTCTGTGGAACTCAAACACAATGTACACATTGCATACATTGCCTGGAAAAGTGTATCGTTTTCATTTAGTTTGAAGACTTGTTCCAATTTCCTAGCCCTATAACTGTATAATGCACTTCGAGTTAGAAAAATTGCCGGATTTAATAATCGTTTTAACTTTACAACATGCTCCTCATTAATAATTATTTTCACATAGCTTCACCCTTTCTTGCATATATTTTTTTTTAAAACCTGCATTGCTGGTTAAACTCAATTCATTTCACGTCTATTTTTGCACAAATTCGTTGCTGAGTTAAGTGCTTTTTCAACAATTGTGATTATTTAACCCCTTCCCGGGTCATGACGGAACCATGCCGTCATGAGCCACGGTAGCCGTGTGCTCATGACGGCATGGTTCCGTCATGCTGTGGCCACTCCGCCGATGCGGCACTGATTCCCCGCCTGTGCAGGCAAATTAGTGAGCGGGCATGGCCGTGTTGGAACCACCGTCATGGAACCACCGTCATGAGCACACGCCACCCGTGGCTCATGACGGCGTGGTTCCGACCGAGCATGGCGGCGCCGTGCTCACCCCCCACGTGCCGTGGCGGAATTTGCGCCGCGGCCATGGGGTTAAGAATGACTACTTTGGCCCGATAATTATCTCACCAGGTAAAATCGGGCACCTATATATTCTGAATTTATCGGGTGCGATAACTATAGCTCATTTCAATTTGTGGTTTGAAAATGAGGCATAAAATGCAAATTGTGGGGCAGGATGTACCAAAATGTATGCTCTGGTATTAACCTGGCCGTTTTCCCTTTCTAAATTTCAACTGGTTTAACCTGCTGAAATTTAACGAGGGGTGAGGTTTTTATCGGTAATTACCGGGAGCGATGAACATTGTAACACTAGAACTGCAATCAGATGTTTGTTTGCACAGAGAACATCATTTAAGTGTCCCTTGTAATGAAAGCCTTTGTGGCTGTGCCCCGCATTTAGTGAGCACACCCACGTGTGTGCCGCCATTAAAAGTTACATATACAAGGTGTGTGAGTATGTTGTATGTAAGACACACTGATGCACAAAGAGAGGGACGGGGAGCTAAGGGGAAAAAAAGGTCCAGTACCCGTGCTCCCAAGGTGAGACGTGTCAATCACTGGAGGGTACCTGTCCCTATCAATGATGGCTGGCCCATTCGGCAGTGTGAAGTATAGGTAGAGAAGTATCTAGTTTCCTTTATGTCTGAAGGTTGGATAGAGGGGAATTCCTCCTAATTGGAGATTTACACCAGTCAGGGTGTCATGCTTCATCATTGGGCGTTTTTCTCCTCGTGGGGGGGCGGGGGGGGGGGGGGGGGGGGCTCTGTAGTCCCCCATGGGCCACGTGGGAGGGCTGACTCTTTGGCGGAGATCCTTTTCGAGGAGCACCGCAGTGGTGAGTGCAACAGTTACCCTGCAGGAATTGGTATGTAAGACACACTCACTTAAAACATGGTTGCTGGAGTAGACTGCACAGGCTAGTATAATAAAGGTAACGATTTGCTCTTCAAAATAGCCAGCAATGTCTGTGAAACACCTTACAGGAAAACTGTCTACGAAGACTGAAAAGATAGGCAAAACCAACTTGTGTACATTAAAAGTAGCACAATGTACTATTGTCAGATTGAAGCGCCAAAATCAGTAATACTTTTGTACGCTTTTATGAGATCGTGCTCCTGACTCTTCTACAAAATCATATTTAACAAGTTGGAGTGGACCACACTTCTTGTGCTACTGGCACCGCAACCCTCCTTAATACATTTTTATTTCTGTTCATGTGATGATCAGAACGAGTTTGAAGCATGTATTAAGAGATAACTGATTTATACTGTCCAGAGCAGGGGGTCTACAACCTTTTTTTAAAAATGATTGCTACTACTTCTGATCAATGAAAATAGTCTCGAGCTGCTAATGGCTTTGACGATTGCTGCAACAGTGAGCACATCTAATACAACCGCAGTAATGATGTGCTAGTGATAACTCAGATGTATCTCACAATACAGAGTGACAAACTATCGTCAGGCCAAAATGTCATATCCAGAATACTGACTACTACAGTATCATGAAGGTACATCAATATAGGTAAGTTTGGATTCACTGTACTTAACTACAAATCTAGGAGTCATGAAGATACATATTCATTCAAGATAAATACATGTGGAATTAAGAAATCAAAATAAAAATTAAATGTACAAATAAATATTTACCATTATGATATTGTGGTGGTCGATAGTCTGAATACAAAATTTTGGCTGGGCAATATTTAAAACTTAATACTGCAGTAAGACACCAACCACCCCAAACTATAAAACAGGGATACAAACCGCATCATAAAAAAAAATGTTATCAATTTAAAATACCTCAACTTGACCAATTAAATAACAGCCACAGCACAAACTGCCTAATGGCAAAAATAGAGTACTGACAGTTTTATATCTTCTCAAGTCCGTTTTTTTTTTTTTTGGTTTAACACACTCAAATACTTTTTCTGAAAAAGAAATTTGCAAACTTCTTTTTTAGGTTTTCATGCAGTCTCCAAATGTCAGCTTGCGATTTCTCTTGTACAAATGCATCACATTGACAGATTCTGTTTCACCTGCCCAGCTAATGTTATGTTATGTTGATATAATTTATATTCCGCACGCATCACCCCGGGAGGGATACCTCGGCACGGCGCAGACCACAAGCAAAGACGAAACTGCTAAGCCGAAAACAGCTCTGTCTTAGGTAGTTTTCTGAATTTAAAATGATCTGTACCCTTTCGAATATGAGAAGGAAGCTCATGCCAGTGCAGAAGGGCTCCCCGAAGACCTGCTCCCTGAATGGGACTTTCTGACCCTTGGGACAGTAAGTAGAGCTTCGTCACAAGATCTTAAAAGTCTGACTGGTCGGTCATTTGTAAGCTTCAAAGCTAGGTAGCTTGGACCATTCCCTATCAAGGAATTATGTGTGCAACAGCAAATTTAAAATCTATTTTTTTTTCGGAATGGCAAACAATGTAGTGAATGTAGAAGGGGAAAGGAATCAGCCTGGAAGGAAGATGGCAAATGAGATGTTCTGTGGTGTTCTGAACAAAGTCTTGAACCAGATTTTTCCTCACAGAAAAAGGGAGAAGGGAAAAAGATCTCCTCAACAGGCGCATCATATAAAAACAAGTACCTGTGGTAGTCAGTACCTTTCATTGTGAAGGATTGGTCAAGGCGGATGCCCAAGTTCTTGACAACCAACTTATGAAATGAAGCTGTGCCTAGTTCAAAAGGCCACCAATTGGGGGTTGAAAGCTGTTGGGACTTGCCAAACAGCATCATCTCCGTTTTGCCTGCATTCAATTGGAGACAGTTTTTCGTCATCCAGGCAGCAATTGCTTTGATCCCAGTAGAGAAGCGTTCTTTCGCTTTGTTCAGATCTTCATCAGAGAAGATTAGTAGCTTTGTAACATCAGCGTAGACTAAAGGTTCAATTCTGAAAGCTTTCAAAGTCTTGACAAGAGGGGCAACATATATGTTAAAAAGTGTGGGGCTTGAGACAAGAGCCTTGAGGCACCCCCTTGTCCAGCATCACGGTAAACGATTTGTAGGAACTCAAAGTGATAGTTTGAGTTCTGTTTGTTAAAACAAATCACTGAACCATTGTAATGCCGTGCCATGGATTCCAATGTGCTGCAACCTTTAAAGCAGCCTAGGATGGGACAAAGTATCAAATGCTGCAGACGAGTCCAACAGCAAAAGTAAGGATTGAATATTTTCATCAAGAGAGCATTTTATGTGGTGAGTGGCCGCCATTAAGGTGGTCTCACTACTGTGAAAAGGTCCAAACCCAGATTGTGACGGGTCCAGAAGTTTATTGACCTCTAGGTAATCCATGAGTTGTTTATTCGTCCTTTCATCAGTTTATCCCATAGAGGAAGCAGTGAAATAGGTCGATAGTTGGTAAGATTAGTGGGTGCCATATTGGCTCTCTTTTGAATCGGTATGAACCGAGCCGCTTTCCAAGGGGAGGGAATCTTCACAGAGTTCACTGATCTATTAAGTAAGGAGCATATGACAGGGGCAAGCTGATTGGACAGGAGAGCAGAGATCCTAGGGGGACAAATATCTAGAGGAGATCCTGATTTAGCTGATGGAAGTGCTTTCTGAAATAACTTGAGTGAAAGTAAATGAAACGTCCTAAATTAGAAGCATAATTGGAGGGAAATAGGCTGGAATTAAGCTCCCCACGTGCCTTCTAGGAAAATTCTGGTAAATCACTTTGCTTTTATCTTCAAAGTGATTATCCAGAGTCACATAGTGCTTGTGACGCATGTATTTCTTGAGAACAAGCAAAAGCGATTATGAAAGTATTAAGTACATTAGATAACTCTTTAGAAGAGCTACAAGCCTGACTGATTTGGTGGGAAATATGGAACTTCAGGGCTTTTATGTTATTACGGTGGTACATCGTTAAAGATGATCTTTAGGCCTCCTTATCAAGAGGATTATTAGGCCGGAACCACCGTCTTTCCAATTTTTTACACAAGGCTTTCTCAGTTCTCACTTCTGTTGTATACCATGGTGCATGGGCACCATGTTTAGATATGGGAAAGGATTTGAGAGGCCCATATTGTTAAACACCAAGTTTAAGGCTACATGATAGTCCGATAGTGCTTTGTCCACATCTAAATCTTTAGGCGTAACTTTAAACTCAGAGGAGATTTTTCGACAGGGTCTAGCCACGTTTTTATTACCTTTTTGTGTGTTTTCAGTTACATTTGCCTTGGGAATCTGGAAACAGATTAAGAATGGTCAGTCCAGATTAGAGGCTGGGGGCTTCGCAAGTCAGGGATGCACAAACGATTAGATCTAGAGTGAGCTCCCCAACATGAGTAGGTCAGCTGACTTTCTGATATAGGCCTAACATTGTTAGAGCAGAGATAAGCTGTGCTACCTCCACATTTAGGAAATATTTCCCGAGGCAGTTGAAATCTCCCACTAAAAGAAACTGTTGGGATGCTAAAACATGGGTCGCGATATATACAGTGAGATACTAAGTGAGATACTAACAAAACTATTTTTTGGGCTTCGGAGGGCGATACACTAAAGCGCCTCAACTAGCAGTCAATAGGAGAGATTTCAAGCTTAAAAACACATATCTCAGCCCAATCTGCATGTAAAGTATCTATGAGAGCAAATTTAACCGGGTCTTAAGAAATAATGGCTATTCCGCCACCTGTCCTGCCCGCTCTGTCCAATCTCAGCATGTGATAGTTGTCAGAGAGGGCCAACGCAATGGCTGGTACAGAGGTAGAACTCAACCAGGATTTGGTGAGGAAACCAATCTCAGGTGATGCTGAGGAAAGCATGTCCCATATTTCAATCACATGTTTTGGTACGGACTCGACGTTACACAAGAAGCTATCAAACGCTTAGTCTTTTTAGTCTGGAAAAGTGCAGAAGGAAGAGTGGAGCTTAGTGAAACAGTAGTTGTGTTCACAAGTATGGATATATGTTTATTAACCGGCCATGTTGATATGCAAATGTCTTTAATTGTGCATGGAAACAATGAAATTTACATTTTAGACAGGCTACTGAGCCTTCTAATTGGGTGGAAAAGGACCATTGTAATAGGTACCTATAGTAGTAGAGGCTCATGTTGGTTGTCATTTTTCACATAATTCTTCAAAAAAATATATAATTCTAGAAGGGTACCCAATTTCAGATGTAAAAAAGGCAGGGGTTCTGGCTCCTGGCACAGTCCTGTGCGGATGAGCTCAGTCGGGCTTGTCTTTGGCGGGCTATTAGCATGCCATCTGCGCGTCTGTTGTGCGTCGGCCCCAGCAAGCGTTTAAGTAACTGGCCGGAACTTAACAACTAGACTGCTGACTCCACTAAGATATTGTGACAGACGAGAAGTGAGGCACCAACAAGCTCTTTCCACACAAACGGTATCGACTGTGGTGGACCGAAGAGCAGCTATCGGCACAAATTAAAAATAAGGTAAACCAAAGTAGATTAATTTAGCAGGTAAAAAATAGAGTGACCGCTTGCCTGTGGGCTAAGGCTGCGCGTTGGCACAGGCATGGGTTTAAGTAACTGTCCGGAACTTAACTAGACTGCTGACTCCTCTAAGCTATTGGGACAGACCGGAAGTGAGACACTAACAATCTCTTTCCGCACAAAGAGTGTTGACCACAGTGGACCGAAGATCGGATATTTTCGCAAATAAGATAAACCAAAGTATATTAACTGAGCAGGTTAAAAAACAAAGTGACCGCTTGCCTGTGGGCTAATATGATCCTATGCCAGGGATGTCCCCATAATGTCAAAGATGCCTACATTATGCCATGGATGGCTACGATCATGTGACAGCGGGCCAGAATTAGGCCAAGAATACTCACAATATGACAAGGATAACTGCCATTATGTCATAAATATTCCAAGGATGTACAAAATATGTCAATATCTAATAATTTCTTTCCATCATTATGTCAAGAATAGTTATAATTATGCCAGAAATTAACCCCCTGATAATGGAAAACATATTTACTTGGTGTGCCCTCTAACACCAGGAATGACTGACAGGGTGAGACAATGCCTTTCAAGGAGGGATACAACACCAGCTATATATATATATATATATATATATATATATATAACGCAAATATATGCATACATATGGGTTGTATGATTTGCCTCATTGCCACCACGAAGTCCCCCCGCTCCGGCCTCTCCATCATTGCTGTATCCAGTCCTCGGCTACTCCCTACTTGCCGGTTAGCTATCTAGAGGTGGACGGCACCCACAATGCACAGTGGCCCACTCAGGCACAAGTCCTTGAGAGAAGACAACTCTAACCACACACCACCGTCCCATTTCCTAAACCCATTCTCCACATTTTCTCCCCACTTCCCCGAACCCCCAGAACTCAGAAGTGCACCAGGGTTTAGAGGGGAGGCTAGGTGTAGATATGATGTTGACATGAGCACCGGATATTTACGCCCACTAGAGTAGAATACACATTAATATAAGCAAGTTATTGGCCCATCAAAATGCTGATCCACAGATGTTGGTATTATCCTCTTTAACACACCTCTGTTGTCCATGGCTTCTCCATAATTGGTAATGGAAAAGTTTGACTAGAACGCGGCTTTACTTGAGAAGTAGTGGAAGTCATATGTAGAGAAGGCAGAAGACAATCAAAGCAGACAATAAACTGCATCTGGTTGTAGGTCTCGTAACCACATTCGAAAAATCAACCAGCACCTATCTCATCTCTATGATGTTCACTCTGAAATATTGTCAAGGTAATTGTTGATTGACTAATATCAACTCTCCCATAAATGCTAATTTACTGCTGTTAGCTCCACTATCACGGTATTTCGGAGTCGATATTATTGTCGCAATATATTTGTAGGTCAATATTACAACTGCAATAACGTGGCACAACAAGCCGCCTATGTGCTGTACAGAAACACAGCGGCTCTTCCACTAATGTGTAGGAGCGTTGCCCCACTGGTCTGTGAGCAGCTCAAGAAGGAAAAATAAAGTGATAATAAACGCAATGTTATTATCATTCTATTTTTCCATACTGGCTCGGTTCTACGTGCGGGAGGGCTTGGGCTGTCCAGAGCAGGGGGAGAAGTGGAGGGCACGCTCTTAAGTGCACATGACGGTTTGGCCGGACATCTTAGGCGGGCAAAACAGTTATGCGCACTTAGCATGTTCTCCACCCGTCTGTATTGCATAGCCCGAGTAGAGAACATGCACAGGCTCTCAGTTCCTGCCTGAGCGTTGAACCAGGGAGCTCAGACCAATCACGACGCTGCTGTCATGCTAGTGACAGCACCATTGTGATTGGCTAGGGGAGTCTGGGAGCCTGTGTGCTTCCAGCTTCCCTACGTCGTCGACAGAAGAACATAAGGGGGACAGAGGAGAGACGGCACCCGGCCTGCAGGTAATTGATTTAAAAAATATATATTTATCATCTCCCCCCAGCCCCGCCACCCCTGTTAAGTAGCAGCCGCCACTGAAAAAAACATACTCCACTTCTACATAGTAAAGCCAGTGCTCTGTATTAGAAGGTCAACCTGATGGAAGATCTTAGCAAAATGATAAGTAGGTGACAAATACCTAAAGGATTGCTATAAATAAGAAACACGTCATCTTCGTGCAGGAAGGGTTACATAGTTATCGATTTAAATGAAGGTGTGACTCACAAGACCAACATGGAGGTCATTATGTCAACATAAATTCCACCAAAATGATAGAAACTGCATAAGATGTAAAGAGAGGGGCCGGGTGTGAAGAGCTCAAGATGGAGACACTGACAGGCAGGTCTGTAGTACGTGGCAATAAAGACGGCCTTACAACAGCTAGGAAATGACGGACTGACAGACGTGTGTTAGAACTGAAGCTAGCAGGACAGTCACAGAAGACCAGACAAAGCAAAGCAAAGCAGGAGCGTGTGAAGATGAACTTTTCAAACTGCAGAAAGTTTTTTGTTTTTTTACAGTTTCAGCTTTTTGACAGGGTTAATAGTATTAAATAAAGGTGAAGAAAAATGTTGCATACATTAGATTTTCATGAAAAAAAAAATCGTAAAATAGCAACGTTTTCATCTTTGCACAACTTCACAGGCAGAATTTCAATGTTGTAAAGTCCTTAATGAGAGACGTTTCCGACTTAGTCGTGGGCAGCTTAGTAGTGGACAGATAAACAAACATGAGGCATTTTTTATTTCAAAGGTAAACATGCAACTGATAGGTGTTTTGCAAAGAGGCTGAACATTTGTGAAGATTTTCATATTGATGTAAAGGGACAGTCAGTCATTTTTAAAATATCTATAAATTACGTCGGCTTGTGGTGTTTTTTAAATAAAAGGAGGATTGTATAGCCAGAGATACAAACGAGCACCTCAAAGTGACTTGGAACTATTGAAAAAAAAAACACAGACTTCCACTTCTCAACAATGCCTTACTGTGGCAGAAAAGTAATCCAGCCCAACAAGGAGAGGAGGTTGGGCGCACACACTCTGGCTTCCAGGCCTTCTTCCGAGACTATATGTGTGTAAAGTTGCAGGTGCACAGGGATGCACAGGAGCCTGTCCTTGAAGGACTGTGAAACACTTACTATGTGTAGAAGGCTGTGTTCTAGGGCTACCACTTTGGGGTGCTGCCAGTGTGCAGCACTGTCCCATTCCAGAAGTTTAGCTACATCGATTATTTTTAGTCTTTGTTTTACGGACAAATCAAGCAGCATAGTCCATTGTTTCACTTACTGTGTTGAATAAACATTTCCTGTTTGAAAACAACACCTTATTCAAAGCACTTGACCCACAATAAACATGGCATACAAAAACACAGAAAAATGAAAATGTGTTACATGGTCAGATTTTGCCATGTCAGGCAAGATCTAGGTGATATTTACAAACCATGTAGCCTTATGCTTAACAATGGAAACAGAAGACCGGAGTGCATGATTACCGGGTAGGTAACAAATCTAATTAAAGAAAAAAAACATACACAGATTATATATGTGTGTGTGTGTGTGTATATATATATATATATACACACATCTATGTATCATACATCTATGTATAATATGTATATATATATATATATATATGTGTGTATATATATATATATATATATATATATATATATATATATATATATAGAGAGAGAGAGAGAGAGAGAGAGAGAGAGAGAGAGAGAGAGAGGGAGAGAGAGATAGAGAGAAAAAGAAAAAGAGAAATAAGCAAACAAAGAAACAAAGAAAGAAAGAAAGAAAGAAAAAAAAGAATGAGAAAGAAAAAAGACAGTGAAGTCAGGAGAGAGGGAAGCAGGAATCTGGAGCAATGGAGGCAGGTTTGTGAAGAGAGATTTGAGAGTGAGTGATACGAGGTGGATAAAGAATTGCCCATACACAGAAAGAGAGCCAACAACGTGGGAAGAGAAAGACATCAATATAATATTGTCAGTCCCCGGCACAAGCCAGAGATACCCAATATCTTCTTTTTCGAGATCTTTTGCTAAATACAATAGCACCGAGAGCAGAGGGACTAGCTAGTAATAGAAAGAAAAGAGTTGGTTATGCTGCAGAAAAAGGAAACAAAATAAGCCCACATTAGTCTGCTCCTATGACACTCCAAGCATCAAGTCTCTATATTGGGAATTAAAAGATACCTTACATTCAAATATCTATGTTAAACATGACTATTATTGAAGAAATACAACAATAATTATTTACGTGGTAACGGAGGTCTTTATGGCAATGGGACCAAGAGTCAGACCATCTGGAGAGTGTCGCGCACCATGGTACGCGCTGAAGCATAGGCTTCACCCATGGCCAGTGAACACATCCTGCCCGGGCTGCTGATTGGCTTCTCAATGAGCTCCTGCGCCATGACTGGACGGAGGAAGAAATGTACCTAGAGAGTAGGTGGGCAGCAGGAGAGGCGTGAATTTAATATGAGGCAAATAGTGCAAATAATTGGGAAGGGGAGTAGGCATGTTTGGTGATTGCAACAAACAACTAAGGAGTGGCTTGTTGGTGCTGTGGGCAAAGAAATAAAGCCAGGAACACCAAAGAAAAGAACCTTCCACCAATAGTGACAAGGCGATATTGGAACCAAAATAGGGAAAAAGGGTGAATACACATACAAAAGGAAAAACAATAACTCATATTTGTTTAAGAAGAACCCTCACTCACCCTAGTGGTGACATGCTTCATCATGGGGTTCCCACTGGAGGAACCGAATGTCCCTCCAGTGTGCTTCAACGCCTGATTTACAGCGGAGTAAGTTATTGTGAAGTGAACTTGAAAGGTATGTGTTTAAGTGCAGGTGATAGTGAGATATTAAAAAATATTAGTTGTACCAAAAACAACTTTATTTGGTGGTCAGCTAATATTATTAAAAGCAGGGTGTGGGATATTGCTAGTGGTAATATTCTTGACCACTTATATCCCTTCAAAAGCAGGTCGACATGTTTCAGCTGTCTATATTAATTCATGCAGCTTTCTTCAGGACCATTAACGTGAGTATCCCTGGTGGTCCGCGCTCGCTAAGGCGTGTCCAACCAGTGGATATATAATATGTGAAAAATAGTATTTTTAAAAAATACCGGAAATATTCGGTTTCTGCACCCTAGTTTCTCCAGGGGCCCAAAAAAATTAGCGCGGTACTACGGTGCCGTCATCAGTGGCTAAGCGGGGGAGGCTCTCTTCACGCTACAGCCATTTGCTAGTAGCGACTCGCCTCCAGTAACCTACTTTGTCCGCTGCCGCCGCCCGGATTGGTGATTGGACAAGGGTTTTATGTGAGAAAGGGGATGGTCAAGGTAGCAGACAGAAGGGAAAGGACTGGGGAATAACCGAGGAAAGCGGTGGCAACTGGGTTGAGGGAACCTTGCCTACCCAAATATGGTGATGGCTATCTAGAGGACTTGCTCAAGACCAACAAATTCAACTCTTATGAAAGATGAATCTATTCTGAAGCATTGGTTAGTGATGCATCTCCTAACAAGCTTTTTGGAAATGTATAGGAAGAAACCAATGCAACACCCTCAAGGTAGGGCTTTCCCTTCACTCGTAGGTAACCAGTGTCTACTAAGATCACACAAATAATATCGAAGCACTGTGGAGGGCCACCAGATTTCTGTGCGTCAGTTACAAAAACAATGAAGCACGGTCAACATTTGACCCTCGATTCATGGAAAGTAGATTAAGAGTACCCAATAAGAGATGCTGGGATTTATCAAACAAGATGCAACGGTGGTAGCCAGCTTGAGGGCCGGTATGGTGGGAAGTATTCTATAGTCAAGGCATCTGCAGAAGAAAAGATGTCGGAGAACACCTTTCCAGCTCCCTTGAGTGGGTCGTGTCTCAAGGCAACAGCTACAGAGCCGGATATGTGTTGTACCTAAGGCTAAGCTCTTCCTGTTGGGTGTTTGTGAACTCCCATGTCTGAGGTTTGTTACAACAAACAGATGTGGTTTTCTAACCAAATTGAGTGTTTACAACCCAACTGTTTTTGTGGACATTCTCAAATGGTAGTTATGACTGCAGCATATCAATCTTACTCTTTGGGTTCAATGGCGACATTTCTTTTATGTTGATCCTTGAACACAGGTGGGTGAACGTTTGAACGCTCACCACAACTTATTGGCTAGCTTTCGGATTTGTTGTGATCTGGGTCATCATTACACACATCAAGATGACACCTTGCTTGTAGTTGGGGGCAAGACAATGTACAAGGAGGGTCGACGTGGATGTCTGCACTTCTACCCAACGTCATCGACACAACAGCCTGTACCATCAGTGCTGCACACAGGCAGTTCTATTTGCTAAATGCAAAAGGCCAGCCAAGACACCCAAGGATTTTGCTTTACAGGAGGTGGGAATTTCGACCTACTGACACCACCTGTTGTTATAAGATGACCACCACTTGGCAGCATTTCATGGTAGACCTGGGTTGTGGAGAACAAAGTTCATGCAACCTCGGGATATTTGAAAGGGCCTGTGGATTAGTGGCTGAATTTTCTACATCTAGTGAGATTGCTGTGCTTCTGACTGAGGTTGTTGAGTGCCTTCTTGTGTGATCTATGTCACTCTCAAAGTCATAAGGGCCATGTTATATGTTGACTAAGGCGACCGAGTGCGGGAGGCCAATAGTGTGGGTCCCAGAATATTTGGCTTTTGCCGTTAAGAACTAATTCGGTCTTACCGGGGTTCAATTTTAGGTAATTAGAATCCATCCAATGACGAATGTGCAGCATGGTGCCCTGAAACTTCCTGATGGATTCAGTAGAATTGTCTATTGTAAAAATAAGTTGAAGGTCGTCTGCATAATTGAATGTGATGGCCTTGAACATTTTCAGGGACTGGATCAAAGGGGCGAGGTATAAATTGAACAAAAGGGGAGACAACGAAGAACCCTGAGGAACCCCACAGGGGGTGCAGAGTTTGGGGGCAGTGAAGGGGGCAAGGTGGACCGCTTGAGTGCAGTCACTAAGGAAGGACCTAATCCAGCTGTAGGCTGAGATGCAGATGCCGGCCTGTTCGACATGGTCTAATAAGATGGCATGATCGACCGTGTCAAACACGGCCGAGAGATCCAGAGGGACCAAGGCCTGAGGGATTCCCTTATCTACATTGTTGCGAAGAGAGTCCAGGACATCGGTGATAAAAGTCTTGGTGGAATGAGCAGGGCAGAACCCAGCTTGATGGGGATCCAAGTAGTTAGATTGTTCAATAAAATTGGAGAGATGGGTGGTTACATAGGCTTCCAGGACCTTAGCCAAGTAGGGAAGAAGGGAGATAGGTCTATAGTTGGGAGAGGGTTGAGGGATCCGCACCTGGTTTTTCAAAAGGGGTACGACTACTGCCTCCTTAAAGTCTTTAGGAACCATGCCCTGTGACAAGGAGGCATTGAGAAAGGTCAGGATGGGGGCGGAAAGGGACGAGAAAATGTCCTTTAAAATAAAATGTAAGGGGGGCAGCAATCCCATGGGGAACCGGATTTTACCCTTATTAGAAGGGCTTGTAGGGAGTGTGCATTAAGAGGTGGAAAATGGTCGAAAGAGCAGGCGCTAGAGGTCTGTGCAGGGAAGTTCGGTTTAGGGTTGATAACTGGAATGCTAACTTTGATAGTAGTGATTTTATCAAGAAAATATTGATTAAGAGAGTTACACAGATTTTGGTTGACAACCGGTTTTGGAAGAACTCTCTCCATGTTTGACAATTTATTAACAATTGCAAAGATGTCTTGGGATTTGTTTTCCGAAGAGTAATTATGTTTGAAAAATACGAGGCTTTGGCTAGGGTAATGGCTTTCTTATAAGCTTCACGGGTGGCCAGATAGAGAGATTTTAGGTGTGGATCATAGTCTCTCCTCCATTTTCGTTCCTTTTGACGGATATCTAATTTTTGGGCCCTCAAATCGTGGGAGAACCACTTCTGGGCATCCGAGCTGTGGGCGGTTTTGAGTCTTTTCAGGGGGACGTGTACATCACTCGCTGCTAGTAGCCAATGGGAGATGTTGGTTTCAGCCTACTCAAGGTCCATATTGTCGACTGGATGGAGCTAGCTGGACTGCCAAAAGGGCTTGTTTGTCAAAGGTGCTCCATTTTCTGATGAAACCCCCCTCCGTTGCCGGGGACTTCCTACCAGTCGAGATAGAGATGTTAAACTTGATCAGGAAATGATCAGACCATATGCAGGGACATATGGTGGGTGTGGAGATAGTGAGATTGGTACTCCACACCTGATCAAGGGTATGTCCCTTAACATAGGTAGCGAAGGTAATGTGGTGGCAGAAATTAAGGCCCGAAAGAAGTTCCATTAATTTGCTGGCCTGGGGGCCACCTAGATCATCGTTACACCAATAATTGAAATCGCCGAGTAGGAGAATTTTTGTATAGTCCGTGACCACAGTGGCTAATTGTTCGTACAGGGAAAGAGGGAATTAGGGCATATGTTGGGGGGTCTGTAAATTAACACGCAGATTAATGGGCCAGCCTTAGATTCAATTTTAATAATTAGCTTGTCTGCTGCAGGAAGATTCAGAGCGGACATAGAGTTAAAGACATAGTCTTTATTAATGATGGCCGCTACTCCACCTCCCACCTTTCCTGGAACCTGGTCGACATGTAGGATGTAATAGGAATCTGGAAGAGCTGCCAGGATGTCCAGGGAGGAGTCAGTATTGAGCCATGTTTCTGTGATAAAAAAGATATTGGGTTTGTCTGAAAGGAGAAACAGGAAGATATCTAATTGATGCTTGACTAAGGAATGGGTATTAAGGTAGGAGATGTGGAGTTTTAGGTCAGTGACTGGTACTGAGATGGGCCTCTGGCTCTGACAGGAAGTGGTGGGAAGGAATTCTGGTGGATTTGAGGGGTCTCGAAAGATGTCAAGGTGTTTAAGATAATCAAGAGTGGTGGAACAGAGCGAGAATTTTGCCTGGTGTAATGATCTTAAATCTTCAGAGGAATAGATGGTCGTTTGAGCAGGGGGGCTGGCCCCTGGGCCAGTCCTGGCGCGGACGGGCGCAGACGGCCTTGCCTTGGCGCGCCATTGGCGCGTCCGCTGCGCTTCCGGGTGGGTAAGGACATTTTATCCTTGCGAGGGCGGGAGGGCAGGGCAACTAGTCCGTCAACCCAAATACTCCCCCAAGATGGTGACTGAGGAAAACCCCCCCGACAGCACCTAATCCGCTGAGGGTGAGGGGAAGGCAACAATGCAGGTCAGTAACGATCAGTGCAAAAGATATTATTAAAACACAAGTTAAAAATCGTACCTCTAAGCTATATTCCCGGCTTCCACCTCAGGAATGAAATCTACTAATCTGCGCGCATGGGCAGTAGCGCGTCTTTTATCCTTGCGAGGGCGGGAGGACAGGGCAACTAGTCCGTCAACCAAAATACTCCCCCAAGATGGCGGCTGAGGAAAACCCCCAACAGCACTTAATTGGCTGAGGGTGAGGGGAAGGCAACAATGCAGGTCAGTAACGAACAGTGCAAAAGATATTATTAAAACACAAGTTAAAAATCGTACCGCTAAACTATATTCCCGGCTTACGCCTCAGGAATGAAATCTACTAATCTGCGCGCATGGGCAGTAGCGCGTCTTTTATCCTTGCGAGGGCGGGAGGGCAGGGCAACTAGTCCGTCAACCAAAATACTCCCCCAAGATGGCGGCTGAGGAAAACCCTGCAACAGCACCTAATCGGCTGAGGGTGAGGGAAAGGCAACAATGCAGGTCAGTAACGAACAGTGCAAAAGATGTTATTAAAACACAAGTTACAAATCGTACCGCTAAGCTATATTCCCGGCTTCCACCTCAGGAATGAAATCTACTAATCAGTAATGCTTACCAAGGGGTTCTGCGACTGTTTAGAAACATTATTAGCAGATTAGGAAAGTACATATATAATAAAAAGCAAAACTGAAAAATGTTAAATGCTCTGTAAACGAAGGAATTTGAAATGGAAGCTAAAAATTACATTAGTATTCTTATCTGGTTTGGTGGGAGCAGCACAAGTTCAACAAAACAGAATCTAGCACAGATGACCGAAGACCACAGCTGAAGTAGCACTGGTATGTTCTGACAAAAAGAGGGCGTGCATTAAGAGCAAAAAAGACAGAGTGATACGCTAGAATCTACCATATTGTCCCGTCTTTTAGAAATACAGCTGCTTTTTAAAAAGGCCCAAAATTCCAGTTAAAATAAAAAATAAAAATGTCACATATGTATGTTTTGCACATTAATCAAAATATATCATGTAGTTTGTTTGTAGGTGTTCTTGTGTCTGTATTTGTGTGTACTGTTTTGAGGTTTAAATCGTAGAATTTGCAAAATCGGGGGTCCTTGGCTTCCAGTAGTGATTCAGTGGGGAGTCCGCAGAAATTACAAGATTAAGAAACACTAATCTAAACAGGCAGGGTGTTGTTGCCAGGCCGGATTATTTGGAAACTAATGTCAGCCATGGAAAAAAATAATCTAAATTAAGTCTGTCATATTATTTATATTATGCTATTTTGGTAATATGCTATACTTACACTTTTATTATGTTCTATGTATTGTAATTCAATGAATTATTTTGTACTGTGTTATGCATTCTGTACGACGCTAGGCCTATGCATCTTCATACTGTGCTATGGTAATTTAAATGACCAAACATTTTTTTTACATAAAAAATATTCTGCCATCCCGCAGGAGGAATCTTATTACGTTCTATGTATTGTAATTCGATTAAATATTTTGTATAATGTTATGCATTATGTATGACGCTATGCTTATGCAGCTTCATACTGTACTATGGAGATTTATATTGCAATAAAAATTTTGAACATTAAAAAAAAATCTGTGCCATCCTGCAGGAGGAGTCATGGGGCCTTTCATGATTCGGCAGTGGCCGCCCATCCAGCAGTGAAAGTGGTCCCAGACCAGCAGCGCACCAAGGAAGGGACAGAATGGCGCGTCCCGCCCTGGATGCTGCAATCAGAAAATCAACAAGCTTTGAATATAAAAACACCACCTGCTCAAATATTAGCGCGCTCAAATACCGCTGCAGGCGCGAGCGGTGGGCGGGTCAGCAGTCTAGTCAGCTGCACCTGTGTGCAACCACACCCGTGGCAGCAGCAGGTGTGCTTAATTGGGTCAGGCTGTGAGAACGGGCGCGTGCTGGGTGGCTCTGACTCAGAATTACCCAAGAAGCAATATATGATCTAATGTGGCCGGTGCACCAGACCTGAACAGCACAAACAGCCGTAGGGGTGTGCGGTGCGGGCCAGAGGAAATGTGCCATGGTGTGTTAGTAATGCAAACATTTACCCTTCCCTCTGGACCCATCCCTGTGTGACTCGCCTCTTGACGTGCAGACGCTGCAAAGTGCTTTAAAGCAGTTTATAACCGCGATGGGACAGTCACTCGGAGGTGCCTCTCCACTCGCAAAACACCAGCCGGGTGACCCTCAACAACAAAAGGAGCACCCAGCTCAGACTCAGAGCTCTGATGCACCGGGACAAAGCAACCATGTCAGACAAATGTTACCTCTTGGAATGCGAAGTGCAGCTGCTGGAAGGCAGCCCTGTCAAGAAGTGCTGAACAGCACACCTGATGGGAAGTGCTGGTACTGTCCCCATTAAAAGTGCAGTAGCCAAGATGGAACCTACTGGTACTGCCTCATTTAAAGGGCAGAATGACCAGCTGAAAAGTGCTGGCACTGTCCCATTTAAAAGTACAGTAGCCCTGGAGAGACCTACTAGTAATGCTTTATTGAAAGGGTAGAAGCTGTGCTGAGAAGTGCTGCTACTGTCCCATTAAAAGTGTAGTAGCCCCCGACACATACTAGTAATATCTCTTTGCAAGGAAGCAGTAGTCCATTGAAAGTGCAGTAGCCCCACTGAGACCTACTTGCATGGTCTCATTAAAAAAAGGATAGCAGCCCTACTGAGAAGTGCTGGTACTGTTCCAGTAAAAGTGCTGTAGCCCCCACCCCCCTGAGACATACTACTAAATATCTCATTACAAGGACAAAAGTAGTGCTGAGAAATACTGGTACTGTCCCATTAAACGTATAAAAACCCTGCTGAGAAGTGCTGGTACTGTCCCATAAACCAGGGCAGACCTGCCGAGACACTCTAAACAGCCCCATGAAATGTATAGCGTGAGTGCTATATACATTTATTGGATAGTCCCCGACCAGATGAGCAGTGCTGGTGCTGTCCCATAAATGAATAATACACATGCTGGCCGTGCTTGCTTTGTTACATTATATGTAGAGCAGCCCTGCCGAGAAGAGACACTACAGTCCCATCAAATGTATGTCAGTCCTGCCGAGAAGAGACACTACAGTCCCATCAAACGTACAGCAGCCCTGCCGGGAAGAGACACAACTGTCCCATCAACGGATATATACGTTTGATGGAACAGTTGTGTCTCTTCCCGGCAGGGCTGCTGTACGTTTGATGTGGCAGTAGTGTCTCTTTTCGGCATGACTGATATACGGTATATCAGTCCTGCCGAAAAGAGACACTACTGTCCCATTAAATGTATAACAGCCCTGCAGGGAAAAGACACTTCTGTACAGCAGCCCTGCGGGAAACATCACTACATCCCATTAAAGGATAACAGCTCTGCCAGGAACGGCTGCTACTGTCCCACTAAAAGTATAGCAACCGTGCAAGTAAGATACACTACTATACCATTACATGTACAGCAGCCTTGGTACTACAGTTCCATTAAAATGACAGCAGCTCTGCAAAGACCAGCTGCTACTAAAGCACAGCAGCCTTACCTAGAACAGATGCTACTGTCCCAATAGTAGGACAGCGGCTCTGCTGTAAAGCACGTGCACTGCTCTTTAAGAAGCCTGCAAACTCTGCGCAGAAGTGTGGGCACTGCCCTGTGGAGAGTGTGTATGCTACTGTGGCTGAGAAGTGCCGGGACCCTCGCATCAAAAGTGCAAGGGCCCTGCCCAGTGGTGAGTATGCAGCTCCTCACGAGTATACCAGCCCTGCCGGCGGGACCCGACCCGTGCTATTCAGAGCACAGCTGGCCTGTTGCTCTATGCCAGCACTTCTCTCTTAAAGTGCAGCAGTAGCCGTCCCGCTGAGACACAAGAGCATTCTTCCATGCGGAAGCCCTGCTGTGAAATCTATCACGGGCCGCCACTTTCAAAGCCCCGCAGGCAGCAGCAGTAAATGCATTTACAGTGACATTTCAATAAAGCAGTGTAACGTATAGAATATAATCAGGGTTCCGTGACACCCCCGCGACACCAGACGGCTGGCCCTGGCGCCGCTGCAACTACCTGCAGCAACAGAGCTGCAAACAGCTGTGACTAAATATTAAGGAGGTACGCATTTTATTTGCATTTATAAACAGCGCAGACCCACTGCATAGAGTAAGGCTAGTCCCCTCTCCCTGCCACCCGCCCGAAAGTGCCGTACCTCGGATGTAGGTGCACTTGCTCTCGTCCAGCTGGCTGGATGATGACGCCCCCATGCTGCCTCCGGGACGGTGTGCTCGCGGGTGCCCAGGGCAGAGCTGTCAGCGGTCGGCGTTGGCTGTTCAGGGAGGGGCTCCGGCGCGGGTGCTGCTCCCAGCTAATCTGTGCGAGCTCCTGTGCTCGTCTTCAGTAAAAAATGAAAACTTCCTGCCAGAGGCAAAAAAAAAGTGTTTGCCACAAACAAGCCTGCAAGGCATATTACAAACTCTGCTTTTCGTAAGTGGTCAATCAAATTAACAAGGGGAAATGCTGCCACCTGGTGGCACAAAGTTGAGCTGCACGCCATATACAAGTTACCGATAAAAAGAATTCCTTCCCTGTGATACAAGAAAGGTGCGAACATCAGAACGGCACCTCTTGACTCTAGGCAAAGCATTTATTCCCAGAATCTAGGTATATGCAGAAAGTGTTACTATAACAATATATATATATATATAACAATCTTAGCTTTAGTTCCGGTCATATTGCAAATGGCACTTTATGAATTACTCGTTCATTGACAAACTTCAGTCAAAGGTCCCCTATCTGAGGCGCATCGTGTTTTCATAGAAATTAAGCGCCGCTAAAGAATCTTAAAGATAATGCAAGTTAAAAACGGGTGCTATGCTGAGATGAAATGGCTGCTGGGTGTGGGAGTGGTGGGATCATGTAGAATCTTCATCTCACGCAGCTTATTATGGTCGGCTGCAGCCGTACATGCTCTTTCTACAGGTAGGCCGCTTCCCGCGAACGTCAACTCACCAAAATGTCTGGAGTAGCGGAAGTGACATCACGTCTTTCGACCCCCCCCCTTCAATAAAATCACTGACATCACACGAAGTGATGTCATATGACCTTTGCCCTGCTGCCATCTCCCTTCAACTATCATTTCTCAAATGTTTGTCTTTTTATTACCTCTCATTCACATATCTTTCTCACGTACTGCGGACTCTTTCTCAACTCTCCTGTCTCCTCCTCTATGTCAACTGTCTCCTCCTCACCTTCTCTTCTCACTCCACCTTTCCCTCTGCTGTTTTTCCCAACCTGCCTCTGTGTCGTACTCTAAACTGTATAACCACTCTGTCTCCCATTAAACTCTGTCACTTTAGCAGCACTCCTTCAACTTTCTCCCTTCTTTCATCCGTCACCTGATCTCCTCTCTGTTTCTCTTCATTGTCACTCTAAAGTCCCTCTTTATCACGTGCCTCTCTAACACCCGCCTTCCCTTCTCTTTGAGCTGGCTCTCTTATGAGTGTCTCTATAACTCTCTCAACTGTCCTTCCACCCTCTGCCTTTCCTTCTCTCTGAACAGTCTTTCTCAGTAGTCTCACACTTGTCAGCTGCCTCTTTTTACTTGTTTTACTGGCCCATCCCTCAATTGTGACTTTCTTATCAGTCTCACCTTCCTTCCTCTAGCTCTCAGTAGTTTATCATCAGCTGTCCATTTATTACTTTTCTTGAACCCGTCTCTCCTGCTGGCACTGTCTCCCTTAGTTATCTCTTTCTCATCTGTATCTACATCACACTTGTCAAACTGTCAGCCTCTCTCACACGTCTGCCCCTCTCTGACTTTTAGCTGTCTCTTTATCCCCTATGTGTCTAACACCTATTGTGTTCACCTGTCTCTCTCACATGCCACCTATCTGATGTCTTTTTAAAAGGATGTATGACGATGCAATGCAAACTAAAACGATGCATACCTTCACATCACATTTTTTACATCGCATGCATCGTTACATTGCATGCATTTACCACACAAACCATTACATCGCATTCCCCCTTGAGATCTAGGTTTGTGTCTCGGCGTCGGCTCAGCAGCCTGTGATTCTGGGCAAATCCCCTCAGGGCCGGTTCTAGCGCGGTGCGACCAGTGCCACGGCACCGGGAGCTGACTTCTGGAGGCGCTGTGTTTTCGAGTACATTATGATTTTAAAAGCACCTTCTGCCATGTTCCTGGCCTCCAGCAATTTCCAGGCAGCAATACAAATGGCAAGATAACTTTTGGGATTGACAGGTCTGCTGGAAAGAGATCAGAGTTTTGTCTAGTGACGGTTCTGACTTATCTAAAGCAGCACAGATAGGGTTAATATATGGCTGCTGCAAAAAAAACGCACCCTGTAAATCACGAAGTGCATATAATGTAGCTAGTTCAGTGGGTTAGTGCTTTGTCAGAGAGATCCTTTTGTTACTTGCAGTTTATAGGTTAAAATCCTTGTATAACTATGTACTGTCATTAAGGAGCTGCAGCCACTGTGTTACGTTTTAAATTCTACGTTTATGCTTCTCCAGACCAAGCACTCTTACAATATACTGTCTACCAGTATGGGTGACATGTCACTCCTGCATCTTGTCGTCCTCGGTCTTATGTAACATTTCCTATAGACTGATGTACACATGCATGAATCACATTTTTGCATTTGTCACCCCGAGTGGGATGGGTATGCTCACACGTGAGTCCCATGCACTCCACACCACTGGATTCAAGCAAGCCGGGCTGAAGACGGCTGGAATGCCAGAAACCGGTCCTCAGAAGCTTGTTTCCGGTCCAGGGAAGGCATGGCTTGGCAGTTCGGGCTGGACTGTTCCCATGAGGCACAGGGTCAGACTGATTTGCATATGGTCATATCTGAATTGGGGTGGTGTGGAGTGCAAAAAAAACGATGGATTTAGGCCCAGATCTCTGTACTGGGGTGAATGTATGACATTGTTCTGCATTATGTCCATCACCTGTTGTTTTTGCATGAATCACAGGAGCGGCCTGTGCAGGTAAGAGCGGTGAGGCTGGGCTGGGGGTTGGAATTCGACAGACAACCACGAGTATAATTTAAATAAAGAATTAATTTTCCCTCGTCGCCCTTGGTCGAAATCGCCTCCACCCGGGAGAAATATTTCATTGGGGGGCGCCAACAAACATTGTCTCGTGGGGCACCACCAGCTCTAAAGCCAGCCCTGCACCCAATCTCCCCGTGCCTACGGTCAGCTCCTCTGAAAATCCCAGGATTTATTAATGCCGCTTCGGAGAGCTAGTTGGGGAAGGAGATGGGGAGTGAGGTATACCGAAAGGAGCATGGAGGGGAAAGAGGGTGCAAAAATGACAGTAGCCCACAGTGAACAGGCTCTCTGTGGTACTTCCTAAAGTCTTCTGCCACGCGGAGGGGAAAAGGCATGCTCTAGAGAAAAAGGCCTCTGGGTCCCTTGTAGTTCACAGGGAGAAAAGAGTTCGTTCTGGGAGCATGATATTTGGAATCGGGCCAGCTGGTCTGATGAGTGTCTGATTGGTGCATGCCCAAACTTGGGAATGGTCTGATGGGTTGGAAAAGTCTAGGAAAAACAGAACTTTGCCTCCTTAAGCTCTGCTCATCCATTTAAAAACATAATTTGACAGAACCTATGCAGTAATTTGGCATCACACTTTGATGGCAGCTTAGGATGCTACCTTGTGGATATAGTTTTCTTTTATGTAACCCCCCCCCCCATCTTCGATTTGTATGCAAACAGCATTATTAAATTGTCTGTCTGTCATACTTAATAGGGCAGGGTGAAATTTCAATTGTAACACTGTAATTTGCATAATTTCAGTAATGTTGTGTTACGCTTGGTACATGATACCAGTGCTTAATTTGTAATGAAGTAAGTGCTGGGACCCTTATCAAGAGGCCACTGCAGCTTGCACCACCCATTGCCCCTACTAGCGCTGCCAGTATCAATACCAACACAACTACTAACTATCATCCACCTACAAGTGTGACATTTAGACTATTCCAGGCCCCCAAAGCAAGAAGAATGGCTTGGGCAGGAGGTATTTGTCATTTTTAATATAAATTGAATTAATAAACTGCTGTGGTTGTGCTGATCTCTAAATTAGACAAACAGCACCACCATGTGGGAGACTGTTTTAAATGGCAGTGTTGACAAGTAAGTACTGGTGCCGAGCACCGGAAACCACTGGCTCAAATTAAGCACTGAATATTCCTGAACTGATTAATGTACACTCACACTTGGAAGCCTGATTTCTTTTAAGTTCTGTGGTTAGCCTTGTACAGCACCCATCCGAGAACGTGAACAGTGGAGGACAAGCAAATGAGATCATCTATATGAGCCAAAGCTTCATTAGGTAATCACGTTCCTATTTTAAAACTGTCTGTACTATACTGTAAGACTATACTAGGAAATATAAATCACAGCATGTGGAGTACCTCAAAAGAAGACCTAATTTCAATTTTTCCACATTTAAAAATGAATATTGATGGAAAACTAGGTCTGTTATTTTTTCACAAGTTTATGTGAAACGCAGACCAGGTAGAGAATTATGTTTTCAGTGGTCTCCTCCACACCCATTTTGGCTTTCAAGTGATACAAAGCAAATTGTGATCAGTAATGGGAGAGGAGGCTGTGAGTATAGACTCACAGTTTGTTGTAAACTCTGTTCCAAATTGGGTGTATCTCCTGTTCAGACTCAGGTATACACTCAACATCTCGACTCAGACATATGTACACTGTCAGAATTACAGACACACATTAAAAATCATTTTGCTCAATTTCTCCCCTACACTCTTGCCTCAGTGGCATAATCAGCTTTTGTTTCATTGCTCTGATAAACAAATCTTATTGGGTTGGGTGCAAAGGCACATGGGCCATGTCAAAGTTTCAGGGTCGGCACAGAAGACAAAGATGCACCGAGATTGTCAATAAGGTACTAAAAGACAACGTACAGCAACGTGGATAGACATCAGCTCACCTTCTCGTCCACCAAAGACCCTGCATGCTCCCCTCTGTAACTATGTGTGGGATGCTGGCAGACTCACTCAATGAGGGGCAGCCAGACTCCGCCAATGAGGGGGCGGGGAGGGGTCAGGCAGGCTCAGCCAATGAGTGGCGGGGGAGGGGTCAGACAGCAGTTTTGGCAATGTAATGTTGTTATCTGCTATTTGTATACCATAAAACTGCCATTGGTGGGGCATTGTGGCTCGGTAACTGTCAGAGCGACTATATTCAGACACCTATGTTTGGTTGCAGAAGTGAGTAGTTATAGAATTACCTATGTGGGAAGAGTTGTTTGAATGTGTGAAGTCCTGACACTGGGCCTGCTCATGTTGCTGCGAAGATGGCAATGCTCAGCGGAATGTGTGAGAGATAGATTGCGTTTTATGTAGCTTTATTTCACAGGACAACATTGTAGAGTTCTTTTCCAGAAGATGTACTACCCTATTTTACACTGTGGTACTTTCCAATTTGTGATCGATTAAAGTAACTTTACACCAGTCAGGTCAAATGGTGGTTAAATCCAATAAGAAATGTAATTTCATATTTTAGTATTTCATAAGGAAATGGTTTACTATATTTATGAAAGTTCTGAAGTTTTCTAGAGTCTCAGGGCACCCTATAAAAGTTTGAACCAACCAAAGATACTGATTAATCCATTGTTCGCCATCTTTGCTCCTTACAAATCTGAAAATGGGGCAAACAGAATTTACCCCAAACTAATGTCATGCACCAAAGGCAAAACACTAAATTTCTGCTGTGCTCGCATGATAAGAAAAGGAGCACATTATTTTATTTTTCCTAAAGTTTTTAATGAGAAAAATGGGGCAAGGTTTGATCAATTGTGCAAGAACGAAATGGTCCTGGTTTCTCTGTAGCCAATTTACTTCACGATAATTTTGACAGTCTGTATTGTGTTTTTTGTTGTTGTTTTTTGCAGAGTTTTATATAGCGCGAACTTGACCCGATTCGGGTATCAGAGCGCTTTACATAACACCAGTTACGTTACATGAGGTTATATGTAGTTGGAATTTTGAAGCTTCCGGGAGGTAGGAAGTGTATTTATGTGACAAGAGGAAGTCACATGGAATTATGCATTGTCTGATATTGTAAAGCGCTCTGATATCCTTCGGGATCAAGTTTGCGCTATATAAAACTTTATAAATAAAAATAAAGACGCAAAAGCTGCGCCAAGGTTCTTTAATGATTTCGAGTATCCCAACAAGCAATATAGCTTTTATATAGTGTGACTTTTCCCAAAAATATATCATAAATCATTCAGGAAATTTATAACATACCCAGTACCACGTAAACAACTTTCTTGTATCATCTGGCTGTCCACCAAGCTGTGGCCATTCTAAGAAACACATATATACCCTAAAGTTTGATACATGACATCAATGCCAGGTAGAGGCAGCCATTTTGCAATTTTCGCAGCTTAAATTCAAGCGGTCATTCCACTTTACAATTTTAAAGATATCTTGGACTGAGGTTTACTGCATGCACTCCTCTACCAATTTTGCATGACTGTAGTTGTAGTTATAGTTAGGTCAGCCTTTTCGTAAAAAGAGTATGTTTTTGTTTCGGAGTGCTGTTTCACAAATCTGTACAAATGCTACTTCATGGGAGGTTTTGCGCTGATCCGGGAAGCGAGTGCCAAGAAACAAAGGAGTTCCCAAAACAATGATTTACCATGTTAATTCCCATAGGAAACTTTGCTATCCAAAACCGAAAAAAACAGCTAAACAGAACTATACCAAACTTGGCAGAAAGTTAGAAACGTATTCAGGAAAAGTGCTCTTTGTGACTTGGTGTAAATCCACTCAGCCGTTTTTGAGAAATTGGCATTTAAAGAGGTGTTCGGTTGGACTTCAAAGAGTTAAAAAGTCAAATATATCTGGACAATTGGTCACACAGGAGATCCCCAGTAACAAAAATTTAAAATAATAGGGCTGTATGTTTGGCAGACGTTTTTTCTCCCATTGGGAGATCTGATTGGCCTGCTTAAACTCATAACAATTTGTTCCCTGGGTCCTATAGGAATCTGTCACAATGACTGGATGCTGTCATCAATAATGTCTGCAAAAGAAACCATTGATGGACGGAATGCTGGACAATGCAAACATTCACCGCCAGTCACAAGGATCTGGGTTTATTCCATCATTCTTTTGCTCACCACACCACCCCAGTTTGGACGCAGCCATATGCAAACCAGTTTTGACCCTGTTCCCCATGGGAACAGTCCAGCCCGAACTACCAAACCAGGCATCCCTGGTCCGGAAACAAGCATCCTAGGACCGGTTTTGGGGTATCACCCTCCATCAGCCAGGCTAGCTTGAATCTAGTGGTATATTGAGCATGGGACTCACGTCTGGGCATACCCTACCCACTTAGGGTGACATATGCAAAAGAAACATTTGACGGACGGAATGCTGGACAATGCAAACATTCAGCCCCAGTCACAAGGGTCTGGGTTTAATCCATCATTCTTTTGCTCACCACCCCAGTTTGGACCCAGCCATATGTAAATCAGTCTTGACCCTGTTCCTTGACATCAGTGATGTCATTAAAGATATCATTTAACATGTCATGAGTCATGTGATATGTGAAGTCATAAGCAGTGCATGGTCTTATAGTAAGCTCAGTAAAGTATAACATAACTTTAACATTTGTTTTTTTTTGTGAATTATATATATATATTACAGTTGAAAATGAGTTAAGATGAACTAATATGTTAACAGAGGCTTTGCCATAAAAACTAAAAAGTCATGGAAATCACAAGTTAATATACCCAAAGATCTCACAGGGGGTTCTACCTTGCTGTGCCACTTGTCGGACTTAGGATGATGTCGGGAATCAACTTTATACATAGTTATTATGCAAGAGATGGTAGTCCTGCTGAGATTTCAAGAATCCTCATGCATAATGTAGGAGGCTTTTACCAGGGCAAATCCAGCGTTCTGTGTGCATTGTCGAATCTAGGTAAACGGTCAGTCTCCAAGAACCATTATTATGTGTAATATAGGGGAGAGTATAGGTGAAAGGTTACGATGTTACCTGAGCCTATATTGAGGTACCTTTATGGATTATAACAAAATCTGATTTCTGGTGAAGTATTGTGTCATCCATGCAATAAAGACCTGGTTACAAGAGAGTATCTTCAATATAACTCTTGTGAACTGCTTTTAAAGTGGGAATCTCATTTTCTTCTCACTCTCTGGCACCCTATCCACTTTTTCGCAATTCCAGAACTCTCAATTCAATAATATTTTTTATTAAAAAACCTCACGGACCGCTGCTAGTCAAAGTGTCCAACCACGCATAACCTTCCCCACAACATATGAGAAAAGAACACTTCACAAAAAATAAATGAGAAAGTGAGAGGGCACCTCACGTATGCAACACCAGGGAGGCTACCAGCCGGTTCTCGCCAGTATGCCCACGTACATCATCATCGGTTGCCCACTCACAGAAACAAAGAAAATAGTGTCCAGTGCAGAGAGAAGAGAAAAGGAACAAAAAAAGAAAAATTAACTGTTCCAAAACGTAACCCCGTGATATGCAAAGAACTGCTTGTTCAATGCAATTAAAATCGAGTTAAGACTCACTATCAAATTACCCTCTTTTTTCAAGAATGTGAGCTTCCTTGGTTTAAGAGCACAGCATGTTGCTAATCTTTTCCAGGAAGGCCAACATGTTTCATTGCCAATTAAGTATTTTGTGGCAAATTCGTCAGGGCGAGGGGTTCAATCACTCTCCTTTCTAAACAAAACTTTATTTGTTGCGGATTGGCTGGTGTCGGCAGAGGGCTTTCATAACAGCCTACACCAGACCAAAAGGGGTGTGACCAATTTCTTCTTCTGTAAACCCACCCCCCCCATTATCTAACTAACAGCCCCAAACTCAACTCCCAGGCCCTCTTTTCCTCCACTGACCCCAAGTTTACTACTGGGAAAGCCCACTTTCACCCCTCAACTCTGACTCTACCTCCTTATCTCAACACCCCTCTACTCCCCCCGCCTGGCTCCCCACCTCTTCCACATCCCAGACCTCCACCACAGACCAACATGGACTTTTCACACCTCCATCCTGATCTCTTAGCCCCCTTCCCTATCTCACGTCTTACCCAACCACTCCTCAACATTGAACTTCACCTCTCGACCCTCGTATTAGAACTCTCTTCTCTCAGAAATGACGTCTCCACCCTCACCACAAAAAACCCTCCCAATCACACCTATCTCTTAGACCCCAGACAAACTTACCCTGCACCCTATAACCAAGGAATTATTTCCCCTGTCGTCAATTCTCCTTCTAGATTGATAGACAGTAATAGTTCATTCAGCCCACTCCTCCTCCTGAGCCATCTTCCCCCCACGACCTCTCTGACCTCAATAAAGTCTACACCCTCTCCACCTCGACTTCGAACTCCCCCTCACCTCATGCATCTATCTCAGTGATCCTGGGAATTAGTAGGATCCCGTCCTCCCCAGTTTCTCCATCTAGACTGACAGACAGTATTAGCTCATTCAGCCCTCCCCTCCTCCAAAGCCATCTTCCCCCCCACGACCTCGCTGACCTCAATAAAATCTATTCCCTCTCCACCTCGACTACGAACTCCCCCCTACGTCATTCATCTATCCCAGTGATCCTGGGAATTAGTAGGATCCAGTCTTCCCCAGTTTCACCCAGACCCCCTCAGCAACTCACTTCTATCCACTCCTGTTCCTCCACAAAATCAAGTGACCCTAAACCCCTCAACTGTATGTTGGTTAATGGCCAGTCGGCTTGATGTCATGCAACAGAAATTGCTGAAACCATCCTCAGTGAAAGCATTGACATCGCCTTTCTGATTGAAACCTGGCTCAACTCCCACTCTTCATCAATCCTTGACATGCTTTCTCCCCCGGGTTATTCCATCCTCAGAGAAGACAGGCTTGAAAAAATTGGAGGAAGCCTCGCTATAATTTATAAAGAATAACTTAAACTTTCACCTGTCCTTCACCATGACCTTTCCACTTTTGAATACCTTGGTGCTGAACTTACAGTACAGGGTTCCCCTCCTATCTGCCTGCATAATATCTACCACCCCCCTGGCGACCCTCACTCCTTTGCTGAAGAGTTAGTTGTCTGATCTTCTTATTCAGTCATCGCTCTCCAACTCTAGAACCCTCTTCCTAGGGGATTTTAACCTCCATTGGAACAAAAATGAAGACCCCGCGGTTAACCTCATCAATGACTTACTTGACATCAGCGACCTGACTCAACTCTGTAACTCTCCAACGCACTCCAAAGGTGCCACCCTCAACGCTATAATCACTAGTAATGAACAAGCTTCTCTTTCCCACATTATCCCCATTGACTGGTCTGATTACCACCTCATCCTCTTCACGATCAACAGATCTGTGCCCCCTCCTCCCTCTAACACCAGCAAACAAAAGAAGCTAACCCGAAATCTTCACCTTATTCCTCCAGCCGAACTTTAGTCTACAATAAAAACTCGCCTACAGCTTTCCCCTCTCTCCCAAAGTGCCACTGGCCTTACTGAACATTACAACAATTCTATCTTTGAAGTTCTTGACCAAATTCCCCTGCCAAATTAAAATTCCAAAAAAACGATTCCCTCCATAACCTGGTTCAATACTGACCTTAACAAAGAGAACGAGCTCTGAGACAGACTGAACGCATTTGGAGGCAACAACCTTCCACCTCGAATCTTGTCCTACTCAGAGCTGCTAGGGCCAACTACAAAAAAACGATCTTTAACGAAAAAGCTTCCTTCCTCCGTTCACAGCTTGATCGGGCAAGAAATGGTCCTAGGGAGTTATTTAACATTGTCAAAAACCAAACTACTTCAGCCCCCCCAAACTACTAGCTACGGTTGAGCGATGTGAAGAAATTGCTAGCTTTTTTTCAGATAAAGTCACCAAGATGGACCAATCCTTCGCCTTAACTCCCCCTCCACATAGCCAACCCCCCCCCATAACATTCTCCCTGTGCCTTCTTCCTCTCCTATCCCCCCTGATTCCTCCCAACTCCCCCTTTCTATCATCCACTTTGAACCTTACCTCACTGCCCCCCAGCTAAAAAATAATGCTTCCTAGAATAATTTTTGTCCCGTTTCAGAAAGTGATGTCCTCAACATCATCACCAAGCTTAAAGCATCCTCACATACTAGAGATCCTATTCCGGCTCATCTTGTACGAGAACTAAAACACATCATCGCCCCATTTTGGACTAATATCATGAACTCTTCCTTTGCCACTGGTAGTGTACCTGCTTCCCTCCAACTAGGCCAAATTACCCCCATCATCAAAAATACTGCAGCTGACCCCAACGATTTAAGCAACCTGCGCCCTATTTCCAACCTTCCCTTCTTATCCAAAGCCCTCGAAAAATACGTCCTGCTACAGTTGGACAAACACATTGGCTCATTCAACCTCTTAGATGCTTTCCAATCAGGTTTTAGAAAGGGATGCAGCACGGAAAAGGAAACAGCAATGCTCAACATTATTGATGACATACATCGCTCCCTTGACAAAGGCGAATCCTCCCTCCTCATTCTTCTTGACCTTTCTGCAGCCTTTGATACTGGTAACCATGTTGCTTTAGTCAATATTCTCAAAGACCGTTTTGGCTTAGACGGTGATGTTCTCAAGTGGTTCACCTCATATTTCCAACAAATAACTCAACAAATTAAAGTCAGTGATTGCCTTTCTAAACCTCTGCCAGTCACCTTGGGCGTTCCACAGGGCTCTATTCTTTCTCCCACTCTATTCATCCTCTTCATGGAACCCCTCACCCTTATTCTTAAACAATCGAAAATCAGTTATCACTTCAATGCCGATGACACACAACTATACTGCAAGATCAAATCCCATGACGACGTCTTACATCTTAACGATGCCCTGACTAAGATTCAATTGTGGTTCCATCAAAACCACCTCAAATGTAACCCAAAAAAACAGAAATCATCCTATTCTCTGCCAAGAAAAACTCGCTCCCTATTCAACACTGTATCGCGGACATTAAAGCTCTCAACTGCTCTTTCACCATCTCCAACTCGGTCAAATCCCTCGGCATCAGCGTCGATCAGAGCCTCAGTCTTACTCCCCATATAAAAAACTCGGCCAAAGGTGCTCTCTTCACACTACATCACCTTAAAAAAATGAAACCCTTTATTCCAGCAGATTACTTTAAATCAGTTGTACAATCATTAGTCCTGTCTAGATTTGAGTACGGTAACACCACTCTTGCTGGTACCCCTAAAGTCCACCTAGCCCCTATCAAATCCATTCTTAACCTCGCTACCAGGCTTATTACTGACTGTAAGCAATATGATCACATCTCTCCTGTTCTCAAAAACCTTACATGGCTTCTGATCGAAGGCAGATCCACCTACAAGATCGCCTGCATCACGCACAGAGCCCTTCATCAAAATACCCAATCTTACCTCTCTGAAAAACTTAAAAAAGCGGGGTGTATTAGAACAATGAGGAGCACTAACGCTCTTGTCCTTGTCCCTCCTCTGTTAAAAAAAGAAATCAACTCAGTCTCGCTCATTCTTTGGTAACGCGCCTTCTGTCTGGAATGCTCTTCCCAAAGATATACGTTGCAACCCCTCCTACCCCTGCTTTAAAAAAGACCTCAAGCTGCTCCTTCTCAATAAATACTGGGGTTCTTAATTTAATTTATTGTCACTGGTCACAAACTCCTCCCCTTTACACTGCCTATATTGGCCATCCTTTACTTATAGTTTCACCCCCACCCTCCTCCCCATCATATTTCTCTCTTTCTACTCATACGCCCACCGCCACCCCCCCTTTTTTTGGACTACCCACCCCCTGCTTTCCACCTACCCCTCACCCTCCACAATTGTCCCTCACTCTGTCGCCTCTCCATCTTCTGACACACTTTACATAATCTTCACTGTCTTCCAGTTCTTCTATCTTTGATCTAATATTTGTTTTAGATCTTCCTAATTTAAAATTTTTTAAGTTCTAATTGCCTTGCCTTATTTTTTCCAATTGTACTAAGTTTGTCTGTTATTCTGTGTTATCAAATTGGACGCTCGAGGCTTGCCTGAGTGGCTCTATGGGATTTCTGCTACTCGCTCGATTTGATTCGCGCATTTTAGTGAAATTTTATTATCTGTGTTCCTAATTAAACTTTTGTTGTGCAGGTACTCCTGTTGATGCGCGCTGGGCATTATTAGCGCCGCATCTGCTCCCCTTCATCACCACTCGGCCCCTGCAGGAGATCAAAGTCCTGCCGGGACTCGTAGTTGGCCGCCATCTTGGGTGAGGAGGGTCACTAGGCGAGCGGTATAGCGCTCGGCCCCTCACGCCATCAGCCCTATAAAATGGCGCCCCCCTACAGGGAGCGCAGCGGACGGGCGCAGCGGGCACGCCGTCAGCGTGCCGAAGTCGCGCCAAAGTCCAGCCCGTCTGGCCCGTCCACGGCCAGACGGGCCCAGGGCCCTGGGGCACTGCCCCCTCCATTTCTTACTTCTCTGCCACACTTAGAGGCCTACAGCACCCTCCTTGCACCCTTCTGTCTACAATTTGGGACCGCCTTGTATCCCTCTGCATCTCGGCTGTCACACCTTCTCCCAGACTTACCCATAAACCCTCGTCGGCCTCCACCCCGTCCGAGACCCTTATCCGCATACTATACCTTAACACACGTTCCCTTCCCCAACATCACGCCGATATTTTTCTCCTGCTGACAGCTGAGAACCCCGAAGTCCTGTTGCTTACTGAGACCTAGCTGTCTGATCTCTCCCTCCCTGACACTCTGGCTGCCCTGCCCCCTAACTACTACATGTTGAACGCCAATCGGCCTACAGCTTGTCATGGCGGGGGGGTGGCGGCAATCATACGTAAAGATCTGACATTCATTGCGTCTTCTTCGCTATGTCTCCCTGAGGTTGAGAATCTTGTCATCAGCCTGGCAACGGAAGCTGGTGCCTTGACCCTCATCGTCCTATATCGTCCCCCCACCCCTATGCCCCTGTTTCCTGCTGCCCTCAGCGAACAGCTCGCCGCCCTGATGACTTCTTCTGCCCGCATCGCCATGTTCCGTGATTTCAATTACTGGTTTAACCATGCCGATGCCGGCCCCCACGCCACTGAATTGTTTGAGGCACTTCTTAGTCTAAACCTGACCCAGCATGTCGCCACCCCTACTCATACCGGGGGCCACATCCTGGATCACATTTGGACGCAGGGGGTATCGTTCACCGGTCCGAGTATCTCCCCCTGCGTTTGGTCTGACCACTCGTTGATCGAGTCCTCTATTTCTGTAAAGGGCCTGGTCAAGCCACCCCCGCTGGAGGGTGGGATTGCTCGGAAATGGAACGCTCTTGATTCCTCTGCCTTTCTCTCCTTCCTTGCGGAGACTCAGCCCCTACCCAGTAACACTCTAGGCGTCAATATACTGGACGCTAATATTGCTCATTGGCTCAATACTGCTAGCGACCAATTCGCCCCCCTGTCCCGTTTCCCCCGCTCACGCCATAGCAAAACCCACAAATGGTTCAACTCAACACTGAAATTACAACACCTCGAGCTGCACCAATTGGAGCACAGGTGGAGGCGTAATTATTCTAGCACAGACAGGGAGGCGTACGTGCTTGCACGCAAAGCATATAAAAAAGCCATTATCACAACTAAGTCTGCTTTTTTTTCTGAGAGAATATCAACAGCCCCCAACAAATCCAAAGAGATATTCAAGGTCCTCGGAGAACTAACATTGGACACCAGGACACTTCCAAATTTGCCCCCCTCCGCAGAGTCATGTAATGCCTTGAACACCTTTTTTAATCGACAAGATCTTGGCAATTAAAAATTCCATCCCTCATTCCCCTCTCTCAGTCATAGCTGCAGTCCCTCCCATTAACACCTCCACTCTGATTTGTTTTCCCACACTCGACCCCGACTCCCTAGCCAAGCTGGCCACTCGGGTGAAATCTGGCTCCCCCAAGGATTGTTGTCCTCCTTCTGTGTTTCGCGACATCTGTCATACTCTCCCGCACTGTATTCGACCCCTACTCAACACTTCCCTTAATTCTGGTAAAGTCCCTAGATCTTTCAATAAGGCTGTACTGGTGCCCTTGCTGAAAAACCCTGGCGTGGACCCAGCGGTCCTTGCCAACTATCGGCCCATCCCTCTCTTGCCCTACCTGTCTAAAATCCTGGAGGCACATGTGACTACTTGCCTCTCGCAATTCATCGAGGAGTCCAACTTCCTGGAAATGAACCAGGCCGGCTTCAGACCAGCCCATTCCACCGAGGCTGTGATCCTCGCCGTGTTGGACAACCTCAGATGTAATGCCGACAGAGGACGCCCCCAGGCATTGGTCCTACTGGATTTGTCGGCGGCATTCGACATGGTGGATCACAACATCTTACTCCACCGTGTCGAGTCCGCCGAAGTCCGCGGGCTTCCCCTGTCCTGGGTTAAGTCTTTCTTAGAGGGTAGATTCCAAGCAGTCAGTTTGGGTCCCTTTAGCGCCACCAGTGCACCTTCATCTTGCGGGGTTCCCCAGGGTTCTTCTCTGTCCCCCCTCCTTTTTAATTTGTACCTTCAGCCTCTCATCCACTCCCTGGGTAGTTGGGACGTCACCGTATTCAATTACGCCGACGACTTACAAATTATTTTTCCCCTTTCCTCCCCTGACGCCGTTACCAACTTTAAGGCGGTCATGATACACATCCAGCATTGGATGAATCAAAATCAATTAAAGCTCAACCCTGGGAAAACTGAGCTCCTCCTCCCTGGGAGAAGCGCTTCCCACTGGGGCCCACGGTACTGGCCATCTGAGCTTGGTCCATCTCCTTCTCCTGCTGGCTGTGTAAAGAGTCTCGGCGTCATTATCGAGTCTGAGCTCACTCTCAAGGCCCAGGTGAGCGCCGTAACATCTTCCTGCATGTTCCAACTACACAGGATACGGAAAGCTGCCCACCTCTTGACCCCTGAAGCTTTGCTACAAGTCCTAATAGCACTGGTGATGTCTCGTCTGGATTTTTCCAATTCCCTGTATCTTGGCCTCTCCAAATCCCTACTGTCTAGGTTACAGATCATCCAAAACCAGGCTGCCAGACTGGCATTCAAAATCCCCAGATGGCAGTCGGCCAAACCTTTACTACATCAATTACATTGGCTACCAGTCAGCGAAAGAATAGCCTTCAAGGTCGGCTGCCTGGTCTTCAAAGCCTTGACTGGTCCCTCTCCTGTTTTCTTGAAGTCCCTGGTTATCCCCTACTGCCCCTCCCGCAACATACAAAGTTTTGTTTAGAGAGGAGAGTGATTGAACCCCTCGCCCTGACTAATTTGCCACAACATACGTAATTGGCAATGAAACATGTTGGCCTACCTGGAAAAGGTTAGCAACATGCTGTGCTTTTGAACCGAATAATCTCACATTCTGGAATAAAGAGGGTAATTTGATAGTGTCTTAACTTGATTTTAATTGCATTGAACAAGCAGATCTTTGCATATCACGGGGTTACATTTTGGGACAGTGAATTTTTCTTTTTCTGTTCTTTTTCTCTTCTCTCTGCACTGGACACTATTTTCTTTGTTTCTGTGAGTGGGCAACCAATGATGATATACGTGGACATACTGGCGAGAACCGGCTAGTAGCCTCCCTGGTGTTGCATACTTGAGGTGGGCTCTCACTTTCTCACTTATTTTTTGTGAAGTGTTCTTCATTCACATGTTGTGGGGGAGGATATGCGTGGTTGGACACTTTGACTAACAGCGGTTCGTGAGTTTTTTTATAAAAAAATATTATTGAATGGAGAGTACTGGAACTGCGAAAAAGTGGACAGGGTGCCAGAGAGTGGGTAGAAAATTATATTCCCACTTTAAAAGCAGTTCACAAGAGTTATATTGAAGATTCTCTCTTGTAACCAGGTCTTTATTGTATGGATAACTTGTGAGAGGAGGGTGGCCTGGTGATTTCCCTCTATAGCTCCTGATAGTTGAAGTATAGTGTCAACCTTAACTACAAAGGCATGCCCCTGCAATCTCAAGCGTGAAAACTTCACTCATTCTATGCTTTTGCTTCTAGTCCTACACTTTTAATAATTGAGGGAAAACTGCTTGTCCCAGAACGCAAAGAATAAATGAAGAAGTCAAGAAATGGATGAGCAACTTGTGACCAATATGAGACTGTGGAAGGGGAGCACCTCTCACCTCGACAGCGGGCACCCGAGCAGGGTTTCCATGACCGCTGACCCTCCGGCGTCCCTGATGACCAGGACTCCTCCTCTCTCTCTTTCCCTGCAGGAAACGGAACAGCCAGCGAGGTAGCGCAACGAACCGGAAGTGAACTCCTGTGACCCCGGAGACCCCGGAAGTCCCGCCCCCATCATCAGCCTGACACACAGAAAAGCCGACGACGAAGAGAGGAGAGCGTTCAAAGCGGCGGACTCATGGCAGGAGACAGCGTGCGGAGAACCTGAGACGGAGAGCGGAAGGAGCAAGAGCGGAAGCGAAGAGGAGGAGGACGTCTGGACCGAAGATTGATGGAGTCCTCAGGAGGTTGCTGGAGAGCGGCCGCAACTCACTGGAGAGTTGCGGCGGGGCACGTGAGTACACTGTTACCTTTTCTCCATGTCTCCCTGTAGATAGTTGTATATTAGCTGTACATAGATCCCCTCATGGACTGTACACTGCTGCACTGTATATACGTAGTCATTTCACTACACTTGGCCCGTTGTATCATAGCCCCTGCACTTCCCCCTCACCGCAGCACGCTCTTCCCTCTCCTCTCTCTCGTCTACCGCCTTCCTTGAATCCTCCCTTCCCGCCCTCATCCTCACGTTCTCTTTGGCCCCCTCACAACCCGGTGGTTGGTGACAGTACTCTGACGGTCCAAAGCAGAAAAGGACTAACTGCCCTCTTCTCTCTCTTTTCCCCTCCGAGGCGAAACCGGATCCCGGCCTTAGACCCGAAGCCAACCCGAAGACCTCCTCACCCGGACGGACGAGAACGGACTTCAAGCCATCCAGCCTCACCTTCTTGCAACCCCTCTTGTTTACCATGCTTGAGAACAATAAAAACAGCTGCAATCGCGCAATACATCCGGCCTCCACGCCTGTTATTCCGGTCCGCCCGTACCCCTAGTCCACAGAGACTCCTGAAGAGCTATGCTTAGGTCCTTCCTTCGAGGAAGCAGTGGCATAGCTAAGCCTCCTGCCGCTCCTGGCGGCCCCTGATTTTGCCACCTGGCGGCCATGGGTTACATTAGGATGGCGATTCCTGCCTTTGTTTGCCGACCCGCGATGGCCGCAGGTAAACAAGGGTGTAGGGGGTGTTTAGGCTGACGCCCTCAAAACTTGTGCTGCCCGGGGCAGACCACCCCCTCCGCCCTCCCTTGCTACATCACTGTGAGGAAGCCCACACAGTCAAGTATATGTATTTGTGTACAAAGCCCAGCTTAAAAATCTTCCCAGATGGGACACAAAGACCTCTGGCTATACACATCAAACACCACCATAACGAACTTACAACAAAACACACACAGGCCCACACTACCGATGTAACAAAGTCAAACAACCATGATTCAAACTCGGTTAATGTGGGAATCCTCAAGAGCAGGACATAAAGGTCACTGAACTTCGACAGCAACCCATGGCCTTACTAACGGCAGAAACAGTCACTATTACAAATGACATTAATTTTAGAAAGCCCTCCAGAAACTAACCATAGAATAAACAAATTTCACACTTTTATCCACAATAATAATTAATGCTTGTACGTGCTTTGATCTGAACACGTGTGTAAATTCAAAAGTCAATAGCTGGTAATCGGACAGTTAACCAGACCCAGGACGCACAACCTTCAGGCTCACAGGCTTCCAAAGTAAACAAAATCAACACTATTAGTCCGAACAAAGCAATAATGTCCAGTACTTCGATTGCTCCTTTATTAAAGTTTAGAAAGGTACTGTTATCCCATGGCATGTTCTGATAGCACCTTTCTAACCTGAACATTAAAGTTACCCCTGATGAGGGTTTTCCTGAAATGCATTGGGTCTATGATACAACTGTCACTTATTGTGAATTCTGAATTGTTACATGCTGCAGACACATTTTTTACATCAGGCTCATCAGCCGGTGGAGGAGCACGTGGCAGAGGTCGGGATGCCCCACAACGATGTATAATGCCTCACCCGACTGAAGGTAAAGGCAAGCTAGACGACTTTCCACGTCAACGACCTCAGTTTCAGAAAAAGAAGGTTGCTGCATTAACCGCAAGGTATGCCACAGATAGTGAGAACACAGCTTCGGAACCTGACATGGGCACTCAAGCTGCTGGACAGCGCAGCGGAGGTTACAATAGTGTGGCAAGCACTGCGTCCATATATGAAGGCGACAGCAAGAAGGCGACAGCAACTGACACGTTTATTACTGTGGAAAAAAACAGACGTTTTTTTAGCATCACTTTGTATGAATTTTGAAATTTGGCACAATCAAGACTTCAGTAAAGGAATAGTTGAAGTACTGGATGCTGCTGTTTCGTTCAGACTAATACTGTTGATTTTGTTTAATTTGGAAGCCTGTGGGCCTAAAGGTTGTGCGTCTGAAGTCTGGTTAACCGTTCGGTTTCCAGCTATTGACTGTTAGAAACAGGGACAATACCAGTCTACATGCATGCATTTTTCCACTGCCTGCCAATGAGAAAATACCATTGTGAGGCTTTACAGATCTCCAATGCAAGTAATGTGCACAGATGACTGAAGTGCAGCCAAGTCTCTCAATTTTGGAGCATGAGTTAACCAGTGGATCCTGCTCACACTCGCGATCCATCGGCTCATCCACAGCCATCGTCACCTAGAGCGGACCTTCACATCCCTGGCCGCCTCGGAAGCAAGCAGCTCGAACGTCCCAACCGCAATTTGAACAGCACCTACTACAGCTAAACTAGGAGCCCTCACTTGAAACGGAGACCGGCATTGACCGAATGGACAGACTTGAGACAACCAAACAGTTCTCAACCCAGTCTGACCAGAATTGTTAAAGCATTGTGATACCTGAAACGCATCCCTGCTGCATAACCTCGAAGTTGGGCTCAGAATTCTATTTCTGAAATGGATGTCGGGCCATTACTATTACCCTAACCAGCGAAGACATCTAACAGTATTAAAACCCCACTAATAGACAAAAGTCTGGCGGTTTTATGTCAAAAGGTTAAATTCAGGCAAAAGTCTTTATTTCAAAAGTCCTAAAGATGATCCCCCTATAAATTGAGCTAGGGATCGAAACGCCCGTCGACTGCATTTAGAGTGTCCCATACTTAGAATTTGTTTTATTAATGTATGGATGCTTCACTCCAGGACACACTGTTTATTTGAATTTGTATGAGTGGCCTGTTAGCTCACTTTTGTTTGCCTGATATTGTTTGCACTCACTGTCCTCTTAATTTCCTTTCTCACGTACGGCACAGGACTGTGCCCTACAGTAACCTTCATGTCTTTGGTTACCTGCTTTACTTATGCATCGAGACAACTTATTTTTGAATAAACATTCCCTGCCCGGCTGGGCAAGGGAATTTCTGTACCATATAGCAGCCCATCGTGGTCCATATATTATCCTTAAATCTATCTGTTTATGCTGAGGACCACTTGTTTCCCTCAATATACCAGTGGATCTTAGGAGCACATCACCTGACTCAACTCTCGGCTATGACGCCAACTACAGACGTGGTCCAGCACTGTAGTTCTGCACTTGGACCCCGGCATGGGTAAAGGCTCTGCCGGAGCAAACGAGACGCACCCACACAACGCAACCAGACAAATATGGCTCCCGCCATACCAGATAGGAGGCCGTTGTTGCCCCCTTTGCGCCTCCCCGCCCCCCTGCCTCACCCCCCCTCCTCCCCCTTGAACCGCGCCACCTGCGTGTCCCCCCCCCTGTTTCCCAGGACAGCCGCACTATACATTGGATATTCAACATTAGCGATAGCACAGCACGAACGACCAGCCACTCTTTTGTTTCTTTGCTTTTGAATTTTCACTCTTCATGATGTCATTGTTTATCATGTTATGGTTAAAAGTTCTGAAAAACAAGTATAATGTTCTGAATATCGAATGGCACACTCACCACGTTGGGCCTGCCCCGATAACTGTCCGAGTGGGATCAGTTGTAGTGACACTATGGCCTGGTGGAAAGGCACGTTTTCCACAGGAACACGACAGAGAGCGTGCCATTGCAGCAGAACCACTGGATATTGATGCACATGATTAGGTACATTGCAATGCCATGTATGCCTTGCATTTTTTCTTGTTTCATGTGCTCTCAAAGCCTACCAGCACCTTTGATGAAGTGGCATTGGTTCCCTTTGAATGATGTTCTCCTTATTACCCTTATGTGCCCACACCATTTCTTGGCTAATTGTTTTTAGGTATACGTGCCTTAGGCCACTCACTTGATCCGCAAATGATGAATAGCAAGTAATGACATTACAGCAAACTGTTGTTGCCAACATATACCTTTGTATGACCGCGATTTTTTGAGATATGTCTCCATTGTAAATTCTTTGACATGTTATGCAATCCAAATAAGAAATGCAATAAAAGACATTCAAACAAAAATGAGTTAACCAGTGGATTATTTGTTCAAAAAATTAGTGCCGGGTTCTCGTCAGGAGGAAACCTGCACCAGCACATTCTTCCTGTTAGTGCTGCCTATAACGGAACCAACTACTAACGATGAAAGTGGGGAGAGGGTGTGCCATAATGGCCAGAGCTGCCGACTACAGAGCTGGGAAACCCAAATGACAGCTCAACATCCTGTGATTCTTGGCACATTACTTAGTCTCCTTGTGCCACAAATGAATGTGTCCTTAAGGGATGCACATGAAACGAGCCAGTGTTGAAAGTGCCAGTGCTGCGCACCAGAAACCACCAGCTCAAATTTAGCACTGGAATTAACCAAACTTATCTGCATTCAGAGCTCTCAATTTCCTTGAGTACAGGCATAAGGAGCTAGTCCAATCCAGGGTTTTTCTTTGTATTCCAGGAGTTGTAGTGGGGTTTATAAAATAGGAAAAACAGATCTACAAGTCCCAGTATGCAAAAGAAAACCCTGGACAAAGCAAGCCCATCACGACTGGATCTGAGGATTCTTGAGAGCTCGGAATGTTGACATCAAATAAACCTTCCATCACCAACTAGTCAGACATGGGACACTTGAAGAGATTTGCAACATGCTGCTGGCTAACAAAGGATTTTTATTTAGTCCACCTCTATAGGTACTAACTAGCTACACACTGTGACCATCAACTATGGGATGATTTTAACAAAGTAAATCCCAGCGGATCTCTCCGACATTTCTTCCTTTACCTTCTCAAGACCATAAACTTTAAATTAAATATCTCAGAACGGAGAACACGGTGCAGTAACCAGCTAAGTGGACTATTATCATAAAAAAAATACCATTAAGGGTCTCCAGAGCTGCTCAAATCTGCCTGAGTACTACAAGCCATAAATTGCATCCGTTCTCTCACACTTCTTCTTCATTCATCAGAGAGCTACGCGATGTGTTCCATAACCACAACATGGTGATCCTCACAGACAGAGGAGCAACTAGAGCCAAATTTCATTGGGTGGCCTATAAGCATTTCGGGAGGGAGGGGATAATTTATCCAGCAATAAGCAGAGTGGAAATGCAGGGGCTCTAAGAAGGGGTGAAAAAACAACAAAGCCTTGCTAACACGTTAATGATCTTTTAAAGACCAGACCAGACCAGTCTCCTGAGGCGTGAGCCAGGAGCTAGTTTAGCAAACTGAATATTTTATCCTACATTGCTGCTATTCTTTTGTGTAATTGCTGATTTAAAATTTTGTATTGCTCCTATCTGATTTTCGCCGTTTTTTAACGTGTTCCGAATTGTCTGAGCTGCTAAATTCAGGAGGAAAGTGCGGGAGGGTGTGCTGGGGTGTTTGGTACCTGGTGGAGGTCCGGACATTCGACTGCTAATCTCCGGGGTGCCATCTTGGTAGGAGGCGCAGGGTTAGCGGGCCAGTTCTTGCGGCCTCGCTTGCCTCGTCTACCGGCTTAGCATAAATGTGAACACAAAGGCGCCCGCGCGCAGCGGATGCACGCAGCGGGCGTGCCACTGGCGCGCCAAAGGCGCGCCTAAGGCAAGCCGTTCTGCGACCATCCGCGCCGGGCCGTCGCCAGTCACCCGGACCCCTGCTTCTCCCACTAGAGACCTGCGCTGTTACTCACAGGAGGCGCTTTTGGGTATGGCGTCTAACTGTCCTTCCTTACCCTGGACTTTCCAAGAGCCAAGGTTTTGCTGTGAACATTGTGCTTTTGAGGTGGCCTTAGCAGTACAATCTTCTTGTTTATCTAATGTCCATTACCTTTTGGAATATAAGTTTCTCAGTCTGAACTGTCGTTCTTTGGCTAAACAATCAATCAATCAATCATATCATTTGTAAAGCGCACTACTCACCCGTGAGGGTCTCAAGAAACACCACGGTGAGGTGCTTGACCTTCCAATGGATGAGTCGCCTGATGCCCTGTTTCTGACAGAAACATGGCTCACCCAGGACTCGGCGGCGGTACCGTGGTTAGCCCTCCCACTAGGCTTTGTGTTAAAAAGTATTATCAGAGAGGGAGGGAGAGGAGGTGGCATCGCAGTGGTGACCAAGGAGGCTTATTCTTTTAGCTTGGACAAGGAGAAGATAGCGGGATGTGAAAGTACTCTTTTTAAAATTGGTCTTAGTTGTAACTTTACCATGTCTGGCCTTTTAATATGTAGGCCCCATGGGCCTTCTGGCCTGTTTAGAGAAGATCTCCTCCTGAGTAAAGTTGGGCATTTGGGCAGTAAGGCGGCAAACTTCACCATATTGGGGGATCTCAACCTTCATCTTGAGAATGGGGGGAAAGGTGAGGTCGCCAGCTTTCTGGCAGATTTAGATACCTTTCAGCTGTCGCAATATGTTCTCGAGGGTACTCATGTCCCGGGACATCTGTTAGATCCCATTTTTTCAAACATCTGTACTATGAAAATGGCTCCACCGATACCACAGGATTGGACTGATCATTTTTTGATTTCATTCTCTCTGCAGTTGCAGGGGAGAGTGGGTGTGGTCGGTCCTGCCCAAGCGCCCAATAGGCCTTGGCATAAATTGGACTGTGAAGAGCTTTCTGTCTGGCTTGCTGAGCACAGTCCCCAATTACCCACGGATATAGAGGGGGCGGATCTGTGTTTCCAGGAATGGCTGACGACCGGCTTGGATAATTATATCCCAGCTAAAAAGGGTGGAAAGGGGCGCGGGCCATCTAACCCATGGTTTAACGATTCATTGACTCGGGCAAAGAAGGGCTGCAAGCAGTTAGAGCGGGTCTGGCGTAGCTCCTATGAGGCAGCGGCAAAAGTAGAATATCGAGCGGCAATTAAGAAATATCATAAGCTCATCCGGAGAGCGCGGCTGAGTATGTAGCTGATAAGATTCTGGTGAGCTCAAATCCCGCTAAGACCATCTTCTCCAAGCTCGATAATATGAAGAGTGCGGGAGCTCCTAGAGCCTCTTCTATAGCCTCCAATCGTCGGTGTGAGGTACTGGCACAGCACTTCTTGAACAAGGTGGAGCAGATCTATTGTGGTTTTCCTCAGGCGTCCTACTCGGTTGAGAAAGTAGTGGCGCATGGAATGGTGGATACTGTGGAGGGTAACTGTTTCACATCATTCCCTTTGTTGACGCCGCTGGAACTCTAGGTTCTATGCCATAAAATCAAGTCAGGTTCTCCAGCTGATCCATTGCCATCAACCTATTTCCGTCATCTCCACTCATCTATCGCTCCTGTGTGACTAGAAGTGGTTAACTTGTCTTTGAGATCAGCCTCTGTTCCCAGGGCATGAAAGCACGCCAAAGTTATTCCATTAATAAAAACAATCCACTCTTGATCCGGAAGATCCGGACAACTATCGCCCCATATCCCAGCTACCTTTTTTGGCCAAGCTGGTAGAAGCGCATGTCAACTCTATGTTATCCCAATTTTTTGAACAGCACAGTATTTTCGATTCATCACAGCATGGGTTCCGACCTCGGCATAGCACTGAATCAGCGCTACTGGCAGTGTAGGAATCCATTCGGAGTAGGTTGGATGTGGGAGATTTAGCGTCCTTGGTCCTGCTGGACCTAAGAGCCGCTTTCAATAGGTGTCCCAATCAATTCTCCTTGAACGCCTCTGGGAAGTTAGGATTAGGGATGGGGCTTTGGACTGGATTTGCTCCTTTTTGGAAGACCGGACGTTTCAGGTCTCAGTACCACCTTTCCATTCCCAGGAACGTGCCCTGCACCATGGGGTACCACAGGGCTCTATTTTAAGCCCACTTTTGTTTAATCTGTATATGCGGCCACTGCCAGAGGTGACTAAAGGCAGGGGACTGTCCTTGGTGTCGTACGCCAACGACACCCAGTTGGTAATTGCTTTCTCCAAAAATTGCTGTGTTAACTTGGAGAAATTTAAGGATGATTTACTAGCTAACTCAGAATGGATGACGGCAAACTGTTTACAGCTAAATGCCAGTAAATCAGAGATCCTATTATTTGGCAAGGACCAGGAGCTCTGGTCTGAACAGTGGTGGCCTGACCGTCTCAAACCCGCTCTGTCACCTAGGGAGGCTGTGAAAAACCTGGGCATGTGGTTTGACAACGGACTAACATTTGAGAAACAGACAAAAGCTGTTGCCTCTGTCTGTTTCGGGCTCTTGCGAGGGCTGCAACCCTTGCTTGGCTTTTTTCCACCTAGAGTTCGTCAAACCATTGTTCAGGCGTCCATACTCTCCAGGCTTGACTACGGTAACTTTCTGTATTTGGGTGCTAATAGGGCCAGCATCCAACGCTTGCAGAGGGTCCAGAACGCGGCGGCGCGCCTTTTGGTGGCCCTACCTAGATCCTGCTCAGTGGCACATCTGCTCCCTAAGCTTCACTGGCTACCCATCGAGAAATGCATTCAGCTTAAGGTGCTGTGTATCTCACATAAGATTTTGACGCATCAAGCCCCGGGTGGGCTCTCCTGCTTGTTGACACCCTATGTGCCTGGGCGAGCATTGAGATCTGCCGACCTTGCACTTGTCTGTACTCCTCGAGTCCAGAGAGCGAGGGCAGGGGGCCGTTCCTTCCGCTATTTAGCTGCAAAGCTCTTGAACTCGCTTCCAGCGCGCATTAGAGCTATGCCCAACCTCTTAGCGTTTCGCAAAACTATAAAAACCTGGCTATTCCCATTCTCAAATGTTAGTTGCTAGGCTGGGCTCTCTCACCTTTTCTCTTGAGTTTCTGGTTGCGCTGGAATGCCTCGTTGCTGTGGCAGCCATGCGCATTATAAATCCTAAATAAATAAATAAAGACCTGCGGCTGCAATAAGACGGACGCCAGAACTCCCAGCCCACAGCCGTTCAGAAATTGTCTGTGTGTGTTACCGGGAAGCTGACTCAGCCCGGGCTGACACACACGATAGGGGTGGGGGGAGCGCTGAAGCCCTTTGAGCAGGGCACAATTCCTAAAACAAGCATTTGCAATACAATATGTCTCGCATTTACACAAGTTTGAGCTATTGACATTGCAAATAACAATGCCTTTTATTTTTGTTTTTGTTTTAAAAACATAAATAAAGGCATTGTACTTTACAATGTCAATAGCTTAAACTCGTGTAACTGCGAGACCTACTACATTGCAAATGCTTGTTTTAAAAATGCGCTCCAATTCTAAATGTTCGGCTTACATCCACTAGGAGACATACAGATTGAGCTTCGTCTCTTCAGCTTGTGAACAAGTAACCTTATTATTTTCAGAAATGCCTGATGGCTAGCTCCTAGAATAAAATATATAGCAATTTGAATTCTTCACATATTTGTGTTTTAGTCGTGCGGAGACGTTGTGCCAAACCTAAATCCTTTAGTAAATATTGGGTCTATCGGTGCACCAGAGGACAGGAGAAAAGATTAATTGCTCCTGCAGGTACGAGTTTAAACTTGTACACGCGCTTGACATTTGTTTTTAAACTATTCTCTTATTGAAGGAGACATACACTTTTCCTTATCTTTTATAGACGTGATTAATCGCCAGCGACACGTCTTGCTCAATTCTAAAGCTATAACATAGGATAAAGTATGCACGCTGACAGAAAAAAGATTAACTGTTTCTGCAGGCACGCTTTGTATCCTTCACTTGCACTTGCCATTAGATCTCATAAATTATACATTACTAAATTGGTGTATGCGCTTATTATTACTTTTTAGAGACGTGATTAGCAGCAATCTCTTGTGCATTTCTAAAACTTAGGGGCCTATTACGATTGCGGTTTTTCCGCATCCTCCGGGTCGGCAGAAGCCACCACCGGCCCGGAGGATGCGGAAAAACCGCAGCGGACCCAACAAAGACCCACCGCCACATTAGGATGGCTGGTGGGTCCTGGTTTCCGTCCGCAGCTTTTCCGCCGCGGTTGGCTTACAACCGCGGTGGAAAAGCTCTAATATGGTGAAGGTGTCTCTCAGACACCGTCAGCCATATTAGGATGGGCTGTTAAAAATGCTTTTCCGCTGCGGGTTTTCAGCCGTGGAAAAGCATGTGTAACTTCACTGCGGGCCCGTTGCGAGCCCCCTGGGTGAAGGGGGGGTTGGGGGTGCACATGGGGGGTACCTATGGTACCCCCCTGCATTTGTATGCAGAAATCGGCAGGCACCGCACGGTGCCTGCTGCTTTCTGCATACAAATGCAAAGTATGCATTTTTACCATTGCAGCGAATTCAGCTTGAAGCCGCACCCGCCACAATGGTAAAAATAGAGGATGTGACCGCCAGGGTGGCGGTCACATCCTAATTGCACAGGAGGGAACTCCGCAGGCCATGCGGAGGTTCCCTCCTACTCTATGGTGGCGGACGGACTCCGGTCCGTCCGCCATCATAATCGGCCCCTAAATATTGAAAAGAAAGATAACGAAAAGTTGAACATTTGACAAGCAAGCATTTTTTGAAGGTATGCCCTCAATAAATTATTTGCTTTTTCGAATAGTGGTTGCCCGGTAGCATACATGCTAATATGAATGTGTCTGCTTTTATTTTTTAACTTTCAGACACAACAAATTCCCTGAGCAAAACATATTGTTTAAAGGATGTTATAGATAAACAAGCCAGTCCCACTAACTGCACTGGTTGTGTTCCCGGCGCTGGCGTTGGGCCAGTCTCGGGTGCAAAAGAGGAGAAGTCCTAGAGAGAGCGGAGGAGGCTGGACTCAGTCCTGCACTTGGCTTCAGAGAAACAGTGTAAGGCCTAGGCGAAAGCAGGGGGAATCCTGGTGAACTGGAACAGAGAGAGGGACCGAAAGCTAGTCGCAGAGAATGACGTGTCCTGCCAGTGTACAGGCCGGGTGGCTCTGGACATTATGTCCCGCCACAAACACTGCTGCGGGGCGGAGTCGTTAAACTGTGACTCACCAGCCAGACCTGCAGGGGCAGTAGCCCAGTCAGTCACAGTGTAAAGAGTCGGCATTTTCGAGACTAACTGAAGCCCACCCACAGACAGAAAGCGTACCCGTACAGCAGCTTAGTGCTGAAATTGGGGTATGTGCACTCGCTGGGATCTCGCAGCCAATAAACAACTGACAAGAGAGGCTACTGCCTCGGCCTGTCCTCCCCGTGACCCTGTGCTACAGGCAGTTGGTGACGTAAACTGCTAGGGCGTAAAGCAAGCGCGAAAGTGAAACGAGGACTGCGCTGTAGCCCAACTCTTGTCTTTATTGGCCCATGTGTTTAAACACATCGCCCCATAAAAATAAGAAATTGTTTACGATGAGCGGAAAGCAGGCGAGGCAGTCCAAGTGGGATGGCACAAAAAGCCAAAGGGAGGCCACACACACAGCTCTTTTCCAATGGCTGGCCACCGTTTAGCATAAATGGTGAGGCCGACCAATGGAAATGAGGGGAGGGACTTAAAGCCCTATTGTAAAAGTACTCTTCTGCAATAAATCTCGCCGAGCGGGCTGCGCATGTGAGCAGCAACGCTAGGCAAGACCTAAAAAGAAGTGGGAGTACTATCCTAGTTAATCAGAATGCAAGTGGCATCACGGCATGTGACATCACGGTGTGTTACATCACGGCACGTGACACTACAGGAAGTGACATCACGGCACGTGACACCACAGGAAGTTGCTTCACAAGCCACTACTTTACAGGGAGTGGTATCACAGAAGTGAAATCAGCTCTTAAGCCCTCACAGATATGTTTAGCAGGTCTATCATGAGTACATTGGAGGACATTTCGAGTATACACGCAAACCCTCCTGATTCATGCAGAAGAGTTACACTTTTGTAAGATACACATAAAACAATGCTGCCTTTTGTCAGCGTAAACATCCTCTACCCATAGTGCTTTACAAAAAAATAGTAATATGTAATGTATTACAACGCCTCCTCAGTGGTAGTAAGCGCTATATAAATTACATTTATTGTTTGTACATACTGGGAAAGAACAACACATCTTACATTCTTACAGGCATGCATATCTCCTAAACAAGGAGTGAACAAAGTGAAAAGCTGCCTCTAAAGTAAGTGTGAAGTGCTAACAAGGTGTGTGCCTTTGTTTCCCCTCTGCTGCATTTGCATATAGGTGTAAGGTCCCGACTGCTCCCAGCCAAGAAACTGAACAAAAGGAGGCCTGATGACCCCTCAGATTCGGACTTTATGGGCTTTCACGTTGTTGTGGATCGAAAGCAGACAAACAACTTGCAGGCGCTGCTGAATGTGTCCCTAGGTTTGCAAATTACACCGGGACAAATTCAGGATATTTTTCTGTGGGGCCCAACTACTTGACAGGGTGGACGGCGTCCACCCTGTGTAAATAGTGGGTGGACGCCATCCACCACCCCTCGTACCCTGCCTTTGAGCCCTATGGGTGTTGCGCTCCTGCTCAATGACAACATGGAAACACTTCCCACACAGGACAGACTTCCAACCACACACGGTATAGTGTGCTACCAATGTAGACATGTGCTTCAGTGCTCCACATAGGGGTAGCAAGCGCTATAAAATATTGCAATACAATACACAAATAAAACAACTTGGGAGCACACAATGATCATATTGGGAATAAACAGCAGTAAACTCTCTGGGACTCACCCAGTTACTCCGACTGGAAATTTAATCGGGCAAATTACACTGAGGAAGATGGGAACAAAAACGAAGACAGCCGCTGCATTAGTAATCAAGCCAGTTAACTTACAATAGGAATAAATATGTGACATTATCATGAAACAAGGGTACATACAATAAAATCGCCTAAGGTATGCCAGCAAAAAGGATGGTGACAGTCTAGCTTTTCTAGAATTTTGAAATCCTTCACAAGTCGCCACAAAACATTAAACAAGCATTTACAATGCAATGGTCTCGGCATCATTAAAGGAAGAGCTATTGGCATTGCTCATGACATTTCTTTTTTTTTCTTTAAATCATAAACAAATGACATTGTCATTTACATTGCCAATACACAGCGCTCTGCACTCAACAGCACACAGCGCTCTGCACTCAACAGCACACAGCGCTCTGCACTTAACAGCACACACCGCTCTGCACCTGCACTTACTGCTCTGCACACTCACTCTGCATTCTGCGCTCACTCCTCTGCGCTCGCAACTCTGCATTCTGCGCTCACTCCTCTGCGCTCGCAACTCTGCATTCTGCGCTCACTCCTCTGCGCTCGCAACTCTGCATTCTGCGCTCACAACTCTGCGCTCGCAACTCTGCATTCTGCGCTCACAACTCTGCGCTCGCAACTCTGCACTCTGCGCTCACAACTCTGCGCTCGCAACTCTGCACTCTGCGCTCACAACTCTGCGCTCACAACTCTGCGCTCACAACTCTGCGCTCACTACTCTGCACTCTCTGCACTCACTACTCTGCACTCACTACTCTGCACTCTGCACTCACTACTCTGCACTCTGCACTCACTACTCTGCACTCTGCACTCACTACTCTGCACTCACTACTCTGCACTCACTACTCTGCACTCACTACTCTGCACTCACTACTCTGCACTCACTATTTTGCACTCTGCACTCACTACTCTGCACTCACTACTCTGCACTCACTACTCTGCACTCTGCACTCACTACTCTGCACTCTGCACTCACTACTCTGCACTCTGCACTCACTACTCTGCACTCACTACTCTGCACTCACTACTCTGCACTCACTACTCTGCACTCACTACTCTGCACTCTGCACTCACTACTTTGCACTCTGCATTCACTACTTTGCACTCTGCACTCACTACTTTGCACTCTGCACTCACTACTTTGCACTCTGCACTCACTACTCTGCACTCACTACTCTGCACTCACTACTCTGCACTCACTACTCTGCACTCACTACTCAGCACTCACTACTCTGCACTCACTACTCTGCACTCACTACTCTGCACTCACTACTCTGCACTCTGCACTCACTACTCTGCACTCTGCACTCACTACTCTGCACTCTGCACTCACTACTCTGCACTCTCTGCACTCACTACTCTGCACTCTCTGCACTCACTACTCTGCACTCACTACTCTGCACTCACTACTCTGCACTCACTACTCTGCACTCACTACTCTGCACTCACTACTCTGCACTCACTACTCTGCACTCTCTGCACTCACTACTCTGCACTCACTACTCTGCACTCTGCACTCACTACTCTGCACTCTGCACTCACTACTCTGCACTCTGCACTCACTACTCTGCACTCACTACTCTGCACTCACTACTCTGCACTCACTACTCTGCACTCTGCACTCACTACTCTGCACTCACTACTCTGCACTCACTACTCTGCACTCTGCACTCACTACTCTGCATCCACTACTCTGCACTCACTACTCTGCACTCACTACTTTGCACTCACTACTCTGCACTCACTACTCTGCACTCACTACTCTGCACTCACTACTTTGCACTCTGCACTCACTACTTTGCACTCTGCACTCACTACTCTGCACTCTGCACTCACTACTCTGCACTCACTACTCTACACTCACTACTCTGCACTCACTACTCTGCACTCACTACTCTGCACTCTGCACTCACTACTCTGCACTCTGCACTCACTACTCTGCACTCTGCACTCACTACTCTGCATCCATTTCTGTAGATAAACATCCATTTCCCTACTAGTAATACTCCAAAAGCAAGCCACCCTCAGAAACCCTTTGTTCTTGTTTTTCCTGTGGGCCCAAATTTGCACTCTGCACTCACTACTTTGCACTCTGCACTCACTACTCTGCACTCTGCACTCACTACTCTGCACTCACTACTCTGGACTCACTACTCTGGACTCACTACTCTGGACTCACTACTCTGGACTCACTACTCTGCACTCACTACTCTGCACTCTGCACTCACTACTCTGCACTCTGCACTCACTACTCTGCACTCACTACTCTGCACCCACTACTCTGCACTCTGCACTCACTACTCTGCACTCTGCACTCACTACTCTGCACTCACTACTCTACACTCACTACTCTGCACTCTGCACTCACTACTCTGCACTCACTACTCTGCACCCACTACTCTGCACTCTGCACTCACTACTCTGCACTCTGCACTCACTACTCTGCACTCTGCACTCACTACTCTGCATCCATTTCTGTAGATAAACATCCATTTCCCTACTAGTAATACTCCAAAAGCAAGCCACCCTCAGAAACCCTTTGTTCTTGTTTTTCCTGTGGGCCCAAATTTGCACTCTGCACTCACTACTTTGCACTCTGCACTCACTACTCTGCACTCTGCACTCACTACTCTGCACTCACTACTCTGCACTCACTACTCTGCACTCACTACTCTGCACTCACTACTCTGCACTCACTACTCTGCACTCACTACTCTGCACCCACTACTCTGCACCCACTACTCTGCACTCTGCACCCACTACTCTGCACTCACTACTCTGCACTCACTACTCTGCACTCACTACTTTGCACTCTGCACTCTCTGCACTCACTACTCTGCACTCACTACTCTGCACTCACTACTCTGCACTCACTACTCTGCACTCACTACTCTGCACTCACTACTCTGCACTCTGCACTCACTACTCTGCACTCTGCACTCACTACTCTGCACTCACTACTCTGCACTCACAACTCTGCACTCACTACTCTGCACTCACTACTCTGCACTCACTACTCTGCACTCACTACTCTGCACTCACTACTCTGCACTCACTACTCTGCACTCACTACTTTGCACTCTGCACTCACTACTTTGCACTCTGCACTCACTACTCTGCACTCTGCACTCACTACTCTACACTCACTACTCTGCACTCACTACTCTGCACTCACTACTCTGCACTCACTACTCTGCACTCACTACTCTGCACTCACTACTCTGCACTCACTACTCTGCACTCACTACTCTGCACTCACTACTCTGCACTCACTACTCTGCACTCTGCACTCACTACTCTGCACTCTGCACTCACTACTCTGCACTCTGCACTCACTACTCTGCATCCATTTCTGTAGATAAACATCCATTTCCCTACTAGTAATACTCCAAAAGCAAGCCACCCTCAGAAACCCTTTGTTCTTGTTTTTCCTGTGGGCCCAAATTTCACTCTGCACTCACTACTCTGCACTCTGCACTCACTACTCTGCACTCTGCACTCACTACTCTGCACTCTGCACTCACTACTCTGCACTCACTACTCTGCACTCACTACTCTGCACTCACTACTCTGCACTCTGCACTCACTACTCTGCACTCTGCACTCACTACTCTGCACTCACTACTCTGCACTCACTACTCTGCACTCACTACTCTGCACTCTGCACTCACTACTCTGCACTCACTACTCTGCACTCTGCACTCACTACTCTGCACTCACTACTCTGCACTCTGCACTCACTACTCTGCACTCACTACTCTGCACTCTGCACTCACTACTCTGCACTCTGCACTCTGCACTCACTACTCTGCACTCACTACTCTGCACTCTGCACTCACTACTCTGCACTCACTACTCTGCACTCACTACTCTGCACTCACTACTCTGCACTCTGCACTCACTACTCTGCACCCTGCACTCACTACTCTGCACCCTGCACTCTCTACTCTGCACTCACTACTCTGCACTCACTACTCTGCACTCACTACTCTGCACTCACTACTCTACACTCTGCACTCACTACTCTGCACTCACTACTCTGCACTCTGCACTCACTACTCTGCACTCTGCACTCACTACTCTGCACTCACTACTCTGCACTCTGCACTCACTACTCTGCACTCTGCACTCACTACTCTGCACTCTGCACTCACTACTCTGCACTCACTACTCTGCACTCTGCACTCACTACTCTGCACTCACTACTCTGCACTCTGCACTCACTACTCTGCACCCTGCACTCACTACTCTGCACCCTGCACTCTCTACTCTGCACTCACTACTCTGCACTCACTACTCTGCACTCACTACTAGGCACTCACTACTAGGCACTCACTACTAGGCACTCACTATTCTGCACTCTGCACTCACTACTCTGCTGCACTCACTACTCTGCACTCACTACTCTGCACTCACTACTCTGCACTCTGCACTCACTACTCTGCACTCACTACTCTGCACTCACTACTCTGCACTCACTACTCTGCACTCACTACTCTGCACTCACTACTCTGCACTCACTACCTACTCTGCACTCACTACCTACTCTGCACTCACTACTCTGCACTCACTAATCTGCACTCTGCACTCACTACTCTGCACTCTGCACTCACTACTCTGCACTCTGCACTCACTACTCTGCACTCTGCACTCACTACTCTGCACCCTGCACTCACTACTCTGCACTCTGCACTCACTACTCTGCACTCACTACTCTGCACTAACTACTCTGCACTCACTACTCTGCACTCACTACTCTGCACTCACTACTCTGCACTCACTACTCTGCACTCACTACTAGGCACTCACTACTAGGCACTCACTACTAGGCACTCACTACTAGGCACTCACTATTCTGCACTCACTATTCTGCCCTCTGCACTCACTACTCTGCACTCACTACTCTGCACTCACTACTCTGCACTCTGCACTCACTACTCTGCACTCTGCACTCACTACTCTGCACTCACTACTCTGCACTCTGCACTCGCTACTCTGCACTCTGCACTCACTACTCTGCACTCTGCACTCACTACTCTGCACTCTGCACTCACTACTCTGCACTCACTACTCTGCACTCTGCACTCACTACTCTCCACTCTGCACTCACTACTCTGCACTCACTACTCTGCACTCACTACTCTGCACTCACTACTCTGCACTCACTACTCTGCACTCACTACTCTGCACTCTGCACTCACTACTCTGCACTCTGCACTCACTACTCTGCACTCACTACTCTGCACTCACTACTCTGCACTCACTACTCTGCACTCACTACCCTGCACTCACTACCCTGCACTCACTACCCTGCACTCACTACCCTGCACTCACTACCCTGCACTCACTACTCTACACACTCACTACTCTACACACTCACTACTCTACACACTCACTACTCTGCACACTCACTACTCTGCACACTCACTACTCTGCACACTCACTACTCTGCACACTCACTACTCTGCACACTCACTACTCTGCACGCTCACTACTCTGCACGCTCACTACTCTGCACACTCACTACTCTGCACGCTGCACTCACTACTCTGCACTCACTACTCTGCACTCACTACTCTGCACTCACTACTCTGCACTCACTACTCTGCACACTCACTCTGCACTCACTACTTCGCACTCTGCGCACTCTGCACTCACACTCACCTTCTGCCTCACAGAGGGATGAAGTGAGCGCCGTTCTACTGGGCAGACCTGGGGTCGGGCGGGAGGGTCACCAGGGGCGCGCACGGCTTATAGAGCTATACCGATCAACACAATATTCTCCGGAGTGCCATCCATCTACCGCAGTAGCAGAAATTAGTTTGAAAGCATTGTTGAAGAATGCCAAAAAGCGCCTCATTTAGAAGCGATGAACAGAATTCAATTTTTAGAGCTCCCATGATGTGAAAACAATTTACAATGTACTGTGAACAAACTATTTACGAAGATAAAATATTAGTGAGATAGGTAGTAATCCTTATGCATATTGCCAGATAAGCAGGTGCACCAATGGTCCTCTACACTGGAAAGTCATTTTGAGGATGTAAACACTTCTCAGAAGACAATCTCCTTGACTACAGCGGACCTGCAACAGTGTGCAAAATGTCATGACATTTTGTGTTTACGTACTCTGCTGTATAGATATTTATTGCCCTAATTTTTTTTTCAGTATTAGAGGATATCTTTGAAAATACAAGCCTATTATGAAAGTGGATAGAAATGATTATGATCATCGTGGCTAACACAAAGGTGCAGTGAGGAAAGTGAGTGGCAGATATCGCCACCTCATGGTAACTGAGTATAGTGGGTCCAGTGGTAGCTTGCACAGCCACGTTCTTTCACTCCGTGTCCAGACTTTGACACTGGAATGGGGTTCAAGTCCCAGCGTCGGCTCTCCCAGAGATTACAAAAAAACATGCTGATCGAAAGAAATAAAATTAAACAATACCAATTGGCGTGACGAGGATAAATCCATGTGCAGTGCACTGCCCCCTTGCCTTGTAGACACCGCAGCCCAAGAAAACATGATTGACGGAGCAAAACGGTGGTCTAATTGTCCATAGCCAAACTATATAACAAGCTGAGGATCAACGGGCATGAAAACAGCGTGGTGGGCGCGCACGTGACGCAGCGTGGGCGTGCACATCAGCTGAAGGATCGCCGGAGAAGACACGAGTCTGCCTGCTGCCATGACTGACCAACTGCAGAGGGAAAGAGCCCGGTGAGTGTGGGTAGAGGGGGGGGCGGCAGAGAGGGAGTGGGCAGAGAGGGATGGGGTGTGTGTGTGCGTGCGTGTGTGCGTGTGTCTGTTTCTGTGTGTGTCTGTGTGTGCACGGCCATGCCTGCCTGTGTGTGTGCGCGTTCACGGACCCTGGTCGGCGTGTTCACAGCTCAAGGTCCCTTCAGAGCGAACTCCATAACAATAGGTCTCGATGCTGAGACCTAAAAATGAAATATGTATTAAAATGGGGCGGCGTGAGTAACCCTGCCCTTCCGTTCGTTCTCACCTCTCTTAGCGAAGCAGGCGCCGTGAAGCGAACAGGCTGCTTGACCTAGGCGGTCAGTTGACAACCATGAAACGTGGTGTCAACACAGTTTAGCAGCGTAGGATTAAACCCGAGGCATGCAGTCCAGGCTTGCGTGTCGTCCAGTACGGTGACGGCGACCAGACCCCCCTCCCAATCTACTTCTTCCTTCGATACAGTGAGTCCCCCAGATCTTCATAGCTCCCCAGTGAACACGTGTATTGTTCTACACCTTCAGCCAGTCCCGCTTTCAAATCCAACAGGAGTAGTGTTTCTTTTAGGACATTTAGGCCACGCTTATGGTTAGACACGCAAACTACAAGTCCCAGAATGCAAAGTGCAGAGGGACAAAAACTTAGGACTGGCTAAACGTCTCACACTTGACGCGGGCGGGGGCGCTGGCAGCTGTGGTGCTTGTGGGGTGACTCTAGCACTCTATATGTGCTCCCTTCTGTTTTAACCATTTGGAGACAGATTGGTGAACTTAAGAAAGCTTTGATCAACCACAGTTAGCCGTAAGGCAGCTCAGTGGGTTGATCGGCTGCTGCCGAGGTCTGTGTATAATTTGTAAATCGGGCGTTCACCTTGCCAAGATTGCTGTATAAGTGGTCAGGAGTTAAATTTCTGCATCAACTGGAAGCGTCACAAACACTGCTCGACGTCCATGGTGTTATCCACAGACCCGTCAGGTGACTCCTGTAAAATGTGCGCCTTCGGTAAGACCTGTTGTTAGTCAGTAACGCTGTGCAGCTTGTGACGTCACTTTTAAATGGGAAGAGTAAACTGTCAGGAGTGGATGTAAGTGCACACCATAAATCACTGTTAGAGCTTAATTTTTTTAAAGTAATAATCTTAGACTGGACCACCTCCTTCCTTTCCAGCAGAACCCAGAGATCATCTGTGGCGTACCCCAGGGATCGTCCCTCAGCCTGACGCTGTTCAACATCTACATGGCACCCCTCGCCCACGTCGCCCTCAACATCATCTCCTACACCGACGACACCCAGCTGATCATCTCCCTCAACAAAGACCCTCACACAGCCAAAACCAACCTTCACGAAGGAATGAAGGCCGTCGCCGACTGGATGAGGACCAGTCGACCGAAGCTGAACTCGGACAAAACGGAGGTCCTCATCCTTGGGTCCACACCTTCGGCCTGGGATGACTCCTGGTGGCCAACCGCACTGGGAACCGCTCCTCCGACTCCCACTGACCACACACGCAACCTGGGGGTCATCCTCGACTCCACCCTCCCCATGACTATGCAGGTCAACGCCATCTCCTCCTCCTGCTTCAACACTCTCCAAATGCTACGCAAGATCTTCAAATGGATCTCCATTGAAACAAGACGAACAGTCACCCAGGCTCTCTTCACCAGCAGGTTGCACTACGGCAACGCCCTCTACGCAGAGAATCGGCCAAACTCCTAAGACGGCTACAACGCATCCAAACGCCTCAGCAGGTCTGATCCTCGATATCCCCCGCCGCAGCAACATCACCCCCACCTTAGAGACCTACACTGGCTCCCCGTCAACAAGAGGATAACCTTCAAGCTCCTCAACCACGCACACAAAGCCATCCACGACACCGGCCCAGCGTACCTCAACAGACGACTCAGCTTCTACACCCCCACCGCAAGCTCCGCTCTGCCGACCTCGCCATCGCTGCTGTCCCCCGCATCCGAAGAACGACAGCCGGAGGCAGATCCTTCTCCCACCTCGCCGCCAAGGCCTGGAACACCCTCCCCACCAACCTACTGCAGACCCAAGACCTACTGGCTTTCAGAAGACTACTCAAGACATTGCTTTTCGATCAGTAGCAGCACCCCCCCCCCCAGCGCCTTGAGACCCTCATGGGTATGTAGTGCGTTTTACAAGTGTCCTGGTTGATTGATTGATAGTTATTAATTAGAAATAAGTGCAGACTGAAGTGTTCGCACTCTATGCCATTTGTTGTCATTTCCCTAGAGAGGCATGCCACTAGATAGGTAGGCCGTTAGATAGGCATCAAATGGACAATTCAGTAAAAAATGTGGTCTCCTCGGTATTGCGAGGTGCTAAAGGTGCAGACGGCAAAATCACACAGCAACACGAAAAAATAGGCTTAAGGTTGCCCACTCCTGGGTGGACAGAAGAATGAAGCTATAGAGAACTGGGCAAAACAGCGCTTTCCTCTATAAAAATTCTATCCTGGAACATCGCAGGAGCAAAAGGAATCCTACAGGATAAAGGAAAGACAGCATCCTGGGATAATTACGAAATATTAATACTACAAGATAATTGGCTGAAAACCCCTGTAGATGTCCCAGGTAAAATAGGTCATCATGTGAATGCAATAAGAAGACAGCAACACGGAAGAGCTAAGGGGGGCCTCGCTGTTTAGATTTCTACAGCATTAAAAATCTCGGCAACACAGCTGATATCAACAACATCAGTTATGCAAACAATAAAAATGGATCTGGGCATACATTCCGGTGTAAGCAGTATCATCCTAATCAATATCTATGCTCATCCGAAACCTAAGATAAAAAAAGATCTTTTCAAAAAAGTTACTGACCATTGCGGAATTTTGCTTCGAACAGCCAACTTGGGAGATAATTCTCACCCGGGACTTCAATGCAAACCTACTAAACCATGAAGAAGAGGAAGACAACACCCTTGCAGCAAATGAAATCTGGGCTGTGGAAACAGTTGTTTCCCGAACAAAACTGCAATGATAAAGTAGGCCAGCAGTTGATAAGCGATCTCAAAAATCTGGGTATGCGTGCCTTGAACGGGAGAATAAAACAGGACAGACCTGCCAACTGTACACACATTGGCCCACGTTCAAGCTCAATTCTGGACTACACAATAGTAACTCTCCCACTTCTTGGGCAAATAAACAGTTTTCAAATCAAAGGCTCAATCGAGAGTGATCATTCGGCTCAGCATATTGAACTTAAAATAACAACTTTTAAACACCTAGAAGCTCCAGTAATAGAGGGGGAAATATCAACAATCAACTTGAAACGCCTGAAGTGGACATGCAACACTTTACCGGATATAGCTTTAAAAGTTAAAACCCTAATGACAATGCTTGAGTCTGAAAATAAAACGATTTTAGAAACATGGACCGCTTTTTTGGCGAGTCTACCTAAAGGAGGAGCGTCGACCAAACAGACAAATAAAAACCGGACAGATAACTACATCTATTTCAGTCAAACATTACGACGTTTAAGAAAGCACCTGAGAAGGGCCCTCAGAAAGGCTTGATATCATTGTCCACAGTCCGAAGTATGAGAGGAGGTACGTTTATTAAAGAATAAATACAAGAAACAAATTTGGATTGATAGAAAAACTACAGAAAATAACTTTTGGATGAAATATTACATAATGCAAAGAAATCTGATGCTAGAGCATTCTGGGGGCATGTGAATTCTATGAGCAGAACCACCAAAACTATAAACATGACTTGCGTCGCCGAGCATGCTTGGGTACAGCACTTATCTCTTGACATTTTCAATAAACAAATTGGATCAGCTGTCCGTAGTTGCTATTACGACACATGAAAAGCAAAAAGAAGCTATACTTCAATCTACTCTCATCTATTCTGAAGTAGAAATCTTACAAATCATAAGAAAAAGTCAGCCGGATAGTGCACCTGGACCGAATGGTGTCCCACAGGCAATCTATAAACAAGATCCCAATTATTGGGCAAGTAAGATTAGAAGACTGTTCCAGATGATCAGCACTACCATTCGTATTCCAGAAAGCTGGAGAGGAGCGATTATTAATCCAATATATAAAGCCAGGGAGCGTAAAAATCCTGCAAATTATCGCCTGATCGCGTTGATAGATGCCGAGGCCAAATACTATGCATCTCTGATCTTAACCGATTTGATAAATTGGTCCAATGAGAACAAAAAAATCTCTATAAATCAGTTGGGCTTTCGACGTGTCACAGGCACAATTGCACGCATACTAGCAATAGGGCTTATTGCAGATAAAAGTCTACGAAAGCGACAGGCACTCCACCTATGCTTCATGGACTTCAGGGCGGCCTTTGACCAAGTTCGTCGACACACATTATGGGCCAAACTTAAGCACCAGGGTCTACCAGACACAATTTTAAATCCAATCATGGATCTCTATGCCAACATTTGGATGCAGGTTAAGATCACTGATGGCCAGAGGCTCACAAAGAGGATCTACACTAATGAAGGGCTAAAACAAGGCTGTGTTTTGGCCCTGCACCTGTTTATTTTATTCATGGCCGATTTAACGCCAAGGCTAGACGGGATTCATTCACATCCGCCACGGCTGGGTATATTGCCTCTAACACATCTGTCATACGCAGATGATGTTGTACTTCTAAGCCAGACGAGAATTGGACTGCAACAATCAATCCATGAGTTAGCTGATTTCGCCAAAATAAATCTGATGGAAATAAACGCAAAAAAAAAAAGGTCATGATTATAACACATTTTCGGCCCAAACAGCCAGCATTTATAATTGACAACACTAAGTTGGAAGTAGTCGATAGTTATAAATATTTGGGGATATACTTGGACCGAAGGTTTTCATTCATCCCCCACTATGAGTCAATTTAAAAAATGGGAACCGCTTTATTATTTGCATTCTGCAGTATACTAAAACAGCTAAAAGGTCCATAGTTTACTCCACTTTTGGCAGTTATTAAAGCAAAACTACTTCCAACTATTGCATATGGAAGTGTGGTCCATCACGGAAATAGTCACACCAATACTAGACAAAATACAAACCCGAGTGTACAAAAGAGTATTTCGGCTGCCATGTGATGTCTCACCTGCTCAGGTACGCCTACAGTTTGGATAACAACAACAACTACTCAACAAAAGGTATGAGACAATTACATTTTGGTATAAAATATGGCTTAATCGTGACCTAGAAATTAACTCAGCACTCTGGGAAGCCCTGCAAAAGGATCCAAAATCGCAGTATGCAAAGTACCTAAATGTTTCTTTGTAAATAACTAAGATGGCAGATCTTTGGCAACGGAAACTACCCTGAACTACTACATTCCAGCAGATTATGAAAAAAGCGGCAAAATTGCATTCACTAATTGATGATAAAGCAATCTTAAGTCGATGTGCGCACGCATGGATGGTCTTACAAGCTTATTTGAGCCCTGAACCAGCAGTATACCTGGGCCTCACTTTCCCGCCTTACCTGAAACCTAAGTATTTGGAGTTGCGTATGGGGAAACTGCAGTCGAATGCTGATCAACCAATATGGAGGACGCCCTGGCCAAAAAGATTGTAACCTATGTGGAGCATCAGAACAGGACTTTGTACATTTGATATGTATCTGTCCGGTGTTAGGGTGCTGCCACCGGGATTTGCTCAGGAGAAAGTTGAATGAAATAGGTATCCACACCTGCAGATCGGCAATATTAAAAATACTGGACTCAAAGGACCCACAATTAATCTGTCAAATAATAAAATTTTTAACCTATTTTGAGAACTTACGAAAGAACAGCATAGGCTAAAACTATAATTTAACAATTCTTATGGTTTATTCCTCATATAAAAGAAAATTGAAATAAAATTTTAAATATATCTATTTTAATTGTTTATATTTATTTTACAACAGCACATGAAGGTAATATATTTTATGCTTTGGATTATTGTAATGGTTTTAATTAACTGCACAATAAAGAATTTCAATTTCAGATAGACACAAGATAGACACTAGATAGACAGTGTTAGACATTGCTATATGTTCCTATATGCTGCTATATTACTATACATTATTATATGTTGCTATATTGCTAGATGTTGCTAGATTTGCTAGATTTTGGCAGGTATATTGCTAAATATTACTGGTTACTGATAGATACAGCTGGATTTGCTAAATATATGGGTAGACACATTGCTAGGATATTGTTAGATATGGCTGGACATTGCTAGAGATTAATAGACATTGCTAGATATTGCCATCAGTAGATGTTGGACAATTAAGGGACACTGCTCCCCTGAATACTGCGTTGTATCTTGGAATGAGCCGCCACATGAATCCGGCCATATTCAATCCTCAGTTCTTAGTTCTGACTTCTTAGTCCTTAGCTCTTAGTCCTCAGCTCTTAGCTCCTAGCGCTGAAGCCTACTACGCTCGATCCACACTGTTGGATTCCACTGGCCCAGACACTGCAGGAACGATGTATGCCCGACCCACTACCCCGACTCTGATGCGACTCATGAAATAAAACACCATAAGAAGACACTCGAGTCTAGGATAGGGGGCCGGAAAGTAAAACAAAGGGAAGGGACGTCAAAATGCTTCACCCCAAGCTGGACTGGACTACGATATCCAACCTCCACCTCCACGCCTCTGTATCTAGAAATACAAGATACACAGAATCAGTATTGCTCCTATTTCTCCTTGTACCCTCCCTTTCCACCCTGTCTCATAACCACACTCCACCATACACAACACACGATCTCCTTACTTGTGAATGATACAGGAACCGCTTTCAGGGAGGTCTCTGCAGCAAGGAGAGTGAAACTCCAAAGTGGTTGGGAGCTTCCAGTTCCAGAAGGGGCTAATGAAAGGGAGACTGCACTCGGGAAACAAAATGCCCTAATCAGGGACTCTAGGGGGAAAAAGCCATGTCCATAGGCATAAAAACCCCCCAAACTAATGTCCATAAGCGACTTTCCGTCGATAAACAGGTAAAGTTCCAAACAAAAACTTAAACACTCTTCCGGGATCGGCAGCGTCTGCAGCTTTGCCCAGCGCGGCAGAAAACGCCCAAGCGGCACACAAAGAGGCGGATTGCCTACACAAGATGCGGATACCGAGTGCGCTGCTTCCGTGTAGATACCGAAGGCACCGGTAAGAGTCTCTTCTCAGCGCGCACACACGCTTCTTCTTCTGCTTGTAGCCGAGTAAACCGGAGCCCCGGTTTACCTCGGCTCTTCCAAACAAACGTAACGAGTCAACGAGCTCCAGGGAGCAAGGTGCAAAAAAAAGGGAAAGGACGTGAGTCTTAACCACGTAAACAAGGGAGGGAGGGGCAAGGAATCGAAGCAAAACTAAAAAGGGATCCAATAAACCAGGGAACACGAGCCCGTGAACCCCAGTCAAAACTATAGCTCAGGAACAACAACCCAGCACCTGGAACCCAATATTAAAGATACCAAGCACTGATTCAAGGGAGGGGCGGTGCTTATGTTCCCTCAAGGCTGATCATGTGATGGTGGAGCATGGCCATAGAGGACAGACTGGCCCTGGTTCCTAACAGTATCCCCCCCCAAAGGTCCTCCCCACCGGACGGGGTTTAGAGGGATGTTGTCTATGGAACAAACGAACCAGCCGAGGAGCATGCACACTACCAGCTGGTTCCCAAGTCCGATCCTCAGGAGTATATCCCTTCCAATCCACCAGGTAGAAGAGACGACCTCTCTTACGCCTGGAATCCAAAATAGCCTGAACCTCGAACTCCTCTTCCCCATCGATTAACAAAGGAGGGGGTGGTGGCAGAACCTGTGTCGAAGGAACATAGGGCTTCAACAGTGATGTATGAAACACCGGATGGACCTTGTAATCATCGGGCAAAACAAGCTTCATGGCCACAGGATTAATCACTTGCTTTATGGCAAATGGTCCCACAAACCTAGGCTGCAATTTACGAGACCCCTGCAACCTAAGATTGCGCGAAGCTAGCCACACCTGATCCCCTACCTTGTATGATGGAGCGGGGACTCTATGCTTGTCTGCCTGAACCTTCATAGTGACTTTGGAGGCCTGTAACTGTTCTCGCGCTCTGTCCCATATTCCACCTAAGGACCTACATACATCGTCTATGGCTGGCACACGCCCAGTAGGCTGGATGGCTAACGCCCTGGGATGATAACCCAATGAACAGAAAAAAGGAGTCATACCTAATGCGGAATGCAGGCTGTTATTATATGCAAACTCCGCAATAGGAAGAGCCACCATCCAATCACAAGACAAGGACGCCACAAGACACCTCAGGTATTGCTCCGTGGTCTGGTTCGTCCGTTCAGTCTGACCATCTGATTGCGGGTGGTATGCTGATGACAACCGTACATCTATCTTCAACACCGAACACAATTCCGTCCAAAAATGAGACACAAACTGTGCTCCCCTGTCCGACACAATCGCAGATGGCAACCCATGGAGTCTAACTATCGATGCCATAAATACTAATGCCATCTCCCTGGCGGTAGGTACCTTGGTTAACGGGATGAAATGTGCCATTTTTGTGAACAGATCTACTACCACCATTATAGCGGTATGTCCTGACACCAGAGGTAGGTCCGTCACAAAATCCATACTAATAGTATGCCAAGGAGCAGGAGGGACCTCTAAGGGCTGCAACAGACCAGACGGCTTGTTGTGGGTAGGTTTACTAATGGCACACACTGGACACGCCGCCACATAACCCTGGATATCCTTAATCAGTGAATCCCACCAAAACCATCGCATACACATCTCCCTCGTCTTTTGCATCCCCGGATGTGCTACCAACGAAGAGGAATGACACCACTCCAATACCGTCTGTCTCAGGGAGGGGGGAACAAACAGACGGTCTCCATGGTACAATAGCCCGTCCTGCATCAATACCTGTGGCAAAGCCATCCAAGGGGCCAAATCCAATCGTCAGAGGTGCCGTTTGATTAGAGTGGGGAAGTCCTCAACATGCGTAACCCCTACAATCCTCTCTGCACTGATCATGGGTCTATCCTCCTTCACTCTGCCCTCTTCCCTCCCCTCCACGTGGATCCTAGAAAGGGCATCAGATTTTATTTGCTGTGCGGCGGGTCGATAAGTAATGACAAAGTCATACTCGTTAAAAAACAAGACCCACCGCATCTGTCGAGGTGTTAACGCCCGGGCAGAGCGAAAGAATTCAAGGTTCTTATGATCCGTATAGATAGTGATCGTGTGTCTAGCGCCCCAAAGATAATGGCGCCACTCCTCAAAAGACAATTACACCGCCAGCAGCTCCCTCTCCGCCACTGTGTAATTGCGCTCCGCAGGCAACAAGGTCTTAGAAAAAAAGGCGATGGGATGCATCTGACCTAATTCAGCATCCCTTTGGGACAACACTCTTCCTACCGCACACAAGGAAGCGTCCGTTTCCACAAAAAACGGTAAAGCAGTATCGGGATGCACCAAAACAGGTGCTGACGTGAAGGACCTCAACAACAGACGAAAAGCATTCTGGACTTCAGAAGACCAGTCAAAGGAAACCCCCTTCCTCAATAATCGGGTCATAGGAGACACAATATCAGAAAAATTGGGGATAAAGCGCCGATAAAAATTGGCGAACCCCAAAAGGGCCTGGATCTGTTTGACCGTAGATGGGGTAGGCCAGGTGATAATAGCCTCTATTTTTCTGGGGTCCATTCGAATTCCCTCTGCTGTGATGATAAACCCCAGGAATTCCACCTTTTGGGTACTGAACTGGCATTTCTCCAGTTTGGCGTACAAATGATGGTCCTGTAACTTCTGCAACACTTCCGATACATGGTCGTGGTGTTCCGCCCTTGTCTCCAAGAAAATCAATATGTCATCTAAATAGACTATGACGCTTCTGTCCAGATGTTCCCGGAGAACCTCGTTGATGAAGTATTGGAAGGCCGCTGGCGCATTGCATAAACCAAACGGCATTACACAATACTCGAATAGGCCAAATTTGGTCTTAAACGCCGTCTTCCACTCATCCCCAGGTCGAACTCGAATGAGATGGTAAGCGCCCCGCAAATCCAATTTCGTAAATATGGTTGCTTTGCGTAGTTGGTCTAACAACACGGGGATGAGTGGAAGAGGGTACCTATTCTTTACAGTAGCCTTATTCAAGGCCCTATAGTCCACACACGCCCTCAATGTCCCTTCCTTCTTTGGAATAAAGAAGATCGCTGATGACACAGGCGAGCAAGAGGGACGTATAAAACCCATCCTCAACATCTCGTCCAGATACTCTTTGAGATGCACTTCTTCAGGTTCCGAGAGTGCGTAAATGCGACAAGATGGTAAAGGAATACCTGGTATTAAATCAATTTTACAGTCAAACGACCGGTGAGGAGGGAGTCCCTGCGCCTGGGTCTTATCAAAGACCTCCCGAAAGGCAGAATACTGTACAGGAACAGTCATCCCTTCCACTCCAGCACAAGACAAAGGAGGAATCTGTTCACTAGCTTCCTTGTAACAATGTGTAAGATAATGTTTGGAATCTAGGGTAACCAAGCGTTGCACCCAATCAATCTTCGGGTTGTGTCCCTGAAGCCATGGGACTCCCAACACCAAACCAAATGAAGGGGCGTCAATGAGGTCAAACACCACTGACTCCGAGTGTCCATTCTCACACAACAACGTCAGTGGTTCGGTTTGACGTGTGATAGAACCTGAAGTCAATTCCGTCCCATCAATAGCCCTTACTGGCTCTGGCTGTTGTTTGTACTGACATGGAATCCCCAATTTATCCGCCAATGATATGTCAATAAAATTCCCAGTGGCCCCGGAATCCAACAGTACTGACACGGATACACGGTTCCTTCCAGCCAACAATAGATGTGCCGGTATAATAAAGTGCCTTGGGTTCTGGTCTATCGCACCCAGAACATCGTAGGTCCCTACTGCTCCTCTCCTCACGTCTGAACCCCGGTTCACTTGTACACACGCTACCTTTTTACTGAAGGCTAGACCTGAAGGTTTAACTGGACACTCACGGGCAAAGTGGCCACCTTGTCCACAGTACAAACATAACTTCAACTCCCTCCTCCGCCTTTTCTCGTCCATGGTTAACGGACCTCTCACTCCGCCTATCTCCATGGGTTATGGGGCAGGCTTAGGTTCACCAGGTGGCCTTGTTTCTGGTTTGGAATAATTCCACCTGGGCACCTGACCTCGACTACGGTCACCCCGCCTCTCAGACAACCTATGATTTAACTTCACCACCAGATCTATAAAGGCAGCACAGTCGTCTGGAGGATCAACCACCTGCGACACCACGTCTTTTCATTCGTCACACAAACCCTGATAAAACAAGGATGTCCTTTTGTCTGTTGGCCAGTGTGTCTCTGACACCAATCTATTAAATGTCGATATATAGGTCAGCAAATCCTGTCTGCCCTGTCGCAACTTTAAGAGCTCCGCGTCACTTGCCTGCATAAAAGCATGTTTTGCAAATAGGCCTCTCATTAGTTTTTTAAATGACTGATAGTCATGTATAACCGGGTCATCGTTATCCACAAGAGGGATAGCCCACTGAGCTGCTGTGCCAGCCAAATACGAGATGGTAAATGCCACCTTTGCCGTGTCATTCGGAAAAGCAGTCGGCCTGCACATAAAATGCAGTTGGCATTGCGTCATAAAGGTCCCAAACTTATTGCTATCGCCCATAAATCTCTCAGGGAGGGCCAAAGGGACAGGGACAGGCGTTGTAACAGTTACCGCTACGGGAGCACCCCCCTCCGCTCTCTGACCTGTCCCACCTCCGTATTGAAAAGTGGCTGGCTGTATTACAGATCCTTGTCCCCTTTCTCTCAACTGTTCTCTGGCTCTCACTGCTCCCAGCTCCTGTTTTAGTCCTACATTCTCCTGCTGTAAATCTTGCACCTGAGCCTGCAAGGCAGCTACTGCCCCTACTATATCCTGTAAAGTAGGCACCCGTTCGGCTCCCCCCGTAGGACCACCCAAATCCTCATCCATACCTCATCCAGGCAGTGTATTATTTTCGTGGGCTTGGTATTCTGTTGGATTCCACTGGCCCAGACACTGCAGGAACGATGTATGCCCGACCCACTACCCCGACTCTGATGCGACTCATGAAATAAAACACCATAAGAAGACACTCGAGTCTAGGATAGGGGGCCGGAAAGTAAAACAAAGGGAAGGGACGTCAAAATGCTTCACCCCAAGCTGGACTGGACTACGATATCCAACCTCCACCTCCACGCCTCTGTATCTAGAAATACAAGATACACAGAATCAGTATTGCTCCTATTTCTCCTTGTACCCTCCCTTTCCACCCTGTCTCATAACCACACCACCATACACAACGCACGATCTCCTTACTTGTGAATGATACAGGAACCGCTTTCAGGGAGGTCTCTGCAGCAAGGAGAGTGAAACTCCAAAGTGGTTGGGAGCTTCCAGTTCCAGAAGGGGCTAATGAAAGGGAGACTGCACTCGGGAAACAAAACGCCCTAATCAGGGACTCTAGGGGGAAAAAGCCATGTCCATAGGCATAAAAAAACCCCAAACTAATGTCCATAAGCGACTTTCCGTCGATAGACAGGTAAAGTTCCAAACAACAACTTAAACACTCTTCCGGGATCGGCAGCGTCTGCAGCTTTGCCCAGCGCGGCAGAAAACGCCCAAGCGGCACACAAAGAGGCGGATTGCCTACACAAGATGCGGATACCGAGTGCGCTGCTTCCGTGTAGATACCGAAGGCATCTTCTCAGCACGCACACACGCTTCTTCTTCTGCTTGTAGCCGAGTAAACCGGAGCCCCGGTTTACCTCGGCTCTTCCAAACAAACGTAACGAGTCAACGAGCTCCAGGGAGCAAGGTGCAAAACAAAGGGAAAGGACGTGAGTCTTAACCACGTAAACAAGGGAGGGAGGGGCAAGGAATCGAAGCAAAACTAAAAAGGGATCCAATAAACCAGGGAACACGAGCCCGTGAACCCCAGTCAAAACTATAGCTCAGGAACAACAACCCAGCACCTGGAACCCAATATTAAAGATACCAAGCACTGATTCAAGGGAGGGGCGGTGCTTATGTTCCCTCAAGGCTGATCATGTGATGGTGGAGCATGGCCATAGAGGACAGACTGGCCCTGGTTCCTAACACACACAATAATCTCATGCTACCAATGCATCTTCTCTGGCTCGCATGAGAGGGGAACTCTCTTCCCCAGTCAACATGTCTGTTTTCTACCTAGAGGGGTGGGAGGGAGGCTCAGGGTTGAGGGTGGGTAGGGTCAGGGTCAGGGTTTTGGATTTTGTGTTCCTTACATTATTATATTTCTTTTTCATTGCTTTATGTCTTTTAAATGATGTTCACAATTATTTTCCTTGCTCAAGGGCCTTGCCTACTTCTTTAAATATTGATCTCCGCAGTGATTCACGCAATGACGCTTCAATGCAAACAGATGCGACCAATTTGTATGTGATGCTCCATAGACGTAATGCGTGGTGTCATGCAGGTACAAAGTTATCCTACTCAAAGGTATTGTCTTACAGTAACAACTTCATATGTGCATGGTACACCTCATCCGATGATATGCACCAAAGATATGTCATATTTTTCTACCTGCCCATCATGATGTTGCTACTACATGCCAGATCTTGTTATGATGCCTTTATTCACAATGCCTTTAGTCACAATGCCTGCACTCACAATGCCTTTATTCGCAATGCCTTTCATAATGCCTTTCACAATGCCTTGATTTACAATGCCTCTATTCACAAGTATGGAGCGGCACTGATATGTATTTCCTCGAGTCCAGTATTTCACACACCCCACCACCATACAGTGAGTGAAATGTATAAAAGTCGATGGAGAACTGGGACACGCTTATGATGTTGCCAACGTCCCCAAGGGTCTCAGCACATAATAACCTCAAGATACTTTCACTGAACGTTAAAGGCTTAAACCACCCAGTCAAAAGGAGGAAGATTCTTGATTACCTCAAACAACAAAAAGGCGACTTCTTCCTACAACAGGAGACAAAGAATGACTCATAGCAATTCAACTCACTTAGAAATAGGTACTATAGTGAAGTCGCTGGTTCTGATGCAATAGGAAAAAAGAATGGTGTCCTGACGCTAGTAGCAAAAAAATCAAACATTCAACACTAAAGGGAGATGGGCGATGACAAAATTGGCAAAGGACAATACGGAATTCGACATTACAAATGTTTATGCACCTAACAAGGACAATTTGGAATTCTGGGAAGACTTAAGCAAGAAAATTGACACTATCCCAGACACTACTATGCAAATACTAGCGGACAATCTTAATCTACCCATGGATCCAGCATTAGACAGAGACTCACGGTGCACGTTTCGCAGCAATAACTCTCACAAAGCCCTTATTAATCTCTGTACATGTTTCAATCTGTTAGACACTTGGAGGCTACTAAACCCCCCAGGAAGGGAATATACATTCTACTTGTCCCCACATGACTCGTACTCACGCATTGACTATCTACTTATTTCCAGCAATGCCACTGCGAGAATTGAAGAAACATCGATTGAGCCAAGAGTGATATCAGACCATTCATGTATCACCCTATCTATATCTGACACAAAACCGGCCAAAAAACAACCCCTGTGGATGCTCAACAATGAAGTTTTAGAAAAAGAGTCCCACAGACAAATTATTGAAAATGCAATACAGAACTACCTCATGGTTAACACACGCATTAGAAATGCAATAGGTCTCGCAGCATTAGAGTTAGTGCATTTAGAATTGTTTATGGGTTTTTTTTGTAAATCTTTAGCATTTTTGTTCCCTGTAGCCAATGCTAAAGAAAAAAGCCATAAACAATTCTAAAAGCTCTAACTCAAATGCTCTGAGACCTATTGCACTGTGTGAGGGTGAGGAGTTGAGGGTGAGTGAGGGTGAGGGTGTGTGAGGGTGAATGAGGGTGAGTGAGGGTGAGTGAGGGGTTGAGGGTGAGTGAGGGGTTGAGGCTGAGTGAGAGTGAGGGTGAGTGAGTGTGAGTGAGGGTGAAGGTGAGTGAGGCTGAGTGTGAGTTAGGGTGAGGGTTTGCGGGTGGGTGAGGGTGAGGGTGAGGCTTTGAGGGTGAGTGAGGATGAGTGAGGGTGAGTGAGGTGTTGAGGGTGAGTGAGGGTGAGTGAGGGTGAGTGAGGGTGAGTGAGGGTGAGTGAGAGTGAGGGTGAGTGAGGGGTTGAGGGTGAGGGGTTGAGGGTGAGTGAGTGAGGGTGAGGGGTTGAGGGTGACGGATTGCGGGTGAGGGGTTGAGGGTGAGGTGTTGAGGGTGAGGGGTTGAGGATGAGGTGTTGAGGGTGAGTGAGGTTGAGGGTGGTTGAGTGAGGATGAGTGAGAGTGAGGGTGAGTGAGGTGTTGAGGGTGAGGTGTTGAGGGTGAGTGAGTGAGGGTGAGGTGTTGAGGTTGAGTGAGGGTGAGTGAGTGTGAGGTGTTGAGGGTGAGTGAGGATGAGTGAGAGTGAGGGTGAGTGAGGTGTTGAGGGTGAGGCGTTGAGGGTGAGGCGTTGAGGGTGATTGAGGGTGAGGGTGAGTGAGGGTGAGTGAGGGTGAGGTGTTGAGGGTGAGTGAGGATGAGTGAGAGTGAGGGTGAGTGAGGGGTTGAGGGTGAGTGAGGGTGAGTGAGGGTGAGTGAGGGTGAGTGAGAGTGAGTGAGGGTGAGTGAGGGTGAGTGAGAGTGAGGGTGAGTGAGGTGTTGAGGGTGAGGGGTTGAGGGTGAGTGAGTGAGGGTGAGGGGTTGAGGGTGAGGGATTGAGGGTGAGGTGTTGAGGGTGAGGTGTTGAGGGTGAGGTGTTGAGGATGAGGTGTTGAGGGTGAGTGAGGTTGAGGGTGGTTGAGTGAGGATGAGTGAGAGTGAGGGTGAGTGAGGTGTTGAGGGTGAGGTGTTGAGGGTGAGTGAGTGAGGGTGAGGTGTTGAGGGTGAGTGAGGGTGAGTGAGTGTGAGGTGTTGAGGGTGAGTGAGGATGAGTGAGAGTGAGGGTGAGTGAGGGGTTGAGGGTGAGGCGTTGAGGGTGAGGCGTTGAGGGTGATTGAGGGTGAGGGTGAGTGAGGGTGAGTGAGGGTGAGGTGTTGAGGGTGAGTGAGGATGAGTGAGAGTGAGGGTGAGTGAGGGGTTGAGGGTGAGTGAGGGGTTGAGGGTGAGTGAGGTGTTGAGTGTTAGTGATGGTCAGGGTGAGTGAGGCTGAGGTGTTGAGGGTGAGTGAGGGCGAGGGTGTGTGAGGGTGAGTGAGGGTGAGTGAGGGTGAGTGAGGGGTTGAGTGTGAGTGTGTGTGTGTGTGAGTGGGTGTGAGTGTGTGTGAGTGTGAGTGTGAGTAATTGTGTGTGAGGCTGAAGGTGTGTGATGGTGTATGAGGGAGATGTTGTGTTAGTGTTATTGAGCGGGTGTGAAGGAGTGTGATAGTTTTGGTGTGTGAGGGTGATGTTATGAGTGTGTGTATGTTAATATTAATTAAGTAATATGTGTTGTGTTTTACAAAAGGTGTCAGATGTTCCCTTTGTATTCCTTCTGTCTTATGTGTATATTTGTATGTAATGTAAGTGTGTATGTTTTGTACTAACTGTGTGTTATGTTTGTAACATGTTCGTGGAGTCCCTTTTTTGTTTTTTTTTACTGTGTGTTATGTTTTTAACGTGTTTGTAGAGTCCCTTTTTTGTTTATTTTTTTCAAAATGGCCGACGTAATGCGTCACTTCGACGTTGGCTACGTTTAGCGGTCTAGTTTATTTTTTGTGTTGTGTGTGTTATTTTATGTTTACGTTTATTTTTAGCCAATCGGAGCGCGACGTTTTTGACGTAGCGTTCCGATTTGCATACGTCAACGGTGGAATTCCCCAGAGATCGAGAATGTTGGTGCGCGGAAGGCGTGTTCTTGTTCCTGTGGTGTTGCTGCGTCGTTTGACAGGTAAGAAAGTATTCCAAAGCTTGTTTTAATGTAATGTAATGTAGTATATATACTATGTTCAAGTTAAAGACTTGCGAAATGTATTTATTTCGCTCGTATTATTTGTAAATGTTTGTAATGTAACGTAAAGTTTTGTTTTTTATTGTCGATATGCAATGCATATGTTTTGTTAAACTGTAATGTAATGTATTTTTTGCTGTTTTTGGTTATTTGACGTACAAAAGCTGTTTTTTGAACTTTGAAGTGCTAATTTTTTTTTAATATATTGATGTAAGTTGTGTCTGCATTATGTTTTCGTGTGATGCTGAAGTAGCCGGATTATATGTTATTGACGTACTTGATGTATGAAAGCAAACTTTGTGTCTTTGCTGACTTTATTATTCGTAGTAATGTATGAAGTAGATGTACAGTGATGTAATGTTTTTTTTTGTTTCCTTTTTGTGAAAGAATAGTTCTATTTTAGTAATATGTTTCTTATATTAGAACTAATTACGTGTGAATAACTGCTATTGTTGTATGCGTACGGCTTTTTGTGTAACTGTCGACTATTGTCTGGAATCCGTCCCATTTTCCGGATGAATAGTGCTTGTTTATTGCCCCCAGAAAAAGTTGGTTTTTTCCGAATAGTTGTATTTCCGTAATATTTTTCTTATATTATATGGAATTCCGTGTGAAGAAGTGCTATTGTTGTATGCGTACGGTTTTTAGTGTAACTGTTGACTATTGTCTTTAATCCGTCCCATTCTCCGGATGAATAGTGCTTGTTTATTGGCCCACGAAAAAGTTGGCTTTTTTACTTTTGTCTTTGTACATCCTCGTCCTCGCTTCCTGCCACATATTTGTATTTGTTTTGTTTGTGTAATATTGTTGTAATATTGTACGAATTAGATGTACTTTTTGGCCCGAAGCCTGATTAACATCCTTGCATCCTTTTAGGTCAATTTTGGGAAGTATATTTTGTGTTGAGGGTGAGGGTCTGAGGTAGTGAGGTCGCACTCTGATGTTTATTTTTTCTCGGACTTGGCTTTTGCTTGTGTTTTTTGGACCCGTATGTGACTTATTTCGCCGCTATGCTTTTTTTTTGGTTAGTTGATTGTTGTAGTTAAAAGTATAATGTATGCACTGTTTATGTTCTCTTTGTGTGTGTTTTTTTTATATTTTTTACATTTCAGGGAATGAGCTGCTACGATCGACAGGTAATGACAATTTTATTTCCATATTATTAAAGAGTGTCTTTGTGAGTTCGTATACTTTTGTTTATGCATTTGCTTATTGTAATGTTAATGTAATTATTGTTTTAGGTCTTGTTTTGCTGGCACTTACTTTCTGTCTGGCTCCTTTCATTAGAGTGTGTTCTGTATTTTATCAATGGCTGCTATTTCGTTTTATTTGTTGCCATGGATTGAGTTCCGTTTTCCCGTACGTGTTTTTCGGTCGCACTTGGCTTGTGTTTAGTATTTTTCTCTTCCACGGCATCCCTGATGTCCATTTCTGCAGCACGCAGCAATAGCACATTTTTAACATTCGGCACCCCCACAGTACCATTGAGCAACTTCAGATCATGACTCTTGCCCACTTGAGCCGTATTTAGCACACCCCCAGTCTCATTTAGACATAGTACTGCAGTACTGTACAGCAGCAAAGCATGCTTGTCTAGCTGTAATTGTGTGTGCAACGTAAAAAAAAGTTGTTCTAAAGCGTGCACTTCCGGCTGGTGGTGTGTGTGACTGTAGAAAGCGTGGACTGATGCCTGTTTGTGTGGGTGTATGCATGGTGAAAGGATGCACTGATGACTGTTGTGTGTGTACGCCTGGTGAAAGTGCCCATTGCTATCTATTGGTGTGTGTGCCTGTTAAAAGCGCACTTGTTTGGATTGTATGACGTTTGTCTGCTGAGTAATGCTGTAGTGGTAATGAGTGGTGCTGTGGTGGTAAGTGTTTGTGTGTAGTTGTTGTGTGAGAGTGGGTGAATGATGTAGAGTGGGTGAATGATGCAGAGTGGGTGAATGATGGAGATTGGGTGAATGATGGAGAGTGGGTGAATAATGGAGAGTGGGTGAATGATGGAGAGTGGGTGAATGATGGAGAGTGGGTGAATGATGGAGAGTGTGTGAATGATGGAGAGTGTGTGAATGATGCAGAGTGGGTGAATGATGCATAGTGGGTGAATGATGCAGAGTTGGTGAATGATGCAGAGTTGGTGAATGATGGATAGTGGGTGAATGATGGATAGTGGGTGAATGATGGAGAGGCAGAGTGTGGCCGCGTTTTTGAGGGTCAGTGTGGGTAACTGAGGGTGAGTCGTTGAGGGTGCGTGAGGGTGATGTTGAGTGAAGGTGAGGGTGAGGTGTTGAGGGTGATTGAGGGTGAGGGTGAGGTGTTGAGGGTGAGTGAGGGTGAGTGATGGTGAGGGTGAGTGAGGGTGAGGTGTTGAGGGTGAGGTGTTGAGGGTGAGGGGGGGAGGTGTTGAGGGTGACTGAGGGTGAGGTGTTAAGGGTGAGTGAGTGTGAGGTGTTGAGGGTGAGTGAGGATGAGTGAGGGTGAGTGAGGCGTTAAGGATGAGGTGCTGAGGGTGAGTGAGGGTGATGTTGAGTGTAGGTGAGGGTGATGTGTTGAGGGTGAGTGAGGGTGAGGGTAAGGTGTTGTGGGTGAGTGAGGGTAAGGTGTTGAGGGTGAGTGAAGGTAAGGTGTTGAGGGTGAGTGAGGGTGAGATGTTGAGGGTGGGTGTGGGTGAGGAGTTGAGGGTGAGTGAGGATGAGTGAGTGCGGGTGAGTGAGGTGTTGAGGGTGAGGTGTTGAGTGTGAACTGTTGAGGGTGAGTGAGGGTGAGGTGTTGAGTGTTATTGAAGGTGAGGGTGGGTGAGCGTTACTGAGTGAGGGTGAATGAGTTGTTGAGGGTGAGGTGTTGAGGGTGAGTGATGTTGAGGGTGAGTTAGGGTTACTGGATGATGGTGTGAGGGTGAGGGTGAGTGAGGGTGGGTGAGTGTGAGTGTGTGAGGCTTATTGAGAATGTGTGTGGGTGTGTGAGGATGTGTCATTGTTTGTGAGGGCGGGTGTGTGTGAGGGTGGGGGTGTGTGAATGTGGGAGCATGTGAGGGTGTTATGAAGGTGAGTGTGGGTGAGGGTGGGTGAGGGTGAATGAGGGTGAGGTGTTGAGGGTGAGTGAGCGTGAGTGAAGTTGAGGGTGATAGTGAGTGTAGGTGAGTGTGAAGTGTTGAGGGTGAGTGAGGGTGAGGGTAAGGTGTTGTGGGTGAGTGAGGGTGAGGTGTTGAGGGTGAGTGAGGGTGAGGTGTTGAGGGTGATTGAGGTTGAGGGTGATTGCGGGTGAGAGTTTGAGGGTGAGTGTGTATGACTGAGGGTGAGGCCTTGAGCGTGAGTGAGGGTGACGTTGAGTGAAGGTGAGGGTGAGGTGTTGAGGGTGAGTGAGGGTGAGGTGTTGAGGGTGAGTGAGGGTGAGTGATGGTGAGGGTGAGTGAGGGCGCGTAATTGTGGGTGAGGTGTTGAGGGTGAAGTTAGTGAGGGTGAGGTGTTGAGGGTGAGGGTCTGAGGGTGAATGAGGGTGAGGTGTTGAGGGTGAGTGAGGGTGAGGTAGTGAGGTCGCACTCTGATGTGTATTTTTTCTCGGACTTGGCTTTTGCTTGTGTTTTTTGGACCCGTATGTGACTTATTTCGCCGCTATGCTTATTTTTTTGGTTAGTTGATTGTTGTAGTTAAAAGTATAATGTATGCACTGTTTATGTTCTCTTTGTGTGTGTTTTTTTAAAATATTTTTTACATTTCAGGGAATGAGCTGCTACGATCGACAGGTAATGACAATTTTATTTCCATATTATTAAAGAGTGTCTTTGTGAGTTCGTATACTTTTGTTTATGCATTTGCTTATTGTAATGTTAATGTAATTATTGTTTTAGGTCTTGCTTTGCTGGCACTTACTTTCTGTGTGGCTCCTTTCATTAGAGTGTGTTTTGTATTTTATCAATGGCTGCTATTTCGTTTTATTTGTTGCCATGGATTGAGTTCCGTTTTGCCGTACGTGTTTTTCGGTCGCACTTGGCTTGTGTTTAGTATTTTTCTCTTCCACGGCATCCCTGATGTCCATTTCTGCAGCACGCAGCAATAGCACATTATTAACATTCGGCACCCCCACAGTACCATTGAGCAACATCAGATCATGACTCTTGCCCACTAGAGCCGTATTTAGCACACCCCCAGTCTCATTTAGACATAGTACTGCAGTACTGTACAGCAGCAAAGCATGCTTGTCTAGCTGTAATTGTGTGTGCAACGTAAAAAAAGTTGTTCTAAAGCGTGCACTTCCGGCTGGTGGTGTGTGTGACTGTAGAAAGCGTGGACTGATGCCTGTTTGTGTGGGTGTATGCATGGTGAAAGGATGCACTGATGACTGTTGTGTGTGTACGCCTGGTGAAAGTGCCCATTGCTGTCTATTGGTGTGTGTGCCTGTTAAAAGCGCACATGTTTGGATTGTATGACGTTTGTCTGCTGAGTAATGCTGTAGTGGTAATGAGTGGTGCTGTGGTGGTAAGTGTTTGTGTGTAGTTGTAGTGTGATAGTGTGTTGTTGTTGAATGATGCTGTTGTGGTGGTGTAGAGTGATGTTGGTGTGTTGCTGAGTGATGTTAGTGTGGTGCTTAGTAATGCTGTTGTTGTGATGTGTTGTTCTGTGCTAGTGATGAGTGGTGCTGTGTTGGTGTTTAATAATTACCACCACAGCATAACTCAGCACTACAACAGTTGCACTTCTCCCAACAATGGCATTACTGATGTCCACGAATGCAACACGCAGCAATACAACTTTATCATTCTGCACCCCCACAGTACCATTGAGCAACAACACAGCATCACTCTGCACCACCACAGCCCTATTTAGCACACCAACAGTCTCATTCATACATACTATCGCAGTACTGATGACTGTTGTGTATGTACGCCTGGTGAAAGAGTCCATTGATAGCTGTGTGTGTGTGTGCTTCTTAAAAGCGTCCATCTTTTTATTGTATGACGTTTGTCTGCTGAGTAATGCTGTAGTGGTGATGAGTGGTGCTGTTGTGGTAAGTGTTTGTGTGTAGTTGTAGTGTGATAGTGTGTTGTTGTTGAATGATGCTGTTGTGGTGGTGCAGAGTGATGTTGGTGTGTTGCTGAGTGATGTTAGTGTGGTACTTAGTAATGCTGTTGTTGTGATGTGTTGTTCTGTGCTAGTGATGAGTGGTGCTGTGTTGGTGTTTAATAATTACCACCACAGCATAACTCAGCACCACAACAGTTGCACTTCTCCCAACAATGGCATCACTGATGTCCACGAATGCAACACGCAGCAATACCACATTATCTTTCTGCACCCCCACAGTACCATTGAGCAACAACACAGCATCACTCTGCACTACCACATCCGTATTTTGCACACCAACAGTCTCATTTATACATACTACTGCAGTACTGATGACTGTTGTGTGTGTATGCCTGGTGAAAGTGCCCATTGATAGCTGTTGTTGTGTGTGTGACTGTTAAAAGCGTACATGTTTTTATTGTATGTCCTTTGTCTGCTGAGTAATGCTGTAGTGGTGATGAGTGGTGCTGTGGTGGTAAGTGTTTTTTTTGTGTGGTTGTAGTGTGATAGTGTGTTGATGGTGAGTGAGGGTGAGTGAGGGTGAGGTGTTGAGGGTGAGTGAGGGTGAGTGAGGGTGAGGTGTTGAGGGTGAGTGAGGGTGAGGCGTTGAGGGTGAGTGAGGTTGAGGGTGAGTCAGGGTGAGGCGTTGAGGGTGAGTGAGGGTGAGGGTCTGAGGGTGAGTGAGGCGTTGAGGGTGAGTGAGGGTGAGGCATTGAGGGTGAGTGAGGGTGAGGTGTTGAGGGTGATTGAGGATGAGTGAGAGTGAGGGTGAGTGAGGGGTTGAGGGGGAGGTGTTGAGGGTGAGTGAAGTGGTGCTGTGGTGGTAAGTGTTTGTGTGTGGTTGTAGTGTGATAGTGTGTTGAGGGTGAGTGAGTATGAGGGTGAGTGAGGGTGAGGGTGAGTGAGGGTGAGGGTGAGGTGTTGAGGGTGAGGTGTTGAGGGTGAGTGAGGATGAGTGAGGGTGAGGTGTGGAGGGTGAGTGTGGGTGAGGAGTTGAGGGTGAGTGAGGGTGAGGGGCTGAGTGCGAGTGAGGTGTTGAGGGTGAGGTGTTGAGGGTGATTGAGGATGAGTGAGAGTGAGGGTGAGTGATGTGTTGAGGGTGAGGTGTTGAGGGTGAGTGAGGGTGAGGTGTTGAGGCTGAGGGTGAGGGGCTGAGGGTGAGTGTGGGTGAGGCGTTGAACGTGAGTGAGGGTGAGGCGTTGAGGGTGAGTGAGGGTGAGGTGTTGAGTGTGATTGAGGATGAGTGACAGTGAGGGTGAGTGAGGGGTTGAGGGGGAGGTGTTGAGTGTGAGTGAAGTGGTGCTGTGGTGGTAAGTGTTTGTGTGTGGTTGTAGTGTGATAGTGTGTTGAGGGTGAGTGAGTATGAGGGTGAGTGTGGATGAGGGTGAGGTGTTGAAGTTTAGGTGTTGAGGGTTATTGAGGGTGAGTGAGGATGAGTGAGGGTGAGGTGTTGAGGGTGAGTGTGGTTGAGGAGTTGAGGGTGAGTGAGGGTGAGGGGCTGAGAGTGAGTGAGGTGTTGAGGGTGAGGTGTTGAGGGTGATTGAGGATGAGTGAGAGTGAGGGTGAGTGATGTGTTGAGGGTGAGGTGTTGAGGGTGAGTGAGGGTGAGGTGTTGAGGGTGAGTGAGGGTGAGGTGTTGAGGCTGAGGGTGAGGGGCTGAGGGTGAGTGTGGGTGAGGCGTTGAGGGTTAGTGAGGGTGAGGTGTTGAGGGTGATTGAGGATGAGTGAGAGTGAGGGTGAGTGAGGAGTTAAGGGTGAGGTGTTGAGGGTGAGTGAAGTGTTGCTGTGGTGGTAAGTGTTTGTGTGTGGTTGTAGTGTGATAGTGTGTTGACGGTGAGTGAGGGTGAATGAGGGTGAGGTGTTGAGGGTGAGTGAGGGTGAGTGAGTATGAGGGTGAGGTGTTGAGGGTGAGGTGTTGAGGGTGAGTGAGGATGAGTGAGGGTGAGGTGTTGAGGGTGAGTGAGGGTGAGGAGTTGAGGGTGAGTGAGGGTGAGGGGCTGAGGGTGAGTGAGGTGTTGAGGGTGAGGTGTTGAGTGTTATTGAGGATGAGTGAGAGTGAGGGTGAGTGATGTGTTGAGGGTGATGTGTTGAGGGTGAGTGAGGGTGAGGTGTTGAGGGTGAGTGAGGGTGAGGTGTTGAGGCTGAGGGTGAGGGGCTGAGGGTGAGTGTGGGTGAGGCGTTGAGGGTGAGGTGTTGAGGGTTATTGAGGATGAGTAAGAGTGAGGGTGAGTGAGAGTTTAAGGGTGAGGTGTTGAGGGTGAGTGAAGTGTTGCTGTGGTGGTAAGTGTTTGTGTGTGGTTTTAGTGTGATAGTGTGTTGAGGATGAGTGAGGGTGAGTGAGGGTGAGTGAGGATGAGTGAGGGTGAGTGAGGGTGAGGTGTTGAGTGTGATTGAGGGTGAGGTGTTGAGGGTGAGTGAGGGTGAGGGTGAGGGGCTGAGTGTTATTGAGGAGTTGAGGGTGAGTGTGGTTGAGGTGTTCTGGGTTATTGAGGATGAGTGAGAGTGAGGGTGAGTGAGGGGTTAAGGGTGAGGTGTTGAGGGTGAGTGGAGTGGTGCTGTGGTGGTAAGTGTTTGTGTGTTGTTTTGGTGAGGGTGAGGTTGTGAGGCTTATTGAGAATGTGTGTGGGTGTGTGAGGATGTGTGAGAGTGGGTGAGTGCGGGTGTGTGTAAGGGTGGGGGGTGTGTGAGGGTGGGGGCATCTGAGGGTGTGGTTGAGGTCATGATGTTGAGTGAGGGTGTGTGAGGGTGTGAGTGTGAGTGAGGATGTGTGAGGTTGAGGGTGTGAAGGTGTGTGAGGGTGTGGGTGGGTGAGGGTGCGTGAGTCTGATTGAGGGTGAAGCGTTGAGGGTCAGTGAGGCTGAGGTGTTGAGGCTGAGTGAGGGTGAGGATGGTTGAGCGTTAGTGAGTGAGGGTGATTGAGTTGTTGAGGGTGAGGTGTTGAAGTTGAGTGAGGGTGATGTGTTGTGGGTGAGTGAGGGTGAGTGGTTGAGGGTTATTGAGTGTGAGGGTGAGTGAGGGTGAGGTGTTGAGGGTGAGGGGCTGAGGGTGAGTGAGTGATAGTTATTGTGTTGAGGTGTTGAGGGTGAGGGTGGGTGAGGTGTTGAGGGTGAGGGGCTGAGGGTGAATGATGGTGAGGTGTTGAGGGTCAGTGAGTGTGAGGTGTTGAGGGTGAGTGAGGATGAGTGAGAGTGAGTGAGTGAGGTGGTGAGGTTTTGAGGGTGAATGAGGGTGAGGGTGAGTGAAGGTGAGGGTGAGGTGTTGAGGGTGAGTGCGGGTGAGTGAGGGTGAGGGTAAGGTGTTGTGGGTGAATGAGGGTAAGGTGTTGTGGATGAGTGAGGGTGAGGTGTTGAGGGTGAGTGAGGGTGAGTGAGTTTTTGAGGGTGAGGTGTTGATGTTGAGTGAGGGTGAGGTGTTGAGGGTGAGTGATGGTGAGTGGTTGAGGGTGAGTGAGGGTGAGGGTGAGTGAGCGTGAGGTGTTGACATGAGGGGCTGAGGGCGAGTGAGGTGTTGAGGGTGAGTGAGGGTGAGGTATTGAGGGTGAGTGATGGTGGGGTTTTGAGGGTGAGTGAGGGTGAGGTGTTAAGGGTGAGTGAGGGTTAGGTGTTGAGGGTGAGTGAGGATGAGTGAATGTGAGTGAGGGTGAGTGAGGGTGTGATTTGCATATGTGAGTCTTGAGCATGTGTTAATGTTGATTATAATGTAATGTTTATTTTTTTTTTTAGTATGTGTATATGTTTTATAAGTATTTAGTGTATTTACTTAAACTGTGTTTTATTTCTGTTCTTGTAAAGAGTAGTACGCTATGTATTCCCTTTACGTTTGTTACGTAAGGGATGTTAGCGTTCTATTTTTTTGGTGATGGTGATGTAATGTTTACCGTGACGTAATTTTTAGCCAATCGCAGCTCTACGTTGTGTGACGTAGCGTTGCATTTGACGTGCGTCAACGGGGCGTTTTCTAGATTGGTGTGAATGTTCGTGCGGTAAAGGTGTGTTATTCCTCCGTCGTTGTTGCTGCGTCGTTTGACTGGTAAGATGTACATGTTTTAACATTGAGTACATGAATTTGAATGTATTAATACTTGTGTGTATATACGTATTATTAATAATGTTTTATTAGGATGTATGAGTGTTTTATTTGTATTGTGCCTTGTGTATTACCGACTTTTGAGTTACAATATCCTTTAGTACTGTTGTAAAACATAGATGCTTTAATAATGGGAATGTTTCTAAATGTTACATAAAGCAATGTTTTTTTTTGTATGTGTTATGTCTTTGAAATAGAGAACGTTGTAATTTCGCGCGCACTTTCCTTGTATTTGGCATTTTTATTGTTTTTTATGCGAATGGTGGCTCGTGTTTAAGTTGATTGTTCGCCATGCATTGACTAATCTTTGCTAGTGTCTTCCTGGTATGTAGTTCCTGTAGTTTCGTTTCGCCTGAGGTGGCACTCTGATGTTTATTTTTTCTCTGACTTGGCTTTTCCTTGTGTTATTTGGACCCATATGTGACTTGTTTCGCCGCTATGCTTTTTTTATTTGTTCGTTGCTTGTTGTAGTTAAAAGTATTATGTATGCACTGTTTATGTTCTCTTTGTGTGTGTTTTTTTTATATTTTCTACATTTCAGGGAATGAGCTGCTACGATCGACAGGTAATGACAATTTTATTTCTATATTATTAAAGAGTGCCTTTGTGAGTTCTTATACTTTTGTTTATGCATTTCCTTATTGTGATGTTAATGTAATTATTGTTTTCGGTCTTGCTTTGCTCGCACTTACTTTCTGTCTGGCTCCTCTCATTAGAGTGTGTTTTGTATTTTATCAATGGCTGCTATTTAGTTTTATTTTTAGCCATGGATTGAGTTCCGTTTTGCCGTACGTGTTTTTCGGTCGCACTTGGCTTGTGTTTAGTATTTTTCTCTTCCACGGCATCCCTGATGTCCATTTCTGCAGCACGCAGCAATAGCACATTATTAACATTCGGCACCCCCACAGTACAATTGAGCAACATCAGATCATCACTCTTGGCCACTAGAGCCGTATTTAGCACACCCCCAGTCTCATTTAGACATAGTACTGCAGTACTGTACAGCACCAAAGCATGCTTGTATAGCTGTAATTGTGTGTGCAACGTAAAAAAAGTTGTTCTAAAGCGTGCACTTCCGGCTGGTGGTGTGTGTGACTGTTGAAAGCGTGGACTGATGCCTGTTTGTGTGGGTGTATGCAAGGTGAAAGGATGCACTGATGACTGTTGTGTGTATACGCCTGGTGAAAGTGTCCATTGCTAGCTATTGGTGTGTGTGCCTGTTAAAAGCGCACATGTTTGGATTGTATGACGTTTGTCTGCTGAGTAATGCTGTAGTGGTAATGAGTGGTGCTGTGGTGGTAAGTGTTTGTGTGTGGTTGTAGTGTGATAGTGTGTTGTTGTTGAATGATGCTGTTGTGGTGGTGCAGAGTGATGTTGGTGTGTTGCTGAGTGATGTTAGTGTGGTGCTTAGTAATGCTGTTGTTGTGATGTGTTGTTCTGTGGTAGTGATGAGTGGTGCTGTGTTGGTGTTTAATAATTACCACCACAGCATAACTCAGCACCACAACAGTTGCACTTCTCCCAACAATGGCATCACTGATGTCCACGAATGCAACACGCAGCAATACAACTTTTTCATTCTGCACCCCCACAGTACCATTGAGCAACAACACAGCATCACTCTGCACCACCACAGCCGTATTTAGCACACCAACAGTCTCATTCATACATACTACCGCAGTACTGATGACTGTTGTGTATGTACGCCTGGTGAAAGAGTCCATTGATAGCTGTTGGTGTGTGTGCTTCTTAAAAGCGTCCATATTTTTATTGTATGACGTTTGTCTGCTGAGTAATGCTGTAGTGGTGATGAGTGGTGCTGTTGTGGTAACTGTTTGTGTGTAGTTGTAGTGTGATAGTGTGTTGTTGTTGAATGATGCTGTTGTGGTTGTGCAGAGTGATGTTGGTGTGTTGCTGAGTGATGTTAGTGTGGTGCTTAGTAATGCTGTTGTTGTGATGTGTTGTTCTGTGCTAGTGATGAGTGGTGCTGTGTTGGTGTTTAATAATTACCACCACAGCATAACTCAGCACCACAACAGTTGCACTTCTCCCAACAATGGCATCACTGATGTCCACGAATGCAACACGCAGCAATACCACTTTATCTTTCTGCACCCCCACAGTACCATTGAGCAACAACATAGCATCACTCTGCACTACCACATCCGTATTTTGCACACCAACAGTCTCATTTATACATACTACTGCAGTACTGATGACTGTTGTGTGTGTATGCCTGGTGAAAGTGCCCATTGACAGCTGTTGTTGTGTGTGTGACTGTTAAAAGCGTACATGTTTTTATTGTATGACCTTTGTCTGCTGAGTAATGCTGTAGTGGTGATGAGTGGTGCTGTGGTGGTAAGTGTTTTTTTGTGTGGTTGTAGTGTGATAGTGTGTTGATGGTGAGTGAGGGTGAGTGAGGGTGAGGTGTTGAGGGTGAGTGAGGGTGAGTGAGGGTGAGGTGTTGAGGGTGAGTGAGGGTGAGGGGTTGAGGGTGAGTCAGGGTGATGCGTTGAGGGTGAGTGAGGGTGAGGGTCTTAGGGTGAGTGAGGCGTTGAGGGTGAGTGAGGGTGAGGCGTTGAGGGTGAGTGAGGGTGAGGTGTTGAGGGTTATTGAGGATGAGTGAGAGTGAGGGTGAGTGAGGGGTTGAGGGGGAGGTGTTGAGGGTGAGTGAAGTGGTGCTGTGGTGGTAAGTGTTTGTGTGTGGTTGTAGTGTGATAGTGTGTTGAGGGTGAGTGAGTATGAGGGTGATTGAGGGTGAGGATGAGTGAGGGTGAGGGTGAGGTGTTGAGGGTGAGGTGTTGAGGGTGAGTGAGGATGAGTGAGGGTAAGGTGTTGAGGGTGAGTGAGGGTGAGGAGTTGAGGGTGAGTGAGGGTGAGGGGCTGAGGGTGAGTGAGGTGTTGAGGGTGAGGTGTTGAGGGTGATTGAGGATGAGTGAGAGTGAGGGTGAGTGATGTGTTGAGGGTGAGGTGTTGAGGGTGAGTGAGGGTGAGGTGTTGAGGGTGAGTGAGGGTGAGGTGTTGAGGCTGAGGGTGAGGGGCTGAGGGTGAGTGTGGGTGAGGCGTTGAAGGTGAGTGAGGGTGAGGCGTTGAGGGTGAGTGAGGGTGAGGTGTTGAGTGTGATTGAGGATGAGTGAGAGTGAGGGTGAGTGAGGGGTTGAGGGGGAGGTGTTGAGGGTGAGTGAAGTGGTGCTGTGGTGGTAAGTGTTTGTGTGTGGTTGTAGTGTGATAGTGTGTTGAGGGTGAGTGAGTATGAGGGTGAGTGAGGGTGAGGGTGAGGTGTTGAAGTTTAGGTGTTGAGGGTGAGTGAGGGTGAGTGAGGATGAGTGAGGGTGAGGTGTTGAGGGTGAGTGAGGTTGAGGAGTTGAGGGTGAGTGAGGGTGAGGGGCTGAGGGTGAGTGAGGTGTTGAGGGTGAGGTGTTGAGGGTGATTGAGGATGAGTGAGAGTGAGGGTGAGTGATGTGTTGAGGGTGAGGTGTTGAGGGTGAGTGAGGGTGAGGTGTTGAGGGTGAGTGAGGGTGAGGTGTTGAGGCTGAGGGTGAGGGGCTGAGGGTGAGTGTGGGTGAGGCGTTGAGGGTGAGTGAGGGTGAGGTGTTGAGGGTGATTAAGGATGAGTGAGAGTGAGGGTGAGTGAGGAGTTAAGGGTGAGGTGTTGAGGGTGAGTGAAGTGTTGCTGTGGTGGTAAGTGTTTGTGTGTGGTTGTAGTGTGATAGTGTGTTGACGGTGAGTGAGGGTGAATGAGGGTGAGGTGTTGAGGGTGAGTGAGGGTGAGTGAGTATGAGGGTGAGGTGTTGAGGGTGAGGTGTTGAGGGTGAGTGAGGGTGAGTTAGGATGAGTGAGGGTGAGGTGTTGAGGGTGAGTGAGGTTGAGGAGTTGAGGGTGAGTGAGGGTGAGGGGCTGAGGGTGAGTGAGGTGTTGAGGGTGAGGTGTTGAGCGTTATTGAGGATGAGTGAGAGTGAGGGTGAGTGATGTGTTGAGGGTGAGGTGTTGAGGGTGAGTGAGGGTGAGGTGTTGAGGCTGAGTGAGGGTGAGGTGTTGAGGCTGAGGGTGAGGGGCTGAGGGTGAGTGTGGGTGAGGCGTTGAGGGTGAGGTGTTGAGGGTGATTGAGGATGAGTAAGAGTGAGGGTGAGTGAGATGTTAAGGGTGAGGTGTTGAGGGTGAGTGAAGTGTTGCTGTGGTGGTAAGTGTTTGTGTGTGGTTTTAGTGTGATAGTGTGTTGAGGATGAGTGAGGGTGAGTGAGGGTGAGTGAGGATGAGTGAGGGTGAGTGAGGGTGAGGTGTTGAGTGTGATTGAGGGTGAGGTGTTGAGGGTGAGTGAGGGTGAGGGTGAGGGGCTGAGGGTTATTGAGGAGTTGAGGTTGAGTGTGGTTGAGGTGTTCTGGGTGATTGAGGATGAGTGAGAGTGAGGGTGAGTGAGGGGTTATGGGTGAGGTGTTGAGTGTGAGTGGAGTGGTGCTGTGTTTGTAAGTGTTTGTGTGTTGTTTTAGTGTGATAGTGTGTTGAGGGTGAGTGAGGTTGAGGGTGATTGAGGTTGCAGTGTTGAGGGTGAGTGAGGGTGGGTGAGGGTGAGGGTGAGGTGTTGAGGGTGAGTGAGGGTGAGGTGTTGAGGGAGAGTGAGGGTGAGGTGTTGAGGGTGAGTGAGTGTAATTGAGGGTGGGTGAGGAGTTGAGGGTGAGTGAGTGTGAGTGAGGGTGTCATTGGCATATGTGAGTGTTTTGCATGTGTGAATTTGTATTTTAATGTAAGGTGTGTTTGTGTTATTGTATGTTGTTGTTGTTGAATGATGCTGTTGTGGTGGTGTAGAGTGATGTTGGTGTGTTGCTGAGTGATGTTAGTGTGGTGCTTAGTAATGCTGTTGTTGTGATGTGTTGTTCTGTGTTGATGATGAGTGGTGCTGTGTTAGTGTTCAACTATTACCACCACAGCATAACTCAGCACCACAACAGTTGCACTTCTCCCAACAACGTAATTTGTGATGTCCACCAATGCAACACGCAGCAATACCACCTTATCATTCAGCACCCCCACAGTAACATTGAGCAACAACACAGCATAACTCTGCATCAGCACAGGCGTATTTAGCACACCAACAGTCTCATTCATACATAAAACTGTAGTGCGTGCAAGCTACAAAGTATGTGTATTTTGTATATGTTTTTTTAATGTGAGATGGATTGGCTGAATGTTGTATGTGGGTGTGACTATGTTGTATTAATTGAGTGTATTAGTTATAATTGCCCTTCTGTAGTTAAAAAATGACCATAGAAGTTTAAAATTTGTATTCCACACCTTTTTATTTTTGAAAAAAAACACAAATATTTATTGTTTAACTTTGTACAAAAATAAGATATCCTGGCAACATGCTAATTTTAGTCAGAACATATGTCATCGTCTTTTTCTTTAAGAATATTTATGATTTTTCCATTACAAAAGACGACTTCAAAAGTTTGTGGCAAAAAATGGACAAGGGCATCCCCGATGTTGTCAACTTCCTCATCTAGCATAAACCATTTAATTAAGATCTCGTTTTCGATGGGCATAGATTGATATTCGTCTGTGTTTGTCACCCTTATTGTGATAATACTCGTTTCATCTGTGGTGCTTTCGACGCCATAAATTTGAATGTCCATCTTTTCCTCTGGTGGGGCTGTTACCTGTAGAGAGAAAACAAAAGCAACAATTAGTTTGTACATTTGTATACTTTATGTTTTGTGTAAGGCCTATAGTGGGTGAAAGGGACAGAGTGGGTGAAAGGGACACATTGGGTGAAATGGACTGAGTAGGTGAAAGGCTCCCAGTTGTTGATAGGGCTTGAGTGGGTGATAGGTCCAGAGTGGGTGATAGGTCCAGAGTGGGTGATAAGTCTAGAGTGGGTGATAGGCCTAGAGTGGGTGAAAGGGCCAGAGTTGTTGAAAGGCACAGAGTGGGTGAAAGGTCCCGAGTGGGTGAAAGGTCCCGAGTGGGTGAAAGGTCCCGAGTGGGTGAAAGGTCCCGAGTGGGTGAAAGGGCCATAGTGGGTAAAAGGGCCAGAGTGGGTGCAAGGGCCAGAGTGGGTGAAAGGGCAAGAGTGGGTGAAAGTCCAAGAGTGGCAGAAAGAGATATTCCCAAAATTTTTTGTTTGTTGTGCTTACCTCCATTTTGCTATGGCGCGTTGTATTCAATATTTTTTGGCAATTGAATTCATGTACAGTGACGTGAGTCAGGGTGACATATTTGCCAAGATGTATTTTAAATAGTGATGCTTCTCTCCACAGTGTCACTTTTATATCATCTGTTGCATCTTTTATTGTAATCGATTTGAGTGGGGTATCTTGCCCATTTATAAACACAGTCTTTGCGTCCTCTTCCTACACAAAAAGTAAGCATTCTATTATATAGTGACTGTAAAAACACATAGTACTAGTGCGTTGTATGAATGGCAATATAATGTATCATATTTAACGACCCAAATGAACATCCTTTCTAAAAGATAGCATTGTTTATTGCTAAAAATGGCTTTGTTGAGAGTACTTGTATTTGTAGTATACACCAAAGCACTGGCATATTATAGTTTTCAAAACACGTACTTCCTACATAGTGTGAAAGAGTGTATAATGCTATGTTTTTTGAGCTTGTTAGTGAAGTTACTAAAGGTGTAATGTGTGTGTAAGCCAACTATGCATTTTTTTAGTAGACATGATGACATGAGTGAGGGTGAGGGTGAGTTATTAAGGGTGAGGTGTTGAGGGTGAGTGAGGGTGAGGAGTTGATGGGGAGTGAGGGTGAGTGATGATGAGGTGTTACGTGAGGGTGAGGGTGAGTGTAAGTGAGGGTGAGTGAGGGTGAGTGAGGGTGAGTGAGGGTGAGTGAGGGTGAGTGAGGGTGAGGGTGAGTGAGGGTGAGAGATTGAAGGTGAGTGAGGGTGAGAAGTTGAGGGTGAGTAAGGATGAGGGTGAGTGTGGGTGAGTGAGGGTGAGGGATTGAGGGTGAGTGAGGGTGAGGGGTTGAGGGTGAGGGTGAGGCTGAGGTGTTGAGTGATGAGTTGAGGGAGAAGGGGTGAGTTTTTGAGGGTGAGGTGTTGAGGGCTAGTGAGGGTGAGTGAGGGTGAGTGAGGGGGAGGTGTTGAGGGTCATTGAGGGTGAGTGAGATTGAGGGTGAGTGAGGCGTTGAGGGTGAAGTGTTGAGGGTGAAGTGTTGAGGGTGAGGTGTTGAGGGTGAGTGAGGGTGAGGTGTTGAGGGTGAGTGAGGGTGACTGAGGGTGAGGCATTGAGGTAAACACATTTTTGTTTGCGTCCTCTTCCTAACCAAAAAGTAAGCATTGTAGAAAATAGTGAGTGTAAAAACACATAGTACTAGTGCGTTGTATGAATGGCAATATAATGTATTATATTTAACGACCCAAATGAACATCCTTTCTAAAAGATTGCATTATTTATTGCTAAAAATGGCTTTGTAGAGAGTACTTGTATTTGTAGTATACACCAAAGCACTGGCATATTATAGTTTCCAAAACTCGTACTTTCTACATAGTGTGAAAGAGTGTATAATGCGATGTTTTTTGAGCTTGTTAGTGAAGTTACTAAAGGTGTAATGTGTGTGTAAGGCAACTATGCATTTTTTTAGTAGACATGATGACATGAGTGAGGGTGAGGGTGAGTAATTGAGGGTGAGGGGTTGAGGGTGAGTGAGGGTGAGGGTGAGTGAGGGTGAGGTGTTGAGGGTGAGTGAGGGTGAGTGAGGATGAGGTGTTACGTGAGGGTGAGTGTGAGTGAGGGTGAGTGAGGGTGAGGGGTTGAGGGTGAGTGAGGGTGAGGGTGAGAGATTGAGGGTGAGTGAGGGTGAGAAGTTGAGGGTGAGTAAGGATGAGGGTGAGTGTGGGTGAGTGAGGGTGAGGGAGTGAGGGTGAGGAGTTGAGGGTGAGTGAGGGTGAGGGTGAGTGAGGGTGAGGGTGAGGGTGAGGCTGAGGTGTTGAGGTGTTGAGTGAGAGTGAGGGTGAGTGAGGAGTTGAGGGAGAAGGGTTGAGTTTTTGAGGCTGAGGTGTTGAGGGCTAGTGAGGGTGAGTGAGGGTGAGTGAGGGGGAGGGGTTGAGTGTGATTGAGGGTGAGTGAGATTGAGGGTGAGTGAGGCGTTGAGGGTGAAGTGTTGATGGTGAGGTGTTGAGGGTGAGGGGTTGAGGGTGAGTGAGGGTGACTGAGGGTGAGGCATTGAGGTAAACACAGTATTTGCGTCCTCTTCCTAAACAAAAAGTAAGCATTGTATAAAATAGTGATTGTAAAAACACATATTACTAGTGCGTTGTATGAATGGCAATATAATGTATTATATTTAACGACCCAAACGAACATCCTTTCTAAAAGATAGCATTATTTATTGCTAAAAATGGCTTTGTAGAGAGTACTTGTATTTGTAGTATACACCAAAGCACAGGCATATTATAGTTTTCAAAACTCGTACTTTCTACATAGTGTGAAAGAGTGTATAATGCTATGTTTTTTGAGTTTGTTAGTGAAGTTACTAAAGGTGTAATGTGTGTGTAAGCCAAGTATGCATTTTTTTAGTAGACATGATGACATGAGTGAGGGTGAGGGTGAGGGTGAGTGATTGAGGGTGAGGGGTTGAGGGTGAGTGAGGGTGAGTGAGGGTGAGGGTGAGTGAGGGTGAGGGGTTGAGGGTGAGTGAGGGTGAGTGAGGATGAGGTGTTACGTGAGGGTGAGTGAGGGTGAGTGAGGATGAGTGAGGGTGAGGTGTTGAGGGTGAGTGAGAGTGAGTAAGGGTGAGGGTGAGAGATTGAGGGTGAGTGCGGGTGAGAAGTTGAGGGTGAGTAAGGATGAGGGTGAGTGTGGGTGAGTGAGGGTGAGGGATTGAGGGTGAGTGAGGGTGAGGGGTTGAGGGTGAGGGTGAGGCTGAGGTGTTGAGTGATGAGTTGAGGGAGAAGGGGTGAGTTTTTGAGGGTGAGGTGTTGAGGGCTAGTGAGGGTGAGTGAGGGTGAGTGAGGGGGAGGTGTTGAGGGTCATTGAGGGTGAGTGAGATTGAGGGTGAGTGAGGCGTTGAGGGTGAAGTGTTGAGGGTGAAGTGTTGAGGGTGAGGTGTTGAGGGTGAGTGAGGGTGAGGTGTTGAGGGTGAGTGAGGGTGACTGAGGGTGAGGCATTGAGGTAAACACATTTTTGTTTGCGTCCTCTTCCTAACCAAAAAGTAAGCATTGTAGAAAATAGTGAGTGTAAAAACACATAGTACTAGTGCGTTGTATGAATGGCAATATAATGTATTATATTTAACGACCCAAATGAACATCCTTTCTAAAAGATTGCATTATTTATTGCTAAAAATGGCTTTGTAGAGAGTACTTGTATTTGTAGTATACACCAAAGCACTGGCATATTATAGTTTCCAAAACTCGTACTTTCTACATAGTGTGAAAGAGTGTATAATGCGATGTTTTTTGAGCTTGTTAGTGAAGTTACTAAAGGTGTAATGTGTGTGTAAGGCAACTATGCATTTTTTTAGTAGACATGATGACATGAGTGAGGGTGAGGGTGAGTAATTGAGGGTGAGGGGTTGAGGGTGAGTGAGGGTGAGGGTGAATGAGGGTGAGGTGTTGAGGGTGAGTGAGGGTGAGTGAGGATGAGGTGTTACGTGAGGGTGAGTGTGAGTGAGGGTGAGTGAGGGTGAGGGGTTGAGGGTGAGTGAGGGTGAGTGAGGGTGAGGGTGAGAGATTGAGGGTGAGTGAGGGTGAGAAGTTGAGGGTGAGTAAGGATGAGGGTGAGTGTGGGTGAGTGAGGGTGAGGGAGTGAGGGTGAGGAGTTGAGGGTGAGTGAGGGTGAGGGTGAGTGAGGGTGAGGGTGAGGGTGAGGCTGAGGTGTTGAGGTGTTGAGTGAGAGTGAGAGTGAGGGTGAGTGAGGAGTTGAGGGAGAAGGGTTGAGTTTTTGAGTTTTTGAGGCTGAGGTGTTGAGGGCTAGTGAGGGTGAGTGAGGGTGAGTGAGGGGGAGGGGTTGAGTGTGATTGAGGGTGAGTGAGATTGAGGGTGAGTGAGGCGTTGAGGGTGAAGTGTTGATGGTGAGGTGTTGAGGGTGAGGGGTTGAGGGTGAGTGAGGGTGACTGAGGGTGAGGCATTGAGGTAAACACAGTATTTGTGTCCTCTTCCTAAACAAAAAGTAAGCATTGTATAAAATAGTGATTGTAAAAACACATATTACTAGTGCGTTGTATGAATGGCAATATAATGTATTATATTTAACGACCCAAACGAACATCCTTTCTAAAAGATAGCATTATTTATTGCTAAAAATGGCTTTGTAGAGAGTACTTGTATTTGTAGTATACACCAAAGCACAGGCATATTATAGTTTTCAAAACTCGTACTTTCTACATAGTGTGAAAGAGTGTATAATGCTATGTTTTTTGAGTTTGTTAGTGAAGTTACTAAAGGTGTAATGTGTGTGTAAGCCAAGTATGCATTTTTTTAGTAGACATGATGACATGAGTGAGGGTGAGGGTGAGGGTGAGTGATTGAGGGTGAGGGGTTGAGGGTGAGTGAGGGTGAGGGTGAGTGAGGGTGAGGGTGAGTGAGGGTGAGGGGTTGAGGGTGAGTGAGGGTGAGTGAGGATGAGGTGTTACGTGAGGGTGAGTGTGAGTGAGGGTGAGTGAGGATGAGTGAGGGTGAGGTGTTGAGGGTGAGTGAGAGTGAGTAAGGGTGAGGGTGAGAGATTGAGGGTGAGTGAGGGTGAGAAGTTGAGGGTGAGTAAGGATGAGGGTGAGTGTGGGTGAGTGAGGGTGAGGGATTGAGGGTGAGTGAGGGTGAGGGGTTGAGGGTGAGTGAGGGTGAGGGTGAGGGTGAGGCTGAGGTGTTGAGGTGTTGAGTGAGAGTGAGGGTGAGTGAGGAGTTGAGGGAGAAGGGTTGAGTTTTTGAGGGGGAGATGTTGAGGGCTAGTGAGGGTGAGTGAGGGTCAGTGAGGGGGAGGTGTTGAGGGTGATTGAGGGTGAGTGAGATTGAGGGTGAGTGAGGCGTTGAGGGTGAAGTGTTGAGGGTGAGGTGTTGAGGGTGAGTGAGGGTGAGGTGTTGAGGGTGAGTGAGGGTGACTGAGGGTGAGGCATTGATGTAAACACAGTCTTTGCGTCCTCTTCCTAAACAAAAAATAAGCATTGTATAAAATAGTGACAGTAAAAACACATAGTACTAGTGCGTTGTATGAATGGCAATATAATGTATTATATTTCGCGACCCAAATGAACATCCTTTCTAACAGATTGCATTATTTATTGCAAAAAATGGCTTTGTAGAGAGTACTTATATTTGTAGTATACCCCAAAGCACTGGCATATTATATTTTCCAAAACTCGTACTTTCTACATAGTGTGAAAGAGTGTATAATGCAACCTTTTTTGAGCTTGTTAGTGAAGTTACTAAAGGTGTAATGTGTGTGTAAGACAACTATGCATTTTTTTAGTAGACATGATGACATGTTTGCGTTCATACTTCCGGCACATATTGTCCCTGAAACAGTCATAAGACTTTTTAGACTTGCAATTTTAAAAACCAACAAATAAATAAGATATGTCATTTACAATACTAATAAGTCCAACTTTTCAAATGCGAGACCTATTGCATTTCCAATGTTTTTTTTTTAGTTGACATGATGACATGTTTGCGTTCATACTTACGGCAATTATTGTCCCTGAAACGGTCATCAGACTTTTTAGACTTGCCCGTTTTATTTCCTTGATGGGAGAAGCCGATGGTGCAGGCGGATGCAAAATGTTCTTTGCTTGTTGGATCAGGCCCTCCTCAATTGTCATAGCGGGAAATTTGGTTACTTTAGTTTGCTTTGTAATTAAAATTGTTTTGTTTTTGATAATAAAGTTGCGTATAAGTAGTCCACAGTTACTTTTAGTTTGCTCATATAAATTTTCTTGATAACAAGTACATTTTATGGTTCCAGTTTTATCTGCTAGAGCCATGTGGAATAGAATTTTCTGTTCTTGTTTAGCATTTTTGTAAGTAGTTTTCCCTGAGCAGTTGATGACATTAACTCTTATGGGTTTCTGATATGGTTTGTTGTCCTCGGTATTAATGTTCATGATTTCTTCAATAGACATCATCTGAAATAGAAAAAGTGATATAACATGTTAAATACAAACCCATATTGCTTTATGATCACTGTAATAGCATTCTAAAGTACCATAGTTGTGTAGTTGGTCATTTGTATATATATGATCTAAAATGGATTGGTAGTTAGTTGTGTAACTGTTAATGAGTTGTTGACATTGTAATTTTGTTTCAAAGAATCCAAGTAATTGCTTGGTGTTTGCATTTTGTTGAGATACATCCACATTGAAATCCCCTATAATAATCAATTTGTGTGTGGGGTAAAAATCCGTAATATTTGTGATAAAATCAAAAAGAGAAGTTATACTTTTTTGGGGTAGTTTGTATAAAATAATAATAAGGTAATCCGTGTTATAAATCTGTAGAGTAAAATGTAAAATGTCTATCCCTTCATGTGTCTCATAAATAGGCAATATAAATAAATCTTTTTTGTAGTACATAATCATTCCATGGTTTGTGTTGTATGTATGAAATTTATCAATTATAATGTGATGGTATTCTTCTATCGTGAAATCATTAGCTGTAGCATTTCTTGTAGTGTTGATCTCAGTTAAGCAAATAATGTCTGCTTCTAATATATTCCTATCCGCTACCATAGATGAAAAATTTTTCTGTAGTGATCTTATATTGTGTGCAATGATATTGAAATGTGCACTGTATGTATGTAACTGTGGGATATGTATTTCAAGTGGCATTTCTGTCCTTAATCTGTGCATTTCCTCATTAACTTGTGGATGTACTAAAATTTTACCTTCATCAAAATTGTGTACATATACATTTTGTATTGATTTTGCCCTGCTAATAGCAACATAATGAAAATGATGAATCTTGCTGTTATTAAAGTGTATATAAAGTGGTTCGAGAGTTGCACCTTGTGTGCGATGTATAGTGCGTGCTGATGCTTGGCGTAAAGGAAATTGCTTCCGTATAATGGTAATAAATTTTTTAGTGTATTGAAAATGTCTAGCTATAGCATGTATTGGTGTCCATGTATTTTGTATTTGTGAATGAAATAAGTGTTTATATTGTTGTCTGGTTGTTTGTCCTATATTGGGATTGTCAAATAACAACCAAACAATAATAGGTGTATTGTTAATCAATTCAACTAATTGTACCACACCAGTTGCGCCATTTGTTAAACCATCATTGACATCCACATTGCAACTTAAATCATAACGAAGTTGTAAGGCAATGTGTAATGTATGTGAAAGGCCCATTGTTTTCTGTGGATCTTTGGGCAGTTGCTTAAGAATAGTTTTTTTCACATTTTCAGACAAATCAGAACTGACGGTATCGCTTGCTACTGTTATGTAGACTGGATAATCTTTGCAATGTTTTTCTAAAACCTTTTTGTTAATTTCATTAACTTCTATATTAGTTGACATGATATATGGAATTGTTTCTAATAAACTCTCATCAGGTTGTATTTCCCTTTGCTTAATTTGTGAAATATCTTCTTCAGTATGCTTGCCTTCTCTCAATCGGTTTAGTAATTGAGCAAATTGTAGATCTTCTTTTTGGCGCATAATTTTAGTTAATTCAAAAATTTTAAAATGTTCTTTCCATAAGTTAGCACTTAAAGGACCATACATCTGTGTAGAATCCTGAAAAATGTATCTGTCAAATACAGGTTTTAATTGGTAAAAGTCACCAATGGCTAAAATAGAAATTCCTCCGAATGGTTCATTAGATGATTTTATTTCTTGAAGCCTGTTATGTATAAAATTCAACATATTGTGTCCTACCATTGAAATTTCATCAATAATAACAACTCTAACATGCATCATTTCCATTTGTAGAGCAGTTCTATGTTCATGACTCAGTTGTTTATAAGTCAAACTTTGCGACACAGGTATTTTGAAAGTGCTATGCAGTGTTTTGCCATTAATATTATGGGCAGCCTTTCCTGTTGGAGCAGTAAGTAAGATATAAACATTATCAGGATTTTCACCTGCCTTAGTGTTATAGTAGCGTAGTAAAGTTTGATATAGTGCAGATATTACAAAACTTTTCCCAACACCAGCCCCTCCAGTGCAAAAAGTATAGCATGGAGTGCTTGTAGTTTTAAACCAATGCAAGTGATGGTAAACAAATTTAAGTTGTTCTTCCGTTAAGTTTTGCATAAGTTGTTGGTATTTTTCATTGGGTAAAATAACGTTAGTTGAGCTTTGTTCTTCAGTTGTAGTTCTAATTCCTAAATCTAGAGCCAAATCATATCTATTATTATTTTCTGGATTTTGGTCTTCTGTCTGTATATTAACAGTTGGTGATAGAGGAGGTGAAATTACATTTTCATGACACTGTTCATGAATAATGTTTGTAAGTTCGCCATGCTGTTTGTTATAGATTTTTAGTTGTGTGTCAACAAATGTTTTAACTTCCAGATACCTATCATAGCAAGTTTCCTTGTTGATTAGTATTTTTTGTTCTTCCCTCCATGGATAGTGCAACATTAATATTTCTCTATAATACTCTTCTGGTTCATTATTTTTGCTAAATCTGCAAAAGCGTATTATTTTCCCTTGTCTGCGCTTATTTAAAGCATAATCATAATTCTGTTTCTGTTGTTCTTTATTCCCGTCACTACATTCTATTTCTAATTCTTCCTCATCTGAGCTGTAAAAGTTTTGTTCTGCAAGTAAATCTTCGCAATCATTGATTTCTTTCCCATGTGTTTTTTTCTTCACATAGTTGAAATTAGCCGCATAGTCTGCTAACGTGCACATCTCTAATGATTGTGGCCGTTTGCAGTACTTAATAATAATATTTTCACATTGAATGTCAGTTGAATTTTCGGGCAAGTTATTAATAGTTTCGATATCACGCATTAAATAAGTTCTTTTCTCTGGACGGCTAGTATTAATAAATACAAATGATCGTGAGCTTTTCCGTAATGGTATTTGAAGAATTAGATATGCTGCTTCTTGAGCACTAATTTCTGTGCAGTTGAGGAATTTGTTTCCTATGTGTTTAAGTTGATCTTTGATATTACTATTGCTTGTTACCTCTTTAGCAGCTTGCGCTAGAAGTTTGCTAATTCCTCTTTGCGATTTACTGATATATGAGATAATATAGACTGCACAAGCATAAGGGTCCAGTATAAACTGCAAGTCTATGTTTGCTCGCCAAGCTTGTAAAAGAGTACTATTGTAGTTATTGATGAAGCATTCGCCTGGTGTTCTTTTCAAAAAAATAGTTGTTTTTTGTAAGCTAGTTTGTATTGAAGTAATATATTCTTTATCATCCATTTTAATGAAGTCTAAAAATTCCTCAAAAGAAAGTGTATTAAAAGTAGTATTATTCATAGCTTCATGTATGATTTTCATATTATCTTGCCATTGCTTATTTGTCTCCTCAAGTGTTAATGGCTCTAATATGAGCGTTCTTGACATTGGATATTTAGGATATTGATATTTGCATGTCCGTTGCTGTTTACGTCTGCAATTTTTGGTGTGACCATGCCTTTGTAGATTTATTAACGGTTGTAAAACAGGGTTCTCAGACTTATGACAAGTGATATATTTGTCAATAAAGCTATTGACTTCTTCCACTGGTGAAACACCATACAATGGTGCTTTGTTTACCCAGAGTAATGCATGTATATGTGGAGAACCTCTTTGTTGGAATTCAACTCTGTAAAAGTAGTCTACTATTTCCCCAATTGGATTAGTGCCATTCAGCAAAACACAATTAAAGAATTTCCTAACTTGATAGTCAAACTGTCTTGCACATGTTATTGGATCTTCTTGTATTAATTTACTTTTAGTTTCCCAAGACATTTTTAAGAATTCTTCCTCTGTACATTCCTTTAAGTTTCTAACTCTCAATAGTATATTTATTAAATGGTGCCATTTTGTTTCAGCAGCAGATAAAGTAAAAAAGAAAGTGGGTATGCCAAGTTGCCTTATCATTGCAAAAATATCTTTTTTGCAACCTTCCCAATATGGAGGTGAACTGCGTATAGTTTTTAATACTTTGTAACCCTCATTAAACTGTAAAACATTGGCAATATTACATTTAATGTCTTTAGCAGTTATTTTATTCCCATCTGTAAAATGTTTTCTGATGGAAATGTTGATTTTACCATGGATCTGCTTAATATGTAATTTCTTCAGTTTAAAAAAGACATTAGTAATAGATTTAGCGACTCTTCTATCATAACTCCTTAACTCTGCTTGGCAAATAGTACTATAATGTACCGGTATGTGTCTTTCCTTATTGTTAGGCCTTCGTTCACCACAAAAAATAGTAGGGAAAGCCAAAAACTCTGAATCTTTATCCTCATATAAACCTCTTGGCGTGTTATGTTCAGCTGGAGCGAAACTTAACACATTCAGCGAATTACTAGTAATAGTTTCATTTGTTAACATAGTATCCAAATTGCCAGCTTCTATGTTGTCTGAACTATCAGATGAATTGTTTGTCTCAGAAGTCTCATTGTGAGATTCTATTTCTGGAGGTATATACTCCCAGTCAGGGTTAATCGTAACACCATATTCATTAAACATTGTACTATTTTTAGCTAGCCATGTAGCTGCCTTTTTTACTGTATTTGGTCTAATATTCTCATAATGTGTATATGATTTATAGATTAATTTCCTTTTTAATTTCACTGGGATTGTCATGGCGTCATTAATTTGCCTTGGTAAAATGGTAACAGTTGTCATAACATCTGCAGGTACATTAACTACTGCACCTGATAATGATTTTTGAAAACCGCGTGGCAGACTCCGAATTTGTAAGAATGGTATCCTAGGTGAAACTAATCTTTCTTCTAAATCATATAATTCTAATTCAACTGGTACATTTGGGAACCCCATGCCATTTACAATAGAACATGGTGGTATTTTGTTTTTGCGAATGTAATAATAGCAAGTCTTACAAATAAAATTTGTTTTCTTGTTACTAATGTTACACTTTTTGAAAATTTCGGATTGGCTAACACTGCGTATATTTTGCAACGTTTGTTTATGCCACAGTTGATTGCAAAGAGTACAAATGTACTCTGGACCATGCAATATTTCACGGTGGAATTTGCGAATGATTGTATGGATTTGTTTACCTCGTTTCTGTCTTTGGCCCTGCGTGAATATGGGTCTGTTATTATCAGTAGCACTTAGTTGACTGTTGGTAATGTCTTCTTCAGCTGTATTAACTTTTTTTCTTTGTACAACTTTAGTTGGACATGTACTTGAATCCCTTTTTCTTTTCCGAGACTGTTTATTTGTTCCCTGTATAGATTTACTATTCCCTGGTAATTGTGCTAAATGATTAGTATTGCTATTCCCTCCCTTACTTTTATTCAGTAAATCATCTGAAGACATTGTTGTTGATGTTATAGTCTGATTAGGAGTACATTCAGTAGTATGTACCCAAATTTTTCTTTCTTGCGGTAGGTGACTATTTTTTTTGTGCACAGTAAGTGCTTTTGTAAATGATTTCCTTTTAATGACTTTTATATCTATTGGTGTTAATTCAAATTGGACACATTGCTCAGCCTGATGTGTAAAGTTATATGCTAGTTTCATAACATATTGAATCAGCCCTTCAAAAGAATGAAATGCAATTGTAACACATGTTCCGTTTGAATGAGGCATGCCTTCATGGTCCCTACTATGTGAATCAAATACAAAGTATGATTGCATATGTTTGAAAATAGCTATAACATAAACATTCATACAAAGTATAACACCACAGTGCTTATTAATAGTAACATTTAATGCTGTGCTAATATCTGGATAGGCATTATCAAAACGTTTAAGGACATCACCGTAGTAAGCGTTCCGTAGCAAAAGTGAATATATCTCTTGATTGTGGTCTATATACCTTGGCAGGTCATCTGGATGCATAAGTGTTTCTTTGTTAATAGAATGCATTTGTAGATATAAAGCGTCCCCACGGTCCATTATATAATGCAGATCATTAGAGTTCCAAGTAGTTACTGGCTTGCATAAATTGTGCAAGACAGCAAAAGCACTATTTGGTAAGCATTGCTTACCTTGTGATTTGCTATTAAATTTGCTATTCCCTTGATGGTAACTTGCTTTCAAGCATCTCTGCATCTTATAAGTTATACTAAAATGTTTTTATCAACAAATTTAAATTAAGAAGGTTTGTGAAGTAATAAATTTTTTGGGGGACTGTAAGGTATGAACTTTTGACAATTTTTCAACTAACTGGCAAAGTAGTATTTACCTTAACTTCTGTTTCTTTTGTTGTTGTTTTAATAATCTGAAAGGAGAAAAAAAAAATAATGGTTAGAATATATCTTTTCGAATTTTTCCCGTAAAGGCCACATTAGCATGTAAATGGTCTTTTAAAGACCTGTTAAGAGCTCTGGTGCTGCTGTGAGTGTATGCGCCACGGCTGGCACACAGGCAGGGTGAGATGATAGAGGGAGAGAGAGGGAGTGGGAGGAAAAGGGGGAAGGAGAGGGAGTGAGTGTGTGTGTGAAAAGTTAATACTGAGAGACGCAAAAAAAAAGGTGTGTGTGTGTTATCTTGTAACTTGGACTGGTTACTGTGTTGCATTGAATCTGAGAATGAATGCGGTGTGCGTGTAATATTGAAAGTGTACCCAGTTAGTGTGCAAGTAATGTACAAAGACAGAAAGGGAGTGAAGGGGAGGGAAATGGAGAGGGAGTAAAAGGGAGGGAGAGTGAGGGAGATGGAGAGTGAGGGAGAGGGAGAGAAAGGAAGGGAAATGGAGTGAGAGGAAGGGAAAGGGAGTGAGACGGAGAGTGATAGGAAGAGAGACGGAGATGGAGGGAGGGAGAGAGAGGGGGAGGGAGACAGAGGGAGTAACAAAGTTAGAGTGAGAAAGAGGAAGGCAGGAGATAGGGAGGGGGAGCTAGAGAGAGGGAGAGAGAGGGTGAGTGTGGGTGAGGGGTTGAGGGTGAGTGAGGGTGAGTGAGGGTGAAGTGTTGAGGGTGTGAGGGTGAGGGTGAGGTGTTGAGGGTTAGTGAGGTGAGGTGTTGAGGGTGAGGGTGAGTGAGGGGAAGAGTTTGAGGGTGAGTGAGGGTGAGTGGTATTGAGGGTGAGTGAGGGTGAGGGGTTGAGGGTGAGGGATTGAGGGTGAGTGAGGGTGAGGGTGAGGGTGATTGGAATGAGGGGTTGAGTGAGGGTGGGTGAGGGGGGGGTGAGGGTGGGTGAGGGTGAGGGGTTGAGGGTGAGTGAGGGTGAGGCGTTGAGGGTGAGTGAAGAGTTGAGGGTGAGGGGTTGAGGGTGAGGGGTTGAGGGTGAGTGAGGATAAGTGAGGGTGAGTGAGGGTGAGTGAGGGTGAGTGAGGATGAGGTGTTGAGGGTGGGTGAGGGTGAGTGAGGATGAGTGAGGTGAGGGAGGGTGAGTGAGGTGTTGAGGGTGAATGAGGGTGAGAGTTTGAGGGTGAGTGAGGGTGAGTGAGGGTGACGGTTTGAGGGTGAGTGATGGTGAGGGTGAGTGAGGATGAGGTGTTGAGGGTGAGTGAGCGTGAGGGTGAGTGAGGGTGAGTGTGAGTGAGAGTGAGTGAGGGTGAGGGGTTGAGGGTGAGTGAGGGTAGGTTAGGATGAGAGATTGAGGGTGAGTGAGGGTGAGAAGTTGAGGGTGAGTAATGATGAGGGTGAGTGTGGGTGAGTGAGAATGAGGGGTTGAGGGTGAGTGAGGTGTTGAGGGTGAGTGAGGGTGAGGGTGAGGGTGAGGGTGAGGCTGAGGTGTTGAAGTGTTGAGTGAGAGTGAGGGTGAGTGAGACGTTGAGGGAGAAGGGTTGAGGGTGTGTGGGTGAGGTGTTTAGGGCTAGTGAGGGTGGGGAGGGGTTGAGGGTGAGTGAGGGTGAGTGAAATTGAGGGTGAGTGAGGGGTTGAGGGTGAGAGAGTGAGGGGTTGAGTGAGGGGTTGAGTGAGGGGTTGAGTGAGGGTGAGTGAGGGTGAGGGGTTGAGTGAGGGTGACTGAGGGTGAGTGAGGGTGAGTGAGGATGAGGGTGAGGGTGAGTGAGGGTGAGTGAGGCTGAGGGTGAGGGAGGGTGAGGGAGTGCGAGGGGTTGAGGGTGAGTGAGGGTGAGGTGTTGAGGGTGAGTGAGGGTGAGGCATTGAGGGTGAGTGAGAGTGAGGGTGAGTGTGGGTGAGGGTGAGGAGTTGAGGGTGAGTGAGGGTGAGGGTGAGGGAGGGTGAGAGGTTGAGGGTGAGTGAGGGTGAGTGAGGATGAGGTGTTAAGGGTGACTGAGGGTGAGGCGTTGAGGGTAAGTGAGGGTGAGTGTGAGGTGTTGAGGGTGAGTGAGGGTGAGGGTGAGTGAGGGTGAGGTGTTGAGGGTGAGTGAGGGTGAGGCGTTGCGGGTAAGTGAGGGTGAGGCTGAGTGTGTGTGAAGGTGCAAAAATAACGACCCCCTTAAAGTAGTGTCGTTATTTGTATTAGGAAAATAGTTGAGAATTGCTGCGGATGCGTGACTTGAATGTGTCTGTGGGTAGTTTTAAATGCTGGAATTGTTGTTGGGGATGGAGAGGGAGTGAGTGTGTGCGTGAAAAGTTAATAGTGAGAGACGTACGAAAAAATGTGTGTGTGTGTCATCTTGTAACTTAGATTACTTACTGTATTGCATTGAATATGAAAATGAATGCGGTGTGAGGGCAATATTGAAAGTGTACCCAGTTAGTGTGCAAGTAATGTAGAAAGACAGAGAGGGAGTAAAGGGGAGGCAAATGGAGAGTTATGTACAAAGACAGAGAGGAAGGGAAAGTGAGGGAAAGGAAGGAAAATGGAGGGAGAGGAAGAGAAAGGGAGTGAGATGCAGAGTGATAGGGAGGGAGACGGAGAGGGAGGGAGAGAGGGAGAGAGAGAGAGGAGGAAGAAGAGAGAGGGAGTGAGACAGAGGGAGGAACACAGTTAGAGTGAGACAGGAGAGAGGGAGGGGGAGCTAGAGGGAGGGAGAGAGAGCTATAGAGAGGGAGGGAGACCGAGAGAGAAAGAGAGCGAGAAAATTATGTGTATGCCGGGAGGGCACAGTGGAGGAAGCCTTCGGCTGCAGGGTCCTGTGATTAACCTCATGGTCAGTTTTATGTTGTTGCTGTAGCCCTGACCCTTACCCACTGACCCTGCCCCCACCGATGCGGTCCTTGGACACAAACTAAACAGTAAATTTGGCCCCTGAGAGAAAGATTGTGAGTAGCCATGTAATAGAGGGTGTGTGCGAAAGTCCCCTTGATCGTGGATTGTGTGTATGAAAAGTTTGTTGTGGTGTGGCGAAGTGTTGCAAACGGATTATGGCTGTACTATTCCCCCTAATGTTACAATGTGCCTGTGAATAGTGTAGTAAGTGTAAGGTCAAGTGTTTATTTTTGACGGCAGCTAATCCTGGCTAATGTGTTATTGGATGTGTGTTTGTGAAAATGTAATACTAGTAGTTGTACGAGCGGCTGTTTTCGTGTGTCAGCTTGTAACTTGAATTACTAACTGTGTGCCAGTAAAGCTGCGAATGAATGCATTCCGCGTGAATGTTGTAAAGTGTTGCCTGTTTGCGTGCAAATAAATGTGCAATTAGAAGTTCTGACTGAAAGTTTGGTGCTGTAGTGGCGAAGTGCTATGATCTTAGATTGCGTAGGAGTCGCACGTGCTGTATAAGGGTGGCAGTCAGTGTTTTGCCTAATGTGACAGGGTGTGTGTGATTAGTGTGCTATAGAGAGAGAGGGAGACCGAGAGAGAAAGAGAGCGAGAAAATTATGTGTATGCCGGGAGGGCTCAGTGGACGAAGCCTTCGGCTGCAGGGTCCTGTGATTAACCTCATGGTCAGTTTTATGTTGTTGCTGTAGCCCCGACCCTTACCCACTGACCCTGCCCCCACCGATGCGGTCCTTGGACACAAACTAAACAGTAAATTTGGCCCCTGAGAGAAAGATTGTGAGTAGCCATGTAATAGAGGGTGTGTGTGAAAGTCCCCTTGATCGTGGAATGTGTGTATGAAAAGTTTGTTGTGGTGTGGCGAAGTGTTGCGAACTGTTTATGGCTGTACTATTCCCCCTAATGTTACAATGTGCCTGTGAATAGTGTAGTAAGTGTAAAGTCAAGTGTTTATTTTTGTAGGCAGCTAATCCTGGCTAATGTGTTATTGGATGTGTGTTTGTGAAAAGGTAATACTAGTAGTTGTACGAGCGGCTGTTTTCGTGTGTCAGCTTGTAACTTGGATTACTTACTGTGTGCAAGTAAAGATGCGAATGAATGCATTCCGCGTGAATGTTGTAAAGTGTAGCCTGTTTGCATGCAAATAAATGTGCAATTAGAAGTTGTGACTGAAAGTTTGGTGCTGTAGTGGCGAAGTGCTATGATCTTAGATTGCGTTGGAGTCGCACGTGCTGTATAAGGGTGGCAGTCAGTGTTTTGCCTAATGTGACAGGGTGTGTGTGATTAGTGTAAGATGCAGCTCTGTTCACTCTTGAGTCCGATCATCCTGTTTACTGTCTTGCTGTGAAGCTGTCAATGAAAGCGTAATGAGTGTTCTGTTGTGGTCGCACTCAATTCGGCGTGCGTGTGATATAGTATGTGTTCTTAACAGTGTGTGCGTGAAAAGTTAATACTAAGAGATGTAAAAAAAGGGTGTGTATGTGTCATCTTGTAACTTGCACTGGTTACTGTGTTACATTTAATCTGAGAATGCAAGCGGTATGCGTGTAATATTGAAAGATAATATGACAAGGTGTGTGTGAGTAGTGTAAGCTGCAGCTCTGTTCACTGTTCAGTCCGATCATCCTGTTTACTGTATTGCTGTGAAGCTGTGACTAAAATCGTAAGGAGTGTTCTGTTGTGGTTGCACTCAATTCGCCGTGCGTGTTATATAGTATGTGTACTTAACCGTGTGTGCGTGAAAAGGTAATAGAAACAGACGTAAAAAGAAGGTGTGAACAGTTGGCTGTACTTACATGATATATGTTGGTGCGCAGGTTCTTTGCCCCTATCAAGGAAATGTTGAAAGCGTACGAATAACCTACAAGATATAACGATAAAAAAAAAGAATATGTATCGGTTGGTTTAAACAAAGGTATGACCTGCTTGAGAAATTACGTAGTCCTTTGCTAAGTATTACCATAGAAAATGTAGATTTGCCAACGAACATGTCGCACAATAATTTAACACATGTGCAATGTTGATATAGTAACCGTTCTAATAAACGCAAGTAAATTTATCAATACTGTCCCTTAGATGTATAGAAATAAAAGTTCCATGCACTTACGTTCTAAGATAGAATGGCGTAATTTTTCAGTGGCTGTTGGTCGATAGCAGCAAGTACAGCGTCGTTCTGTAAGTCCAAGTTCTGTCCTCGCAGGTAAAAACAGAGTATGACTTAAAGTGACCCGTCCCTCTGCTTAAATAGGGGGTAACGATGCAAGAATCTTTTTTTTTTTTTTGGTTTAAGAAAGGATCAAAGCTTTTAGTCCTTCCCTTGCCCCAAGGAAAAGTCACACTAGCTGATGGGCGCGACTTGGAAGTGTGAATGTTTGAATGTGTATGCAGATGGAGTTTCGACATTGGCGCGACAGTAGACTTCCCTGGGCAACTCCCTTAAGCGCACATAAGAGTCCTCTCGGAACTGACAAAGCAAAGAGCCTTTTTTTTTTTTTTTACGTTAGTGTAATTGGACTTCAACTGTCTGCTCGAAGTTAGCCTTAAAAATGGCATATATAAAGCTTCCAAAGTATACAAAGTTTCACTTTTAAACATACAACTCTTGTAATATACAGGCTCAAAGTTGTGGCGTTTATGTTTAGTATGAAAATACTGAACATTGCTGCGGCTGCATCCATTAATGTGTGTGTGGCAACGTTAAAATACAGTGGGTGAATGAGAAAGATGGTCGATGTTTTTGTTTGGCAATACAGAAATGTAAAGACAGGTGTGGCGAAATGTTATGAGCTGATACATGGTGCTGAATGGGTCAAAGGCCGGATGCAATATTTGCCATAAAAGTTGTGTTCTTGGTTTTATTATGAAAATCCTGAACATTGCTGCGTAAGTGGCCCTTAAATGTGTCTGTGGGTAGTTTTAAATGCTAGGATATTTTTTGCTGTGTGTGTACGTGTTGTAAATACAGAACTTAGCTGCGGATGCGTCCCTTAATGTAAGTCTTGTAATATACAGGCTCAAAGTTGTGGCGTTTATGTTTAGTATGAAAATACAGAACATTGCTGCAGATGCCTCCATTAATGTGTGAGTGTCACCGTTGAAATACAGTGGGAGAATGAGAAAGATGGTCGATGATTTTGTTTGCCAATACATAAATGTAGAGACAGGTGTGGCGAAATGTTATGAGCTGATGTATGTTGCTGAATGGGTCAGAGGCTGGATACAATATTTGCCATCAAAGTTGTGTTGTTATTTTTAATATGAAAATCGTGAGCATTGCTGAGGATGCGGCCCTTGAATGTGTCTGTGGGTAATTTTAAATGCTGGGATTGATGTTGTTGTGTGTGTACGTCATGGTATGTAAACTATAGGAGTTTTGTTAAAAAAACATAACGTTTCCAGACGCCATTTTCTCCTTTACTGTAATTCGACTTGAACTGTCTACTCCAAGTGACCCTTAAAAATGGCATGAGGGGTTGAGGGTGAGTGAGGGTGAGGCTGAGGTGTTGAGTGTGAGTGAGGGTAAGAGTGAGGGTGAGTGAGGTGTTCAGTGTTAGTGAGGGTGAGGTATTGAGGGTGAGTGAGGGTAAGGGTGATTGAGGGATTGAGAGTTAGTGAGGGTGAGGGGTTGAGGGTTAGTGATGGTGAGGTGTTGAGGGTGAGTGAGGGTGAGGGTGAGTGAGGGTGAGGGGGAGGGGTTGAGGGTGAGTGAGGTGTTTAGGGTGAAGTGTTGAGGGTGTGGGTGAGGGGTTGAGGGTGAGGGAGGGTGAGTGAAGGTGAGTGGTTGAGGGTGAGTGGTTGGGGGTGAGGGTTTGAGGGTGAGGTGTTGAGGGTGAGTGAGGGTGAGATGTTGATGGTGAGTGAAGGTGAGGTGTTGGGTGAGGCATTGAGGGTGAGTGACTATAGGAGTTTTGTTAAAAATACATCACGTTTCCAGACGCCATTTTCTCCCTTACTGTAATTCGACTTGCACTGTCTGCTCCAAGTTACCCTTAAAAATGGCATGAGGGGTTGAGGGTGAGGGTGAGTGAGGGCGAGGCTGAGGTGTTGAGTGAATGAGGATGAGGGGTTGAGGGTGAGTGAGGGTGAGGGTAGGTGAGGGGTTGAGGTTGAGGGTGATTGAGGGTGAGCATGCCTCCATTAATGTGTGTGTGGCAACGTTAAAATACAGTGGGCGATTTAGAAAGATGGTAGATAATTTTGTTTGGCAATACATAAATGTAGAGACAGGTGTGGCGAAATGTTATGAGCTGATGTATTTGCCATCAAAGTTGTGTTGTTATTTTTAGTATAAAAATAAAGAGCATTGCTCAGGATGCGGGCCTTGAATGTTGCTGTGGGTAATTTTAAATGGTGGAATTGTTGTCGGTGTGTGTGTACGGCATGGTATGTAGACTATAGGAGTTTTGTTTAAAAAACATAAAGTTTCCAGACGCCATTTTCGAGCTTACTGTAATTCGACTTGAACTGTCTGATCCAAGATACCCTTAAAAATGGCATGAGGGGTTGAGGGTGAGGGTGAGTGAGGGTGAGGCTGAGGTGTTGAGTGTGAGTGAGGGTAAGAGTGAGGGTGAGTGAGGGGTTCAGTGTTAGTGAGGGTGAGGTATTGAGGGTGAGTGAGGGTAAGGTTGATTGAGGGATTGAGAGTTAGTGAGGGTGAGGGGTTGAGGGTTAGTGATGGTGAGGTGTTGAGGGTGAGTGAGGGTGAGGGTGAGTGATGGTGAGGGGGAGGGGTTGAGGGTGAGTGAGGTGTTTAGGGTGAAGTGTTGAGGGTGTGGGTGAGGGGTTGAGGGTGAGGGAGGGTGAGTGAGGATGAGTGGTTGAGGGTGAATGGTTGAGGGTGAGTGGTTGAGGGTGAGGGGTTGAGGGTGAGGTGTTGAGGGTGAGGGAGGGTGAGATGTTGATGGTGAGTGAAGGTAAGGTGTTGGGTGAGGCGTTGAGGGTGAGTGACTATAGGAGTTTTGTTAAAAAAACATCACGTTTCCAGACGCCATTTTCTCCATTACTGTAATTCGAATTGAACTGTCTGCTCTAAGTTACCCTTAAAAATGGCATGAGGGGTTGAGGGTGAGTGAGGGTGAGGGTGAGGCTGAGGTGTTGAGTGTGAGTGAGGGTGAGAGTGAGGGTGAGTGAGGGGTTGAGTGTTAGTGAGGGTGAAGTATTGAGGGTGAGTGGGGGTAAGGGTGATTGAGGGTTTGAGAGTTAGTGAGGGTGAGGGGTTGAGGGTTAGTGATGGTGAGGTTTTGAGGGTGAGTGAGGGTGAGTGATGGTGAGGGGGAGGGGTTGAGGGTGAGTGAGGTGTTTAGGGTGAAGTGTTGAGGGTGTGGGTGAGGGGTTGAGGGTGAGGGAGGGTGAGTGAGGATGAGTGGTTGAGGGTGAATGGTTGAGGGTGAGTGGTTGAGGGTGAGGGGTTGAGGGTGAGGTGTTGAGGGTGAGGGAGGGTGAGATGTTGATGGTGAGTGAAGGTGAGGTGTTGGGTGAGGCGTTGAGGGTGAGTGACTATAGGAGTTTTGTTAAAAAAACATCACGTTTCCAGACGCCATTTTCTCCATTACTGTAATTCGAATTGAACTGTCTGCTCTAAGTTACCCTTAAAAATGGCATGAGGGGTTGAGGGTGAGTGAGGGTGAGGGTGAGGCTGAGGTGTTGAGTGTGAGTGAGGGTGAGAGTGAGGGTGAGTGAGGGGTTGAGTGTTAGTGAGGGTGAAGTATTGAGGGTGAGTGGGGGTAAGGGTGATTGAGGGTTTGAGAGTTAGTGAGGGTGAGGGGTTGAGGGTGAGTGAGGGTGAGGGTAGGTGAGAGGTTCTGGGTGAGGGTGATTGAGGGTGAGCATGCCTCCATTAATGTGTGTGTGGCAACGTTCAAATACAGTGGGCGAATTAGAAAGATGGTAGATAATTGTGTTTGCCAATACATAAATGTAGAGACAGGTGTGGCGAAATGTTCTGAGCTGATGTATTTGCCATCAAAGTTGTGTTGTTATTTTTACTATAAAAATCGTGAGCATTGCTGAGGATGCGGCCCTTGAATGTGTCTGTGGGTAATTTTAAATGCTGGGATTGTTGTCGGTGTGTGTACGGCATGGTATGTAAAGTATAGGAGTTTTGTTCGAAAAACATAACGTTTTCAGACGCCATTTTCTCCCTTACTGTAATTCGTCTTGAACTGTCTGCTCCAAGTTACCCTTAAAAATAGCATGAGGGGTTGAGGGTGAGTGAGGGTGATGGTGAGTGAGGGTGAGGCTGCTGCGGATGCGTCCCTTAATGTGTGTGTATAAGAAATATGGTGGTTATCCAAAAGAAGGCAACATCGGAAATGTTTCACTGAAGGCAACATCGAAAATCTTTAGTCTGTACAAGCGTCGACGTAGAATAGGCCGATTTTACATACCACGCTGTAGAGGGAAGTTGTGAAATACTAGGCATGGTTATGTAAAGTAAATAAGTTTTGTTAAAAAAACATCACGTTTCTAATGTTAGTACTTTCGTTCAGTGGGAGTGTTTAAATTTAGTGAAAAAGCATCACGTTTCTAGTGTTAGTATTTTTTTTCAGTGGGTTTTTTTGGGGGGGGGGTTTGTTGTTGTTCTCGAGATAACACCCGGCTCGCAGTCCTTCCCTTGCCCCAAGGAAAAGTCACACTAGCTGATGTGCGCGAATTGGAAGTGTGAATGTTAGAATGTGTATGCAGATGGAGTTTCGACATTGGCGCGACAGTAGACTTCCCTGGGCAACTCCATTAAGCGCACATAAGAGTTCGCTCGGAACTGACAAAGAAAAAAGGGCATTTTTTTTTTTTATTTACGTTAGTGTAATTGAACTTCAACTGTCTGCTCGAAGTTACCCTTAAAAATGGAATATATAAAGCTTCTAAAGTATACAAAGTTTCACTTTTAAACATACAACTCTTGTAATATACAGGCTCAAAGTTGTGGCGTTTATGTTTAGTATGAAAATACTGAACATTGCTGTGGAGGCGTCCATGAATGGGTGTGTGGCAACGTTAAAATCCAGTGGGCGAATGAGAAAGATGGTCGATGATTTTGTTTGGCAATACATAAATGTAAAGACAGGTGTGGCGAAATGTTATGAGCTGATGCATGGTGCTGAATGGGTCAGAGGCCGGATGCAATATTTGACATAAAAGTTGTGTTATTGTTTTTATTATGAAAATCGTGAGCCTTGCTGCGTAAGCAGGCCTAAAATGTGTCTGTGGGTAGTTTGAAATGCTGGGATAGTTTTAGCTGTGTGTGTACGTGTTGTAAATACAGAACTTAGCTGCGGATGCGTTCCTTAATGTAAGTCTTGTAATATCCAGGATCAAAGTTGTGGCGTTTATGTTTAGTATGAAAATACTGAACATTGCTGCAGATGCCTCAATTAATGTGTGTGTGGCAAAGTTAAAATACAGTGGGCGAATGAGAAAGATGGTGTATGATTTTGTTTGCCAATATATAAATGTAGAGACAGGTATGGCGAAATGTTATGAACTGATGTATGTTGCTGAATGGGTCAGAGGCTGGATACAATATTTTCCATCAAAGTTGTGTTGTTATTTTTACTGTGAAAATAGTGAGCATTGCTGAGCATGCGGCCCTTGAATGTGTCTGTAGGTAATTTTAAATGCCGGGATTGTTGTCAGTGTGTGTGTACGGCATGGTATGTAAACTATAGGATTTTTTTTTAAAAAACATAACGTTTCCAGACGCCATTTTCTACCTTACTGTAATTCGACTTGAACTGTCTGCTCAAAGTTACACTTAAAAATGGCATGAGGGGTTGAAGGTGAGTGAGGGTGAGGGTGAGTGAGGGTGAGGCTGAGGTGTTGAGTGTGAGTGAGGGTGAGAGTGAGGGTGAGTGAGGGGTTGAGTGTTAGTGAGGGTAAGGTATTGAGGGTGATTGAGGGTAAGGGGGATTGAGGAGTTGAGAATTAGTGAGGGTGAGGGGTTGAGGGTTAGTGATGGTGAGGTGTTGAGGGTGAATGAGGGTGAGGGTGAGTGAGGGTGAGGGGCAGGGGTTGAGGGTTAGTGAGAGTGAGGGGTTGAGGGTTACTGATGGTGAGGTGTTGATGGTGAATGAGGGTGAGGGTGAGTGAGGGTGAGGGGGAGAGGTTGAGGGTTAGTGAGAGTGAGGGGTTGAGGGTTACTGATGGTGAGGTGTTGATGGTGAATGAGGGTGAGGGTGAGTGAGGGTGAGGGGGAGGTGTTGAGGGTTAGTAGGATTTTGTTTGTAAAAACATAACGTTTCCAGACGCCATTTTCTACCTTACTGTAATTCGACTTGAACTGTGTGCTCCAAGTTACACTTAAAAATGGCATGAGGGATTGAAGGTGAGTGAGGATGAGGGTGAGTGAGGGTGAGGCTGAGGTGTTGAGTGTGAGTGAGGGTGAGAGTGAGGGTGAGTGAGGGGTTGAGTGTTAGTGAGGGTGAGGTATTGAGGGTAAGTGAGGGTAAGGGGGATTGAGGAATTGAGAATTAGTGAGGGTGAGGGGTTGAGGGTTAGTGATGGTGAGGTGTTGAGGGTGAATGAGGGTGAGGGTGAGTGAGGGTGAGGGGCAGGGGTTGAGGGTTAGTGAGAGTGAGGGGTTGAGGGTTACTAATGGTGAGGTGTTGATGGTGAATGAGGGTGAGGGTGAGTGAGGGTGAGGAGGAGGGGTTGAGGGTTAGTGAGAGTGAGGGGTTGAGGGTTAGTGATGGTGAGGTGTTGATGGGGAGTGAGGATGAGGGTGAGTGAGGGTGAGATGTTGATGGTGAGTGAGGGTGAGGTGTTGGGTGAGTGAGGGTAAGGGTGATAGAGGGGTTGAGACTTAGGGTGAGTGAGGGGTTGAGTGTTAGTGAGGGTGAGGTATTGAGGGTGAGTGAGGGTAAGGGTGATAGAGGGGTTGAGAGTTAGTGAGGGTGAGGGGTTGAGGGTTAGTGATGGTGAGGTGTTGAGGGTGAATGAGGGTGAGGATGAGTGAGGGTGAGGGGGAGGAGTTGAGGGTGAGTGGTTGAGGGTGAGTGGTTGAGGGTGAGTGGTTGAGGGTGAGTGGTTGAGGGTGAGTGGTTGAGGGTGAGGGGTTGAGGGTGAGGTGTTGAGGGTGAGATGTTGATGGTGAGTGAGAGTGAGGTGTCAGGTGAGTGGTTGAGGGTGAGTGAGGGTGAGGGTAGGTGAGGTGTTGAGGGTGAGGGTCATTGAGGGTGAGCATGCCTCCATTAATGTGTGTGTGGGAACGTTAAAATACAGTGGGCAATTTAGAAAGATGGTAGATAATTTTGTTTGGCAATACATAAATCTAGAGACAGGTGTGGCGAAATGTTATGAGCTGATGTATTTGCCATCAAAGTTTTTCTTTTTTTTGTACTATAAAAATCGTGAGCATTGCTCATGATGCGGCCCTTGAATGTGTCTGTGGGTAATTTTAAATGCCGGGATTGTTGTCGGTGTGTGTGTACGGCATGGTATGTAAACTATAGCATTTTTTTTAAAAAAACATAACGTTTCCAGACGCCATTTTCTACCTTACTGTAATTCTACTTGAACTGTCTGCTCCAATTTACACTTAAAAATGGCATGAGGGGTTGAAGGTGAGTGAGGGTGAGGGTGAGTGAGGGTGAGGCTGAGGTGTTGAGTGTGAGTGAGGGTGAGAGTGAGGGTGAGTGAGGGGTTGAGTGTTAGTGAGGGTGAGGTATTGAGGGTGAGTGAGGGTAAGGGTGATTGAGGAGTTGAGAATTAGTGAGGGTGAGGGGTTGAGGGTTAGTGATGGTGAGGTGTTGAGGGTGAATGAGGGTGAGTGAGGGTGAGGCTGAGGTGTTGAGTGTGAGTGAGGGTGAGAGTGAGAGTGAGTGAGGGGTTGAGTGTTAGTGAGGGTGAGGTATTGAGGGTGAGTGAGGGTAAGGGTGATTGAGGAGTTGAGAATTAGTGAGGGTGAGGTGTTGAGGGTTAGTGATGGTGAGGTGTTGAGGGTGAATGAGGGTGAGGGTGAGTGAAGGTGAGGGGGAGGGGTTGAGGGTTAGTGAGAGTGAGGGGTTGAGGGTTACTGATGGGGAGGTGTTGATGGTGAATGAGGGTGAGGGTGAGTGAGGGTGAAGGGGAGGGGTTGAGGGTTAGTGAGAGTGAGGGGTTGAGGGTTAGTGATGGTGAGGTGTTGATGGGGAGTGAGGATAAGGGTGAGTGAGGGTGAGATGTTGATGGTGAGTGAGGGTGAGGTGTTGGGTGAGTGAGGGTAAGGGTGATAGAGGGGTTGAGAGTTAGTGAGGGTGAGGGGTTGAGGGTTAGTGATGGTGAGGTGTTGAGGGTGAGGATGAGTGAGGGTGAGGGGGAGGGGTTGAGGGTGAGTGGTTGAGGGTGAGTGGTTGAGGGTGAGGGGTTGAGGGTGAGGGGTTGAGGGTGAGTTGTTGAGGGTGAGATGTTGATGGTGAGTGAGAGTGAGGTGTTGGGTGAGTGGTTGAGGGTGAGTGAGGGTGAGGGTAGGTGAGGTGTTGAGGGTGAGGGTCATTGAGGGTGAGCATGGCTCCATTAATGTGTGTGTGGGAACGTTAAAATACAGTGGGCGATTTAGATAGATGGTAGATAATTTTCTTAGGCAATACATAAATCTAGAGACAGGTGTGGCGAAATGTTTTGAGCTGATGTATTTTGCATCAAAGTTGTGTTTTTTTTTTTACTATAAAAATCGTGAGCATTGCTGAGGATGCGGCCCTTTAATGTGGCTGTGGGTAATTTTAAATGATGGTATTGTTGTCGGTGTGTGTGTACGGCATGCTATGTAAAGTATAGGAGTTTTGTTCTAAAAAAACATAACGTTTCCAGACGCCATTTTCTCCCTTACTGTAATTCGTCTTGAAATGTGTGCTGCAATTTACCCTTCAAAAATAGCAAGAGGGGTTGAGGGTGAGTGAGGGTGAGGGTGAGTGAGGGTGAGGCTGCTGCGGATGGCTCCCTTAATATGTGTGTATAAGAAATATGGTGGTTATCCAAAAGAAGGCAACATCGGAAATGTTTCACTGAAGGCAACATAGAAAAGCTTTAGTCTGTACAAGCGTCGACGTAGAATAGGACGATTTTACATACCACGCTGTAGAGGGAAGTTGTGAAATACTAGGCATGGTTATGTAAAGAAAATAAGTATTGTTAAAAAAACTTCACGTTTCTAGTGTTAGTATTTGCGTTCAGTGGGATTGTTAAAGTTTAGCGAAAAAGTATCAAGTTTCTAGTGTAAGTATTTTCTTTCAGTGGATTTTTTTTGGGGGGGCGTTTGTTGTTGTTCTCGAGCTAACACCCGGCTCGCATCCTGCTGTTCTAAATTAGCACATCCCCAAAGGAACTTCACAAGTGATTACAATCTTGACGACGGCGCTTAAAGTAGTCTAGCATCCTGTAGTTTTGTTGACGAAAGCCTTGGAGTCTGTGGCCTGGCTTTGTGTTCATGTAAATTGTATTAAAGAATGGTCCCAGCAGGTCCGGCGTATTGTTGGGGGTTATGGCGGGTTGCGAGGACTGTTTAGTCACGTGGATGTGCTAGAGGCTCTGTGATGTCACGCTGTGTCGGAGGAGGGAAATAGTAGGCCCGTTGAATTGAACTGACTCTGTGTGTTTCATTTCGTTTATAAACATGTCAAAATATTACATTTTTTTTAGGTGCAATGCTATAGATACAAGCGCTATTTTTGGCGTAGCACGCTGTAGAGAGAGGGGTGGGAATAGTAGGCCTGCTGATTGGGGAATGTACAAGGCGATGTAGCTTGTAATGCGTCTGTCATTATTTTTTCTTTTTGTCGACGATTTCAGTTTCAAGTCTTTTTGTGTTCGGAGAGCCTGCTGGGTGCAGGGACAGAGAGGGGAGGTGCTGGCGTCTGGAGAGGGGGAGTTGAATTGCGAGCCTGGCTGTGTAGGGGAACAGAGGGGGGAGGTTCTGGCGTTTGTGGGTTGTAATCTTAACTGTTTTTTATGTGCAATGCTACGATGTAGCTTGTAATGCGTCTGTCATTATTTCTTTTTGTCGACGATTTCAGTTTCAAGTGTTTTTGTGTGCGGAGAGCCTGGCTGTGTGCAGAGACAGAGAGGGGAGGTGCTGGCGTCTGTAGAGGGGGAGTTGAATTGCGAGCCTGGCTGTGTACGGGAACAGAGGGGGGAGGTTCTGGCGTTTGTGGGTTGTAATCTTAACGGTTTTTTAGGTGCAATGCTACGATGTAGCTTGTAATGCGTCTGTCATTATTTCTTTTTGTCGACGATTTCAGTTTCAAGTGTTTTTGTGTCCGGAGAGCCTGGCTGTGTGCAGGGACAGAGAGGGGAGGTGCTGCCGTCTGGAGAGGGGGAGTTGAATTGCGAGCCTGGCTGTGTACGGGAACAGAGGGGGGAGGTTCTGGCGTTTGTGGGTTGTGGAAGAGATGTCGAAGGCTGTAGAAAAGTTTGTTAACAAATAAGTATGTTTCAGTGTCCCAAAAAATAGATTTGGGGAAGTTAGAGTTGAAGACGAAAATCATTTCTGCAGGGAAATAGATCTTGTTAATGGGAAGACTTTCGTGTGCCAAACAGTTTCACGGTGGTAGAGAAAATGGGGAGGGGGCGGATCCGGAGGTGCGTCGTGACACTCGTGAGGGGGAGTGGAGAAGGAGGGGGGAGTAGAGTAGGGGAGGCACGGCCTAACGGCCGTGCAATCAAAAAGTGAGGAGGCGGAGCTGGGGGAGGCTGTGACAGAGAGAGCAGGCAATGCAGGCGGCTGGGGGCTTGTGCACGCGCTTTGAAGCTCATTGCGCATGCGCATTGAGCTTAAATTTCTCGTGCACTGCAAGGAATCGCCACGATTCCTTGCAAGTTGGATAAAGAGTGGATAAGCCCCCATAGTCTCGCAAGCTCGATGCGCATGCGCATCGACAGGCGAGACCTAAAAAAGGATGACACATCAGATCTCACGCAGTGGGAGGCTTTGAAGAGTACTATAAGAGGAGAGATTATTAAAATAAGAGCCACCATGAATAAGGATTATAATAACAATCTTGAAAAGCTAAAAAGAGAGATTGCTGTACTAGAAGGGAAACACGTAATATCAAGGGATGCAACATCCATGAACGAAATAGTGAATAAGAAATACGAGTATAATAAAATTCTCAGCGACAGGGCAGGAATGTGGATAAGTCGGCAAAAAAGCACAAAGCTCTGTGAGTCCAACAAGGCTGGAAAGAGCCTAGCTGCATACTTAAAGTTTAAAATACAGAAGAACACAATTAAAAACCTAGTCAATTACAAAGGCTTAGCTCAATCTGACCCGGATAAAATTGCAGACATTTTTAAGGACTTCTACAGTACTATGTGCAGCAAAAATCAGGAGTTGGACGGTACAAAGTGCAAGACTATTTAAATGAATGCAAACTCCCCGCCCTTACAGCTAAAGAAAAGCTAGAAATCAATAGCCCAATTACCGCTTCAGAGGTCGAACGCTCCATTAAGCACCTCAAAACTGGGAAGGCTCCGGGGCCTGATGGGTTTAGTGCCAAATTTTACAAATGCTTCTCCTCACTACTGACTCTTCCACTTTTAAACCTGTTCCATGAATTCAGCAGCTAGGGCAAAGTTAATGGGACACTGGCAGAAGCCATTATAGCAGTAATCCCAAAAGAAGGGAAAGACCCAGCGCTCCCCAAAAACTATAGACCGATATCCCTAATTAACTTAGACTGTAAAATTTACGCAATGATTCTCGCCAAGCGCCTCCAAAATGTTTTACCCAAACTCATCCACCCCTCACAAGTTGTTTTAAAAAAAAATAGACTATCTAGTGACAACACCAGAATCCTAGCTCATGTACTGGAGAAAGCTAAACTTACTGACTCACCAACAGTGGCTATCATTCTGGATGCCGAAAAAGCTTTCGACAAAGTAGATGGGGCCTACCTGGATGCAATGTTGGATAAATTCAACATGGGGGAGAATTGTACGAGGATGGTAATGTCACTTTACTTTAACCCCTCGGCCAGAGTAAAAGCGGGAGGCTCACTCTCATCCTCCTTCAAATTAGAACAAGGAACAAGGCAAGTCTGTCCCCTTTCCACCTTTCCATTTCTGCTTGCTATTGAACCCTTCCTATACCATCCTAGGAACAATAGCCAGATTTCAGGGATTCAGTTAAATGACTACACAGGTAAGATTAATGCGTATGCTGACGACGTACTAGTGGTCTCTGAAAATGCCAAAGCTGCTATCCCTGCTCTCATGTCTTCAATAGAAAACTTCGCTGCAGTATCTGGGTACAAACTTAATAAAGACAAGACTGAAGTCAAACTCCTAAATAACCTTGGTGGTAAAGGAATTATGGGTTACTCGGGTCTCCTGTGGCAACCTGAGTGCTTCAAGTACTTGGGCCTGGACTTCACCGGAGACTTGATCACCACCCTCCAAGCCAACGAAAACTCATTTTACAAGAAAATCTCATCACAGCTAGATGGGTGGTCTCCTAAATATCTTTTGTGGTGGGGTAGGGCTGAGACATTAACAATGATGATGACTCCTCTTGTTAACTATCTAGCCAGCATGCTGCAATGACTTCCTCAAATGACTTCTTGAATAGAATCTATAAACTTTTTAATATGTTCCTTTGGCAAGGTAAGAAGCCCAGAATATGACAAAGCTCCAATTACCAAAAGAAAAAGGTGATCTGGGCCTTCCGAACTTTAGGAACTATCAGACAGCATATCTTTGCAAACAAGGTGCCAACTGGCTAATCACACAGACTGACTATGCCCCAGTCTGGTTAGACATAGAAAGGTCAATCATTAATGATATGCCTCTATCTGCCCTCCTTACCATGGATGTATCCCACCTCCCCCACTCAAAGTACATTCTGCTGAACACCAAGAGAGCCCTCTTATGGCTAGACCACCTCTCCAAACTAAAAGTCAACAAATCCAACAGGTCTGCTCTCTGGTGAAACCCAAGCCTGAAGATCAATGGTGAGATGCTCCACTGGGAACATTGGTCTCAAAAGGGCATAGATCTAGTCAAAGACCTCATTATAGGGGCCCTCCCATTGCCTTTTTCTACCCTCCAGGACTGGTATGAACTAAAACCGATGGACTTTTATAACTTCCTAAAACTAAAATCTCCTCTCGAAGCGCTCTATTAAACCCATTGACCAGACGATTGTCTCCAAGGTGTCACAACTACTAGAGTAGGGACACACCGTCTCTAAAATATATAACCTTCTTTCTCCCAAACCTCGTAAATCTCACCGAAAATGTGAAGTTAAATGGGAGTCTGAACCCAACTCCAACAACATCCCCTATGATTTGGATAAAATACATATCACAGCATTTTCAAATAAAATATCTCCAATACTGTCGCAAACCAAACTTATGTTAATAAACAGGACATACTGGACACACGAGAACATTTTTAAACTCAATCTAAGTGAGAGCCCGACATGCTGGAACCTTAAAACCAACGTGGGTAACCTCTCCGCCATGCTCTTCTCTTGCCCTACCTTACAAACATACTGGGCAAGGTTTACGATTGTATAAGTAATACCTTTAACATAACCCCTCCAAGGGAATTTTCATACATTATACTAGGTGCCCTGGACCCTAAAGTCGAAAATGTAAATGACAGGTACCTTCTAGACATCATGCTCACCTTAGCCTGCAAAATTGTATTGTGTAAGTGAAAAAACAACAATGATGTGTCCTTTAGAATGTGGCAAGAATAGCTATCTTCCCTAAGAGGAGCGGACAATGCCGCACTCCATACTTCTCCATGGCGTAAAACCCACAGGAAACTCCGGAAGTCCCTTGATGCCTCATCATTCTCATACGACGCACCGTGAAAATCTCCAGAACTGTATTGTAACTCGTGCCTCTATAAATGCGTAATATGTAAATACTTGACACACTTGTGCTACATTCTGCACTGTATATTCCCGTGTACAACCGTGGTGAACTGTGCAGGCTCTTTCTCCTCCATGTCTCCTACGACATAAATGCGAAAATCTTGGCTGGGCACTTGAGCAATTTATAATTTATAATTTATAGTTTATAATTTATAACTTATAGTTTATAGGTTCTATTTATTTACTTACGTTGTCTTTGTATCTACTTTCCCTGTTTGATTGATTTATTATTCTTGTTCTTATTCTTATCATTATTATCACCATGATTGTTCTTATTATTTGTTATCTCTTATAACTCAATAAAAATGATTAAAAAAATAAATAAATAAGTGCAGGGGCTCAAAAGTTTGGTTAGGAGGCCCCTGAAACTGCCAAATTCCACAACACCAAGGCCGCCTGTCCTGATTCCATCCCAGACCTTCTCCTCCCCCCACCCCACACTGCCTGTTTCTGAATCTCAATCTCGTGGGTTCCCTGCTTTCTCTCTTTCTCACTGTTTCCTATTGTTTTCTTCATCCTGTCTTTTACCTTTCATGTCTTTCTGGGCCAAGGTCTGATGATGAAAAATAGGTGCCAGTTTTCCACCCAAAAAATCAAAACCAGAAGTGGATGTAAAGTAGCAACCCTCTCCTAGGTTTGGGTGTAAGGATACCACAGGACTCCAAGTCATCAGAAAAACCTTTAGCAAGTTCTTATCATTTAACAAAGCATTCTGGGAGTTGTGGTCCTGGTTCACCTTGATTGACCCACTTTAACTACATTTTCATGTTTATAGAGATGCGTAGAGGAACTAATTGGCTGGACTAAGGCGTCCCTGATGATGTGGAGCCATGTGGTACCCTTTACTATGTCATATGTGAGAAATTGGTGGTAATCAGAAAAAAAAACTTGCATTGTATTCACAAAGTGGCTTACTCCAATAACTGTGTGAAGAACTATTAAGTTTCTCAGGTGTCTGCGTATCTCATCCAGTCCAGGTATTTGCTTTCCATTATGGAACATGTAGAATTGTCTACCCAATTATAAATTCAGAAGTACAAGTACCAGAATGCAAAAAGAAAACAAGCATTGGAATAGCCAATAGGTCTTGCCTTTGGGATCTTATAAGTGTTTGGCTAGAGCTATTGGTTTTGCCAATGTTTGTAATGGCAGCGGGGCATAATAGTTTGAAATTAGTATAATATAATATATATAGAAGCATTGATATCAGTGATAGAGAACGCACGTTTGAAGTAAGATGTTGTGAGTATAGGGGGTTAGAAATAAACATGTGAGAAAGAGAGATGGAGTTAGTATGAGGGGTGAGTAATTGATTATAACGAATTATACCCAGAGGAAGGATAAAGAGTTGTAGAGAAAGAGTAGTAAGAGAGAGAGAATGAATTTGAAATTGTGTATATGTATGTGCTTGAGAGAGAGATAGAGGAAGTGAAAGAGGGAATGACAGAATCAGAAGGTGGAATAGATAGTGTGTGTTATGATAATAGCGGCTTTATGAGATAATAAAATAATGATAGTATTAGTCCTTGTAATAGAGAGAGAAGGCACAAAGAGACAGGAAACAGATTTCAGAGCACAAAAAGACATTATGCAGAAAGACACACGTAGAGGTACAGGGGCATGAAGACATAGGGCCGTAGAGAAAGGGGCCATAAACATGTAGGCTAAAGGGACAGAAGCTTTAGAGAATTAGATAAGGAATACAGAAAAAGATTCTTGGAGCATAGACAAGTGAACAGAAACAAAGGGAACAGAGGGATGTGCAGCATAGAGAGAGTATATATTGAGTGAAATGGGATTCAGAGAGGGTTAGAGACACATGGAGAGATAATTGTGCTTTGAGAGGCAGAGTGAAAAGTGAGAGACAATGTATCAAAATAGAGAAAGAGAGATTAGTAATAGAAACAGGTAGAGACACATGGAGAGAGAATTTAGAGGCATAGTGAAAAGAGAGATAAGGTACAGAGGGAGAGAGATGAGTTATAGAAACAGGGAAAGGCATACCTAAATGAGTTAACTGACACAATGGTTTTGTGTTTGTATGAGTTGGGGGTGAAGCTGAGAAAGGGAGGGCGGTACAAAAGAGTGCAGGAGAGTGAGAGAGTTGCAGAAAAATGCCTTGATAGATAACTTTTCTTGCAATCCGTTATTTTGGCAAAAGAACCGCCGAAGGTCAAAACAAAGGAGCAGTGGTTAAGCGGGCAGGTACGGCTAGTAAACGGGGCTGTGATGGGGACAGAGACACCTTCAGATTCATGGTTTCTTGAAAACGAAGTACCGGAATGTAAAAAAGGTTTAATGTCTTTGTGACTTAGTGTCAAAGAGCATGTCAAACTACAGAACACACAAGAAAGGGGGAACAGGGCGAGGCTGTGCATTGACCTCAGTGATTTCTTCTCATATCTGCTTGACTGGGACGGTTTTGTGTTTTAACTTACATGTGTAAGCAATGCATGCCTGCCATGAAGGCAGACCCTGCGGGATGTTTCCATGGTATGTGCGCTCGCATCAGTGCTGGGGCAATTTGCTTTCCCTGTGAGTGGGGTGGGGGCGGGGCACAAAAAAGCATAGCGATGAAAGAAAACAATCTTACAATATTTTTTTATAATTTGAAAAGAAATATGTGACTTCTGGGACTGAATCTGTGTAACAAGCTGCAGAAAAAAATCATATTTATTGTTTCTTTTAAACTGGCATTTTTATTACAAACACATGGCACAAAACGAGGGGTGAGGAGAGAAACTTCTGCGAGATGAAAGTTGAGCTAATATGTTCTGGAGGGGGCTCGGCCAAATTGCTTTGTTCTTTTTATAAAAAATGGCACATGGGGAGCAGTCACTTCTAAACCATTTATTTCTCTTAAAAAGTCTGTTTTTGGAGTACCCTTTGATAGAGAGCAGGGGGCGAGACCGCTTTTGTGTTGCTGAAGTGGGGGAAATATCAGGATGGCTAATGAGTTAGCACCAGGCAGTTTGATGTGCTGAGGTGGAAGTGTGTCAACGTTATAGTTGCAAGTTTAAATGTTAGCCATGCTAGCGGGGGTTTGCTGTACTGGTCTGTATGACGCATCAGGGGCTCCGCAAAGCTGTCTCGAGCACCCACCCTCAACAAGAATGGGAAAGGACATTGTGGTACTTGAGAAATAGTACGACCTCTGCATTTCTGTTAAGGCATTTCGACGCAGCTGCTTACATTCAGGGTCGGCCTTTAGCACGTGCAGCTGGGCACGAGTATCATTGCAAGTTTACTTCACAGACTTGTAAAACAAGGTTTCAGACGGGACGAGACTCGCACAGCGTTTACCTTGCGGGGGCGAGCAGCTGTGCCATCTGCTTCCAGATAGCGATAATTGGAAACAGATGGCGCCGCTGCTCGCTCCCGCAAGGTAAACGCCGTACATGTACGAGGGCTTATTGGAAACAGTGCAGAACATGCACGAGTTTCCAATAAAGCCCGGAGTGATTCCAAGAGGTCACTTCAAAGCAGCGCTTGCGCACTGCGTAGGCGAGACCTAAACGTGCCCTGCAAGAGCTACTCAGGCATGGATGGACATGGAAAACTTGAGAGCTTTGTGTGAGGTATCCATGACATCCATGGATGTCATTTAGGGGCTTGCAGCTGCGACCCCCGGCACTGCCTTTGCGACCCCTGGACTCCGAGGTGGCAACATCAGTGCCAGGAACACAGACACAGGGCAGCTCATCCTTATTGGGGCTCCACTTTCGTTGTTTTTAGTCAATTTCTTAAATGACACTAATAGTAAATAATTTGATATTGTTCACTATTAGTAAATACTATATTATTCAGTATTAGTGTAATAAAAAATGGAGTGCAATTAACTGGAATATTACCTGAGGTGGCTGCTGAGGTAGGTAAAATATGTTTTTAGGTTTAACCTCTTCCGTGCGTCTGATGGCCCCTGGCCTGGGCGTAAAAGTCAGAGGGCTGGAGGCCGTCCGATTTGCACATGCGTAGAGTTTGTCCGCACAGCGGGGAAATGTGGGCCGCAGCGAAGCAGTTAAATCTGTTTATTTGGTAAAGACAAAATGCAATAAACAATACAATGCCCTCTGTTGGGAGCCCAGTGAGTGTGCAAGACAATGAGGCATACAATGAAACCGAAAATAAAATCCCAACTCTCCCCTCCTCCCATCTCTCCATCCCATTTCGTGCCACCCTCCCCACCGCCCCACAGGTCACCAGAGGGAAAGGCCAGGGCTGTCGCGGGGAGCCTCAAGTTGATGAGGGTTGGGCTGGAGTCTGTAATAGCGCAGGGAGTCAAAATAAACACAAGTATCTGGGGCAAGTGAGTCCCCAGAAATCGGAGCTCAGCAGTGTTATGAAAGGGTGCCACAATTACACTAAGGAAGCCCTGTCTCCCTGAAGTGAAAGTTAAATGCATTCCGTGCCCAACACATGCCACAACCTGTGTAACCCCCGTTGAAACGAGGGAGCCTCTGCGTGACTGGGAAATTTTAGCGTATTGGGCAGGCACCGGGAGAACATACTCTGGGAAGTGTGGTATTTGTGTGCTAAAATGTTTATCAACTTCATCAAGGATCTGTTCCCAATATGACGTAAGCGTTGGACATTCCCACAGCAGGTGTGTCAGTGTGTCCTCTGACCAGCAGCCTCTACAGCACCCTGGGGAGCAACCGGGGTCGCCCTCGTGATGTCTGGAGGGAGTAAGATACCAATATGTTGCTATCTTGGTGGCAGTTTCTATGCTGGAGATGTTGAGTGTCGTCTGTCTAGCCCGGTAGAACATGTCCCCCCATTCCGTCTGTGATAGTGTTCGCCCCAATTCTGCCTCCCAGCGCCTCTGTCCTGCGGATTTAACCAACTGTTCCGGAGGCCACAAGAGATGGTAAAGCTCTGTGGTGAGACGTTTGCTTGACTGTTTGGTGAGTAACCACTTCTCGTAATGGGTGAGCAGTCTCTCCGACCCTCGCGCGTCGAGGACGGCATCACCCAGTGGCGTATCTGCTGTTAGTGATATCGCTCAGTTTCCGGCAATGCAAAGTCAGAGCGGAAGTCCTCAAAGAACAAGGGGCCCTCCACATAAAAGAAGTGGCCAATTGATCTGTGCCCTTCTCCATCCCAGTGTTTGAAGGCTACCAGGTCGAGACCCGGAGTAAAGTCGGGATTATTGGTTATGGGCTTGATTGGTGTAGCTGTCGCATCCCAGGCCTTTACGGTTGCCCGCGCGACCGGTGACCTGTAAAGCTCCGAGGTGGGATGGATTTTACAAATAAAAGGAATCTTTCACAGGGACCGGCCCGCCAAGGCGCGTTCCATGAATAGCCAGTGCTTTTCGGACTCACCTTGGGACCACTCGAAAAGAGCCTGCAGGCCGCCCTCCCCTGGGGGATAGCTCAAGTCCTTATCCGTCCTGGGTTTTTTATTTGCCCAGACGAAAGAGAGGAACTATTTTTGAAGTTGTTTCAAAGTGCCAGGGGGGCTCCACAGGCAATGTTTGGAAGAGCTATATTATTTTCGGAAGCACACTCATTTTGAGTGCCACCGCCCTGCCCAGCTGAGAAAGGCCAAATGGTCACCAGCGATGTAGATCCCGGGGGTCTGTGTCAAGAGATGGGTGTAATTTAAAGTGACTGTATCTTGAATTGAGGTCACCAGCTTTATACCCAAGTACGGTATAGATTTCTGGTCCCACTGAATGGATATATCGGCTTGAGAGCGTCCTTAGTGGGCAGCAGTAAAGAGAACCTCAGGGCTTATGACTTGGACACATTAACCCGAAAGCCCGAGGCAGCGGCAAACATCTCTAGTTTTGTGAGAAAGGCCGGTATTGATGTCATGGGAGCCTCAAGTGTAGCAATGACATCGTCCGCATATGAGCTTATGGTATGGCTCTCTCCCCAAAACGAGACCCCGATGATATGTTGGTTCTCCCGCACCCTCTGAGCTAAAAGCTCCATAATCAGGGCAAACAGCAATGGAGAGGGCGGGCAGCCCTGTCTCGTTCCCCGTGCTATCGGGAAACGCTCTGAGGTGAATCCGTTTACCTGGATTGTGTCTGAGGGGCGGCTATAGCTACTAAACACCCATTCACTGAAGTGATTCCCCACCCCAAACCGCTCCAGAGTGGCCTCCAGGAATGGCCAGTGCACCCTGTTGCACCTTTTTTCAGAGTAGACAGACAACATCACCCACTTCTCTGACTGGTGGTGGGCTTTGTCTAGGAGGTGGAGTAATCTCGGTGTATTGTCGCCACATTGTCTAGTCACCACAAACTCCACTTGATCCAGGTCTTTCAAGCCCAGCATCAGCTGTCCCAATCTAGCAGCCAGGATTCCTGTAAATAACTTTAGATCGATGTTCAACAGGGATATTGACCGGTAGGAAGCGCAATACCAGCTATCCTTACCGGGCTTAGGGAGGACAACAACCGAAGCAAGGAGCATCATGGGTGGGATATAAGCGGTGTCCTCAATTGCGTTAAAGAGTCGAGTTAGTATCGGGGCTAGAATGGTGCAAAAGGTTTTGTAGAAAATAGAAGTGAACCATCCGGGCCGGAGATTTAAGGCGTTTGAGTGGAGCTGTGGCAGAGATCACTTCCTCAATGTGGATTGGGCTATCTAAGGTGGAAGCCTGATCAGGGGTCAGGCGGAAGTGAGTTATTCCCTGGAAATAATTTAGGGGATCCCGCTCTTGCATTTGCTGAGCGGTGTACAGCTCAGCCTAAAAGTCTCTAAACACACAGGAGATGGACACATCTCAGGTATGCTCGGAGCCATGAGCATCACATACCTTTTGGACCGTAGCCGCCGGACCCTGAGCACGCAGTTTGTTGACTAGCAGCTGCCCGCATCTATCCCCTCCGGTGTAGAACGAGTGCTTCAGTCATAGAGCAGCGTATTCCGCCCTATCAAGATACAGGCTAGCTAGCTGGGAACGCACTGCCTTTAACTGCCTCCACACCCAAGGTGCCCTGGTCAGCTTGTGTATTCCTTCAAATTCTAGCATTTGTTTGGAGAGCTCATCTCTCTTTTCTCTGTGAATCTTATTGTCCGCCTAGGACGTAGCAACGTAGTCACCCCTTGCCACTAGATTGAGCGTTTCCCATAGGGACACTATGGAAGTAACCTGAGTGTCATTGAAAGATAGGAAGGCCTCCATTGTCATGGTCAAGCGCAGTACCACCTAGGTGCAGTGGAGAAGGGCATTCCCCAGGCGCCAGGAATATGGTAGTCTGACTGAGGGGGGATCACCAGCGTCAGGGTCAATGCTGCGTGATCTGAGAGCGGGCGGGGCTCGAAGTCTGAGTTGCACGCCAGCGAGAGCAGGGATTGGGAACCTTTAAAATAGTCTATTCTGGTGTAAGTCTTATGGGCGTGGAAATATAATGTGCAGTCCATTGTGTGGGGATGAAGGGTGTGCCAGATATCGACTAACCCCAGATCCTGCAGCCATTCTTTCCTACATTCAGACAGAGCCCCATCTGTCCTCACCTCTGGGCTGAGCGGTCAAGTTAGTTTTTAAGTCGCTCCCTATAAGTATCTGCCGGTCTGGGGAGGCCGCCAGGTCTGTAACCGCTCTGCGGAGAAACGCCTCCTGGCCCTCGGGTGCGTAAATAGTGGCTAGTTTGAAAGCATGCTTGCCTATAGATATAGAGAAGGCCAATAGCTCTCCCTTAATCTCGGATACCCTTGCTCCCACCACCCCCTTGAAATTGCGAAAGATAAGGATGGCTACTCCAGCCTTTTTGGAAGGAAATGAAGAAAAATATTGCTGTGGAAAATCCTTAGAGCGGAGTCTGTGGGTGTCGCTGGGGAGGAGATGAGTCTCCTGAAGTAAGCAAATATGTGCGCTTGAGTTCTCAAGATGGCCCTTCTCTTAATTGGATTGTTAAGCCCTTTTACATTCAGGGCTAACATCTTAATGCTTGCTGGCATGTGGGTCGGGATCAGGATATACTGCTAGAATAAGGCATCAGCATGTGTCCAAATCTCTTCATGTAGGTGAGCACACAAGATCGAGGGATGGGACCAGAATGGGGCAGGCGCAGTTATGCAGAGCCGGTAGTGCAAACGGATAGGGGAGAAGATCCACCCAAAAAAAAAGAAAAACCCCAACAGGAAAACTGTAGGAATATAAGAAAAATTCATTTAACTATCAAATGTCCAGAGTTTACAACTCCTAGAAAATAAATTGCAGGGTGTGAGAAGGTGGCCTGATATGCAGTGTTCACTATTCTAGTGAACACTATGTATCAGTCCAGCAACCCTTATTGATGATTGTTTGTAAGTCAACCTTATAGACCAGCTATCCTAGTAGCATGGATACAAGCAGTCTAAGGCTAAAGACTCGAGAGGGCGTGTTAAGCCAGCTGTTTACCACACATATACCCCTTGAATACCCAGTGAAAGGACACCAATCAAGTGTTATGAAAATAAACAAGATATTTATTAAGAATCACAACAGCCCTGTACTCTTTATGAGGACAGGGTACTAAGCACAAAACAAAACTCTTACGAAAATACTTAAGTTAGCACAGTATATACAAATGCCCGAGGGGCACGGAAAACCATATACTCTGAAAGTGGAATGCGAAATTACTAGCAGGTAAGTACAGTACTAATAGGCTTAGGAATCGCTAGGACTTGACTATAGAATCTTCAGATTACTTCTAGGAGGCCTAGGGGACTCGGGTGCAGAGTGTGCACTCTCACGCGTGATGCGGGACAAAGTCTATGGTAGCTAGTAATGACAAAGTTAGTGTTCTCGGGCGAACCCGACCTGGTAGGAGGAAAACGAAAGTGGATCCTGACCCTTGGATAGTGAGGCTATGCTGGGGCACCGAAATGCCGAAGTTACCTAGCCCAGGGGCTGCAGCTGCATAGGTCTCAAAAGACGTCGGGAATCCTCGTAGACGGACCAGGAGCCTGGAAGAAAGAAGTTGCTGGCAGGCGACCAGTGAAGAAAGTTCGATGGATCCAAGCCTGGATCGAAGGAAGATGACACCTGAAAGCAGAGGGGACCAAGTTCGAGACTACTAGCCAGTAGTCAGGTGGCACCAGGAGGGCACCGGATGGTAGTCACCTCGACTAGGTGAGTGGGTGACGCTGTGCTCGCAGATCTCACGGACCAGGAGGCGTTGTCGGCGACCAGGATGGAGGAGCGAGCTGTCCCACGATGGATGAAGCTGTCGGCGTCGCTGGACCCAGGATTGGGCAACAAAGCCTTGGCAAATTCAAGCCCACGCGGTGGACTCAAAATGGCGTCTGGAGTGGACCAGGAGGGTCCGGGGTAGGCATGGGCGGAAAATCCGTTCCGCTCGCGGATTTTGCGGATTTTCGGGAAATCCGCAATCCGCGAGATTTGCGAATCTCCCGCAAAATCCGCAAATCCGCGAGCAGCGGATTTTGCTCGCACTGCTCGCACTGTTCGCGTGAGTTCGCGCCCCGCGAATAAGTGCAAAATTGCAGAAATACGATTTTAGCAAAACTGAAAGTAACTACTTACCAGGTTCAAAAGTTCAGGCTCATCATTAGTAGCCATTTCCTGTAGTGCTTCCTGAGGGGCCCATCCAGAGTTCAGTTGCCAGTTGAAACTATTATGTGACCCTGCTCTGAACCTCAGAATAGTTACACATATGCCACAAAGGTCCTGAATTACAGCTAAGGGAGACAAGCAGGAGCCAGGCTGGAAGTTAAAATCCATTAATCAGCCCCTAATTCATTATTGTCAGTTGGGGCAGGGCAGGTGTTGTAACTAATTTTGCAACAATGAAAGCACTTAGCAAGTGCAAAAGATCACTAATCAGGGCGCACTAAGGAAGCAGGTGCCAGCTAAAAAAATATTCTGTGACACATTAATCAGCCCCAAATTAATTCAGGTCACTTGAGGCAGGGAAGGTGTGCTTTGCTTTGCCGAAAATAATGTACACTGGACAACCAGAGGGTGTGGTGATGAAACAGAGGGTGGCATGGGTGGGCCAGAGGGTGGCATGAGTAGTCAGAGAGTGGCAGTGGTGACAGAGAGTGGCAGTGATGAAGAAGAGTGTCCCAAACAGGCTGGACACGTAGAAACAACAAGTTCGCGAAACTTGCGACCCGACAGGTAAGTTCGCAATTTGCGAAAGTGTACAAAACCCTCGCGAACTGGCAGAAACACGGGCGAACACAAAAAAAAAAAAATCCGCAAATTCGCGGGAATTCGCGGATTTTGCGGATTGCGAATCTGCAAATCCGCAAAATTCGCGAATGCGAGATCCGCAAAATTCGCTCATGCTTAGTCCGGGGTGCCTCTCTTGAAGAAGGAAGCAAGGGCCAGTCTGGAGCAACCAGACCAGCAGCAGTGATGTCGTCGGGCGTCGTGAAGAAGGCCACAAGCCAGCCGGCTAGTAGCCACACAGCGCGGTGAGCACGCAAAAGCAGAAGGGCCCCACGCAGATCGTGGAGATGCTGGAGGGCTGATCTTCGGTGCTGGAGCTGCTCAGGGTTGGGGCTTCTCGTACCCCAAAGCACTCACCAGTGGAGCACACGGTGAGCTTGTTGCAAAGAAGTCGTGCAGTCTTGGCGATCGTCGGTCCCTCGAGGTCTCGTCGCACTCACGGTTCTCAGCTTTGCTGTAGAGGTGAGTAGAGGTCAGAGGTGCCAGGGAAGCCGGGTCTCGTCGAGCTGGGTCGTCGGATTCGTGAAGAAGGACTTGCAGCAGACCGCAGTGTTCTTAGGATGGTGCCTGCGGATGCAGAGTGACTACTCCTTAGCCACAAGGGAGAATCTTGAAGAAGGAAATCTTGATGTCTTTCGCAGAAAGTCGGGTCTTGATTCCAAAGATGATCTAATTTGAACAGGGGGCCCGCTCCTATCTTTATACTAAAAAAGGGGGCTGACCCGGTGACTAGGTCCTGCCTATGGGTGGGACTAGGAGGGGGGTGGTTACACCCCTCTGCCATGCCGGACTTTCCCCAGGCCAGGGGCTGGTGTGCCCCTGGAACTGGTTCTGACCGGCCTATGCGTAGTGAGCACCGGGGTGTCACTCAGCAGTTACCTTCCTGTAAAGCCCTGCCTACCCAGGATACACAAAACCATGTCTGGGACGGTGCTAGCACCGCCCCTGACAGGAAACCCTTTGTCCAGGCTCCCCTCGCTGGAAGGACTCCCAGCTGCAGGGGGTCAGACTCGTGTCTGTGGTGGCAGCATCCATTTTGTGGAGCTGAGGCTTCGTTTAACTTTAACCGGGGTTCACAGTTACATACATGTCGTGTCCCTCTAGAAGGGTGGAATGCTAACCCCGTCGCCAGAATTGGCGAGGGGTTAGTATTCCAATTCGTATGACACCTTACTCGACATGTTTTGATAAAGCAATACCAAAGATAGCATTTAACCGCAAGGATTATAATGCACTTAAGAGTATATGGTATGCGATATCATGGAACAGCTATTAGGACTTGGTTCCGCAAGCTGCAGACAGGCTCAGCTCATGCCAGAGCACCATCTCACACGATTCCAAGCACTCTGCCTTCAGGATTGCCAAGGCCTGCCATAGGAGTGACTGATAGGAATCTGTGTGTCCATTTTTAGGGTTAGATATAGGTATACTATATCTATAGCAAAGGGTGATTACACGACTTTGCCCCAGCTGTCATGCAGCCAGTTGTGTCAAATTTAGGAGGCCAGCCAGGGGTGGCATAATACATGCTTCAGCCCCTGGTAGGCCCTGGGTACACCTATGCCCTGAGTTACAGGGTCTGATAAGGTGGCCCAGTACCAATTGGTAAATGCACCTAGGGTACACGTTGTAATTTAGAGAGAGAACAGCCAGGCTGTGGGTCTGATTGGCAGGCCCACAGCCAGAGAAAGTCGTAAACCAGTGAAACAAAAGCAAAAAATCTGGGTGATCATAGGATTGCAGACCCTACTCTCCTACATGACCCCCCCAAACTTTGGGACAATAAGCTAACCTTGACCAGGTGAGTCTTCTTGTTCTAAGTGGAAATATCTGGAGAGCCCATCGGCATTGCCATGATCAGTACCAGGTCTATGTTCCACTGTAAAGTCCATCCCCTGTAGGGAAATGGACCACCTAAGCAGTTTGGGGTTTTCACCCTTCATCTGATTTAGCCACAAGAGGGGCTTATGGTCGGTCTGAATCTTGAAGTGAGTGCCAAACAAGTATGGCCTCAGCTTCTTCAGGGCCCAAACCACAGCAAAGGCCTCCCTCTCAATAGCTGACCAATTCTTCTCTCTGGGGGTCAGCCTTCTGCTTATAAAAGCAATGGGCTGGTCTTGACCATCAAAATTCAGTTGAGATAGAACAGCTCCCACACCCAACTCAGAAGCATCTGTTTGGACAATGAATGGTTTGGATGCCAATACCCAGCTGTCAGGTCAAATGGGCTTAAGTAGTTGGCAGAAGCCAATCTATCTATAAGCTCATCTGCCCTTGGTATTGGGTGGGCATCAGTCTTAGTGACTGCATTGAGACCCCTGTAGTCTACGCAGAACCTCATCTCTTTCTTACCACCCTGGGTGTGAGGTTTTGGCACTAGAACTACTGGACTAGCCCAAGGGCTATCTGAGGGTTCAATGACTCCCAACTCCAACATTTTCTGCACTTCAGTTTTTATGCAGTCTCTAACATGATCAGGCTGCCTGTAGATTTTACTCTTAACTGGCAGACTGTCACCAGTGTCAACCTCATGGGTACACCAATTGGTCTGACTGGGTGTCAGAGAAAACATATGTCTGAAAGACTGAAGAACCTGTTTACAGTCTTTCTGCTGATGCTCAGAGAGGCTGCCACAAAAGACAACACCATCTACTGACCCATCATCAGGATTCTGAGTGAGCAGGTCTGGGAGAGGGTCACTCTCTTCCTCCTGTCCCTCATCTATGGCCATGAGCAAGCTCATGTCCTTCCTGTCGACATATGCTTTGAGCCTGTTGACATGGAGCACCCTGTGGGGGCTCCTGGGAGTTCCAAGGTCCACCAGGTAGGTGACCTCTCCCTTTTGCTCAAGAATTGTGTGGGGCCCAGACCATTTGTCTTTGAGTGCTGCTGGGGCCACTGGCTCCAACACCCACACCTTCTGTCCAGGCTGGTAAACAGTCAGGACAGCCTTTTGGTCATGCCAAGCTTTTTGAAGTTCTTGACTGGCCTTAAGGTTTTCAGATGCCTTCTCCATATACTCAGCCATCCTGGAGCGGAGACCAAGTACATAGTCCACTATGTTGGTTGCAGGCTTTTTGAGAGGTCTCTCCCATCCTTCCTTCACCAAACACAGGGGGCCTCTCACAGGATGCCCATACAAAAGTTCAAAAGGGCTGTAGCCAACCCCCTTTTGTGGGACCTCTCTGTAAGCAAACAGAAGGCAGGGAATCAGGACATCCCATCTACGCCTGAGCTTTTCAGGTAGTCCATGAATCATCCCTTTTAGGGTCCTGTTGAACCTTTCAACAAGCCCATTGCATTGTGGATGATAGGGTGTAGTGAATTTGTAGTTGACACCACACTCCTTCCACATAGCAGTTAAGTAGCTTGACATGAAGTTTGCACCTCTGTCAGAGACAACCTCCTTAGGGAAGCCCACTCTGGAGAACACTCCAACTAGGGCTCTTGCGACTCCAGGTGCTGTAGTGGTCCTAAGTGGAATAGCTTCAGGATACCTGGTGGCATGATCCACTACCACCAGTATAAACTTGTGCCCTGATGCTGTCTGGGGTTCCATTGGACCAACAATGTCAATCCCCACTCTTTCAAAGGGCACCCCCACCACAGGCATTGGTATAAGGGGGGCCTTTGTTGTGCCACCTGACTTACCACTGGCTTGGCAAGTGACACAGGAGTGACAAAACTCCTTGGTATCCTCATTCATGTGAGGCCAGTGAAAGTGTGAGACAAGCCTGTCCCAAGTCTTTGTCTGGCCTAAGTGACCTGCTAAGGGAATCTCATGGGCCAAGGTAAGGAGGAAACCTCTCTGAGACAAGGGTACAACCAGCCTCCTGGTCATGCCAGGCTTGGGGTCTCTTGCTTCAGTGTACAGGAGTCCATCTTTCCCGTATACCTTGTGGGTACCTGTGGCGTTCCCAGCAGCCTCAGCAGCAGCCTGCTGTCTGAGGGGTTCAAGAGAAGGGCAGTCTAACTGGTCCTTCCCCAGGTCTTCCCTTGAGGGTCCCCCTGAACCCAAGAATTCAACTTGATCAAGTTCAAACTCTCTAGGCTCAGTTTCCCTCAATTCCTGTAGGTCAGCCTCCTCTGAGACTTGATCCACAACCTGGGGCAAGGGGGAAGGCACAGCCTTAACCCTACTGCTCTTTTTCTTGGAAGGTGTCTGGTCCATTGTTCCAGGATCCAGCACCTGTTCAGTGGGGCATTTCCTGACCTGTGACCTGGTCACAGCAAACACATGTGCTGGCAAGCCTAACATTTCCATGTGAGTCCTCTGCTCCACTTCTGACCATTGTGATGACTCCAAATCATTGCCCAACAAACAATCCACTGGGAGGTCTGAACTAACTACAACCTTCTTTTGGCCAGTTACCCCTCCCCAGGAGAAAGCTACAATTGCCATACTGTGATTGGTAGTGACATTGCTTGCATTGGTCACCAGGAAATCTGTACCTGGCATGATCTGTCCAGAGTCCACAAAGTTAGGTGTCACCATGGTGACACTGGCACAAGTGTCCCTATAGGCCTGAGCCATTTTTCCATTAATGAAAGGTGTCTGTCTGTATTTGCCCAAAGTATTGGGACTTATATCAGGGGACATATCCACATCCCCTGTACAAACAAGGACAGCCTGAGTGAGTGTGCCAACTAAGTTGTCACTCCCCTCAGAACCCAGGGTTAACCCAACTAAACCCTTGGGAGGTGCACTACCACTGCTGACTGTACTAGGGGGCACAGGTGCCTTAGGGGCTGCAGTGGCAGGAGTCTGCCCTCCTCCTTTCTTGGTGCACTAACTAAACCAGTGAGTTTTACTTTTGCAGTATTGGCACCACCTTTTAGATTGGCCTTCTTGGTTTTTCTTCTTCTGGGGAGCCTGACCCCCACCCTCTTTGGGTTGTTGGGGACCTGTCGAAGACTTCTGGTCATTTTGTTCCCCCTTAGAATCTTTACCCTTCTGGTCTGATTTCTTCTGACCACCTTGATTCTGGCCCTGGTTCTGTTTAACTCTTGTTCTGACCCATCTGTCTGCCTTCTTTCCCAATTCTTGGGCAGAGGTCAGATCTGAGTCAACAAGATGCTGATGCAACAACTGGTTCTGACAATTGTTTAAAATGTGTTCTCTCATGATCAAATTATACAATCCTGTGTAATCAGTAACCTTACTGCCCAGCAACCAGCCCTCCAAAGCCTTAGTGGCACAATCTACAAAATCAGACCAATCTTGAGACTGAGTTTTCTGGGTATCCCTGAACAGCAACCTGTACTGCTCAGTGGTTAGGCCAAACCCATCAATCAGTGTACTTTTCAAGATTTGGTAATTGTTAGCATCCTCCACTCTAGTAGTGAGGAGCTTGTCTCTACCTTTACCTTCAAAGGAGAGCCACAAGATAGCTGCCCACTGACTCTGGGGAACACCCTGCACAGTGCAGGCCCTCTCCAAAGCAGTAATCCATTTGTGGATGTCATCCCCTTGTTTAAAGGGGGGCACTATCTTACCCAGGTGCTTTGTATCAAAACTCCTTTCCCTATTGCTAGGTATAATGCTGCCACCAGTGGGGACTACCCCACTCAACTGTTGCTCTCTAGCAAAGGCAAGCCTCTCTTTGGCCAGGTCAAGTTCTTCCCTTTCAATCCTCAGATTGACTGCCCTTTCTTTAGCTTCATACACTCTTCTCTGAGGGGAAGTCATCCCTCTGTGAGAAGAGCTTTGAGAGCCATTGGTTTGAATAGATCTGCCAGAGCCTCTTGATAGAGATCTAGCTCGTCCATTCCCAATGTTAAGCTGACCTGAGAGTGGCCCCAGGGTTCCCCCAGTACCAATCTCATGTCTGCTTAAGTTGGACCTGGTTAGTCTACCGACTTCTACCTGTCCCTTATCTGCCTCATCCCCAGAGGGATCCTCATCCTCCTCCCCCTCTTCAGTCTCAGCTGAGAGGTGGATTAGGTCAGGGTCTCCTCTGGTTCCCTCAAGGGGAGGCATGCTTCCATCTGGATTAGAAGAGCTAAGAAGTTTCTCAGCTTTTCTGGCATCATAAGTCTCTAAGAGACCAATCAGAAAGGAAGTTGTGGGGTTAGACCCCTGATTTATCTTCCTAGAGGTACACACCTGTCGTAACTCATGGAAGCTAAGCACAGTATATCTGGAAGGGAGGACCTGTGGAGGGTCCACTGACACAAGGGGAGACTCAGAGTTTCCTCCTTTGTCTGACATACTGTTTCTAGTGTGGTGTAAGTGATGCACCTACCTACACTATGTGTTTGCCTACTGATCCCTTGCTAAGAGTTGCAGCCAAGGTGTGCTAAGCCTTGAGGAGCTGCAACAGCTGGTTCAGTAGAACTCAGAGTATTCTAAGCTAAGTTATATGTACCTAACAGTACTTATGTGATCTTTCAACAAGATATTCTTAGGATACGTGTGGTAAAACAACAGCAAGCTCAAATCCCAACCGCTGCTCACCAATGTGAGAAGGTGGCCTGATATGCAGTGTTCACTATTCTAGTGAACACTATGTATCAGTCCAGCAACCCTTATTGATGATTGGTTGTAAGTCAACCTTATAGACCAGCTATCCTAGTAGCATGGATACGAGCAGTCTAAGGCTAAAGACTCGAGAGGGCGTGTTAAGCCAGCTGTTTACCACACATATACCCCTTGAATACCCAGTGAAAGGACACCACACAAGTGTTATGAAAATAAACAAGATATTTATTAAGAATCACAACAGCCCTGTACTCTTTATGAGGACAGGGTACTAAGCACAAAACAAAACTCTTATGAAAATACTTAAGTTAGCACAGTCTATACAAATGCCCGAGGGGCACGGAAAACCATATACTCTGAAAGTGGAATGCGAAATTACTAGCAGGTAAGTACAGTACTAATAGGCTTAGGAATCGCTAGGACTTGACTATAGAATCTTCAGATTACTTCTAGGAGGCCTAGGGGACTCGGGTGCAGAGTGTGCACTCTCACGCGTGATGCGGGACAAAGTCTATGGTAGCTAGTAATGACAAAGTTAGTGTTCTCGGGCGAACCCGACCTGGTAGGAGGAAAACGAAAGTGGATCCTGACCCTTGGATAGTGAGGCTATGCTGGGGCACCGAAATGCCGAAGTTACCTAGCCCAGGGGCTGCAGCTGCATAGGTCTCAAAAGACGTCGGGAATCCTCGTAGACGGACCAGGAGCCTGGAAGAAAGAAGTTGCTGGCAGGCGACCAGTGAAGAAAGTTCGATGGATCCAAGCCTGGATCGAAGGAAGATGACACCTGAAAGCAGAGGGGACCAAGTTCGAGACTACTAGCCAGTAGTCAGGTGGCACCAGGAGGGCACCGGATGGTAGTCACCTCGACTAGGTGAGTGGGTGACGCTGTGCTCGCAGATCTCACGGACCAGGAGGCGTTGTCGGCGACCAGGATGGAGGAGCGAGCTGTCCCACGATGGATGAAGCTGTCGGCGTCGCTGGACCCAGGATTGGGCAACAAAGCCTTGGCAAATTCAAGCCCACGCGGTGGACTCAAAATGGCGTCTGGAGTGGACCAGGAGGGTCCGGGGTGCCTCTCTTGAAGAAGGAAGCAAGGGCCAGTCTGGAGCAACCAGACCAGCAGCAGTGATGTCGTCGGGCGTCGTGAAGAAGGCCACAAGCCAGCCGGCTAGTAGCCACACAGCGCGGTGAGCACGCAAAAGCAGAAGGGCCCCACGCAGATCGTGGAGATGCTGGAGGGCTGATCTTCGGTGCTGGAGCTGCTCAGGGTTGGGGCTTCTCGGACCCCAAAGCACTCACCAGTGGAGCACACGGTGAGCTTGTTGCAAAGAAGTCGTGCAGTCTTGGCGATCGTCGGTCCCTCGAGGTCTCGTCGCACTCACGGTTCTCAGCTTTGCTGTAGAGGTGAGTAGAGGTCAGAGGTGCCAGGGAAGCCGGGTCTCGTCGAGCTGGGTCGTCGGATTCGTGAAGAAGGACTTGCAGCAGACCGCAGTGTTCTTAGGATGGTGCCTGCGGATGCAGGGTGACTACTCCTTAGCCACAAGGGAGAATCTTGAAGAAGGAAATCTTGATGTCTTTCGCAGAAAGTCGGGTCTTGATTCCAAAGATGATCTAATTTGAACAGGGGGCCCGCTCCTATCTTTATACTAAAAAAGGGGGCTGACCCGGTGACTAGGTCCTGCCTATGGGTGGGACTAGGAGGGGGGTGGTTACACCCCTCTGCCATGCCGGACTTTCCCCAGGCCAGGGGCTGGTGTGCCCCTGGAACTGGTTCTGACCGGCCTATGCGTAGTGAGCACCGGGGTGTCACTCAGCAGTCACCTTCCTGTAAAGCCCTGCCTACCCAGGATACACAAAACCATGTCTGGGACGGTGCTAGCACCGCCCCTGACAGGAAACCCTTTGTCCAGGCTCCCCTCGCTGGAAGGACTCCCAGCTGCAGGGGGTCAGACTCGTGTCTGTGGTGGCAGCATCCATTTTGTGGAGCTGAGGCTTCGTTTAACTTTAACCGGGGTTCACAGTTACATACATGTCGTGTCCCTCTAGAAGGGTGGAATGCTAACCCCGTCGCCAGAATTGGCGAGGGGTTAGTATTCCAATTTGTATGACACCTTACTCGACATGTTTTGATAAAGCAATACCAAAGATAGCATTTAACCGCGAGGATTATAATGCACTTAAGAGTATATGGTATGCGATATCATGGAACAGCTATTAGGACTTGGTTCCGCAAGCTGCAGACAGGCTCAGCTCATGCCAGAGCACCATCTCACACGATTCCAAGCACTCTGCCTTCAGGATTGTCAAGGCCTGCCATAGGAGTGACTGATAGGAATCTGTGTGTCCATTTTTAGGGTTAGATATAGGTATACTATATCTATAGCAAAGGGTGATTACACGACTTTGCCCCAGCTGTCATGCAGCCAGTTGTGTCAAATTTAGGAGGCCAGCCAGGGGTGGCATAATACATGCTTCAGCCCCTGGTAGGCCCTGGGTACACCTATGCCCTGAGTTACAGGGTCTGATAAGGTGGCCCAGTACCAATTGGTAAATGCACCTAGGGTACACGTTGTAATTTAGAGAGAGAACAGCCAGGCTGTGGGTCTGATTGGCAGGCCCACAGCCAGAGAAAGTCGTAAACCAGTGAAACAAAAGCAAAAAATCTGGGTGATCATAGGATTGCAGACCCTACTCTCCTACACAGGGTACCAGTCGGCGGCATCTCTCCTACCTCCCCCCACCCCCGAACACAGCCCCATGCTCATTTTCAACATGGCTGTGGTTACTGGCAAGTAGGTAAGCAAATGTTTGCTGATTCTTTTCTCTGACTCTCAAGGGCTATTCCAAGGAAGCTTTTGTCAGGGACGCCAGGACCGCCTGCCGCTTCTTGGCCATGGTGTCTGAGTCGGGTCATGATGATGGGCTAGGCGACTTGATAGTGGTCCATCCGTGGCCACTTTAGCGTCTGCTGCTTGAGTTGCTCTGTTGAGTCTTCTCGGTTATAGGTTCCTCAATGTTCTGGAGCTTTTAGGCCACCGAGAGAGAGCGTATTTGCCTGAGCTCCCACTTGAAGGTGAAAATCAGCCAAAAGGGGTGTCCCCAGAAGTACGCACTGCCAGCCTCCTGAAGGTGCACAGTTATATGGTAAAATTACTTGTGCTTGACCAAGCTAGACACTGCTCGGTCTTGGTACAGTGTGGGTTTCTGGCCTTTGTATTGGAAAGCTGAGTTTCCCCATGCCGCTTTAAGTATGCACTCCTTGAGCTGGTAATCATGCACACATGTCAGAATGTCTGCAGGGTGAGCAGCGGCTGCCCTCCTAGGGCCCACTCTTTGAGTGCAATCCAGTTTAATCAGGAAGTCCTGAGGTTCGCTCATAAGTGAGCGGAAAAGGTCCCCCACTAGCGCTTCGATGTTAATGTCCTCCTCCCCATATGCCATGCCTCCGCCGGGACCTGTTTTCCAAGTCCTCCATGTGGACTTAGAGGTCGAGATTCTGTTCCTTTAGCCGGAGTACTTCTTGTTGGAGACTCTCTAGTTCGTCATTGCCCCCGACTTCGCATTACTCTAGGGTGTTGACCCTTTCCCCCAGAAATCCACATCTCGACGCACCTCCCGTAGGCCAGTCAAGAGGTCATGTTTCATGGCTTATAACAAAAGGGAGTCACCGTTCCTAAGTAGAGAGAGAAAAAGGAAGTAAGAGTTACTCTCGTTGTGTGCTACTCTAATTGTGGGGGGCAGTGTGTCCTCATCGTGATGCCCTCACACACCGCAAAGGATGTCATACTTCATCATTGCGCTTTTGCTCCTAGTCGGGTAGGGCACTGCAATGCCCTACGGGTCCCCCGAATGATCTCTTTTTCTGAGATCTTTTGATGAACCCGTATGGGTGCGTGGGTGTAAGTGGCAGTGAGGTCCTAGAAGGTGTATTAAACAAGCATTGGAAATGCAATAGGTCTCGCATTAGGAAAGTTTGAGCTATTTGTATTGTAAATGACACTTTTTTTATTTATGTGTTGGTTTTGAAAGTAGCAAAATTAATAGCTTTGTCAGTTACAATGTCAATAGTTTTAACTTTTGCAAATGTGACACCTATAGCATTTGTAATGCAATGTGTGTTGTATTTACGTGACTTAGATGTATTGATATTACAAATAACAATGGCTTTTAATTTTGTAAATAATTAATACTTAAATAAAAGTTATTGTAATTTATAATGGCAATAGCTTAAACGTTTGTAAATAACTTTTGTGAAGATTATGTTCAGTGTATTTTATTGTGACGACAATCCAAGAACATTGCATTTGCACCTACACACACACAGAGCCACACACATGTAGATGTGGTGGTGGTGGATCTGGGGGATATGGTGGTGGTGGATGTGGTGGTGGATGTGGTGGTGATGGTGGTGGATGTGGGGGTGGATGTGGTGGTGGATGTGGTGGTGGTGGTGGATGTGGTGGTGGTGGTGGAGGTGGTCGATGTGGTGGTGGTGGTCGATGTGGTGGTGGATGTGTGGTATTGGGTTCTCCAGGCCTACATATTCCGCAAAACCCGCTACACCATTAAAAGATGTTGGCACGGAAACTAGAAAATGCAAAAGACAAGTTTATTAAGACCCCATGGGGTGGTGGTACATTCCTACAGTACCCTTCGGTAATGCAAGAAGTATCACACCGAACATCGGTGCGAGACCTCTTTTATACAGTTTTACAGTAATAGAAATGTAGGCGGAACACATTTACAGAGTTTTAGGTACATATATGGTCATTTTTGGAACACAGCCAACTCATGGGAGGGGTTACAACACCACTGGTCAGTTTGGAGGGACATTCCTAAGTGATGACTGTTCAGACTTAACTGCTCATGTGTGAGCTTGACCAATACTAAAAATAGCCTGTTGCTGGGCAAAACTCGAGTGGTCAGCGGGACAGAGAAAGGACAAAAGGGTATGCTGACCACGAGGCGACGCATTCATATAAAATGGCCGCAGGCACATTCAAAATGGCTTCTGACAACCATAGTCAAGATAAGGGAAATTCGTGTAGCAAAGCTTAACGCTAACCCGATCACCGTCAAATTACGACAGACGACCCTTTTAGCGTTTAGCTGAAGCTACCTCATAGTGGGCATAATCAGGGTACTCATCTTCAATATCAATGGACATAATTTGCACTACTTCTTTATGAATCATTTGTTCGTTCTTAGCAATGGCTCGTTTGGATGGATTACAAGCAGAAAGGCACATAGAACATAACATAGGGCCGCAATGAATACAGAGACATAGAAAGAATAATATCCCAATTATTGCACATAGGATCGTCAGCAACTTCCAACCCCACGTACTAAGTAATGTCCAAAACCACCCCGAGAATGTCCATGTACCATTATCAGGATGTATCTCAGCAGCAATTTTATGTAATTTAGATATTGCATCATATACAGAAGGAGAATTATCTGGCACGTATACACAACAACTACTTCCGATAATGCGACATGCTCCTCCACGATCAGCTAATATTACATCTAACACCACGCGGTTTTGGAGCGTTACAATTCTAGTAATCTGAAGTTCCTCTGTCAAATTTCCTAAAGCGAAAGCTGTCTCATTAGCAACAGCTTCTACAACACGTGTCAGCCGCCTTATTTTTTGACTATTCAAAGCAGCTCCAACAAATGAAAAGAGGCCTAAATTAAAATCAACATATTGTTGTAACGCAGTGTCTGTTTGGTCGATGTCATTAAGAACTAATGCTCTCTTCACTCTATTTAATATAAAGTCGTGATACAAAACATAGTTATTATGATACATAGGCGGGGCAATAAACACAGGAGGTAATACAAAGGATATATAACATGTCCCTAACCATCCTATAGGGAGACGGTGATAACCTTTATTTCCACATATAAAGTACGTGTTTCGTGAGGCCACAAATGTAATACCATTTGGAGTGTCAAAGTTGAGAGTGGTGTTGCATTCACTTCGTCCTACTGGGATTGTACCTTTATTACGAACACAAAGATCGGCTTTTGTATCAATAACAGTAATCACGTGTAGATTAGACATATTTACATTTCTCTGATTACTATAAATTCGTGGCGCAGACACGTTATCGGTGCGGTACTCCTCCCATTCGAACTTAGTTACCTCAACTTGTGGATAGCCATCTCGATCATTAAAACAAACTTTATTGAGTCGGAAAAGTAGTCCACCTTTCGTTGGCCATCGCAAAGTAAACAAAAGTGTATACCAGGCATTGCAAGAACCATTATGGGAAAACGGGAGTGGAATAAGTGGTGTGCCTCCTTTCTTCTGATGTCCAGGCAACATCCCACATACCCAGCAGTTCGAAGTATTAGTCATATTGTGGGTGTGATGCAGAATCTGAATGAAGCTGTTGTTCAAATAAGTCTGTCTGTGTCGTTCTTCATGATAAGGCAGAGTAAAATGAAAATGTTCAGACGGAACTGGGGTGGTTGGCAATAAATGTTCTCTTGCCGGCACCAGAAGTTCTACTACCTAAGCTATCACAGCTATCACTACAATTGTTAAAACAAATAGTACTGCACCAAGAATTCTCTTATTTCGCATTGCAGAAGATGCCATAGTTCAAAAGTTCAAAGTGTCTCAAAAACAACTAAAAAATAAAAATATAAGTGCTAAGCTCCGAGGTAGCCGTTGGTTTCTTCTCCGAGATTCAAGAAGGGTGTCGCTACACTTGGCAGAACAGATCCCCCCCCCTTGATATTCCCGGCTTCCGTTTCACAAACCTGGAGCGGTAACTCAACCAGTCTCGCACAAAACAACTGCTTTTCGTGGTCGTAGATTGTATCTCTCTCTTCCAGAGACGGTGTGGTCTGGGAAGGCTCCCTCCGATTCAGTAGACGCAACAGCTGGGCTCTTCTCCCCGTCCAAGATGTCTCGATAATCAGACAGCACAGTCGGGTTCACCAGATCCGGAGAGACACGACGGCAGTGAGTGGAGTGCACCCACCGCTTCCTGTTGGTGACTCGCACAGCTGTACGAGTTGCAAGAAGCACTTGCTCCGGGCCACGCCACCTCGGCTCCAAGCTGCTTGTTCTCTCAAAGGATCGGACCATCACATGGTCCCCAGGACGAAGATTGTGAGCCTCTCCAATGGAATTGTCAGGGAGCGCTTCTCGAACCTGTTGATGAATGGAAAGTAAATCATTTGTTAATCGTGCCAAATAATCGTTCATCATTATACAAGGCACATCACATAACAATCGAGGCTTAGGAACTCCCCATATATTCATAGGCCTTCCAAACACCACTTCATAAGGTGTGAGGCCATTTCCGGAATGGGGCACTGATCTGATGGATAGCAATGCTAATGGCAGAGCATCCGGCCATTTTAAAGACGTGGATGCCACGATCTTTGCTAGCTTTAATTTAAGAGTAGCATTATATCTTTCAACAAGACCTGCTGACTGCAGATGAAATACAGCATGAAATTTCTGCTGAATTCCCAATCCCTTCATCACGTATTCCACAATTTTCCCAACAAAATGAGGACCATTATCGCTCCACAAAAATTTACAAACACCATAGCGAGTGAAGTACTCCTTGAGCAAAACCTTTGCCGTTGTCAACGCTGTATTATCCTTCGTGGGGAAGGCCTCAATCCATTTACTGAAAGCACACACCACCACTAAGACATACTTAAGGTTATTGCAACGCTCAAGCTGAATGTAATCTATTTGCAGTACTTCAAATGGTGCAGTAGGTGGAACAAACCCTCCTTTCGGAGTGTACGTCCCTTTTGCAGGATTGTGCTGCAAGCATATCAAACAGGTCTGCACTACTCTTTTGGCTGTATTGGCAATCTCAGAATGCTCCCAAACTCGCGTTAACAATCGAGTAATTGCAAGAGCTCCAACATGTGCCAATCCATGTGTCATTTGGACCATCGCTTGCAAGTAAGCTGCAGGCAATTTCCATCTTTCCATATCTTTGCTTCGCCAACAACCCTCATCGTCCAGCACTCCCTCTGCTGCCCAAGTTGCGAGTTCTGCTTCAGACGCTGATTTCTGAATGTCTAGTATCTCCTCTCTAGCATCATGCCATCGCTCAGCCTGTGATTTCACTACATACATTGGCGAGGCATTTCGTAACATAGCAGTTTCTTTCGCTATACTATCTGCAAAAGCGTTTCCTTGTCCCACTTTGTCAGTCACTTTCTTATGTGCACTGCATTTGATTATCGCCACTTTCTTTGGACAAAGTAACACATTCAAGAGATCACGCACTAGTTCTCCGTGCATGATGTGCACTCCGTGCGAGGTCAAAAACCCTCGTTCTCTCCAGAGTAGGCCAAAATCATGCGCTACTCCAAAGGCGTACCGGCTATCAGTGTAGATGTTCACACACAAGCCAGCACTCAATTGACATGCTCTTGTTAAGGCTATCAGTTCCGCCGCTTGGGCCGATTTCTGTGGTATTTTTGCTGCTTCTACCACTGTCTTAAGTGTCGTGATCGCATATGCTGCGGAAGTTGTACCATCTGGCAGCCTCAAACACGATCCATCAACCCACAGTTCCCCATCCACATCTGGAAGTGGCGTATCCTGTAAGTCGACACGACCCTTTGTTTGTTCTTCAGTCAGAAAAACACAATCATGGTGTTCTTTCTCCTGGCCCTCAGCAACTGGATATGGCAATAAAGTGGCAGGGTTCAAAGTAGCACATCGCTTTAGTGTGATATGTGGCGCCAACAATGTAAGCTCAAATCCTGTTAAACGTGCGCTCGTGAGATACTGGGTCTTTGTTTGGTTTAGTAGAGCATCTACCGCATGGGGAACTAACACCAGCAATTTATGTGACAAAACTATTCCCTCACTCTGTCGTATGGCCACTGCTGTTGCTGCAACTGCTCTAAAACACCCAGGTAATCCTCGTGCTACAGGATCAAGTATTGCAGAAAAATACGCACAGGGCCTCTGCTTATCTCCGTGAGTCTGCACCAAAACTGACAATGCACACCCATCTTTCTCATGTACGTACAACGTGAAAATCTTTGTGTAGTCTGGTGTGCCTAACACTGGTGCAGAGCAAAGAGCTTGTCTCAATTGTTCAAAAGCATTCTGGCATTCATCTGTCCATTCAAGGGGCATTGGTGTGGTTTTGGACAATAACGCTAACAAAGGTTTTATAATGTGTGAAAACCCCATTATCCACTGCCTGCAAAAAGACGTTAGGCCTATAAAAGCACGCACATCTCTCTGGGTACGGGGGACTGGTGTATCCAAGATCACTTGAATTCAATCAGACGTTAATGCACGCCCCTCCTTAGACAAAAGATGACCGAGGTAGGTCACTTTTGGTCTACAGTATTGCAGTTTCTTTCTAGATACTTTATGGTTATTCTGAGCAAGAAAGGAGAGTAAAGCAAGAGTGCTCTCCTCGCACTGTTCATGTGTATCTGCAGCAAGTAGGATATCATCAACGTACTGGATAAGGGCCACTCCAGTCTGCAAGTCAAAAGAATCAAGCTGTCTTTTTAAGGCCTGGCTATAGATGCTAGGACTTTCTGTATAGCCTTGAGGAACTCGACAAAATCTATACGACTTATTATTCAATGTGAAGCCAAATAGATATCTGCTGTCGGGATGTATGGGAATGGAAAAGAAGGCATTTTTGAGGTCCACCACTGTAAACGTGGCAGCAGTGGGCGGAATCAGAGTAAGTAAGGTGGTGATGTCAGACACCACCGGATACTGGGGCACTACAATTTTGTTAATTTCCCTCAAATCAATAATAAATCGATAGACTTTGTCATCAGTGTCTTTCTTTAAGATCGGAAGAATCGGACTGTTACAAACATTATAGGGAACTTCCTCCACTATTCCTGCAATAATCAAATCATGCACAATGTGAGTTAAGGCAATTTCACCTTCCCTAGATATTTTGTATTGTGGCACACGTGGCAAAGACGCACCCTTCTTAACAGTTATTCGAATAGGGGGAATAAGCATCTGTCCCACATCCGTGTCTGAAGCAGCCCATAACGTTTGTGGGAGAGAGGCTAACGCTTCAATTTCTTGCATTGTACACAGTCTCTCTACATCTGGGTAATTATCGTTAAAGATAACCCGCACTCCTTCAGGGGCACAGCGTATCGTTGCTCGGAAGTATTTAAGCAAATCTATACCCATAATATTATCTGGAGTATTTGGTGACAATAAGAACGGACATGGACCAAAGAATCTGTCAATATAAAATGTAAGGGGTTGTGACAATGGGCTAAGAGAGGGTGTTCCATCGAACCCTATAGATGTATTTGTTTCGCCAGACAGGGGAGCCCTTGGAACCAAGTTTTTAGACAGAGCACTACAAGTAGCTCCTGTATCCACCAGGAACTGATCAGTAGAACACAAAACGCTCGCTGATACATATGGACCTCTTTGATCTACTGGTATTTCAACCGATTCCACACCCTATCCTACGCACTCCTATGCATGAACATAATCCTGAGATTCCACGTTCTCACCCTCAGATATCTGGTACTGATTCCGTCGGTCAAAAGTATTAGGATCATCTTGACCACGACCCCTCGCTTCAAACCTGCCGGGATCACTTGCTCCACTCCTTGCTCCTGAATAACCATTCCGTGTCCTTCCACCTCCTCGACCACGCTGATTACGTTGTTCATGAAGCACCGGACAATCTGAAGCCCAATGTCCAAACTCTTTACAGTATGCACATTGGTCTTCAGCAATGTCAGTACGACCAGAAGACGCAACATACGCACCACGCCTGCCTCTATCAATCCCTCTCGGCTGTGTAGCACGAACCTGAGCCAACATCACTTTCGTCTTTAACTCCTTCGCTTTCTTATCAGTACTTTCCTTAGCCTCCAGTTCCTGACGCTCATAATACTGAGCCATAGTTAATAGAGAAGCAGGGGTCGCCGTGGTCCAAGAACTCTCACTAGTCTTTAAACATTTTGCAATCTCCGGTAGGAGATTAGCCACATACTTATCGACGAACAAATGCCTACCCGTATCGTCTGTTAATAGTTGCCCGCTGTAATCATGAAATGCTTCCTCGAAACGAGAGAAGAAATCAGACACCGACTCATCCACTTTCTGCTTACAAGAAGCTAGCATAGTCCAATCAATCTTTTTAGGAGGTACGAGTATTTTTAATTTATTTAAAATAGCAGTTGGAAGATCTAATATCAATTGACACGGCTTACATGCAGGCTCCCTATCTAAATCAGCTTGAGCTAAAGCTTTCCAATCCGCCCCCAAGGTCGCTTGGTCATCAAACTTACGAATCGCTCTCCACATATCAGGGGGCAATATTAACCCAAAGAAAAGATCAATATCAACTAACGTCATAACACACGAAGAAATAGCCCCTTCCACTCCTTCATAGAAAGCTGCTGGATTTTTACGCGGATCAGGTAAAGCATTTTTCAGTGCCATAACATCTGCTCTATTCCAAGGTGTATAAACCCAATTATATACGAAATAACCCTTGGCATCCCCAGACAATTTATCATCACTTGTACCTTGCCCTTTAGGAGGGACATACAAAGGTGCAGCTTCACGCATAGGCATAACATGAACTGCAGAACTCTTATCTGTTCCAAAGATAGAACACTCTTTGGATGTGTCCGTTGATCCCGGCGCAGACACTTCTGATTCTTTTCTTGCGTCCCGTAATCTTGACGCCTCATCCCGTAGCTGGCCAATCGTCGGAAAAACTCATCCGCATCTGCAATAACAAATAAACATTTACGCATATTCTCACGATTAACTGATATGTCCTTAGGCTCTAAATCAGTTGAATATTTCCTAAACCGATCTACAACTTCATCTCCAAAGTGACTCAAGAAGTACAACCGTTCTCGTTCGGTCCACTTACTCATTTCATCATTAATCTCTGTTATAGTTATTTTGTTCAAATTCAATTTACGGGGCAAAACTGCGCAATTCCGCAGTTACACTAGCAGTTGACCTGACACGACTATCTCCTTGACCATCTCCGTCCGATTCCTCATCTGGGGCCGTAGGCAGAGCATACGGAGGCAGGCACCGATCTAATAATGAAAAATCATCAACTTCATTAGTAAGGACAGGATAAAGAGGACGTCGAATAGGGAATTGACCATTCGTTTGCAAATTACGTTCCCGTGCCTCCCTCTCTTTCTTCTCCTGCAACTCCTTCTCCTCCAGCTGTAAAGCCTTATCACGGGCAGCCTTCCGCTGTTCTTTGTCCGCCAAGGCTATTTCACGCTTCATTCGTTCGCGCACTGCTTTCTCCCACATTCGTACACAATCAAACATATCTTGTCTAGACCTACGTTGAAACAAACATTGCTCCACATACTGAACCTTTCGTAAATCAAATGACCCATGTAGTGGCCATTGCAACTCGGGATCAGATCTGGTGTACTTATTCCATAATTTACTGTATAATATAGGGGGAAGGCCAAATTTGACATACATCTCCTGATTGGGAGTCCCCTCTGGGGGAGCCGGCTGAGGTTCATTTAATCAATAAGTGGTACCATTTCCAAGACAGCACATTCCTCGAAGTGTGCTTAAAACAGGAATGTCCAAAAATATCACCGAAACGTGATACCACAAAAATGGCACTTAATATATTCCACACAAATGTGCCGTTCAAACAAAAACAAATTTAGAGCAATATCTCTACATGCCCGCCTATGTGAAGTGCACTGCACATATAGTTCAAATCATAGAATCAAATGTTAGCTAACTCAAAACATATTCAAAGAGCCACAGTAAGCGTCCGTAGACTATCTTACCAATCACAAGCTTACCAAATTCTCAGATATCCAGGTTCCAACTGCCAAGGTCTTTAATCGAATCAGCCAAACTGGCACTGTACGACAACTCGAACGAACAGGATCTCAGTCGAGGACCGGCGCCACCTGGAAGGTCAGATCAGAAGGAAAGGAAGAAAACACCGTGGGTGCCAAGACTCGGGTCACTCAGTGGCAGCGTACGCGTCCATGGCGAGTTTCCAATCCTTCGTCACGACCTCTCCTTCGGGCATCCGAGTCGCCGATGAGTCCCTTCGTGGTCGCCAATTTGTGGTATTGGGTTCTCCAGGCCTACATATTCCGAAAAACCCGCTACACCATTAAAAGATGTTGGCAAGGAAACTAGAAAATGCAAAAGACAAGTTTATTAAGACCCCATGGGGTGGTGGTACATTCCTACAGCACCCTTCGGTAATGTAAGAAGTATCACACCGAACATCGGTGCGAGACCTCTTTTATACAGTTTTACAGTGATAAAAATGGAGGCGGAACACATTTACAGAGTTTTAGGTACATATATGGTCATTTTTGGAACACAGCCAACTCATGGGAGGGGTTACAACACCACTGGTCAGTTTGGAGGGACATTCCTAAGTGATGACTGTTCAGACTTAACTGCACATGTGTGAGCTTGACCAATACTAAAAATAGCCTGTTGCTGGGCAAAACTCGAGTGGTCAGCGGTACAGAGAAAGGACAAAAGGGTATGCTGACCACGAGGCGACGCATTCATATAAAATGGCCGCCGGCACATTCAAAATGGCTTCCGACAACCATAGTCAAGATAAGGGAAATTCGTGTAGCAAAGCTTAACGCTAACCCGATCACCAACAAATTACAATAGATGTGGTGGTGGTGGTGGAGGTGGTCGATGTGGTGGTGATGTGGTGGATGTGGTGGTTGTGGATGTGGTGAAAGTGGTGGTGGATGTGGTGGTGGAAGTGATGGTGGTGGGTGTGGTGGATGTGGTGGTGGTGGATGTGGTGGTGGTGGATGCGGTACTGGATGAGGTGGTGGATGAGGTGGTGGATGTGGTCGTGGATGTGGTGGTGGATGTGGTGGTGGTGGATGCGGTAATGGATGTGGTGGTGGTGGTGGATGTGGTGGTGGTGGTGGATGTGGTGGTGGTGGTGGATGTGGTGGTGGTGGTGGATGTGGTAATGGTGTTGGATGTGGTGGTGGTGGATGCGGTGGAAGTGGTGGATTTGGTGGTGGATGTGATGGTGGATGTGGTGGTGGTGGTGGTGGTGGATGCGGTGGATTTGGTGGTGGTGGTGGATGTGGTGGTGGTGGATGCGGTGGTGGTGGAAGTGGTGGTGGATGTGGTGGTGGTGGATGTGGTGGTGGTGGTGGATGTGGCAGTGGTGGTGGATGTGGTGGTGGTGGATGCGGTGGTGGATGTGGCGGTGGATGTCATGGTGGATGTGGAGGTGATGGTGGATGTGATGGTGGATGTGGTGGTGGATGTGATGGTGGATGTGATGGTGGATGTGGTGTTGATGGTGGATGTGGTGGTGGATGCGGTGGATGCGGTGGTGGTGGATGTGGTGATGGTGGATGTGGTGGTGGTGGTGGATGCGGTGGTGGTGGTGGATCGGGTGGTGGTGGTGGTGGATGCGGTGGTGGTGGATGTGGTGGTGGTGGATGTGGTGGATGTGGATGTGGTGGTGGATGTGGCGGTGGATGTGATGGTGGATGTGGAGGTGATGGTGGATGTGATGGTGGATGTGGTGGTGATGGTGGATGTGGTGGTGGATGCGGTGGTGGTGGATGCGGTGGATGTGGTGATGGTGGATGCGGTGGTGGTGGTGGATGTGGTGGTGGTGGTGGATGGGGTGGTGGTGGTGTTGGATGGGGTGGTGGGTGTAGTGGTGGTGGGTGTGGTGGATGTGGTGGATGTGGTGATGGTGGATGCGGTGGTGGTGGTGGATGCGGCGTTCCAACCCATCACACAGCTAGTACTTGTGGTTTAGAACAACAGACATATGAACTTCGATTATTTCAAAAGCCAATTTCCAACATGAAAATATTACCTTGTCTGACACCGACTCTTCTCACTGTGGTAAGTGTAATGCCGATAGTTAAACAGCGCGCAGGCTCCTGTAATTATTGTTGAGCACGTTTGGCCCACACCTGAATTGCTTACTTTTTCCTCATAAGCAAAAATATCATGCAGTGCTGTCCCTCTCCCGCTCAGACGCTGGAATTCCTAGATTGTATATTTTGTTTGAAGTTGATAGCCGTCTGAGCTAATAGCAAGCCTCAGAGCAAGATCGGACAGACTCCCAGCAGGATTCAAAGAAGGGCATGGAGAACCCCAGCAGGCAACTAAGGTTATTCGAAAGGGGCTTAGAGACGTTTTTATGGGTCGCTGCATCAGCACTTCTACTTGGAAGCATGCCAACAGAAGGTTTGTTGGGAACATTGTGCGCAAAAGTGGATTAAATGTCCAAGGTCAGGGGTGACCAGAACTAAAAACAGCGTTAAAACCCTCACTGAGGAAATCGGACAAGCTAAAGCTGTCTCGAAATGCAAAGTGCAACAAAAACGTTCCCATAAATGTGAGGTCTGCTGCTATTCACACATTTAGATCTACAAGGGTCTTAACAATCAGGTACACTTAATTCAGTTCCCAAATGAAGAGTCGCAGATCAAAATAATCATTTAACCAAATTGCTTTCCTTGGCAGCATTAAACTAGGGAAGCAGTTATAAATGACATAAAGTTAAAATAAGTAACGGTTGTTAGCTTTATTATAATCGATCGGATAATTATTATGCATATATCTATGAGGGACAGAGCGAAACAAGGAGAAACACGAGAGACGGCCTGCCGCCGTCAAAGTGAAAGTTCGGCCGGCTGAGGGCATTGCTGTATGGAGGGGGAGGAGAAATGCGACACGGCGGGCAGGGGAGGGGGCGGAGCGGGGAGAGCAGCAGGGGAGGAGTGCTGCTGACGATTGACTGGCGATTTGATGATGTGCATGCGCATTTTAGGTCAATGCGCTTGCGCATTGACCTAAAAGCGCACGGGCACAGCATCAAATCGCCAGTCAATCGCCAGTCTAGGTAAAGCTTATTTAAGCCCCTATATATCTTCGCTCCCGCTCAATGCGCATGCGCATTGAGATAGGTCGCTCGACCTAAAAATGGCTGGAGGGAGAGTGATTCATTTTAAAACAAAGTGTATGGAGCTGCTTTAAGGGGTATAAGGTCCCTTGGTAGCTGGGTAACTATATGTTCCTAGTGGGCATGTGTTCTGGTCAATATGTTTCGCACTTTAATGGTCTCGGGGGAGATCCAGGGCGCTTCGTCAGGACCGAGTGAGAAAGTTGTATCTACAGTGGCCCGACAATTTCAAATCGGAACAATCAATCACTTAGGCATGGGCCATGGTCTGCACACCCTTGTCTCTCCTCTCTCACCCTGGCCTCGTGTAGACTGCCCAGGGTGCCCCGCAGCCTCGAGCCAGGCAACCAACCACACCGCAGCTGCTGGTTTCTCAAGTGTTGTGAGCCTCACTGCCTCCGCTGCTCTCTTCAGTGCCGGCTCCGGAGATTCTCAGAGTCTCCTCCACGCAACACAAGGGCAGCCAGCAAGAGGCCCAAGCCCGCCGGGCCTACACATTCACCTGGGGCTCAGCCCCCATACACATCACCCAGGCCAGCTCCCTCAGCGCTACTTCCCCTGTCTGCACCCGGTATGTAGATGCGCAAGGGAGCGGCACCAGCCTGAAGTCAGGTGGGTGGGGGTAAAGTCATTGCGCCCCTGATTTGGCCTCACTGCCCGGGGCGTTGTTTGGGTCGCTGGGGGCGCCTCACACTCACCGAGGTAGTGGCAGCATGGGCCACCGCAGCTGCGATACTCTTGTCTCCGTGGGCTGGTCTTCCTCTTCGCTATCCTTGAACAAAGGCCAGCTGCTCTCCTCTGCAGGGCTGCTTGGGCAGCCACCACGCGACAGCACTGGACCAAAAATTCACACACCGGGGACACCCCTGTCAGCAGCGTGGCCCCCAGGGAGGGGTCGGTAGTCTCCGTGGCCCCCTTCCATCTCTAATTAAACGGGGTTATGCCAGGCGGGAGTGGAGAGACCCGAGGACACATCCTATCAGGTCACCATCTTGGCCACGCCCCCTTAAAATATGTTTTTAAACATATGTTTTGTGTGTGTGCTTGCGGGTGAGAGTGTGCTTATGTAAGAGAGAGTGTGTGTATTAGTGAATGTTTGTGTATGGGTAAGCATATGTGTGAGTGAAAGTAGAGGTCAAATAGTGTGTGATGTCACTTCCACTACCCCTGGCATTTTGATGAATTGACATCCATGTATATGTCGTGGAACACTGAGCGGTGGCGTCTGCTTAGGTGTGTGGCCTACTCGCATATGGGTATGTCTCACATAGGAACATGTCTCATCATAGGTGACATGACCCATATGCTGGCTTGTCTTGTATGTGTGGCCTGCATGTATTGCAGCCCATCAGGGGCATAACACAGGCCCCCGCAGCCCCGTGGAGCGGGGATCCCCCCAAGCTCCAGAGGGCCACCTCAGCACAGCACTCTGGCTGCAGAGCTCCTGAGTGAGCCCGGAGTGGGCCCCCCATGTGCCTTGCAGGGAGGCCGCCTCAAGTTTCATTACACCAGTGCGGCCTATATAGGAAATATAAAATATGAACACACCGCAGAAAATATAAAACATACAGAAAATGTAAAACACAAGACACAGCGCATCCCGAAACATGAGTAGAAAACACACAGCTGTAAGTGGTTAAAAACAGTTCAGGCCCAGGTCTTGCACTGACCAGAGTAAGGAGAAAAGTTCACTTATGGACACAATGGGATAAGTAACTTGAAAGGGTTTTACTTAAAGGCCAACTCGTGTCTAGCAAGCGTTGAAAATATTGATAGATTTAGCGCACAAGATGACCGGCACTCACTCCGTGCTTCCAAACAGATTGTTACCCGATTAGATAATGGGTGCAGGACAATTAAATTAGCTTGGAACACACAGAGGTCTTGGGTGCACAATGATAAAAGCACACACTCCATTTAATTTACATTTAGGGTGAACACACACGCATTCACAAGCAGAAGAATTCATCATGTGTTAAGTAATGTTGGAAGTGCAATATAGAATGTGTAAAAGATTAGGTCAGAGTTTGGATTATGGGGTCACAGGTCTTCGAGTGTTTTCCCGTCTTCAATCCATAACCTGCAAGTTAATTAAATTTTACTGTTTGCAATAAACTATTGTGAAAGATGTCTATAAAAAGAGAAGCCCATGAAGCAGCATTTGGAGAGAGAGTCCAGCAGCCTGACTGTGTGTAAGGAGGGTCTTTCTCTTTGTTGTGACAGTTAGTAAAGAACTGTCTTTGCATTGCCAAGTGGGGCCCTTGTGTTTTCTTCATTTTGATGGTTTCAAGCCACCCTGCAACAGTTGGCGAGGCAGCCAACAAAAAGAATAACTAAGACTAAAATTGATGTTTTTATGTGCATCACATACTTGCTAAGACATATTCTGACGCTTTAATGTGTATCGCGCACTTGGTAAGACAAAACCTAATTTAATGTGCATAGCATAATTGGTAAAGGCAGAATTGGATACTGCGAAGTGCACTGCATGAACGACGAGGCTCATAGTAAGACTAAAGCTAATGTTTTAATGTACATCGCGTACTTGGTAAGACAAAACCTGATGTTTTAATGTACATAGCGTACTGGGTAAGACAAAACCTGATGTTTTAATGTACATAGCGTACTGGGTAAGACAAAACCTGATGTTTTAATGTACATCATGTACTTGGTAAGACAAAACCTAATGTTTTTTTTAAATTTTTATTCAGTTTCAAATTTATTACAAAATAAGACAGTCTTTTGAATAATAAATCAGCATAGCACCACATTTCGGAATTTCATAAGTCAATCATTATTTCAAATGCAGTTTCGCCAGCCGCAAACAGCCAAAGCCCCGTCCCACCACCCATCTCATCTCAATCCTCATCCGTCTCCGAGTCATCTTCTTCCCCATCCGATGGAGGATCACAAATACTCCCTCTATATTTGTTCCATGCCCACCAGATTTTGGTACATTTTCGAGGGCATCCTCTACTGGTAAATATCGCCCGCTCAGCTATCATTGCCTTATCCATGTCTCTGCTCCACGCTGCAAGAGATGGCACCTCCACTCCACCCCATTTTTGTGCTACATTCCTCTTGGCTATTATAAGTCCTAGTGTGACCCAACTCTGCCCATATCGTGTAAGATCATTTGGCTCCCAGATGTTTAACAGGCATCGCCGTGGTTCTGGTACGAGCGACACCCCCTCTGATTATGGCATGGTGTGCAGCACTTGTGTCCAGTACAGTGCTAGTTTAGGACACTCCCATATAGTATGGAAAATATTCCCCTCCTCTCCGCAGCCTTGGAGACATTAGGGGTGTTCTATTCTTCCCATTCTGTGCAGAACAATCCTGGTGTAATATGAGCGATGCCGTATTCGGAGCTGCACCAATCTAAGGCGTGAGGGTATGCCTACCTCCCTAGGGGATGCTAACGCTTCTTGCCATTCTGAGTCGTCCATATCATCTACATCTAGCGCCCATTTAGCTCTTAATGGTCCCATAGGGTCGGGCAGGTTGTTTACTAATTTGCGATAGGTAAAAGAGGTGGCCCTCTTCTGCATGTGATCAGTTAGTAACCTATTCTCCATGGGGGATGCCTCCGGGACTTCGGGTCCGGGTGGCAGCGCCTTCATCAGGGCATGTCTAATTTGCGTGTCAAAACCCAATGTTTTAATGTACACCACATACTTGGTTTGGTCTAATGTTTTAAAAACCCAAAACGGATAAGCACAGCATAATTTTGAATTTCTCTGTCTTTTTCAAATATTTGTTTAAGTCGTTTAAAAAGAGCAATCATTTTCGTCCGGATAGATAAAAAGTAGATTGTAATAAGCACTAAAAAGAAGAATGATCATGGAGACTCCCTTAGTGAAACTCCTAAGACTTTTCCAAATGATCAGAGAAAATTGCAACAATATAACTTAGAGTGGTTTAAAGCCACCCAAAACAAATGTATTCCTGTACAAAAGAGGGAACATTCAATGACACAACAATCTAGTATATTACTACTTATCTTAGGAGTGAATATGCAGTGGCCAAACTATAGAAGAGAGAAGCTATTTTAGCTTCATGGCAAGTTTTTGTTGTAATAAATCAAAGACCACAAAAGATAGTGCCTGAAGTAACCCTTCTATCCCCCCACCCCATACGATATCATGGGCACCTAGCCCAAGGTACCTAATATCTACTCAACTGGTAGAGCTACAAGGAGCCACAGTAGGATTTGAGAATGTTGAAATTGAGATGCCTCCACAATCTACAAAAACCCCCTAATGTCACCCCACAGACGCCAAAGCCAAAACATGTGAGTACACCTAGGCAGCTAACCAGAGCAGATAATTCAAGGTTTTCAGGACAGCTAAAAGCGCAGTTTACATAGTATTTAGACCCAGCCTCTCCCCAGAAGGATAAAAGCAAAGAGCAAAGCCCAGGAGATAGTGATGACCATTCACATGTATCATCAGCAACATCCCATTTATTGCAAAGAAGGACGCCACAGTAAGGGTTGAAGTACTGGGTTTTTAAGAACCCAGCGGTGCCAGGGAACACACCATAAGACTCCGAGTCCTTCCTGTTTCAGACTACAGAAACACAGAGTCTTCTTGGTGAAGTCAAAGATCGTATTTATTGGCTGCAGCCAGTAACAGGTATCCTAGAAGTACAACACGGTGTATATTCTCAGGAGACTGCTCAATCTTACAAAGGCAGCCTTCTCTTTTTATACAAAATATTATGCTTTAGGCAAACATTCCTTATTTTACAGTTGACCATTCACATATTTTCACTACAAAGAAAAAGCAGAGTCATGATGACAAGCCCATATTTCAGTTTGTTCAGCCCACAATCAATTACCCGGCAAGGCCCAGTATTTTCATCAGATATCGACAGACCCCCAATAAAAACGGGCACCTCCTCCTCGTAAAGCAAGTCATAAAGAAAGAAACAGGGACAGGTGTGTGTAAGATTAGGCATGGTTTGTGTGCGATGAAAGGTTTATGATATGTTGTGCTTTGATACTAATCTCATTCGGCCACTGGGAAAGGAACTGGCCAAACAGGTTTGGCTTCAGGCAGTGGAGTCAGCTTGCCCAGGTCACAGAGGAGTCAGCAAAGGTGTACGTGTCCTTCAGACTCGTTTTGGGCCTTAGTCATTTGGCCTATGTGAGGGCAATCACAAAATGGCTGCCGTTCACAAAATGGAACCCGAGGGTTCAGGACGGAAACTCTGATTTCAGGGTGATTTCGTCACCCGAATATGACGAAAATGCTTGTGCATAGAATTCTAATCATTCTCGGTCTGCTGATACCAAAATCGTCATGATACGACGATGTTTATAACACGGGTCCAGAATTTTCAGTACCACAGGGTAGTTAGGGAATGAGTGTCCACCCCACAACGAAAGCATGCAGATGATGCAAGATGGAGTGACTATGTGGATAGGGCTGTAGTTATGGAACGGTGGCCAGTACATCAAGGAAGAAATGAGTATCTTAAAAGGATTGGAGACAGTGTACCATCTTGGCAAAGGAGAAAAGAAACATACTAGTTTCACCAGAAAGTGTTCATGGATGGCTATTGTGAAGTGAGAGTAGGAGAGAAGGATTCCACCATGACTTTCTGGACAAATCCAGGGAGGGTTTGAGAAAATAACAGATAGAATAGAATCTATACATCAGCAGGTTGATAGCATGGGTGAACTGCTTCAAACTCCAAAAGAAAGGCACCCAACCTATGATGCTGATATTCAAGAAGGAACCCTTATTGATTTGGACCACACAAGGAAAGCAAGGAGACTGTCTAAACCTACTGATACAGAGAAATTGAGATGTACTTTCTAGAGGTAAGAAAACTTGAGCGACAGAACTTGAGCGGTTGAGATTTCAAGGTACTCATGGCCAGCCAGACCCGACAATGGGATCCTGAGAGGCTGTGGGAGGATTGCCGCTGCATGACAGACCAGTACAGAAAATGAGTGTTCTATCAATATTGTGCAGAACAGATCTTACTCCTAATGAGATTGTTGCTGAAGGTAAGAATAGCTGGTACACTTCACTTCCGGGTCGGGGACGCGAGTTACATCGAGGGTGATTCTACCCAGTACTTGGACACCACACGTACCCATGTGGTGTGCCGTGAAGAATTTCTTTTACTCTACGATTTGGATCATGGATTTGTTGATGGCACAGATGTGCTGAATTATGACGTCTCCCCTTTACATTGTGATTTGAATAATTCTAACGGAACCACTACATCGTCATCCTCCTACTAATAGGTTACCCTGCCGGGTTGGAATTATCACCGGACTGGGGCCCTCACAGATAAAGATCCAGCCATTGAGCCCTGAAGAGTTATAGTGTCTGCAAATGTATAGACCTATAACGAAACACGTGTCGGCTGGCTGTGAATTTCCATTGGTGTGATGATCTAATAAAAGGAGATATACATCAAAGAACCTACGTTGGACATTTGTCTCTGTGAATCATACATAGTAGCACTCTGCTTGTTTGTACTTAATCTGTGTGCGCGGGATTTTGTTTCTTAATTCTTAGATGTGAATTCTCACATTTAAATTGAGGGGTTCTTGGGGTCTCCCCTACCTGCCAGCACCAGTGACTGTTGTAAATTTCATTTGACATGCACGCTAATACTGTTTGAGCGCCAATACTTCCCGTATACTTAATACCCTTTTGTCTGTTGTGTATAGCTTCACAAATTAGTCCATTGTCATGAGAAGGGTCCTTTGATTCATGCGATATGGCGCATGAACATATGCATTCTGTACGGTGAGGGACATCCAGGCTGGGATTACCCTTCCATGTGGAAATGTTTGTGTGTATGGCAATACGCCAGACAGTACAATGCGCAGCATTCAACCACTCCCTCACAACAAATGCCCTTGATACGCAAGGGATCTGGGACACCACATTATGTTCCTTGGCCACAAATGGGTAAGGAAAATCTTAGAAGACTGTTGACGCTTGTTAGACTTGCCATCCTCAGGCATTTTTCTCCTGCATTTTGCTTACCAACCTCCAAGTTTTGCAAGTGCTCCTGTTGTGAATTGTGTTATGGATTGGTGTTTCCATGATTGGCATATTGGATTTATGTAAATCCTATGCTACTGTGGGGTCGCAGCACAGGTTGCGCCACTCACAGAAGGCGCTGGTAAAAAGGTAACTCAGACCTGCCACTGCAAAGTTTGCTCGCAGTTGTAACTGCCATATCGACCTGGCAAGTGCACCCACTTGCCAGGCCCTGAACCTCCCCTTTTCTATATTTTAGTTACCCCTAAGGTAGGCCCAAGGTTCCGCCTGTGGGCAGGGAGCAGTGTATGTGAAGGGTAGGACATGCACTGATGTGTGTGGCATGTTCTGATAGTGAAATACTGCCAATTTTGTTTTTCACTATTGCAAGGCTACCTGCTCCCATAGGACAGAATGGGGAATTTGTTTATAACACCGTATAAACATAACTGGCCCTGGAAACTAGGTGGAAAAATAAAGTTTTGAATGCCTGAAATCTGAAGATGCCTCTTTTAGTGACAGAGATTTTTACATTCTGTGTTTGAAAATACCACTTTTAGAAATTAGGGGCCATATGTATCAAGCCTTTTGCGATTCGTTAAGGCCGAAATTCGCAGAATTTCGGCCTTAGTGAATCGCAAACGGCCTTTTTACCGATTGTGGAATGTATGAAAAATTAGCAAAATAAGGAATTGCAAAAAATTGCGATTCCTTATTTTGCTTAAGCATTTGAGGAATCGCAATTTTGCGATTCCTTAAATGCTATGTATGAAGCTTTTTAAAATTGCGATTTCAGGTTTAGAAATCGCAAATTACCACCAACTTGTAGTTGGTGGTAATTTGCGATTTCTTGTAAATATGCACAATTGTGCATTTGTGAGGGTGGCATATGACGCACATACATTCCAATTGGGCATGTATGTGCGCCATATGCACACACATGTAATTTACAGGGGTGCAGCAGGGTGTCCTAGAGACACCCCTGCACCCTTGAAATAATTCTCAAATTGCGAATAGCAAATTGCGAATTCGCAAATTGCTAATTATTTCACAGTCATTTCTATGGGCCTCCTGGCCCATAGAAATGAGTGGGAAATTATTCCTTATTTGCGAATTCGCAAATAAGGAATAATTGGAAATCGCTAAAAAAATTAGAAATCACAAATGGTGATGATGATACATATGGCCCTAGGTATTTTCTTGCTCAGCCATCCAGTAGGCCTCTGCTAGGTTTGTGGATTGACTGTCTGGGTTTTGGATGACAGGGGCTGGGGAAGAGCCATGGTTCCAGAAAGTCTAGGTGGGTCAGGAAAGGGCTGAATAGACCTGAGCTGCATTTAGAGCAGGGGGAGGAGATTTCCTTTCACCTGAATGGGCCTGGTCTGCCTCTGACATTGCCGTTTCCACCTCCTACCAGGCAGCCACACCAGAGAGGGCAGAACTGGTTCTGGCTCGGCACAGACCCTCTCTGCCTGAGAGGACAAAGGATTTTAGTCTGTAAAAAGTGGGGCCCAAACCGCGGAACTTTAGAACTCTTTTGGGACCAAGAAGACTGCCAAGAAGAAGAGCTGGAGTGAGTGCTTTGCTGGGTTGGCCTGCAGTAACTGCTTCTGTCTTGGGCATTGAAAGGACTGGGCTGACCTTTCTGCAATCTACTTTTGTGAGTTTCTCCAAGGCTTGAGGTAGAGCTTGCCCCCTGTTCATGAAGTCTCAAGAACAATAAAGTCCTCAAGTTCTTTTGCCCTCAGCACTGGGGACTGTGTGTTTTGTGCTGCAACAGAAGAAAAAGCAACCCAACGCCATCTACGATGCTGCTGCCGACTCCGTGTCCTGAAGGCACCGCAGAGGGCACCGCCACATTGCGATGCTGATCTCACCGATGACGCCTGTTGATGTCGCCACTGAGCCACTGCTCGCACCGTGACCTTTGGGGACCGCACTCGGCATCGCCTCGCTCACGCCGCCGCCTTGGTATCCCCGATGATGCCGCTCTATGCAGAAATCATCGCTGCTGCTTACATTTTGGTTTGAGGGCACTGCTCGTAAAGTTACACAACGCACTGCCCTCATCCCACACCGCAGCCTTGGCTTACCGACTCCAGTACCATCGACTCCAGTTCATCAGTGACAACAGCATTTCAGCAACGACGACGACGCTGCCTTCACCAGGACCTGCCAGCTCCGCAACGAGCACCATATCACTTCGCACCGCATCACTTTGCACCACGACCCTGGTCTCACCGACTCTGCCATCTGACACCGCCACCGAGCCACTGCTCACAGTGCGACCTGAGGGAATTACACGCCGCACTGCTGCACTTCACATCACAGCATCTGACGCCTGCTGACGCCAGCACTCCTGACTTCAACCACGAGGAGTTCAATCTGCGATGCGTGTGACTTCAAGGGCCCAACGATTTCTGCACCGACCTCTGGAACCGACCCCTGCAGACGCCGTGCTTTTGGAAGCTCAACGAGAGGTCGCCGATGCTCTGCATTTCTAAAGGTACTGTTTTGCAGGATTTCCCGACACCGGAGCTGGCCCGCGACGCCGTGATAGCCCCGGACGGAGCTATCGACTTCAAGGAACTGTATTTGAAGGTTGTTTTGATAACTGAAGATTTCTAAGTACTGTATTGTGGGTTTTTATCATTTTTTGTCTTGTCTTAAGAATATAAAAATATTGTCCAGATTCGGAACACGGCGACCCGGGAGAAGACAGATCAGCAACGCTACACTTTTGCTCAAATAACGCATATTTTTGGGAGTTATCCGCTCCAGGTCACTATTGTCTACACATCCCGGGCACACCGCACTGAACTACACATTTTAAGTGCGATGTCCATTGAGAGTAGCGCTCAAACTCCGCTGAACAACGAGGAAACACTCCCTTGTGAACCATATCCACTGGACCCACGGTCGCATTTGGCATTTCTACAAAGACATTCTTCGCATATAGTCACGAGTCCCGCTGGGGCGGAATTATCACCGGTGGAGCGACCTTTCATATTTCGGTTTTTGTGCCGCAGTCCTGAGGAGTCGCGAACACACTGTTCCTAACGCGACGAAACACGTGTCGGCTGGTTGTGGAACCAATAAAATCTGAAACCACAGCAACAAGTGCCAGGAAATTCGATTATTATGCTGTGTTGTCCTTGGCTATAATTGATTGTGTGTCTACACTGTCACACGACTGTAAATGACATTTAGTGTGTGTGCATAGGCATTTCTGTATATTTGTACTTATGTATGTTTGGTAATTCTGACATACTATTGGAGCGGTTATAGGGCCTTTTCCGCTCGCCAGTTGCACCACAGCCATCCCTACAGCTTCTTCAAGCATTGCGTACACTTTAGGCAGAGCGCCCAATACACTCTGTATGTTAAAAACCCTTTCTTTGAAAGAAAATATTTGACTGACAAACCTGATTGGATTGAAGATTCCGGAAGAATAGCGAGGAGGGAGAGAGTGGAAAAGAGGGATGCGTCCTGGTGCGTCAGGTCTATAGAGAAGCTTAGTGAGTATTTTCCTGTCCTGATCCTGTCCTATAGTCTTTGTCTCCTGATTCTTAATCGTGAGACCACCACCAGTCTTTTGGCCAGAGGATTGGGTTTCCCGTTTTTACCATTGGGTAATTATTATTCGGTCTTATAATTTGCAACTCTTTTACAAAGGTATGATTTATTATGCCTTTTGTCTCTTCATCTATCCACTCCTAATGCACTGAATTGTTGAATGAGTCTGTGAATTGAATTAGCTGGTTAAATGAATTTTTCTCTCCCATGAAAGTTGACGGAGTTTGCACTATGAATTTGTATTAATGAGCGTTCATTCATGACTAATATTTAGATACAATTCTTTTAATCTTACCCAGAGTCTGTGGTTATTTCATGAAGGTCTTTGAATTAGTTAGTTAATTGTTAATATCACCATCAACTACTCAACTAATGGTCCATTGACTAATAGAAGAGTGTTGATCTGTGAAGATTAGTTAGATATTGACTAATCGAGATCAAAGTGAATATATAACTTCACCCCCAGCGGAACAGCCAGTAAACTTGAATGTGTATATGGCCCCATTTGAATTTCTTGTTGACTATGAAGTATAGATCCCCGGCCTTCCGCTGGATCACAATTATGACGGGCTCACTTTTAAAAAGTTCATGGGGTGTATTTTCCTTTCTAGCATTAGGGTTGAGGGCATCCTTGCATAAAAAAGGAGGGGCTGCATGTGGGAGCCAATTTGTTTGTCATGAAAGGGAACGAGAGCCTGTTTCAACATTGAAATGATGGCCAGGCAGGTGTGGAAGGGGTGAAAGAGGCAGAGGTGATAGCCTGCTACTCAGGGCTCAAGTTATAGTCTCGCAGATGCAGTTGCATTGGGGCCCAGGAGTGAGAGGGGTTCAGTGGCGCCAGGGGCGGCTCTAGGCTCATGGCAGCCCTGGGAAGGGAGCATAGGTAGGGGGCCCCAGAAGAGGGGTCCAGGCAGGGCGGAGCAGGGAGACCAGTGAAGAGGGGGTTTCAGGGTGTTTGGAAGTGGAACAGAGCCGGAGGCCGCCAAATCCCTGCCAGGGACCGCCACGCAAATATGTATCCATCCTCAGAGGATTATTATATTAAGGATATATATTGCTTGGTAGCCCCTGGGGTTTGGTGGCCCTGTGCAGGTGCACAGCTTGGAGGGGCTTACAACACCCTAAATATGGGGAGCAGTATTTGTGGGACAATTACTGGTGTTGTCTGATGCATTTTCTGTTTTACAAGTCCCACACTTAGTGTGGATTATAAGCTACAGAAAAAGTACCCTCAAAATAATTTTATAAACTCCCCCACTTCCGTTCAGCCTTGTATCTCCTGCTTCCCCAATCCTTGCCCTAAAGTTTTGGAAGGGGCCCAACTTCAAAACATTTTGCTTGGCTCACAGCACAACAGTATGAAGTCCTCTGTTATATGTGAATGTTAAAAAGAGAAATGGTGTTGTGTTTATTTCAAAGAAACATTTAACAATTGTGATAGCTGAGTAAGAAATGTGAATATTTCTATATTGTAAGGGTTCAGTTTCCTGAGTGGCAAGTATGTTCTCACAATGACTGAGAGTAACAATGATAATATCAATAGAGAATGTGAACATGATGAAGTGTTTAAAAAGAATTTCGGTGATTTTCAGGATACTCCTGTGTCAAAATCAATGCAGAAGGCGTTCTCCTTCTAATGACACATACTATGCTGATGATGATGCCAGCTCCCATAAACAAGCATTTGCAATGCGATAGGTCTCGCATTAGGAAAGTTTGAGCTATTGGTATTGTAAATGACAAATGTTTTATGTGGGCCAGATGTAGGAGCCTTAACCTCATAGCTGTTATGGAACGTCCAGCTCCAGTGCTGGACGTTCCATTGCGCAGGTGCAGTTCGAACGTTCAACGGCCGACGGCAGCACTACGGAGGTATTGGTGCCGTCGGCCGGTGAACATGCGCAGCACCCAAGGGGTTAATACAGGTCGGAAACGGCCGATTTCGGCCGTTTCCGACCAGTATTTGTCCTATGAGATGTAGGGGGCATTTGATTTACAGAATCAGTAAATTTACTGATTCGGTAAATATACAGAATCAGTAAAATACCGAATCGGTAAATTTATCGATTCTGTAAATCAATATGTAGGTGGCACTTCACAGAGTGCCACAGGCCCTTTAGGAGTCGGTATTTACCACCCAATCCTATTGGGTGGTAAAATACCGAATTCAGGTGTGCATGCACATCTGTGCATGCACACCTGTGCCATGTGACACACAGACATGCCCTTAGGGCATGTATGTGTGCCACATGTCACACAAGCCTGTACTTGGGGTGCTAGAGGGTGTCAAAGTGACACCCCCTGCACCCTTGCAGGATTCGGTATTTACCGAATCGGTATTTCCCATTGATTCCTATGGGCTTCAAGGCCCATAGGAATCAATGGGCAATACCGATTCGGTATTTATCGAATCAGTAAATACCGAATCTTACAGATTGAGGTACCGTTTTTATCGGGAGACTTTGGGAAATGCTGTGTGGTAGGGATTTGTGGCTCCCCACAGATTTTAGAACTTTCCTTCACAGAAATGTGAGGAAAATGTATGTTTTATAGGAATAAGACTGACAATTTTTGAGGGGGGCTTGGGGTAGCACAAGCCCTTTCCCCACCTCCTATCCCTGGTGGCTAGTGGTGGATCCCTGCTTGGGAATTGCTGGCCTGTGGTAATCCACTAGCAGGGATCCACTAGGCATAGGTACCATTGAAAAGGGGAGATTGTCCTCTTTCCAACAATACATCTCCTGATAGAATCAGTGCTCGGGGGATGAGATATGCTCTAGACACTGATTCAATTAAAGTAATGACACTGATCGTCATTACAAATACAAAATAAACAAAACGCTCAGGCTGCTCAAGAAGCTCTTCCCAAGCAGCCCGAGCTGCAGAAAAATAAGGAACCCCAGGGGGCTTTCTAATCCTCTCCGTGTTGGCCAGTGGCCGACAGATGCACTGGGGAGGGAGTGAGGCTGTCGACCATTAGCCAATGGCCGCACTTAAGGAGTTAAATTCAATAAGCAGGAAATGTACTCAAACAGATATTCTGTAGTATAGCTACATGATGAAGAATGATACAAACATTGTAGATGCAAAAAAATGTACATACAAAATTGCTATAAGTTCTGTAATAGAAACTCAGCTCCATTCCTCGTTTCCCACTCTCTCCACAGGCTGCCTACCTGTTAAATACTGCCATGCCTCATAATTCCTGTTGCATGGCAATCTGACTTGAAACATTTGATTTTTACTTGTCCCTATGTTTCCAATTTTTGGCTCCAAGTGTAAACCCAAATTAGATTTATATTCCATTCAAATATTCCTTATTCTATAGCTAATGTTTTCTTAGGAAGTGTTTCTAATGTTTGGGCTAACGTTTCATTTAATGTTCAAATAGTAGATCTCTTATTAGCAATTGCGTTTCAGCAAATTAATAAGCATTGCAAAGACTCTAAGCAACTGTCGTTTGAAGCATGGTGGTATGCAGTATTTTACAGTCATAGATAAGATACTGCATACATGCAACCTGTATCTCTTCTTTTAAGATGGGAATTTGGACACCGAATACACAATTTGTTGATAACTCTGCCAAAAGATAATTCGCACCCCTACCTTTTGCTCAAGATGTATTTAAGCCTCCCTGAATTCTAATTCGGATAGTAATATCTTTCTTCTTTATTGTATATTATTACAAAAGTATATCTTATTGATTATGGATTTTTATAATCAGACCTTCATGCAGTTTTTATTCAGTTGTGTAACCCCTCTATTTCCTTTCCTACTCCCTCATTTATTGTTCCCTTTCTCTTCTTTTGATGTATTTATGAATACTTTCATGACTATATCATATTTTTATATGAATAAACTTTTGCTTTGAACTTAAAAGATGACCATTCAAACTTTGCAAAAAGCATTCCGGCGCACAGTAACAGAGTCACCATCGTTTTTAGGTCTCGCCTGTCGATGCGCATGCGCATCGAGCAAGCGAGACTATTGCGAGTTATCCACTCTTTATCCACACTGCAAGGAATCGTGGCGATTCCTTGCAGTGCCCGTGACTTTTAAGGTCAATGCGCATGCGCATTGAGCTTATGCGCATGCGCATTGACCTTAAAAGCGCGTGCGCGTGCACGTCCGTCTCCTAACAACACACACACACCCTCTCCCCCGCTCCGCCCCCTCCCGCCGTGTCGCATTTCTCTTTCTCCTCCCCCTCCCCTCTCTTCCTTCCATCTAACCCCGTGTCGCACCTCTCCCCTCTCCGCCCCCTCCCCGCTCCGCCCCCTCCCCTTCCCTCCGTGTCGCATTTCTCCTCTCCGAGCCGAGACTGTCAATGTGCGTCTCGCGCCTGCCTCGTGGCGCCTCCAAAGAGGTCTCTGAGATCTGCAGGGGGCGTCTCACTCCCACCGCTGAGCAGAGCCGTCCATGAGACAAGCCATGTGCGTCTCACACCCACCTCATAGCACCTCCAAAGAGACAGACTGGTCTGTGCCTCACCCCCACCTCCGACAAGCCAGGCTTGTCACCCCCGGGTCATGTGTTTCTCACACCCTCAGCTGAAGAGACGGACTGCCTCTGAGGCCGGTTTCATGTGCCTCACGTCCACTCCTGAAGAGAGTGCGCGATTCCGAGATCAGCCATGTGCTCTGCACAATCACCTTTCAAGAGACAGTCCGTCCCTGCGCTTCACACTCACCTCCAAAGAGACGCCCGCAACTGAGGCCGGCCATGTGCTCTGCACAGTCACCTTTCAAGAGACAGTCCGTCCCTGCTCCTCACACTCGCATCCGAAGAGACAAGCTTTCCCTGAACCCAGCATCCCGCCCTGAGGCCGGCCATGGGCTCCTCACTCACAAAGAGACAGTCCGTCCCCGAGACAGGCTATTTGCTTCTCACACTCACCTCTGGGACAGCCCACCCCCTGAGACATGCCACGCGCGCCTCACAGCTGCCGAACGAGAAGACAGCCCCACAATCCCCAAATTTCACATTCCCCAAACCCGCCGCCTAGGAAGCAGCCCGACCCTCGGACCGCCCTGTGCACCTCACACCCTTCAGCCCAACCCCCCCCCCCCCATCCCCCCGCGAAGAGACTGCACGATTCTGACCCTACCCACTTGCGCCTCTCACCCACCCCCGAAGAGACAGTTCGACCTTGAGGCCGCTTACATGCGCTGCACACCCTCCCTCAAAGAGACAGCCCGAACCTGAGACCCATTATGTGCGCCTTACACATCACCCCAAGAGACAGCCCAATCCTGAGACCGGCTACTTGCGCCTAACACCCACCGCGGAGACACAGCCCGATCTTGAGACCAGCCACGTGCGCCTGCTTCACCGGAAGGGACAGCCGGACCCTGAGACCGGCCACGTGCGCCTCACACCCTTCCCCAAAGAGACAGCCCGACTCCTGAGACCGGCCACGTGCGCCTCACACCCTCCCCCGAAGAGACAGCCCGACCCCTGAGACCGGCCACGGGCGCCTCACACCCTCCCCGAAGATAAAGTCTGAGACTGGCCACGTGCGCCTCATACCCACCCCTCAAGAGACTGTCCGACCCCGAGAGCGGCCGTGTGTCTCACACCCACCCCTCAAGAGACTGTCCGACCCCGAGAGCGGCCGTGTGTCTCACACCCACAAGAAACAGCCCGGCCCAGAGACCGGCCATGTGCTCCTCAGGCTCACACCCACCCCTCAAGAGACTGTACGATCCCGAGACCGACCACGTGCGTCTCACACCCACCGCCGTAGGGACCAGAGAGGTTTCTTAACCTGCAGGTTCCACAGGAGCAGGACTTTTAACCCGAGCGGAAAGGGGAGTGACTGTGCCCCCGCCCTCTGCACGGCTGCAGTTACATGCAGACACCAGCAGCGGGCTTTAACCGTGAGAAGGTTTTTAATCAACAACTCGCCAGACCGATCATGAACAGACTATTGCGGGCGGTGTATTACTCTTACAAGGAGAGCTTTCCAATTACACTTACGACTGTAATAGCACACTGTAATAACATACTTACGACTGTAACAGCACAGCCAGCAGAGGTGCAAAGATTCCCCAGACAGAGAGCCATTACAGCAATGCAAGCTTCCTTCACACAGAGCTGTTACACCACAGACAGCAGCGGTGCAAGCTTCCTTCACACTGAGAGGTGTTACACCACATACAGCAGCGGAGCAAGCTTCCTTCACACAGAGCGGTTACAGCACAGGCAGCAGCGGTGCAGGCTTCCTTCACACAGAGAGGTGTTACACCACAGACAGCAGCGGAGCAAGCTTCCTTCACACAGAGCGGTTACAGCACAGGCAGCAGCAGTGCAAGCTTCCTTCACACAGAGGTGTTACAGCACAGACAGCAGCAGCGCAAGCTTCCTTCACACTGAGAGGTGTTACAGCACAGACAGCAGCGGAGCAAGCTTCCTTCACACTGAGAGCTGTTACAGCACAGACAGCAGCAGTGCAAGCTTCCTTCACACTGAGAGCTGTTACAGCACAGACAGCAGCGGAGCAAGCTTCTTTCACACTGAGAGCTGTTACAGCACAGACAGCAGCGGAGCAAGCTTCCTTCACACAGAGAGCGGATACAGCACAGACAGCAGCGGTGCAAGCTTCCTTCACACTGAGAGCTGTTACAGCACAGACAGCAGCGGAGCAAGCTTCCTTCACACAGAGCGGTTACAGCACAGACAGCAGCGGAGCAAGCTTCCTTCACACAGAGCGGTTACACCACACAGAGCGATCACCCTCACTCACCCTCACTCACCCTCACCCTCACTCACCCTCACTCAGCGCAACCACAGCATCTTCACTAAATATATGTAATAAACTTTAAGCTATTGGCAATATAAAATAAAATCCATTTTATTTACTTATTAATTATTGATTGTTTTTTAAAGCCATTGATTTTTTTTAATATCAATACATATAAGTCACATATAAGTCCCGTTAATACAAAACATGTTGCTTTACAAATGCTAGAGGTGTCACATTTACAAAAATTATAACTATTGGCTTTGTAAAGAAGAAAGCTATTAATTTAGCTATTTAGAAAAAACACATAAATAAAAAACAAAAAAATAAATAACACCTATAGCTCAAACTTTCCTACTGCGAGACCTATTGCATTTCCAATGCAATAGGTCTCGGAGCATTTGAGTTAGAGCTTTTAGAAATGTTTATGGCTTTTTTTTTTTTAATTCTTTAGCATTGGCTACAGGAAACAAAAATGCTAAAGATTTACAAAAAAACCCATAAACAATTCTAAAAGCACTAACTCTAATGCTGCGAGACCTATTGCATTTCTAATGCTTGTTTAAACTTTTGATCCGTTTGAGCTAGAAATGTTTTTTTTTCAAAATCTGAAGATTATGCAGGAGATGATGAATTAAGTGGCAAATGTGGCAAATCTATAATATGCGAAGATCACTACGGCGCAGAATCATATTATTCCGATGGCCCTCATATATACGGATGGCTTTATCATGGTCTGACACAATACTGAACATCAGCCATTTAAGTAACATACATCCTTTGAACTGGATCGCTTTCACTCATGCACCTTCAGACTTCTACTACTCGAACATACCATTCCACTTGGCAGACTAAATATTTAATGTTGTGACATTCAATAAATAGACAATATATAAATGATTACTAGAAAAGGGTACTATATGAACAAATAACATTTTGGTTTTAACTTTACTTGGTTTTCAGTTGGCAGTTTGTTCCCAGGCTTGATAAAGTCTGACAGGACATGACGTGTGCTGGCTGTCTGATCAGTTATGTAAACAACTGTTCTTCCACACTGACTACATAGGTGTGACCACTTGCAATGAAGAAAAATACATTGAAATTGATGTACCAGAGGCAAGATGGCTGCCGTGAGGGAGGCTGTGTAAGCAGCCAGCTCCCTGGTTCCTGGCGTCCGGGAGTGAAGGAGAAAGAAAACCCAGCTTTTTTGCCACGATAATTCATGCGAGAGCTGGTCGTGCGATCATTTATCATTCCCGCTGCATTTATTGCGATTACATGCTCGCATACAATGGACGATTTTATATAACCTGACCGCGTTGGCTGATACCTGTCGGCTGCCCGAAGCTGCCCGTGGCTGCCTGTGGAAGTTGCTGGTCCACGCTTGTTTCTGCTCTGTGTTAGACCACTGGGAGTGCGAAAAACGGAGCTACACGGAGGCGTCGACCATTTCCGGTCGGGTGCCGAGGAGAGCGTTCTGAGGCCAGCACTAGCGGAGCGGAGCGGACTACGCTACAGTATCATACTGTGGTAACAATCGGATACTAACTATCTCCGTGACGGACGGAATTCACGAATGTTGCTGAATCTTTTTGAGTTTAATCGGCGGGCCCCGCTGTGGCGCGCTACACTCTGCTTGTTCTGGTCACAGAGTAGCGTTTTCCCTGGCAGAGGCGGCTCTCGGAAGAAAAAGAGGACGCCGTTACCACCCTCCATTAGCACACGCAGCAATAAGAGAGACGGTGCTGGAAGTGATTTGAAAGGAGTGGAGCCGGATAACGAGGAGATCGAGATGGCAGAGGCAGCTCCGCTGACTCCTGGTAAAACGGTCACCAAATCGGGTAAGAACTCTAATAAGGGGGCTGCTCCGAAACCTAATGAAGCCTCGAGTATGAAGAGCACAGCTCTACAAACATTGCCTGATCTGTTTGTCAAACAAGCTGCTAAGAAGAAATTAATTGATAGTAACAATCAAAACACCAATTTTATTACTAATCAACCGCTTAATCAACCGTCCATAAGGGTTGATAGTCAGAATAATCCTATAACTCTTATGTCGACTGATCCTTTGAGGAAGGGAATTATGGGAGATGTAGTTTCAGCCGGGACTATAATTAATCGAGCATGTTCTCTTCCCTCACTATCATTACCATCAACAATTGATCTACAGAGCGGAAAAAAAACTATTGTGCAGCAGCATAATCAGGAGCTTCCCGAAAATTTCTACTCCCTATCAGAACTCTCATCTGATGAAGCAACTGGTTTAAATAAAGATTGGGTAGACTACAGCTGCGAGAGTCTTTCTTCTGATGGCGAGGTCAGCATGAGCCCTGATAATACCAACACGGCCACTATCATTAAGAAGAGGCTGAGGAAGAAGAGATCTTTACGTGCGATGAGCAAAGAGACCGCTCCTAACTCACCAAGTGGGGCGAATTCCTTATCTCCTAATCCAGCATCTACCGCTACTATCGCTATTGATTCTCCTGGGTCCAGTCATAATTCTGCACCTGATCCGGCTCCGCCACAAGAAAATAGTGAAGAGATCACACTAAAAACAATTTTCGACACCATGATGAATCATAGAGCAGAAAGTAAGGCTGAAAACCAACGTACGCAGATGACTTGTGCTAAAGTTAAAAATGCAGTACGACGTGCAATTAAAATATGTTCAGAGACCCCCGACAGGGTCACCGAGGCAGAGGCTAGGATATCTGTCCTAGAAGAAGAATGTATGGCTCAAAGACAAGAAGTGGGTGACTTCAAAGCTCAAAAGGAGGATTTATCCGATAAGCTAGCTAATTTGGAGAATCAGGCCCGCAGAAGTAACTTGCGTTTTTTGGGGGTCCCTGAAAATAAAGAAGGGTCCGACCCGAGGAGGTTCATCATTAATCTATTGAATGACGCTTTTCCCGAGATGACAGAATGGGATTGGGCACGTGAAATACAGCGTGCACATAGATTTCCCTTTACAGTGAGGAAACCGCGACAAGGCCAAGAAAACTATCCTAGGGCCATTCTGGTGTCGTTCAATAACTTCCTTGCTCGTGAAGCTATTTACGTAAACGCAAGACCGGATAAGAAAGCGGATGGATTGGGCTGTCAGTTTTTTGTGCGACCAGACTATTGCCAAGCTACTGTGGCTCAACGATGGCAACTGAGGCAATTGATTCCTGACTTCCAAAAGAAAGAAGTAGCAGTGTTTCTCCAAGGTCCTGCAAAATTAAAGACTATATTCAAAGGCCAAGTAAAATATTTTATCTCTACAATTAAAGCCAAGGAATATTTGGACTCTTTGTGAATAATCATGGAGTATATTTTTTCTCTTTTTTGAAAGAACTAATGCGCAGTCTGATAAATTCAGACTGTAAGACTGTAAGCTTAGAAATTGTATTGTTTAATAACTACTTAAATATGCAGGACCATTGTCTTCTTTTCTATTTCATCTATTTCTCTTCTCTCTTTTCTTTTTTTCTCTTCTATTTTCCATTCCTTCTTTCATTCCTTCTCTTTTCTCTTCGTCAGGACGCTATGGGCCAGGGACACGGCACCCATACGTTTCAGGAACTGATAGTTCCTGTGCCTCCTATAGTGGGGAGGGTGGGGGGAGGGGTTCTGGGAAAAGGGGTGGGGGTGGGTAAGGGTAAGGGTTGGTGGTGGGGGTGTAAGGCAGAGGTGTTTAATACAAGGATGAATATAAGGCATTCAAATGATAATATTGAAGAATATATAGTGATGATAGTTAACATTCTTTTTTTTTCATTAATTTTAATATGGGTAAAAAGGTGAAAATATGTACAATCAATATTAATGGTTTTAATGACTTAAAAAAGATCGGTATGTTTCGAACCATGCTCCAGACTTTATATATTGATTTATTATGTATTCAGGAAACGCATATTTCATGGGACAAGCGCTCTCTTTTGGATAATTTGGGATTAGAAGTTTTGCTTGCATCTAAACAAATGGGTATAAAAAGAGGCATTGCGATTTGTATGCGAAAGGGAGTTGGGAAGTGCTTGAAAACATCAGCTGATAAATGGGGCAGATGGGGGCTTGCTGAGTTAATTATTGGAAGTTGCAAATTTACTATATGTTGTATTTATGGCCCTAATCTGGATGATGCTGAAGTGTTCAACACTATGAATGCAGAATTAGCTACGTGGGCACAACCAATAATAGTATGTGGGGACTTAAACATTCATTTGTCATCTGATTGGAATATTAGATCAGGGATGAGATATACGGGCCGTAAGATTAGAACTTATAGAGCACTTAGAGATTTGGTGTTAAATAATGGTTTAACTGATGTTTGGAACAAATTTCATTATAAAGATCCAGGATATACTTTTTTCTCCATTCCTCATCAGAAATTTGTCCGCTTAGATTATTTTTTTGTATCCTCTTTGTTTTTGGAGAAAATCCGTATCGAAATATTACCCCAAGTTATCTCAGATCATAACCCTATGATTGCTGAGATTCAGTTTCCCACTGATCGTCAAAATCCAACTAGATACTGGTCATTTCAGAGAAATCTGCTATTAGATGAAGACTATCTTCAATTTATGGCTACAATTATTAAAGACTATTTTTTAATAAATAATGATACTGCCTCTCCACAAGTAGTGTGGGACTCTTTTAAATCTATTGTATGGGGAGAGACAATCAGTTTTGCAAATTATAAGAGGAAAAAAATCCAAACAGATTTTAAGGAGAGGCTAAATAAGATTAGGATAGCCGAGATGGACTTATCTACTGCATGCAAAAATAATGTCGGAATAGAGGATGCACAACTACGCTTAGTTACTGAACGCTCTAGTCTGCGTATTCATATTGCTGATGAAGTAGCAGCAAAATTCAAGCAATATAAAACTGAACGCTATGGATATAGCGAGCGTACCGGAAAAATATTAGCCCAGCGCTTGCGACAAAAATCTTCTAATAACGAAATACAGTGTGTTAAAGATATGAATGGGGTCTTTCACGAACGCAGGGAAGAAATATTAGAGGCATTCCATGATTTTTATAAGACATTGTACAATGATCTCAGTAATGAAGTTGATAAGACTCTTAACCCTGCAGATTATCTTCAAAGTGCTGTCCAACTTTCATTGTGTACAGAAAAGACAGACTTATTTACAAGGCCAATAAGCTGGGAGGAGATTGAAAATGCCATTTTGAGTCTTGCGGCAGGTAAAGCTATGGGGCCCGACCAGATACCTCTTGAATTTTATAGGACATTTAGACACATGCTGAAACCAGAGTTGTTAAAAATTTTCAATATAGCATTTCAAGGTAAATCTCCTGACTCTTGGTCTACTGCCACTATAGTTATTTTTGTAAAAAAGAACAAGGACCCAAAAGATTTAGGTTCCTATCGCCCTATTTCTCTTATCACCGCAGATAGCAAGATCTATTCTAAAATCCTTGCAAATAGACTAAATGACGTAATGACAGGTTTGGTTTCTCATATCCAACATGGATTCATTAGACATAGGGATACTACAGATCATGTCAAACGCGTTATTACACTACTGGATTGGGCTCACGCGAAGGAATCCCCAGTTGGGGTGATTCTACTTGATGCTGAAAAAGCGTTTGACAGGGTAGACTGGGGATTTCTTTGGACTGTACTAGAATGGAAGGGCTTCCCGTCACAATTTATTAAAGCTGTACAATCACTTTATTCTAATCCCAAGGGTGTAATAAGACTAGGCACTGATACCTCTAGACCTTTTTCAATCACTAGGGGGACCAGACAAGGCTGCCCCTGTTCCCCGCTCCTATTCGCTCTCTATTTAGAACCCTATTTGAACAGATTAATTATGGAACCTGACATCCCACCAGTCCAACTCCATGAGGTTGACCACAAAGTTTTAGCGTACGCAGACGATGTGGCCATTGTAACCTCTGATGCTTCTACTGCGCTACCTAAAATAATTGAAGTAGCTAGAGAATATGGTAAATTTTCTGGATACAAGCTTAATATTTCGAAAACCCAGATTATACATTCTGAAACTGGTACACCCACTGATATTCCATTAAATTCTACCGGTACATATCTTGGCATAGTCATATCTCCCAAAATTGATGACATTGTTGGACTAAATCTGGACCCTTTAATCATATCTACTAATAGAACTTTAGAAAGGATAAATAATTTACACTTATCTTTATATGGACGAACCAATGTCATTAAGATGATGATCTTTCCAAAATTTCTTTATTTTTTTCGCACTATTCCTTTATTTTTTTCAATGTCTCTTTTTAACAAAATAGACAGGATGTTATCCATATTTTTGTGGGGGTACCGCCGCTCAAGAAGATCTTTAAAATGGTGTACTCTTCCGCAAGAACGTGCTGGGTTGGGATTTCCGAATTTCAGAATGTATTACTGGGCTATCACTCTTAAATTAATCAGGGTTCTACTATTTCATGACCATGTTACAGAAACCTCTATGGCACCCTCCATTTTTGAAATGCTCATGGGCGCTGATGCGCGTCAATGCTTACTAAAATTCATGGAACCCAGCTACTACAAAAAAACTAAATTTAAGGTGTTTCTTTCTGCCTTTTTAGTTTGGAGACAAATCAATAAAACTCTACGGATAACTCCAAAACTCAATTTTTATACACCTATCTTTTGTAATGTTTCATTATCAGGGATTTTTCAAGATATGGCTACATATCGATGGCATATGAGACAGATCCACTCAATCGGGCAATTGTATCAAAATGGGGTTTTTATGTCCTTTTCTGAACTTCAAGAAACATTTGGCCTTCCCAGGAATGAATTTTTCAAATATTTACAGATCCGTAGTTTTCTGGAAAAAAAAATTTGTTATATAGTGATGCTATGGGGACTATCGACATTCTAGAGAGCTGTAGGAAGAATAACCGTATTGGTACAATTTACCAATTAATGGTTAACAGGCTGCATGATGATCTTGACCAGCAAGCCCAGAAATGGCAAAGAAAATTGTGTATAGAAGGGATAGACTTAGTAAGGGCTTTTGAGATGAGTAATAAAACTCTAATTAATAGCTCTCTTAAAAGTCAACATTATATGTCTACTCTAGATCTTTACTACACACCTGCTAAGCTGGCCAAATGGAAAGCTACGAAAGGTATTAATTGTAGTCGCTGTGGAATCCTAGCAGCGGACTCATGTCACATGTTTTACAGTTGCCTTAAATTGGTGGTATATATCGATAGGATTGAGAAGTTCCTGACCAATGTGCTTAATGTCAATATCAAGCTCTGTCCTTCTGTGATTATTTTTGGTACTTATTTTCCTTCCACAAGCTTATCTGTTGATCAAGAATATTTTCTGTTTATTGGAATGTCCGTATATCGTTTTTGTATTACTTCTAGATGGTTGGATATAGATCCACCAACATTTGAACAATGGCTTGGAAAGCTGCTAAATGTTTATAGAATGGGCAAAGCAGTTTATAAACTATAAGGACTATTAAGGAAGACTGGTAACCTTTCTTCCAGCCTAGTAGCAGTCGCTGAAATACATTTTGAAACCTTACATTAGCCTTACTCACAGCTGTGCGCCCTTAGTCCATGTTACCAATTTGGCTTGTGTATTAGTTTATTTGGTAGGGCTGCCGCAAGGGCTAGATAAATAATAATGAACAGGGAACAAGAAGCACAAGATCTATTTAACAATTTATGTACTGGCTCATCTGTGAATGTAGCAGTAGCCTCCACTACACCAGCAAGACAAGAAGGTCTTAGAGCCAAATTCGTGAAATTAGAGAAACTTAAGAGAACAGAACTTAATAAGTGGTGGGATGCGGTAACACTTAAACAATACCTTACCCTTAACCGCATTCCTAGAGGTTTAAGATCCACAATCATACCGACATATGAAGATTTAGAGCCAGATCTATTGGACAAATGGGAGCATGAGTTAACTACCAGTTCATGCAACCTGATAAGGATACTAATTGATAATGCCGAACGGAAGATTGAGAAACTACTTATCGAGATTAAAACATGTGAAGATGAAATTAAAGAATTAAACTTACCAGAAGCAACCATGAAAAATTATAACATGCTAGATGAAATTTTGACCAACTTACAGGCAGATATTAAGAGGAGAAAGGCGCGTAAATTGAAAAGAGATGAACAGGATTATACAGCTGGCAGGGTATTTACTTTTGCACGGAAATTTGATTATCTTTTTCAAAGAACCCAGAGTAATAGAAGGAATGTGACACCATTGAGTTCAGCTATTAACACCTCATCAAGCAGTATATCTACTGACGGGGGTACAACAGGAGCTCCTATTGCCCAGGGTGGGGATGCCACCAACAATAATAATTTTTTTGCGGAAGTACAGAGGTTCAAAAGGGGAAGTCGAGACACAGGAGGGAGATTTGGCAATGCACAAACAACAAGACAAGGAGAGGGAGCCGCGGCAGACGCAGGAGAAGTGGTCCCAGGGATGAGGGAGAGACTAAGATCGTGGAGGAAATAAACACAGGTATGAAAGAGATTGAAGTGATTAACCTTTCGTCTATGGAATTGTCTGAAAGCATGAATAATGTATTGAAGAAGGGACTTGGATATTGCCCTACCAAGAATATTGATTGGTATGATATCAAAGTTGATTTGTACAAGTTTGTACGTCTGTTGAAGTTAAAAAAGTTTTTTTCTTTGAAAGATAATGCTAGAGTGTCAACAACTAATAAACCAATATTGTCTGAAATCACTATCCAAGACCTCTATGACACAAAACTTTTGTTATCCATCACTGAATCAGAAGATGATCCTGTGACCATGAACTCTCTTCTGAGAGATTTAGAGATTAACTCAGGTTTAGCGTCCGGTAGTGGGCTCAAAGACAAATCGAAATGGACACCTCAGTTATCATCTGGTAATGTTATCGATGCCTTTTATAAATCAGTTACTCTTGAGATTGACAATTTGATTAAAAAGGATAGACGACGTAAGAAGTCATTTCCAGACAATTTAAAAATAGATGAGAGGGAAGCACTCCGACAATTGACCGACCACCCAGACATTATCATACGCAGCGCTGATAAGGGTGGCAACATCGTTGTGATGAATCGTACTGATTATAACAATGAGGTTTTATCTCAACTAGGAAATAGTAAATACTACGAGAAAGTAATTGCTAATCCTTTAGAGAAGGTTCAAGGTACAATTAACACCAAACTTAAAGATTGGTATGATAAGTGTCTCTTAGATCATGACGAATTTCTTTTTCTCAAAATAAAATCACCCAAGGCCCCATGTATGTACTGTTTACCTAAAGTGCATAAGGATAGACATAAACCACCAGGTAGACCCATAATTTCGGGCATTGGAGGGCCAACAGAGAAATTGTCCCAATTTGTTGATTCATACTTAAGACCATTTGTAGATAACTTACCATCACATATTGAGGACACTAAACATGTCCTCAATATAATGAATGACATAGTGTGGGACGAGGGTATGATCCTTGCCACTTTAGATGTGGTATCCTTATATTCAAATATTGACCACGAAAAGGGTATTTTGGCAATTGAAACTTTCTTGAACAATAGACCAGCTGAGTACTTGGACCATACATCCATGTTGTTACAGATGATAAGACTGATCTTGGAAAACAATTACTTTCTCTTTGAATCTTCCTGGTATAAACAAAAGACTGGGACTGCAATGGGTTCTAAATTTGCTCCGTCCTTCGCTAACCTCTTTATGGGGAGACTGGAGGCGGAGTGGATTTGGGGCCCTAAGGGCAGCCGATGGATTGATCATATATACTATTGGGGAAGATTCATTGACGACTGTTTGCTGATCTGGAGGGGTACGACAGAGGAATTGGAGTCGTTTTTTACTTATCTTAACACTAATGACCTCAATATGTCATTTACTTCATATTATGATAAAGAGAAACTAACTTTTCTAGACATTGAACTTTTTGTAGAGGAAAATAAACTTTTCAGCCGCATGTTTCGTAAAGAAACTAGCTGTAATTCACTCCTACGAGCTGATAGTTGCCATCCTAAGAGCCAAATCAACTCAATCCCTTATGGGGAGATGATTAGAGCAAGAAGAAACTGTTCTAAGGACATTGATTTTGATGCAAATGTATTGGATATGAAGATGAGGTTTAAAAACAGAGGATATGCGAGCACTATTGTTAATAAGGCTATTAACCGAGTACAGAAACTTAAACGAGAGATGACACTTAAACCTAAAGATAAGAGTGATACAAAAGATGACAACCAGATTATCAGAATGATTACAAATTTTGGTGTCGGTAGTAATAAAATCTTTAGTATTATGAAGAAATACTGGCACATGCTCTTTTCTGATAAAGATTTAAGACCCTTTTTGATGGAGAGACCTAGTATTACCTTCAGAAAGGGAATGTCCATCGCCAATATTGTAAGCCCGAGCTACCCGAAAGCAATTCCAAGTTTGAGTCACAGTGACTGGTTACGCACCCGCCCCAAAGGCTTTTATCATTGTGGTAATTGTAGCTCATGTTGGTGGGCTAAGAGAAAGGTTTTGACATTTGATTATAATGATACAGGTACCCACCACATTAACTCTTTTATTAACTGTGAATCTACCTTTGTGATTTATGTAATTGCTTGCCTTTGTGGTAAGATTTATGTAGGGAGTACAGTCAGAAGACTCAAAGACCGAATGGTGGAGCACTACCGGGCACTCAAAAATGGGGACACGAGGTACCCCATAGCCTCACATTCTATTCAAAATAGAAATGATTCAGTACAGCACAAATTCTATTATCATGGTATAGAACAAGTGACCATAGACAGACGTGGAGGAGACAGAGTATTAAAACTTAGACGCAGGGAGGCACGTTGGATTATGGTACTTCGGGCTGTGGAAGATGGACTTAACTTGGATACTGAATTACAGTATTTTTTGGGAGATTAGTTATGTAGCTCCACAAAGAAATAATACTGTATTTGATTTGGCTCTTTTTGAACTTTTTTTGAACTGTTTATAAAACTGTGACTAATGGATTTCATATGATACCTGGGTCCCTCAAATGCAAATGCTGCCACTCCCCCTATTAAGAAATTATAATGATTAATAATGGGAAGACACATGACGCTGAACGCTTTGCCACCACCTATGAGTTTTTTTTTAACATGGAGACTTTGCTTGTTCGAATCTTTAATCTAACGAGATGGAAATTATAATGCACAGTCTTACACATTGTCTATGAACACGTTGTAGTTACAACGAATTCATTAACTAACAATGCCAACTTTTGGTATGCTATAATCTCTTTATTTTGTAATAATAGCTAAAACTGCGAATATAACGAACATACTGGTTGCCACTTTTAAATATAATGAAAACACTGGTTGCCAGTTTTGGCTGAATTGAATGAACTGAATATTCCTTTGGAGGCACAACGGGCTCCTCCGCATGGATTTCTCTCCATGTTAATTTATTTTGTTCAGTCTTATTAGAAATGTGGGTTTATCTGGACGCTTTGCTGATTACTATTTTCATCAACATGCTTTGTTGAATATCTTAATTAATAATTTTGATCGCATTAATGGGATTATTGACAACTGATATTACGACTGTTTACTAGTTATTCCTTTGTAACTAATTTCCAATATAGAATAACTGACTTGATGGGTTAAATATAAATCCTTCGTATTTATTCGCACACCATGTTAAGATGGCGGAGAATTATCGCGTAACCTTTACAGGAAGCAAATGGGTACTTAAGCAATATGGCGGCCGCGGTGCACGCCGACGGAGATAAACACCGTGCCGGTAGAGATACACACCACGCCGTTTCGACTGGGATATAGGTGAGAAACTGTCTCGTTACTTTCGCGACTCCGTATCTTACAAGCTTGCACTTCGGTAGACCGTTTTTATTATGCACGTTGCTAGGTCGGTTCTTATACTATTGCTTTCCTCTATAGACCCAGTTCATGATTACTGAAGATTGATATTATGGAAAGATACTTTATGAAGCTACTCATTTAACTGACTGGTAAGAAAACTTTTTCTAAATAGTGGTAACTGGTTCTACACTTTAAGTTAGATCGATTTAGATTCTGAGGTCCCCGTTTTGTTACAGAACCGTCTGATAGATCGGTTGTAGAACTGACTCACCGTTCAAATAACAAACTTCGTGGGTGCGAAGAAATCGAAAGGTACTTATATTCGGCCCTCTACTATGTTTTGGCAGATGACAACGTTTTTTTAAATTTAAAATAAACACGAAGAACTGTTACACTGCCCTACTACGTTTCTTAAAACGAGAAATATTTTGGCAAGTACTTATGTACTCTGATAGTAAGAATAAATTGTGACCTGATTACTGATTCCATCTTAGTATTAAGAGCGCGTTTAAATAATTACCGTACTTAAGTGGTGACAGAGCTAAAGCCTCCTTGTGTTCTTCCAGATACTGTTGACTCTTTGGAGAAAAATACTGAACAAATTCTGATACTGAAGAATTTTCAATTACTGCTTAGGTAATATCCCTAACTCGAATTTGGCGATATACCAGAATGCTTTGTTGTTGTATATAATTTGACACCGGGATCCACATGTTATATTAATGACCATGACCTGTCACATAAAATGAAGGTACTGTGTCTTTTATCTCACACAAGTGGTGGTTTTTGTCACACAACTCATCTTTGTATTTTATGGTCTGTTACTATTAATGAGAATTGCTATTACTTGAGCTTATATTTTGTATTAATTTGGCTTGCAGCCCTGAGGAAGTTGGTTGGCATGAGATAAATGCTCAACGAAACACGTGTTGGCTGCAGTGGACGTTTTGTGAAACTTGAATTTTGATTTTTGGAATGAACTTTGAAATTGGGAACATACTTCGGAATAAAAAGACTTGAGAAACTGGATTGACTCTTGAAATTTGACATCTAAATACGGATTGACGTACTCCAAGATTCGGGTGTCTGTACGCTTATGTGATGTGAATTTGGACTTTTGCTGTCAAAACATGTTATTTAATTTTTGATTAATAATATATTTGTTGCATTTGAATATAACTTGGAGTTAGATTGCTCGGCAGGATTTGAAATCAAATTCCCCACCTGGACCATTCCAGGACTATTAAGGAAGACTGGTAACCTTCCTTCCAGCCTAGTAGCAGTCGCTGAAATACATTTTGAAACCTTACATTAGCCTTACTCACAGCTGTGCGCCCTTAGTCCATGTTACCAATTTGGCTTGTGTATCAGTTTATAAACTGAAAGGACAGAAAAAGAAGATTTTTGCTCGGAAGCTATGGTCCCCTATAGATAATTGGATCTAAATCTAATAACGACTGTATTTGCAAAGATATATATTTTATTTTTTATATGTTTCTTCTTTTTCTTTTCATTATGCTAGTAATGTATTAGAAACTATGTGAATGACTGTCACTGATTAGATGTTGTTTCGTCCTTGTATGTTTTATGCCTCTGCCACAAAAAAATAAAAAAAATATAAAAAAAAAGAAATTGATGTACCAAACTACATGTCTTTCATAGAATTCATGATAACTTTTGCAACTGATTCTTTGTGTGCTCCAACCCTTTTCTTATGTGTAGAGTGGACGTTTAATTTCAGTTGCTATGGCACCAGCTTCTCTATTTACAAATGCCATACACTTGCAATACGATGTGCAACTAGTTTTTCATCACGGCTACCACTGTAATGGGCAATAATAGAATATCTACACCCACTGTTGCAATATTTTTGTAAACAGCATCAATAATATTCTGTCAGACGATATGTTTGCTAATGATATTCTGACCTATAACCCCAAACACTAGCAGCCCAGTCCAGGCCACAATCAACCAGGTGAGTTATAGGGACATGCCTCTGGCTCCCTGCAGAGGATCCAGCCCTAACTCTGATGTCCCTGTCCTCCCATCTAGTAGTCCAAGCAAATAGAGGAATAAGGAACCCCCATACTTCTTCTTTCAACTTCCTTTCAGCCATGGAGACACAGAGGCTTGCAGCTCCAACAGACAGTGTTCAGGACAGCTCTGATTCCAGACCCTGTGGTGATGAGAGTGAAGACCAGGGCCGGACTTTCAGGAACTCTGCCAGGGCTGCCCTAGTCCCTCTCCAGCAGTGCACTGTGATCTGAAGTATGGCGCCCGCTGATTTCTCTTCCTGCAGTGCCTCTCGTTGGTTGTCATCACAGGCGTAGCTATAATTTCCTGCTTGCTCCTTCCAGTCATGATACACACGTGGAAAGATTAAAGCAAGATAGCAGCTTCCCACCCAATTATGTAGGAAGCTAAGATGGGCTATCTTACTACAAACATAATCCATTTCTCTTAGTATTGGTTCTTTATCAATCAGAAATTTATCATCAACTACATAAGACTCACTTTTACTCCTAAATTCAACTGGCTCAGAGTGCTGAGACTTTTCACGCACCATACATATTAATCCTTTCTTTTATTGTTCCACCCTCTATTTACATTGCATTCTCAAATATCTGAATTTCTCATCAGCATCTTATTCTAATTTAACGTCTCTAGTTTCTGCAGAGTTTCAACTAATTGTCACTGTTTTCTCATATTTTAACACTAATTCCCCACCAATATTACAAAAACCATTCACTAAACTTTGCAAAACCTTTTCCAATCTCACTTAGCCATTCATCCAACTGATTTCCACAATCCTTGTTCCTTTGTCTCATACAAAATATTAGTAAGAATACATATGTAATCATTATTAAGCTTGCTATTATCAGGGATGAATCTTTTTTTTTTAAGTTTGAGTTTATTGAAGAACAAAACAGAAAACAAAAATGAAGAAAACAGAAAAAATTGATACAACCATACATACTGTATGATAAAAACCTAATTAATAAAAGTAATAAAAAGTATATAAATTCATAGAAGAAGTCAATTAAAATATACAAATAGAAATATCATCGTAAGCATAACTATATCTGGAGATAAGGAGATCAAACAAAGCATTGTCAAAAGATAATTGGTAAGCAAATTAGAGAAGTGGTAAAAGGCAATGGGGGAATTTAAGGTGGTTTCTGTACATCGTCTGAGTGAGACTGAGAAGTGGTGGACGGGGAAGCAACTAAAGATAAATAATTGGTGAGGGGAAGCCAGAGGAGACCTCTTTTGATCTCCAAGGAAATGGGGGAAACGTAATTAGTATCTAGTCGATGATGGAAACAAACCGCGTTCCACCAAGCGCGAAAATTGACGTTATTTGCTTCTTTCCAATTAGAGGTAATGAGATGAAATGCAATAGCTATTAAAAGGTCAAGGAGACTATATTGTGAAGATTGGGGCCAAATAGGTGAATGAGTACCCAGGAAGACATGAGTGGTGGAGAAAGGAATCTGAACATTGAATATTGTCTAAATTTGGGACCTAACAAGTTTTCAAAACTGGAGTATAGGGGGGCATTCAAATAGCAGATGTTTTAAGTCAGCAGAACATTTTGGGCAAGACCAACTAGTAGAGGGAGTGTCTGATGAAAAGGTGGACAAAATCAATGGAGTAAATAAAATCCGATTATAAATGAAAAAAAGGGTTTGTGTGGTATTAGCAGCTATAGAGGTCTTATAAATCTTTAACCATATCTTATCCCAAAAAGGAACCGTCCAATCCTGAGAAAGATCTTTTTCCCAAGCTATCTCAATTTTAGTTTTGGGTCTGTCTAAAAGAAATTGAAAGGATTTATAAAGAAAGGAAGCAGAAGGAGAATGGTCTAATGCAGAGGATATAGGTTGAAATACAGTGGGATATCAGTGTTAATGGGTAAAGATTGAATATATTGAACAAGAATAGGACAAATTAAATTATACTGTGAACGAGATGACGAAGGTAAGGAGAATTGAGATTGGAGATCCGAGAAGGGAAGAGGTTGGTCGTTAAAAAGAAGTTGAGAAATCCATTGTAGACCTTTGGAATGCCAAGACTTCCAATATATGGTACGATTACGGATTCGGAGATGTTTATTATGCCAAATAGTCTGTAGATGAATGGAGTTAAAAGAGGGATAAGAGGAGGACAGAAAAGGAATAAGGAGATTACGAGAATGGGAGATAACAGGGTTTCGAAAAGAAGTCATATTGGAAGTGAAGGAGAGAATTTCTCGAAACTCAAAGGGAGTAAAAAAGGAGGATTCTATTTTTAGCCAGAGAGGAGGATAAAAGGTGAGATCAGTGGAAATCCAACGGCAGCCTGTTTCAAGGAGAAAGCTTGGTGATACGTTTTAAAATCAGGGAAGCGAACTCCACCATGAGATTTATCCTTCTTCAGGGCAGCAAGGGCTATACGAGAACGTTTGCCTTTTTCACAGGAATTTGAGAAGGGTAGAATCGATCTTCTTGAAATAGTAGTCAGGAATATGAATAGGAATCATGGAAATGGTGTATAGTATAAGTGGTGATAACATCATTTTAATTGAATCGAGACGACCCCACCAGGATAGAAAAAGAGGGTTCCATCGGGTAATGGCAGTATCCAATTTTTTGGTTATAGAATCAAAGTTTATTTTAAGAGTGTCAGACAAAAGAGGAGCGAACCAAACTCCCAAATATTTATTCTTAGAAGGTTGCCAAGAGAAACCAGAATGTTCGAAAAGATATTTCTGACATAAATGATTTAAAGGAAGGATTTCACATTTGTCAACGTTAAGACGATATCCAGAGCCTTGAGAGAAGGAAGAGGCCTGTTGAAGGAAGAAAGGAAGAGAGGATTGAGGATTAGAACAATATAAAAGAATATTGTCTGCGTAAACTGAAAGCTTAACTTGTTGGGAACCAAAATGAAAACCAGAAATATTACCATCAAGTCGGATCTTAGTGAGAAAAGGCTCTAAAGCTAAAACAAACAATAAAGGGGACAATAGACAACCTTGCCTAACACCTCCGTGTAAGGAAAAAATAATCGAAAACCATTTGAGAGTATTGAACATAAAGTTCCAGCTAATCCTATCGAATGCCTTTTCCGCATCTAGGGAAATAGCGGCCAAAGGATGATTGAGGGAAGAAGCTTTACTTAAAACGTTAAAAAAGACACATGAATTGTCAAAAGAAAGTCTACCTTTGACAAAACCTGATTGCTCTGGACCAATTAAATCAGGTAAAAGTGGATCCATTCTAAGAGCCAAGATCCTGGCAAAAATCTTATAATCAGTATTTACTAAAGAAATAGGGCGATAATTTTTGCACAAGGAATGATCTTTATCTTCCTTAGGAATTAAACAAATCAAGGCTTCTTGAAACGTACCCCAATAAGAACCTGAAGCCAGAAAGGATTAAAATTAATGTAAAAGATTTGGCAAGAGAAGTGAAGCAAAATGACTATAAAATTCAATGGTAAAAACATCAGGACCAGGTGCTTTCCCACGACGTAAAACCGAAACCGCATGCGAGATTTCAGCCAAAATCTACATGGGTGGAGGAAGGCGAGGGTGTATTTTGAAAAAAGGAAAGAAGATCAGCCGAGTCTGGGACGGACTCAGGAGTATAAAGATTTTGATAGAAGGTAACAAATTTGTTTAGGATGTCTTTGTCTTTAAATAAAGAGACACCAGTAGGACATTGAATAGATTCAATTTTAGTCCGTTCTTTTCACACTTTCAGATAATTGGTTAATAATTTTCCAATTTTATTTTGTCCTCCATAATAGCGGGAGTTACATTTTAAGAGAAAATTGGAGGCTGCGTCCGTGGTTAATTTATTAAAGGTGAATTTAGCGTTAATAAGTTCTTTAAGGTAGGATTCAGTGTTAGCGTGATAATACGTATATTCGAGAAATTTAATTTTATTAAAAAGTTGAGTAGATTTAGCATCTATAAGCTTTTTCCTGTGTGAGACAAAGATAATAATAAAACCTCTAGCAGCCACTTTAAAAGAATCCCACACCAAAACAAAGGAAGAATCTGGGGTATGATTAATCAGAAGGTAAGAGCAAAGAGCAAAGAAAGCAAGAAGAGGAGAAAAGTGGTGAAATACATAAAGAAGAGAAAAAGGCAAGCAACAAGAAGACAGTACAAGTCAAATACAGACGACTGAAAAACATACTTACAAATACAAAACGAGTATGAGGGTGATGGCACCAGAAGACGACGACGACAACAACGAGAGCAGACATCACCGAACAACCGCTGCAAAACATCAGGAATGCACGTAACTAATGGGACACATCGGGAGAGGTGGAAGGGGTACAACACCTGTGAAAAGAGAGAAGAAAATACTAATTATGGAGAGGAAACATGGAAAAAGAGAGATAGATAGACAACAATTAAAATACAACTATACAAAGGATAAAAATATGGACAAACAGTCACTACACCAACTCCATGGGAAACAACTTAAACAATTCTTGAGGTGTCCATAACATCCATTCCATCGTGACGAGGGAACTCTTGTAAGGCCGCTGGATCTTCAAATGTGGTAGTTGTGTCTTTATAAGTAACCTTGAAGAGGCAAGGATGAAGCAAACCAAATCTGGCACTAAGAGCTCGTAGATGAGGACGCATATCCAGAAACTTTTTCCAACGATCAGCTGTGGCTTTAGCTACATCCTGTGAGAGGAAAAGGCGGTGACCCTCCCACATGATCTGCTTCTTGGATTTGGCGGCTGATAGGACCTGTAGAAGATTAGTGTATTGCAGAAACAGCATAATGACACCTCTGGGTTTGTTAGATTTCTTAGGTCCAAGTCTATGGGCTCTCTGAATGTTGAAAGAAGAAGAAGCGGGTAAATGCAGAATTTTTGGAAGGAAGGATTGGAAAAAGGCAGTGGGATTTGACCCTTCAGAAAGTTCAGGAAGTCCGTAAAGGCAAAGATTATTCCTGCGATTTCTATTTTCCAAATCCTCTGCTTGTCTTTTGAGTTGAAGTATATCCGCCTCCATAGAAGAGATACGAGAGCATGAGGCCTGAAGAGATTCTGTTGATTGTTCTACAATAGGAACATGAAATTCCAGCTTAGACCATTTATCATGCAAAACTTGTAAAGTTTTCGTGGTCTCGTCCATGAACGGTTTGAGAGTGCGAATCTCCTCTAGAATTAAATCCATGGAGGACGAGGTTGAAGCAGAACCTGGTGAAGGAGGGTCTTTCTTTAAGCGCTTGGTAGCCGCTGTCGTTGTTGGAAGTTTACTGGAAGATTGCATTTTAGAAGTTGATCCTGAGGAAGAATCAGATTTTGGCGTAGAGGTGTCTTCCATATCTTGTAAATTGGAGTCAGAATCTGAACAAACAGTAGACTTTGTAACTGCAGAAAGCTTAAGAATGCGCCATTTCCCCATAAAGATATAAATAGGTGGTTTTAAAGAGGCTCTATTTCCTATCCACAGGCTGCAAAAACAGTGCCAAAGAGACTAAATGTGCATATTAAAGAAGGACATGAAGAAAATATTCAAAATGGTGGCAGGTCCAGCTTCAAATAAAGCATGTTGAGGAGAAAAAATGCGCAAAATGCAAAAAACGGCATCAAAAGGGTTAAAGAGGCAAATACTGGGGACACCTTCCAGTGAAAAACAGAATTAGAGGCAGTCTCGAGGAAAGAAAAGTATTCCACACAGCATCACGCCAAAGGCTGTAATAGCGCGAAGGAGGAAACAAAATGAATTGAGTAGATCGAGTCGCGCTGAAATACAGGTGCAGGAGACCCCAAAACGTGACAAGTATGGGAGAGCTGGGCTCACCTCATGTTTAGACCTTAAAATATGTCTTTGCCGCCTGAAGCTGCCCGATGGTGTCACCGAAAAACGAGCAGGAGCAGAGGTCGGTGAAGGAGCCTCGCGGCTACGCCGCCATCTCGTGCGGCGCGCAAGCCACCATCAGGGATGAATCCTAAACATGCAGCAAACTCCACCCTCCTTTGCTAAAAGAATATCTAAAACAAGGTGGTTTTGCATAGTCATAACCCACGTAGCTATAATTTCCTGCTTCATTTTAGTTCATGCACCTGTATTATTAGTAGTCAAACAATCAACCAGAGTAGACAACTTCTTAATTTTCACACTATTCGAAGCCAAACCAATAGAAGGAATCAAAACGCAATATACAACTATCAGCACATGTAGAAAACAATGCTTTGATCTTCTAAGATCCATTTTGCTCCTTTTAGTCATTCACACGATGCACTCCTGGAAAGACTTAAATAAGATAGCAGCTACCCACCCAATTTCGTGGGAAGTTAAGATGGGTCATCTTACCACAAACATCATCCATTTCTTTTAGTATTGGTGAGAAATGTATCATGGATATATAATACTCACTTTTACTCCTAAATTCAATTGACTCAGAATGCTGAGACTTTTCACACACCATACGCATCACTCCTTTCTTTTCCTGTTCCACTCACAATCTACAATGCATTCTCGAATATCTGAATTTCTCATCAGCATCTTCTTCCAATCCAATCTCTCTAGTTTCTTCCCAGTTCCTACAAATTGTCATTTTTCTTTCATTTCTTTGATACATTTGTTGCCCACAACACTCATTTTGCACACAAGCTGGTTTTTAATCATGTTAGAATTCTGGTTAGAATACATAATTGATCTAAAAATGAGCAGAAAGAGATTTTAAATCTTTATTTTCAGGAACGGGCTCCCAAGGAGAAGTTGTAGTCCATAAGGTAAGGCACTAGAATGTCTTGCTTCAGAAATACATTAACAAAAACATGACAACGAGTATGTCAAAGGAAGTTGCAAGTATGTCACTCCCTCAGACACAGAATGTGGAAGAAAAGTACAGAGATAGCAATTATTTACTCTCAAAATGTTCAAGTATTCAGACAATAAATTCATATATCCATTTTCCTCAGTTACCTAAAAGACTATCTCTATGTGTTAAGTTTGTCTCTATTAAATCATCATATGTAGTGGTTAACTCTTATTTCTTATTTGTAGAGATCATATCCAACTGGTAAAACCAAACACAACAGTAAGTTAACTAAAAATATTGGTATCAAAGCTAATACAATTATATTACTTTTATATATATATATTATATGAACAGTGAGCAAGGGCGTTCACGCCCGAAACGCGTCTGTTCGGCGTTTTCTTGCACCCCTGCACTTTATGCTTGAAAAAATAAAATAAGAAAAGAACAACTTGAAGACTGGCTTTGGACTTTGTAAATTGTTGTCTGCGTACTGGGTAACGTGCATAAGGCGTTTGTTGCACGGTGACCGGTTGGAGGAGTATATATATATATATATATATATATATATATATATATATATATATATATATATATATATATATATATATATATATATTTATTTTATTTATTTTATTTAAAGAGTTTTATATAGCGTGGACGTGACCCTTGAGTATCAGAGCGCTTCACAATGACATATACATGAGTTATATAATTCGCACTAAATACATACAAATTGTTATATGGCGAGTGAGGTAGGTAAATGTGTGGCTATATGGTAGCATATCCCACTGCTATGAGGTAGATAGGTCATATAAAAGTTCTATAAAAGAATCCATCAAAGTTCAATAAGGTACACATTTACATTTTTGTGAGGTAGGGTCTGTATAGGTCTATCAGGGACATAACATAGCATATTCTAGTATAGTCTAGTATTTGACATCTGTTTACACATTATCAGTATTTTCAGTCAGCGTCTACGGCTCTTCGAATATATTTGATCATTGTATTCCTTTAAATATAGATCAGGCAAATTATCTTTGTTTGTGTATACTTCTTCTCGGTTTTGGGGCCATAAGGCACTTGAGGCAAGTTCCCATCTATTTTGCGACTCTCACTTTCGTCTTCTCTTAGTCCGTAGGGAGAAGTTTAGCACGTGGTGTTGTTGAGGTCATTTCCTTGCTATGTAAGGAACTTACTCATTAAGAAGATCTTGGTTTCCTTTTTGAATGCTGTCGTGTTAGTCATTTTCCTGATATTTGGAGGGAGTGAGTTCCATATTCTGGGTGCTGCTCCTGAGAAGGCTCTATCGTATGTTTTCTTTTTTCGGAAGATGGCTGGTTTCAGTATCAGCGCATTGGCGTTCCTGGTTGGTCTGACTCCTCCTGAAAGTTCAAGCTTCTGGGCCAGATATCTTGGTGTTTTGAAATGAAGTGCTTTGTGGGTGACACATGCCATCTTGAATTGGATTCTGGCTTCGTATGGCAGCCAGTTTAGCGCTTTTAGATGTGGGGAGATATGGCCAAATTTCCTCGATCCGGTAACAAGCCTTGCTGCTGCATTGAGGCATGCTTTCAGAGGTGCAGTGGAAATTTTCGGTAGACCAGCTAGGGTTGTACATCCGTATTCGATTCTTGAGATAACTAGTGATTGAATTGCCAGTTTGAGATCTGCTGATGAGATGAAAGGTTTCATCTTCCTTAAGTAGTTCAGGTGAAAGCGGGCATTTTTTGCCATTACATTGATGTGTGCTTTCATGTCAAGATTTTTATCTAATGTGATTCCCAATGATTTCGCAGAATCCACTAGCGTAGGGGTGCAGTTTAAAGCTGTGATCTGTCTGGTCCATTCTTCTACCTCCGAGTGTCTCTTCGGAGGAGAGATCAAAAGGAATTCCGTTTTTTGTGCATTGAGCTTCAGGTGGTTGCTGGTTAGCCATCTTAGTGCCATTTTCAAAGCCTCATTCAGTAGCTTGATGTCCTCCAGAGATTCGACTTTGATATACACTTGTGTGTCGTCCGCATACATATGATAGGATATGTTTGCGTCTCGTAGGATTCCAGTCAGAGGTTCGACATAAAGGTTAAAGAGTGATGGAGACAGTGTCGAGCCTTGAGGAACTCCGATCGAGTTTGGACTTGATGTGGATAGTGTCTGGTTGACCCAGAATTTTTGTGTTCTGTTCTGAAGAAAGGATTCAAACCATTTTAGTACATTTCCCGACATTCCCATCCTGTTGTGAAGTCTGTCTAGTAGTTTTACATGGTTTACAGTGTCGAATGCAGATGATAAGTCAAGAAGTATTAGAAGACATGTCTTATTGCTGTCCAGGGCCTGTACTGCGTCATCCACTATATGTAGGATCGCTGTTTCCGTGCTGTGACCTGTTCTGAATCCAGATTGGCAGTCGTCCAATAGCATGAAATTAGCGATGTGCTGGGTCAGTTGGTTTTGAACGCATTTCTCGATTAGCTTGGCCAGAACTGGAATATTAGTGACTGGGCGGAAATTATTGGGGTCTGCCGGATCCGCTGTTGGTTTCTTGATGATGGGGACCACTTGGCCTGTTTTTAAACAATCTGGCAAGATCCCTTGAGATAGGGAGGCGTTTATTATTCTTGTCCATATTGGGATGATGACGTACGAACTTTTGCTCTCTTCTTGTGAGATGCATGCATCCACTCTGGCAATCCTACACAGCAGTGTTCATCATAAGGGTGATTTGGTACAGGCCTTTCTACCTTAGCCACAAATAGGACTTACAAATGTGATTCTCCACCAGTACCATTCACCAGACTTGAAAGTATGCCATGATTCTTCTTCTGGTGAAGTTTTTGCAAGTTCACCTGGTGAGAGTAGAGCCCACAACATCAGCCAGACCTTTGCAGTACGCCACTCCATTATCCTCAATAATAGTCACAAGTACAGCTGTACAAGGGATACTCAAGGTGCTCTTCATAAGGACCTCATGGAGTGAAAGACCTGCCTTCTTATCTGGTGTGCTTCTGAGGCTCATAAACACAAGTGGAAAGGTTTGACCATGTTGGTGACTTGGAGGCACACACTTTCACCAGCTCAGATTTTAGAATGCTGTTTGTACACTAAACTACTCCTGATGCTTCTGGTTTGTCGCTTAAATGGAACTTCTGCTCATCTTGCAAAGTTGTGCACAACAGATTAATTGCTTCATTCTTGAATTGACTACCCTTCTCTGAATCTAAAGTAGTGAGCAAACTGAATCCAGAGATTAATTTCTTCATCAATAGTTTGGCTACTGTCATGCTGTCTGCTCGCCTAGTTTGGTAGACTCCACCCAATTAGAGAATAAGCATATCATTACAAGAATGTAGCAAATGATTATGAACTGATAAATCAACAAAGTCCAACTGAATCTGAGTAAAAGGACCTTAGGACTTGCCAGTGTGATTCATTGTCACAATAGTCCTCATCCCCGGGTTGTTCTGCTCACAGGTAACAAAGCGCTGACACGCGTTTTGGAAACTATACTAAAGTGGGGATTATGCCAGTCTTTATTGAAGAGCCTAACCATGCAATCTTGACCAAGATCTGCCTGATCATCAATTTGCCAACTCATAGGAAACATCATTGAATTAGGCAGAATGTACTTTTTCTCAGCTGCTACCCACACGTCATTATTGTCCTTAGTACAGTCTGCTATTTCCCGTTTTGTATGTGCCTCTACTGGTGCCTCAATTTGGATTTTTTTTCGGCTCACTTAATGCTTCAACAGACGTTAACAGGAAAAAATGTGCATTTTAATTTTCAGTTTTACTTTGTCTCTGTTCATTTGAATTGATCGTAGCAGATTCAGGAGCACAATACTTTGCTACTTCAACTGCATAGCGGGTTCCAGCATCACCATGTCAGCCCCTGTCTTATAGGCATCCCACTTTACCACAGAAATGTTTTTTTGTTGCTGAAATACACTCAGCAATTCCAGATTATATGTATGGCTACCGGTTTTATGGTATTTTTTTTACATTTCCGTCTGCATTCATCCATATTAATTTTGTTGTCATTTTATCTATATCTGTATATATCTGTATTCATTTTTTGGCGCAAGCAAGATAACACTCTAGAGATAGTATTTTTATTTTTTTCACATTTCCATCTCTATTTATTCATATTTATTTTTTTGTCATTTTATCTATATCTGTAAATATCTGCATTTACTTTTTGGTGCAAGCAAGATAACACTCTGGAGCTAGTATTTCTCCATGTGTATTTACATAGTGCAGACGATTAGTATAGGTTTAGCCATAATTATATTGAGGCCAAATTGAGTAAACACAATACATTTGTGAGCTGCTGCTGTGTTACAATATTAAAAACACTATGTCACTAGCCATGATTATTAGATGTAAACATATTTAGAATTTAGATGAGTGCACCTGTGCACTGTCAGTGAGCTGGCCAAAGAGGGCATGAAAGAGCTGACAGCTTTCATTATAATTTAGATATATTGGGTGCCTCGTTGCCCTTATTGCCAGTTCCATGCTCCTCTCTGCAGCATGCTCTGTGGTGCACGTTGCTGTCCACACCTGAGAGTGCAAATGACCTCCTCTGAGGCAGCGAGCTCTTATTTCTGACCAACAAGGATCTTTAAAGAGTAATGCCAACACCTTTGTCCCATCTCCACCCTTCGCTATGATCTCCCATATGGATAGGGCAGCCTTGAGATTTAATCATCTGCCTAGTGTGGGAATAAAGTTGAACTCTCAGAAATTAGAGGGCCCTTCATTAGTCCTATTGGGCTGTATTTTCCTCACACTTCTGAAGCCTGAAATAATGAACAACACCCACATGAGCTGGCAATTCCTTCGCTAATGCAAAAAAAAATTCAGAAAGGCGAGCCAGTCTCTGCATTGAAGACTCTGGGCTTTAGACGTCTATCATTTGCTTTATTTTACTTTCAACTGCCTAGTACAATTCACTGAATTTAGATGACAACGTTCTGTTTGTTAAAGACATTTATGGTGCATTGGTGCGTAATATCGCACAATTTAACTGAACAAAAATTGATTTAACTTTGAAAAGAGTTTACAGATATGCCCTGGCTGTCTCTGGCAAGATGCACTTCTCAGGAATGTTTACATTCTGCTACTGTTATCTTGCTGTGTTTCTTTATGCCACACAAAGTCAGGGAGGAAAGTTTAGTTTTATGGCCTGCAAGGATCTGCACGTTAATCCGAGCTAATTTTACTATTTTGTTTATGCTGCCAGTCTTTAAGCCCTTTTTGGATCACATTCAAAAGTTGTTTTTTTGTTTCACAAAATGACTCCTTGACTATCTGGTTATTTTCTGAATATTCCCACAGGCTTCGAATAAGTGATTTATAAAAAAGAAAATAACTGAAGCCACAGTAAGAGAAAGGGTTGAAAGAGTTTTTGAATGCTTTGTCACCCTGCAGATTCTCACATCTATTTCGCAATTAACTCATTTCTACCGGTCTTGCGTTAGCTACTTGCAGCGTCCCTGCCTCCTTAAAGAGCAAACAGCGAAACAACAAGGCTATGGAGGGCAGGCCAGAGGTCAATAAAAGACCCTCATAGGAAGGAATTTCCAGCACCTATCAAAGATTAATGGCCTTGCAGGTGTTAATGAGAGCAGGCACACACAAAAATCAGGAAGAGGGACATGGTGAGGCAACCACTTAGCTGGAGCACAGATGGCCAAAGAATTCTCTGATTCCGATTTGGTCATATTTTTTCATTTCTATTTATAAATACATGGAAGATAAATATTTTTCCTTCTGAATTTATGTGTAAAAATCAGTTTAAACAGAAAACTGGGAGCCTTAATTATATGTCCCTTTATGTATAGGGTACGCACAGATATGATAAACCCCTCTGTGGCCACAAATAGCCAAAATATTGGACCACGCCAAAACCAACTGGCTGGCAGTGTAAATTGAAACACTCAATCCATCAGTTATGCAGCATGCTCTCATGAGTGTAATTATTTCTGCTACTTATGTTGAAGTTACATCACACAAGTACTATGCTTCAACAATAATTGATATTGTGCAGACTGCATATGTTTCTCTTAATGTTTCTTATTGGTCTCTCAGACATGAACCACCCACAAATAGAATCTGATCAGCTTGTTCAAGGGGAACATCTTGTATAGCTGGTCTTGTCTTTGTACACAATTCTGTTATATGAATGGAATCAAGGTCACAGTCCTCATCATCACTATCCCCGTCTGCAATTGGCACAACAATTGTTGGTTTCAGGGTTTTGCATCTTCTAATATCAGTTGCTAGAATAGTTTGCTCATATTTGGTTAGACAGCTATTTGTCAAATGCCAAGCTTGTGTACTAGTCAACAAAATCTCAACTGGGAATGAGGGACTAGCAAAATGAGTGTGCAACCCATAACAATCCTTTCACTTTGCCCTATTGCAGGCCTAACTGCTGCTACTGATTTTAGGCACCCTGGAAGTGTGGCAGCAATTGGATCTAATTTGGCAGGAAAATAACCCATGGGCCTCTTGTTTCACCATGTTTTTGGGTAAGGACAGATAGCACACACTCCTCTCTCTCATGAAAAAATAGGTAAAAATACTTTTCATAATTTGTCATTCCTAGAGCGGGTGTGCTACAGAGATTGCTTCTGAGTTCAAGGAAGGGACTCATTCATTTGTCGTCAATTGGGACAGGATTTAAAACATTGCTGTAAGTAAGCATCAGTAAAGGCTTTGCAGTGAGGGAAAAGTTTGGAATCCACTTTCTACAGTAGCCAACCATTCCCAGAAACATTCTCACCTCTCTTTGTGTATTTAGAGGATTCCTTCTCACGATTGTAGAATCACATTCTTTCGCACTTTTCTTGGTCCTTTTTCAATATGATAAGCCAAATAGATCAATTATTTCATACAGCACTGCATTGGTGTGGAAGACACCTTCTGACTATTGCCAGCAAGATAGTTCAATAGAGCAGTTGTATCCAACTTGCAATCTTCTTTGGTTTCAAATGATACCATTAGGGCATCAATGTATTGCACTGACATAAAGTCCCCAAGGTCCAACTCCACCTTTTGTAGGCCCTGACTCCATCTTAGTCCATGGAAGTCGCCATCTCCCTCAACGTAGACAATGGACACCGCCATATTCCCTTATTAATGCAGAATTATTGTCATGTCTGTCTTTCAATGCAAATGTCGCCAGACCTTATCTTTCTAAGAACTGTGATAACATCAAGTTCTTTGATTAATGACATAGATACACACAAAAGACGATTTTCCTCTTGATTAGGGAGGATGGAGAAGGCATGGGATTTCACAGGTAAAGTGACTGGATTAATTAAAAGTGCAGAGTCAGAGGGAGGAGCTACGTCAGCAAACAAGATGGCTGCTTAGGCTCCCGGCTCCGACGACCTCCATAACCCGCCACGATATCCTGTATATTATCCTGACTTTACGCCTAGTCTCTGTGTGCATGAACTGTTCTGCACTCCGATGGTGAAATCCGGAAACTTTTATCGGCTTGTTTGACGAAGTTCCATCGAGTTGAAGTTTGCGGCCTACTCCAGTGGTGAAGCCAGTGCCTCGAGTACTTTCACAGCCGGGCTGCAGTGCAACAACATCGGCCAGGAGAACTAGGCTGGGTCCGGTCAACCGGAGTTGAGGCTTTGTTTAAGCCTGAATTTGGCGGCTATCGTTTCTATTGCTCAGCATCGACGGAGGAGTGATTCTACTTGCTGCTGGCTGTGGGTGGGGGTCCCCGTCCCGCGGACCCGGTATTGGGCCCGCCGGGGTTCGGTGGTTCACGGTCTCTGGCCTGCGGCCTTAACCGGATAGACCGTGGCTGCGAATAAAGACTGTTCACCATCCGCATCTGAACGTTCGTGATCCTGTTTGTCCCCCCCGAGGATGCAAGATTCACCCAGGGAGGTGATTGTGATTGATGTCGGGCATGAGACTATGGATCGAACGGTGCATGAGCCATCGCTGAGGTCAATACTGGCAGAAATGTGGGCGTTTCGCTCACATGTGGATGTCTTATGTCTTATTGAGCAAATTGGACACACGCCTATCTGAGATTCTCCTGGTGGAACCGGACCCAGCCTTACTGTTGGAGCAGGAATCTGCAGCCATTCAAACCGCGGCCATTTTGACTCCGTGCGAGAACCCCGTGAGGAAACAAGTATTGGAACCATCGGATGGTGCCCTGGGAGACGGTGTTCCCGAGGATGTCGAACCTTCCACCACTATCGGCTTTGGAGATATCAAAAGGCGTTCCCTCCCGGAGACTTTTGTTTGTGACTCTCCATTCATTTTGTGGTCATCTTCTCCTTTCTTGGTGACTCTACGACTCCTGTGCAGGATACATTGGGACTGTTCATCTAGGAGGGAGAGTTCTTCTGCGTCTAAAGTTCCTGTGGACTCACTGCCTGCGAGTCACCATGGATTGATTTTTTGTTGACTCTCTTATCCTTTATTACTTCTTTGTGTGCCTTTGGGTCTCGCTGGGGGGGGGGGTTCGTGTTCTTGTTTGGAAGGGCCAAGGTTAAGATCTACTAGGTCGGGAAGGGTTGGAGTGGCTTTCACAAGTGTTTGACCTGCAACTGTTTGCTCTAAGAGGCTGGGCGATGTCTCACGGCACCCTCTACTTTTTTCTATAGTGTTGTCATAAGTTTGTCTTTTAGTGATAGGAGGTGGCTGTTTCTGGCGGGGGGACTAAAGGGGCTGGGAGCCCAAATGGATATGCTCTCCTCCATTCTTTTTCCTATCTTTAGGGTTTTAGTTATTAGGGGCGACAGGCACGCTGCTAGTGGGGTCAGGCTGTAGCCATTTGCAGGGGTGCAGGGTGGGGGGTTGGACAGGGTCTTTTTTTGCCTTTTTTATTTTCTATGGCCTTTCTTTTCCTTCTTTTTCTTTCCTTAAAGGATCAGTATAGCTACGAATCATTTGGATTCTTATTGTGTGCTTGTATTTAGTGCTTATGCTTTTATGATATCCTGATTTCTGGGTGGGCAGGCCCCGAGAACTGGTGCAACATTGAATGTATATTGTGTGTTCGTTTGTACCGATCTATATGCTTTGGTGCCAATGTTCCATTATAATGGTTATTACATGCATATCCTGTCTCTTACTCTGTCCCCCGCAATCTTCTGTTTGATTGTATGGCACCTGATCCTCTCTTGTATAATATAAAATGAAACCTCTGTCTCATCCTGGAACCCAGTTGTGCATTCTAATACAAGTTTTATCCTGAATCGCTGCCGGACCTCTGGGTTGTCGGCTGACGAGCTGTGTCATACTTTGATATCGGCGGTGTTACTTTGTCTAGCGGCCAGCCCCCGCGGTTGTAGGCCCATGCTTGTATTTTTATTGAATGCTAAATAAAGGTTTCTCAACAAAAAAAAAGTGCAGAGCCAATGGAAATCACAGTAAAACCAAAAGCAGTTTATTCTTGAACTTTTCAGTACAAGCTCACACTGTCAGGTTTTCACCTTACCGCGCCTGCCTAGACTGTTAAGACTACAACTTCCATGAGCCTTTGCTACAGGAAGTATATGGCTGGAGGCGCTCGGGGGAAGGTGCGCGTAATTCTGAGTCCGTTGTCAGTTGTGTTGGAGAGTTTCCAGCCGTCGTTTGCATCAGGAGCTGCTGCTCTTGGTTCGGAGCGATGCGGTTGCGGAGCCAGTGTCTATCTAAGGTACTTTTTCGTGTAAACGCTGAGAGCCGTTGCTCTCGTTTAATCCTGATAGTTTGTTTCTTTGATCTAACCGGAGGAGGTGCATCGGCTGATGCGTGCCGGTTCTGTTAACAAGACTAGTGTTTGCTCTGACCGCGGAACGTTGTGGCTGGAAGCTGCGCGTTGCTGTGAATGGTGTTTTGCCTTGTGAAGGAGTTTTCTGAGATTCCTCAGCAGCGGAGCGTAGTGGGGTTCTACACGTTACCGTGTGCAAGTGGTGATTTTAAGTCTGGAGCGGAGTGGTGGTCGAAACTACCCGCTGCCGGATTGTTTGTTCAGTTACTCTTTTTCTTCATGAAGAAGCGGAGCATAGTGGTGGTCGCAACCACATGTTACCGTTTTGGTATATAAAAGGAACCCACAATATAAGGAGCTTAGAGGTGGTCGCAACTTCAAGCTGCCTTGAAACATTATGAAATCGATTTCCTTTCAGTCTGGGATTATATAGTTTATGGTACCTAATTAGAGTGCTTCAAGAGACTACTCTCTCTAACTCTACCAAGGTTTTATGTTCATCTGGGGGAGCGGACATTCAGGGGTCTGTTCAAAAAACGAGGTTAATACAAAAGGGTTGTTATGAAGTTCACCTTCACATAATATGGTGTGTAGATACAAGGGTCTTGGTCTTTGGGTGTTGTATACAGAATCCTTGATATGGTGATAACCAGTGTGATTGTTTACAGGAGGCTGGACTAGGACTTTCTTATTATTTCTGGAAGAATGATTACAGCTTGATAAGGTATAGGAGTTCTAGCGAGAATTATTGAGTGTAGTATTTATATATGGTCTGTGTTTTGTCATTTCAGGTCCCTTGTCCCTGCTGACCCTTTCCCTTCCCCGGTCCTTTCTTCTTCATTTATCCCTCACCTGATGGTTCAGATACCCTGTGTTCATATTCAGGGTGTTGGTAACATCTGGAGGTGGAACCATATATTCATCAACCGGATCCTGCGAGGCGGGCCCTGACACACACAGGAAGCATGGGGAAAACCAAGCTACTTATCTAGGAGCTAATAATTCCCTACATAGCAAACGGACTACCAATTTTAAGCCAATACATGCGTTATCAATATAAAAAAATGCCTTCATCTATTGACATGAAATCTTGTATACCCTGCATTATCATGACTGTCCTCTTAGTGTCTGATACTAAACACTTCTATTTGGTCGTTAGAGTCTTTGCACAATGAGCATCGCTAGTGGGGAGGCAATGTATGCACAAGCAACAGATGAAAATTAGGCCAGCAACTACAGCTAAGAAGATGAGAATCTTCCAACCCTAGGCTGCAAACAGACCCCAGAACCATCCAGAAAGGATCCAGGTACCATTCTCTTGGTGTATGTCAGATGCTAGCCTGTGCAACCTCTGGATGGCAGAGTATACATTAGGGGCACGGTTAGGGATGTATATGCAGCAACTACTGCCAATGACGCAACAGGCCCCTCCTCATCAGCAAGGATGACGTCTAACACCATCCAGTTCTGTAAAGCAAAAAACCTCGCAGCCTGGAGCTCAGCGGTTATGTTTGTCAGAATTCCAGCCGCAGTTTTAATGACCCCCCTACTACATGTGTGAGGCGATGAATATGGAGACTGTTAGTCATGGCACCCCAAAAGGGTATGATACCCTTCATGGCGTCAGTAAACTGTATGCAAAGTGAAAAGTGGTATCTGTCTGATCTACATGTTCTGTGTTAATAACCCTTCTAACTCAAGGCAGGTGTGCACTCCTACGTTGTAATCAATGGTCCTTATGGTAAGTGGAAGATGCTATATACACTGGGGGATGAAGGAAAGAGATATAAAAAGTACCTGACCATCCCCTAGGAAGCCAAACATAACCTTGAGACTCACAGACAAAATAAACATTATGCAGTGGGAGCAAAGGCGGACTACTGTTCGTGCTCAACATATACATGTAATTGCAATTGCTCTCTTAAACTTTTGCCTTCCGTGTACACAAAACCCAGCTGTTTTATTGACTATTTGTATTGGCATCGCTTTATCCTTAGTAATATTACTTGTCTGAAAACATTCTAAATATTCAGTAGCATTGAACCCCTGGAAGTCTAACATTTCATTTTGAAGCCATGTTGCATTTTTCTCCTGCTCATATACATTTATAGAAGCTGTCGGGACAACGTATCAGGGGCCCCTTGCTCTCCTGGAGTAAACCCTTGTTGGACACATATATATTCTAACACTGTGTGATAATCTGCAGATGTCATATTCATAGTAGAGGAATTATAATGAATATATACCATAGTAAACAGTTCAAACCACCCCTCGCAGCGGCCCAGATATTATAATGGCAGTGATAACTGGATATCACTTCCATGTGACTGAGGGGAGTAGACCGCAGATTCGACAATTGTAACATTAGACGTACCATGGGCCCGATGCAGCATTTGCAAAAATACATTGTCTACATATGTTTTGCAATGTTCCCCTTTGTGAGGGGCCAAAGTAACAAACATCTATGGGGGGAACAGGCGTTGTACCAATCCGGGAATGGACTGGGTATTTCTCCTCCAGGAACCATGCTACTCCAAGTCCTGTTATTAAAAATACCAGAACAATCACTACAAAAACTATGTTACTCTTTATATACCGACTAGACTCATTCCGCTCTGAATGCGGGGCTGTAAATGGATGTTCTTCCTGAGTAATGGGTCGGCCAAATGGATACATTATGGAACCAACAGGAAAGAATGCAAGGGCAAAAAGTCAAATGTTCCCAGCGCAGCCTCCTATTGTTCATCAACGTAGGCTCTGTGAGCACCGGCGGTGGAGCTGTTCAGTCCGAACTCTTGAAGAAATCCCATGTCGTCCAGGATACCGCACTCCCCTTCAGAGAAGCACATTCAATTTATCCTGTCTAATGTCTGAACAGCTCACCAATTTCGCCTTTCCCTAAACTACAGTTGGTACCATCAGCAAGGTACACCCTAACTGTCGCAGTCCATCCTTACTATTCTGACTTCTCCTTTGGTGCACTGTTTCTCCGTCTGTGAAGCAGAATGTACCTAGCTACTGCAGGCACAGAGGCATCAGCAAAGAAGGGCTCAGACTCAGAGGGGCCAATGGACTGTGGCTCACGCACAGATGGGCCAGCAGAACTGGACTCCTGAATGGCCCTTACCTCAGGGAGCACTACTGCATTCAACACTGCATCATTTTCATCCTCCGTTTGGGTCCACATTAGCCGAGCATCTGAAAAAGGAACAAAGCAGAGCACCTGCTCCCACTCCTAGTCGCTGATGCCGTCAAGGACCCATTGGTCGTAAGGCAAAAGAAAGGTACTTTCCATCAACGCTGGCTGTGAATCCAATTCTTTCAGCCGGCAACTTTGACGGCGGAGCGAGTGGCAAGGAACACCTTAACTGGCCCCTTCCACCTCAGCTCCAAGGCCTTCTTCCTCTGGAAGCTACACATCAAGACAAAGTCGCCTGGCCGAATATCGTGCCCAGGTCCCACAGGTGTTGGCGGAAGTGTTTCATGTATCTGTTGGTGAATACAACGCAGACTTTTATTTAACTCATACAGATATTCTACCAACAGAGGATATTCAATCTCTGAGAACTTACGAGGTCGCGGGACAACCCAAAAATGTGCCAGGCTCCCAAACACAACCTGTTCTAGAGTGAGCTGTTGCTCTTTGTAGACAAGAGGGCTAATGGTAAAGTGTCTGGCCATTTCAACCCTGTGCTCTCCTGAATATCTGCCAATTTGAGTTTGAGAGTACCATTGTACTTCTCAACCAAATCTGCTGACTGTGGGTGATTTGCAGCATGACATTTCTGTTTGATATGTAGACCATCACACACTAACTAGATGAACTTCGCGTTAAAGTGACTACCGTTGTCAATCCAAATCCAATCCAAATCAAACGGGGCAAGCCGAAACAAGGAAAGAACTCCTTCAGGAGGGCTTTCGCAGTTGCTATGGCAGTATTCTCTTTAGTGGGGTAAGCCTCAACCCATTTACTGAATGCACAAACAACCACTAATACATATTTTAGATTGTTAACTCTATCCATCTCAATGTAATCTATCTGGAGGACCTCAAAAGGGCAAGTGGGAGATGTAAAATTTCCAGATGGCGTATGGGTATCTTTTCCAGGATTGCCTATCATACCCACCATACAGTATTTACCTAAATGAGCAGCTGTCTTTGGGATATTGTCATTTTTTCCAAACATGGTCTAACAACTTACAAATACCTTTAGCACTGATATGAGTGGGTCTGTGCACCATGGTGACTACGGGAATAACATAAGCATCTGGTAACATCCATCTCTGTTTTCCTGACTTATCAGTCTAACACCCATTCTCATCCAAACGTGCTGTGCTTTCTTGCCACATCACTAATTACTCAATAGTTGCCTCACTCTGTATCTCTTTCACATTTTTCAATGTGTCCTCAAACATGGTAACCTAGCGAGACCTGCTACAAACATCCTTTCCATTTTTGTTCAAGCTGTCTCCTTAGCTGTCTGATCTGCAAAAGCATTTCCCTTACCCACATTATCAGTTATTCTCTTGTGTGCGCTGCCCTTCACTATCGCTAATTTTTTGGGGAGAGTCAAAGCTGACAAAAGCTCATGTATTAGGGGGCATGTCACAATTAAAAGATGTGCCCCTCTGAACCCAGCCACATTGCTACCCCTCCCTTCTGAAAGTGAGGAAATTGACATACATGATAAGGGAACATCAGTCAGGTCTACCTGTCCTTTCTTCTCTTCCTCTGTCCGGAAGATACAATCATGTATGTCAATTTCCTCACTTTCAGAAGGGAGGGGTAGAAATGTGGCTGGGTTCAGAGGGGCACGTCTTTTAATTGTGACATGCAACCAATCTCATAAATTCTATTCCTGTATCTCATTCTGATCCTACAACAGCGAATGAGAATTTTAATAATTGGCTTGAGCCTTCTCTGGATGTTTTTTATCCTGAAAAAAGAAGTCTGCCACCGAACAGGTTCGAATAAGAAAGTATGGTATACACATACCCTGAGACAGCTTAAACAATCATGTAATTAATTTGAAAGGAAATGGAGGAAGGATTTCTCAGAATTAAGTAAGAGCAATTATAGAGAAGCTATTAAGCTCTGCAAAAACGAAATAAAAGCTGGTCAAACTTGTTATTATCATGGAAAAATTATTGTAGTTTCTAATTCTCCTTTGGAAATTAATAAAATCTTGAAATCTCTTCTTACCCTTCCTAGTCCCCCCAATGATGGTGATAATGTCCAAAAGTGCTGCGAGGAATTAGCCAACTTATTTCCCACTAAAGTTCCTACCATTTATTCCAGCTTCCAGCAAAGGGTTTTGGATATAAATGTTCTACCACTCCCACAACAAGCTGTGTTGGAAACATTCCATCCCCTTACTCTCTCATCACTGCAGGATCTTCTGAAGTGATTAAAATCAGGATCTCCAGCTGATCCAGTTCCCGCGGCTACTCTTAACTTAGTGTCAGAGATAGTCTGTCCTGTAATGCTGGGCGTAATAAATGCATCTCTTTTAACGGGGCCGGCTCCTTGTCTCTGGAAACAAGCTAGAGTCAAAGCCCTTCTAAAAAAAAGCAACTTAGACCCTGAGGACTGGTCCAATTATCGCCCCATCTATTTGTTGCCAGGGAATGAGTAAATTGGCAGAAAAACATGTCAATTCCTTATTGTCAGCTCGTGCTGAGGATAATAATTACCTCCACCCTACTCAGACTGGCTTTAGGCGTCATTAGGGCACGGAGACTGCTCTTCTTGCCGTGGTAGAAGAGTCAAGGAAAATCTTGGACAACGGAGGCTGCGCAGCAATTATTTTATTAGTTCTCAGCGCAGCCTTAGATACTGTGAATCATCACATTATGATCCAAAGACTCAAGGAGGTGGGTGTTGTAGGCATTGTCCTAGAATGGCTGCAGTCCTTTCTTTCAGACAGGTTTTTTGCTGTCTTTGAAGAAGGTTCACTCTCTGACCAGAGGCCTTTGCAGTATGGAGTCCCCGAGGATCTCCTTGAGTCCCACCTTGTTTAACATCTATATGAGGCCATTGGCAGAGGTGGTACTTCCCTGGGAGATCCATACTGTCACGTACGCCGATGACACCCAATTAGTGGTGTCTCTCAGTCAGCAAGATAAAGCTGAGCCAGGTTTAGCGGCTTGCCTTGCAAGGGTTTCCGAATGGATGGACCTGTCCTTTCTTAAACTAATTGTCGCAAAGACTGAAATTATGATTCTAGGCCATGCAGCACCTAATAATTTGGATCTTATATGGCACATCTGTCTCGGTTCGCCGCCTGCCCCTAAGAAACAAATCGAGAGTCTTGGTGTCTGGCTTGATTGCAACTTGAATTTTAATGTTCAAGCAAGCAAAGTGGCTGCAAATTGTTATGGTCTGCTTAGGATGATGCGGAAGATTCTTCCTCTTCTCCCATCTGACGCCAGGCGTATGGTGGTTCAATCTTTGATCTTATCGGGGCTGGACTACGCAAATGCAGTCCATCTGGGTGCACTGCAAGGAACTATCAGGAAACTTCAGATCGCCCAGAACTGTGAGGCTCATCTCTTGATGGATATTCCGAAGCGTAATTCGGCTAAGTCGGCGCTCGGCCGACTGCATTGGCTTCCTGTTTCAGAAAGAGTCAGGTTTAAGGCAATGTGTATTGTTCACAAGTGCATCTCCGGCAAAGGCCTAGCCTTGCTCCAGTCCATGGTGCAATTATATGATACCAAGAGTACCCCAAGATCTAACAATAAACATCTGTTGGCAGTTCCGAGGATCAAACAGTCAGGGACTGGAGGACGACGGTTCTCCTATAACGCGGCAAAATTCTGGAACCAGCTTCCAGATTTAATTTGCCTTGAGTCTGACCATCTTCGATTCAGGAAGCAGCTGAAGACTCTTCTTGCTTGATCAGTGACGGATGAATGGTGTCGCAGGAAGCGCTGGGAGGCCCTTGGGTAGCCATGCGCTATACAAGTGTGTATTAATTCATTCATGCGGTGCAATGAGAGTTAACTCGTAACTGGTCAGACGTGCACTGGTGAGGTGCTGTGTATTAGTCTTATTCAAAAGGGTATCCACAGCATTGGGCACCGTAACTGTGAGGTCAGTATCAAGTACGAGCCCAGCCGATTGCCTTAATGTGATGGCCACAGCCGCGACCACTCTGAGACAGCTTGGGATGCGTTCAGGAGTCAATCTCCTATCCTCCTTCGACAGTAGATGACCTAAATAGGTGACCTCCTGCCGACAATATTGAAATTTGGAAAGAGTCACTTTATGTCCATGATGTGCCAAATACAATAACAATTGAACTGTGCTGTCTTTGCAACCCTTTTCGGTGTCAGAAGCTATGAGAAGATCATCTACATACCAGAGCAATACATTACCCGAGGAAAGTGTGAGGGAGTCTAATTTGGATTTTAGAATTAAATCAATTTTATTATGAAAAGACATTGCATTGTTTCCTACAACTCTACGGACTGGCTGCATCACAATCAGAAAAGAAAGGCGTAGTCTATGTATCAGATGTTGTCTGTTTAGTTAGTTAACACAGCATGCCGCCTACAACCCTTCCTGGGCCAGTCATGTTTGTTAAAAGGAGATAGTAAATGGTCCTGGTTCAACAAAATGTAAATGGGAGAAAAGTCTGTGGCGCTATGGACATGTGTGGCGATGAACCAAGGACTCGTCCTTGACGGCTTGAGGCGATAGAGTCTGCCTTTTAAAGGGAGGAGTAGAAAGTGCATACCAAACAAGAACAACATCAAAATTGAAGAACGCCAAACCCGTCCCTCCCCCAACCTTCCCCTCTCCAGGTGAGCAAGAAACAAGGAAAAAAATACACTTGTATATACAGGTATGATCGGGCATGATGGTTACCGGCATGTCGAGGACCCAGGGAACCCATCTGGAATTTGAGGCGCTAGCCACCCCCATGACTCCGGGGAATCAGTTTCAAAATCCTTAGATAGATGGGACAAGACAGTTCCCGGGGGCCCAGATCTTGGCATATTCGGATTTGTTCCCCAGAGTAGCCATAGACAGCCTTTCCCTGCCCAGGAGAGACCACAATTGATGCAGCCATTGTGCGTGCTCAGGGATCCTATCTGTCCTCCACCCAGCTAGAAGAATCCAGAATTCAGCGCCAGAGCAATCTGCTTGCCTCTGTTAGAACGCAAGGGGAAGGTCAGCGCATTGGGAAAACCCAGGATATTATAAGCAGGGAATCTAGGGATGGTGGTGTTAAAGGCCTTATTGATTTCATCGAGGATCTTTTCCTAGTATCTGGTGAGCTTCGGGCAGTTCCACAGCAGATGAAGGAGGGTACCTGGGCTCCCGCAGCCACGCCAGCAGAGGCCATCACACTGAGAGTTCCATTTGGTTAGGCGTGCCGGGTATAATACCAGTAAGATACCATTTTAAATGCAGTTTCTGTGTGGTCCATGGAGTGTGCAGTGTGGTGGGTTCTGTAGAAGACATCATCCCATTCTTTATATGAAAGGGTGCAACCTATTTCTGCTTCCCACCATCTCTGCCCTGCGGTGCGAAATCTTCTTGACGCCCTGAGTGAGGAACGCATATATTTCAGAGATGAGTTTGCGTTCAGCTTTTTTTAGGAAGAGACACTTTTCAAACGGCAGCATCAGTCTACCAACCTGGGAACGTATTAAGGGACCAGTTACCCAGTGCAACATTTGCATATGTAGGAAGAGGTCCGAGCCTGCAGGCGGTAATCTTCCCGGAGCTGCTCGAAGGGGATTTGACCCTGGAGGTCAGGTCAAACAAATGTCCTAAGCGCTTACACCCGCTCTCCTGTTGTGTTGTATCTAGGACCCTAATTAAAAATTTCATATTTAGTAATAGTCAATGCAAACCAAATGCGGCAAGGCTACTTCCTTAGACCCCTAGAAAGCACAACGAGTTCTTACAACATACCAAACCTCCAGCAACCTGGGAATTCCCAGTGCTTTTGTTTTGATTTGTCTTAGAACTCCTGCAAGCACTGAAAGAACGGTCAGTACTTAGTGACATCTTTAATTGACGTCTTATGTCCAACCTTACGTCAAACACGGCACCTTCCAGGTATAAATATACCAGCGTTTGCCTTAGGCAACACACGGTGGTGTGGAGCAGAGCGGCTATCTACTTATCTGAAGCCCAGCTGATGCGAGTGCCGAAGGAAGCCGTCCCTCCCATTTGACGCACTGAGAAAGACGCTGTCTTTTTCTCCTGCCGAGAAAATCCAGCTCCGGTGTTTCCAGTCACCCTCGCGGGTTACTGGGAGATCGAGCCCTGAGAGCGAGATACAAGACCTCCTCCATTCTAAAAACCAAGGTACGGAGCTGATTAGACCCTTAGAGAATTCTTGGGTACGATACTTGGCAAAAACTAACTTAACTTAAACTGCAGCCCATCTACTCCTTCCCACGTACTAGGCTTAGGTTAGGTACACCGGGGTAGGCATATTTAGAAGCACCAGTTGAGTACGTTTAGTCAAGCTTTTATCTTTGTATGTAACTGTATATATTTTATACCTTTCAAGTATCATATGGCTCAGAAACCATATCAATGCTTTTACAGTATTATTTCGTAATACTCCTTTTACTGTACGCACTTTACTTTATAACAAGTATTGCAACCATAGCAATTCATTTTTCTTGCATGAGAAAGAAGACTGTTCAATAAATAACACCTTTTTATTGAAAACGCCCATCTCTCTATTTCTCTGCACTCTGGTGAAACTAAGTATGCACAACTGACTGAGTGAAATAGCTATCTATTGTTTTCACACGACTCTGGAGATATACTCCTTATTCTGGGGGAGCAAAGTTGTCATGTTTATGCGGTTGTCAGAAGCTGAATCCCTTCTTGTCTAATCAGGGAAGTTCAATCCTCCCTGTTCATTCGAGAAAGTTTCTAGTGACCTCTGAGCTAGCTGGCAAACCTAAATTAAGTCTAACATATTCAATAGAGACCTAGTCGACCTCAGTCCTACGTCTAAACTATCGGTTATGTTATTCCAATGCGCAGAGCCTATTGGGAAAATAGGAACTACACTACACTCCAACCACCTCGTGCCCGCCCTTTTATCCAAGTTCAAGTTCATAAAGCTTTTATTCGGTTTGTATGTGTACAACCATGTAAGCTGAACAATAAAATACAACAATAAAATATTAATACACATCCAAAATATCAGCATAAACCCAACAGTATTATGCCCTAGCCTCTATGCTATGTAACAAGATAATTCATGAACCGACCTTCGTGTTAAGTTAATACTAGAATGGAGACACACTATTATATATAAATAAATACATCATAATAAAGTTTATCCATTCCAGGTGGGAAATCAGGGTTTGAAAAGATTAGAGGCATGGGAGAGGGGAAAGATGCAAGATTACCCCGTGTGGACACACTGTCCCAGATTAGCATTGTGTGGCGATTGACTGGCGAGGAGTACAGTCCCCAGGAACACGAAGAACTAGATAGCCAAGCCTCCCTCCAGATATGGTGGCCTGCCACCGTCTGGTCCATGAAAACCCAATGTTTCACAGTCATGGGATGGTTCCATTCCACGAGGTATCGCAGCAATGAAGCCTGAAAGTAGCAAGTGATGTTTGGCAAGGCAAGACCTCCCTCCTTCTTAGGGCGCTGGAGCAGAGTCGTCTGCAATCTGGGAGAAATCTGGCCCCAAATAAAATGCTCAATCTCAGTTTGTATGCGCACGAGTAAGTTTTGTGGGGGCAATAGGGAAAGAGTTTGGAAGAGTTATAAGGCCCGGGGGAGGACATTCATTTTAACCGTGGCCAGTCTCTCGAGCCAGGACAAGTGCAGGCGTCGCCAATGGGCTAGATCTTTTCAGATGCGGGAGAGTAGGGTAGTATGGTTTACTTCCGCCGTCTTATCCACACTTTTGTGAAGAACCAGCCCTAGGTATGTTATACCGTCCGTCACTCAGTCAAACTCACATTGGGAATGCAAGGCATCCACCGTTGATTGTGTTGCAGTAAGATTCAGTATTTGAGACTTCTGCAAATTTATTTTAAATCCCGAAACCTTACTAAAGACCTGCGGATCTTCCAGTATTGCCGGCATAGAAGTCAATGGACACGCTACCGAAAAAATAACATTGTCGGCCTACAGGCTGATTAAATGGCGGTCAGCCCCGAATGGGACATCCTGCGCCTGTGGATTTTAATGGCGCCTCTGAGCAAAGGGATCCATGTACAGGGCGAAGAGCAGGGGGGAGAGAGGGCATCCCTGTCTGGTCCCCCTTCCCACCGCGAAGTCGCACAAGAGTATTCCGTTTACCCTGACTGCCGCAGATGAAGAGCTGTAGATGCTAGCCACCCATTTGCAAAACCAGATTCCCAAGCCAAAGCACTCCAGAGTGGAGAACAAATACGACCATTGTACGCGGTCAAAGGCTTTCTCCGCATCGACCGCCAGTAGTAAAGTCTCCTCCTTAGAACGTTGTACTTTGTCAATTAAGTGGCAAATCCTCTTGGTATTGTCCCCGCACTGTCTATTCGTGATGAGGCCTGACTGATCCGGGCCGATCAAGCCTGGCATGAGAGGGTTTAGTCTATGGGCCAAAATGCTGAAGAACAGTTTTGCATCGATATTCAGCAGAGAAATCGGCTGGTATGAGCTGCAGAACACCAGATCCTTCTTCGGTTTGGGGATGACCAAGATCGTCGCTTGTAGCATTGACGCCATGAGAGTGCCCGTGTCCACAAAGGATTTGAATATTCGAGTGAGTAGAGGAGCCAGTTCAACACAGTAAGTCTTATAGAAAAGAGCACTGAAGCCGTCAGGGCCCAGCGCTTTTAGGGGATTCAGATGGACTATAGCAGAGATCACGTTCTCTATCCGAATGGGGGGCTCCGGCCTGTCTGCTTCATTAGACGGAAGGGGGGTGACAGCAGCACCACCTAGGAACTCACTGGGGTCAACAAGGTTAGAGGACTCAGCGGAATAGAGATTTGCATAAAAAGACCAAAAAGCAGCCGCAACACCGGCATCATCAAGAACAGGGAACAAGCGGTGGCCCTCCCTCCCTTCCAATCCACCTTCTCTGCTACCCTGCCCGGCGTTCCCCAAGGCTCAACAGTCAGCCCGGTGCTGTTTAATATCTATATGAGGCCCTTAGTTGCTGTCATTCAGAAACATAATATCGAAATCGTCAACTACGCTGACGATACGCAGTTGATTCTTTCCTTGGAAGGAGATAATTCGACCTCCTTGGAGGAATTTCATAACTGTCTGCGAGACGCGGCGGGGTGGTTGAAAGCCAATTCACTGCAATTTAATGCAGAGAAAACGGAAGTGCTTTACTGCCCTAGGCCTAGGGTGCAAACTTCCTTACCCTGTAACTTCTGGCCTGGGGATTTCTCCTCAGAGGTACAGCCAGTGAAGTTAGTGCTTAATTTAGGTGTCATGTTCAATACGGAGCTTTCTCTGGAGGCGCAGGTATCGAAACTAGTAGCTGGCTGTCTAGCTGTCATCAGACTTCTGAGAAAGATTCTTCCCCTACTTCCGCCCCCAGCCCGGGTTGAGGTGGTACAATGCTCTGTGCTCAGCAGGCTAGATTATTGTAACTCTCTGCTGCTGGACTCTTCAAGCGTTCTTATGGATAGACTTCCGAGAGTCCAGTCTGCGGCGGCTAAACTAGCCCTGGGGTGGGCGATGAGAGCCTCCTTCTCTACGGCTTTGGCCCTGTTACACTGGCTCCCGGTGAGACAGAGGGTACAATTTAAGTCTCTCTGTCTGACCTTTAAGGCCCTGCATGATCTTGGTCCTGTGGGCCTACAAAGGAAATTTAGATGGTATGTTCCAGCCCGCAGCCTACGCTCCTCCTCTGCCAGGTTGGTGATAAGAAAATCAAATCGGCAGGAAGAGCATTTGGCGTAGCCGCGGCGAAACTGTGGAATGCTCTCCCGGCTGAGCTCAGACACATTTCCGATCTCCTTCTGTTCAGGAGGAGATTGAAAACATTCCTCTTCTCTAAACTCTAGTCCGCTACCGCCCTCCTTCTTACTGCTATCTTGAGTCTGCAAGCGCCAGGATGCCTTTTAGGTGACAGACGCGCTTTATAAATGCAATAAATAATAATCATCCCTTACCTCAGATCACAGCTCTCTCAGCACCGCTTTTATTGCCCGGGCCGCTCTTTGATTGCGGAGGCAATGGGCCAGCATGCGACCGCTCTTATTAGATCCCAAATAATATTTATGCTTCAGCCGAAGGATCCGTCTGCATTCTCTCCATCCGGGCCGCTTTCTCTACTTTTATACATCTCTGTTTAGCCTCCTTCTGCCACGTTCTGAGGGAGTCGAACATCGACTGCCTACTCCTTCTCGCAAACTATTTTCCTTGTATTAATTTTCTGTTTATAAAAAGTGCCCGTCAATGGCCACTGTAACTCGGCATTGTCCTTCATATATTTGTGCCATAGGTTACTAAACATAATAGGGCCAATGACATGTTTCACATACAGGTCAAATTTTGGGGTGCCTTCGGGAGATGCTGGCTGACTTTTTTCCAACCGAGCATCAGTAGAACAACAACAGCTCAAACAAAGCAATTTGCTACAAGGCATTTTAAAAGGAAATCAAGTTCACTACTTATGCCTAGCAGATATTTGCAAATATCTTTACCCAGCTCGGTCCTCAGACCTCTTCAAATACAAATCAAAGCTGTACCATGTTCATGAACAATCCAAACAAATTCAAGCGCTTGTCCAAAGACGGTTCTCAGACCGTGCCAAATACAAACCAAAATGGCACCATATCCACAAAGAACCAAAGCAAACTCACCTGGTGCACACAGGTCAAACTAGTTAATTCTTCACTCCCGACTCTTGGACCAAACCAGTCAGGATGATCTCTGGTCGAGCCACCGCCCGGTCAGACAGACGGGGCAGCTACAAGTTCGAGACTCTCTCATGGAGGGATCCCTGGTTCGCCCGTCTGACCCCACGTGGCTTCGACCTCTCCACCCATTCACAGGAGGAGATGGATCACTCACCCGAAGGGGTACCTGTTCGGGAGCCAAATTAAGGAAGTGACCCGATTAGGGCCGCTCGGGTCACTTGCGACAACCTCTCAGCCTACCTCACAAATGAACAGCCGGTCAGTCAGTAGAGAATACAAACCAAAGATATTTATTAGAAGCACACTCGAGTGGTGTCCGGTCTGACCAGCCTCCTTAGATTGCTACAGCGGGACTGACCTCCGACAACATGGTAAGGTGTAAAATACATTTCCAATACCCCTAAAGGCATGCCTAGACTGGATTTTTTCAGTTTGAAGATAGTGAACAAAGGAGATACAGAAGGATGAGTTACAATCCTGGGACCGAGCACACATTATCCTGTATTCAAGGTTACTCTGCCTGCCCTCTCCGCTCTGAGCAGTGGGTGCAGGCCTATCTAGTCAGAAAGGTATGTAATAATAAAACATTCTATTCATTAGCACAGCAAACTCAGCCTTGAATAAATACACGCACAGAGGATACGTTGGCAGCTGCTTTTTGGTGTGGCAGACATAGAGTGAGACAGGAGTTAGTTTTGGTCAGTGCTCAAAATGGCGTGTTTCCAGTATTCAGGGAAGGTGGTGGTTTCGATGGAGCAGTTGATGGTGCGGCAAAGCTACGGGGCAATGGAGTTGGCTGCTCTATGGAAGATGTGGCACAGGCAGGGATCCAATGGGGCCCCTGAGTGGATGCTCATCATAGTCTTGAGTGTGTCGCCTGTGGTGTGCAGAGTCCATTTGAGCACAATCTGCTGGGGTGCAGCGTGGTTGCATGCGGTGGTGACGGGTGAAGTGGCAGGGTCTTGGTTGTCAAAGATGTCGTAGATCTGCCTGATCTTGTTTTGGAAATAGGTGCAGAGTTTGTTGCATAGGTCTTGGGAGGGTGGGACGTCTATGGTCTCACTATTGGGCCTGGCCAACTCCTTGATGATGGCAAAGAGTTCTTTGCTGTTGTGTGCATTGGTGTTGATTCTGTCTTGGAAGGCCATTTTTTTGTGGTTTTGAGGAGATGGTGGTGTGTGTTGATGGCGGATTTGAAGGTTTCGTGGGTTTCTGGGTTTTGTTGCTCCTCCAGCTTTTCTTGAGTCGTCTGCAGGTGCGTCTGGACTCGTGGAGGGTGGGAGTGAACCAGCTGGCTTTCTTGGAGAGTTGCTTGCCTGATGTCTTTTTGAGGGGTACAATAGTGTTGGCGCAGTTGGAGATCCATCAGTGAAAGTTGCGTGCTGCGGTGTTGGCGTCTGTTGGTGTTGGCGGAGTGGTCGTGCTGAGGAAGTCGACGAGACGTTCTTCAGTGGCCTTGCTCCAGCTCCGATGGGGTGGGTGCGATGAGGACGGTGGTGTGCGGTGGGGGTAACGAAGGCGAAATGTACGCAGTGGTGGTCAGTCCAGAGGAGTTTGGTGGTGTGGCTATAGGTGAAGCTCCTGCTGACAGAGAAAATGGGGTTCATCATGTGTCTGGCTGTGTGGGTCGGTGTGGTGAGAAATGTTGCAGGTCAATTCATGCAAGCTCCAGTAGGCGCTGTGTCTTCCTTGTGTCAAATTGCTAGGATCTTACTTTCCAGGTTCGCCACCCGCTCCTGCTGCAACGACTCTTGTTGTCGTACATATCCTTTAATCAGTCCTCTCCTGGAGGGTTTGCACGATGCCCATAGATTCATCTTCAATGACACAGAGCTGTCATTGGTCGGAAAAAGGCATGGAGCTCTTCTTCTATGAAGAAGTTACAGTCAGGGGCCTTCAAGTGCCATGCACTAAGTCGCCAGAGGGGTCGCAGAGCCTGCGGTTACTCAGGGAGCATGGTCAGCAATACCATGTGGGCGAATGTGGATGGAGCGCAGTGCAAGGAGATCCGTCACCTGTAGCGGCAGCAAATCAATCCGGGCTTCTGTATTGTGGGCTGCAGATTAGTTAACTGCAGTATTTAATACCCTATTGTATTCTATGAAACAATAAGTCTATGGGGGGGCGTGGCTTGGACGCCGATCGGGATGGCGGCGTGAGCTCGCAGCTCCGCGCGGAATCCCGCTAATTCTCCTGCTTTTTGCACCCTGGGCGACCCAAGGTCGACACTCCTGCCCTACGAAGTGCGAGGGGACCGCTGGGCACGGACCGAAGTTGCTGGGGGACTGCTGGCCCCGAGGAGACCGAGTTGGGCGACGGCCGAGGTGTTGCCGAGAGTGAGAATAAAATGGCGGCGATGAGGTCGGGCGGCCCCGGACATCGACTTTGAGCCGAGTTGGCACCGACTGGCGGGGGACCCTGCAGCCAACAGATCGAGGCATTGGGGACAAGGCGACGGCTCCGGAGGCCAGGAGACAGTGATTCGCCCCGCCCGGACTTTGGGGGCTCTCGCTGGCCGCCATCTCTATCTTCTCCCTTCCCCCCCAGGCTTCCGAGGGGGTCGGCCGAACGGTGCTCACCACGTTGGCCATTGGACCTGAGGGCATCGGCGGTGGCACTTGATCCTGCTCAGTATCGGAGAGTTGGCACCGAAGCACGAGTGCCGGAACTGGATGGGCTTTTTGGCCTGTGACGCAGTACCCTGAAATGGCGGCGGCCGGAGGGTTGGTGCCCGCGGAGCGCGGTGAGGGGGACCTAGCAGCATCGTCTCAGATGGGTGAGACTTCCCCGCCGGAGCTGGACCAGGAACAGCAGCTGAACCGGCGTCTAGACGCCATACTCGATGCGATCACCTCGACCAAGGAGGCGTTGCACCAGGACATAGCACAAGTAGCCACGGGACTGGGACTACTGCGAGCGGACCACGCGAAGCTGGCGGATAGGGTCAAGGACCATGATCAGCTGTTGTTGGACCTGAAACCGTCAGTGGTGACCGCGGAGCACAAGATCACGGACATACTGGCCCGGTTGGATTCGCTGGAGCGACGGGCGGAGGATGCCGAAGGCCGCAATAGACGGAACAACGTGCGGGTCGTAGGCCTGCCGGAACGAATTGAGGGGGAGGATGCGGTGGCCTACATGGAGAACTGGTTTCGCACGGTGGTGGCACCGGAGGGGCTTACTCCTTTCTTTACTCTGGAGCGAGCCCACAGGGTGCCTGCTCGCCCACCAGGGCTTGGCCGCCCCCCCGACCGATGGTGGTGCGGCTCCTCCACTATAAGGACCGGGACCTCCTCATCCAGAGGGCTAGGATGTCAGGCCCGTTTGAGGTGGAAAACAGCAAGGTCACGATTTTCCCGGACTACACTCAGGCGGTACAGAGGAGCAGAGCATCGTTCCTAGCGGTGAAGAAGGAGCTGCGGGAGGAGGGCATCCAATATTCCTTGCTCTTTCCGGCCAAGCTACGGGTCATACTGGACGAGACCACGCACTTCTTCCAGACCCCGGACGACGCATGGCAGTGGCTGGAGTCGTATAGAGCGGGGACGGACAGATCGCATCAAAGCAGGCGAGATCAGCCTAAGCAACCCGGATCAGACAATCGCAGCGCATCAGGTCCCGCAACAGGCGCCAGCGGGAGAAACGGGAGGCTCAAATGGCTGCGGAAAAGAGAGATGCGCTCGCAGCGACGGCGGCCTTAACGGGGTCGCAACAGAACAGTGACATAGTGGAAACGGAATCCGGCGGGGAAGGCAGCAGGACAGGAGTGGACCTCTCAGAAGCGGAAAGCTCGAAGGGGCCGGTGGTGACCCCCCAGACCTCTGATGGGATATTTTATGGTTGAGACTGTGTTGGGACTTGGACAAGACCTCATGGTAGGGCGGTATCCTGTTGGCAAGGAGTGGGTTGCCGGGAGGGGGGCTGAGTGTGCAGAATGGGATGAGAGCGCGGGGTGTGGGCTCCGCTAGCTGGGATCGGCGATAACTCAACCCCCTTGGGCCCTTAAGGCCTTCTGTGGTGGAGACCACAGGTTAGGAGAATGGGTAGTTGGTTCGAGATTTGGATCGGGGCTGACACTGGGTTTGTAGGCTCTGTCCTGGGGAGTGGGGTTTGGGGTGTTCTTCTGTTCGGGGTTTGTTTTGGGGGGGGCAACTGCTTTGGGAGGGATGTGAACTCTTGTTGTTTGATTCGACTGATCGATGTTGGTATGGGGACGTTACCTAACTTAAAATGCCTAACGTGGAATGTCCGAGGGCTGCGAACTATGATCAAACGCCACAAAGTACACGCATACCTGGTGCAAAGGGGGGTCCAGATTGCTATGCTACAAGAAACCCATCTGACCAAAAAAGAGTGCGCTGCGTTGCAAAAGAGATGGAGGGGCCAGGTGTTCGGCACCACTTACTCAGCATATGCCAGGGGGGTATTGATTTGGGTGAGGGCGGGGATACCGTGGCAGGTGTTGAACCAAGTAGTGGACCCTGATGGCAGGTTCGTGGCAGTGGAGGGGAGGCTGTATGGCAGGGATGTGGTTCTCTGTTGTGTGTATGCGCCAAACACTGATCAGGCCCGATATTTTGATGCCCTCTCTGGGTCCTTGGCCTCTTTCCTGGTGGGCCCGGTAGTGTTAGGGGGGGACTTCAACTCGATCACGGATGTGGCTCTGGATAGGTCCCACCCTCCCCTTGTTGACTCCCCGGTGCGCAAGTTGGCCATGCACAGGAAGGACTGGCAGGACAGATGGGGGTTGCTGGATGTTTGGCGGGAGCAGCACAGGGACACCAGGGATTATTCCTTTTACTCAGCTCGCCACGCACTACATGTGAGGATAGACTCAGTGCTTTGTAGTGGGTCCCTAGCTCCATTGATTTCCCAAACGGAGTACCTGGCTAGAACCATCTCGGATCATAACCCCCTATTGGTACACATCCAGTGGCAGCGGGAGCGCTCAGCGATACCAACATGGCGGCTCCGGCCAGACACACTGGAGGACTCAGTATTTAGTGACGCTGTCCAGCAAGGCATCGACCGTTACTTTGGCGAGAACGAGGGTACGGCCACGAGCAGGTCCACTGAATGGGATGCGATGAAAGTGGTGGTGAGAGGGGTGTGTCTGGGTAGGTTCTCGAATGCTCGTACGACTGTGTTGAATGCACTTATGAAAGCGGAAGAGACCTTGAGAGATTTGGAGCGCCGCAGGCCGGCCAGGCCGGACTTACAGACCCGGTTATTGGAGGCGAAGGAATTGGTCGCCACCGAGACGGAACGGCTGAGGTGTTACGATTACAGGCAATACGCCATCAGAGCGCATGCTGAACGGGACAAGGTGGGCACGCTCTTGGCCAGACTTGCTAACCCGGAACTCAGGGGCTGTCCGATCCTTAGCATTAGCAACGCACGGGGAGAGATGGTGTATTCTCAGGCGGCGGTGTTGGAGTGCTTTCGGGTGTATTACCAGGACTTGTACCAGAGCCAGTTGGGAGTGGAGGTCCAGGAAATTGCGGAGTACCTAGGGGCGAGGCAGCTTCCGGTCCTGGATGAGGGGGACGCGAAGGAGTTGGGTGGCCCGATCACGCTCACTGAAATACGGGTGGCCATTAAACATATGGCTCGTAATAAAACACCAGGGGTGGACGGGTTACCAATAGAATTCTATCAGCAATATGTCGACAGCCTGGCCCCCAGGTTGCTGGTGGTGTACACGGAAGCTTATGAGACAGGGGGTTTGCCTGGGTCCATGCGTGAGGCCTTGATTGTGCCGCTCCTAAAGCCCGGCAGGGATGCAACAGATGTGAGGTCCTATCGCCCGCTGTCCATGTTGACGGTGGACTACAAGATCCTGAGCCCAATTTTGGCCACCAGACTGGCCCCACACATGACGGGCCTGGTGCACAGGGATCAGGCTGGGTTTATCCCCACGAGGAGCACGGCGCTGAACACTCGCCGCCTGGTGGGGATAATGGACGCCATCTCGGATGGGGACGGGGCCCAAGCGGTCCTGTCCGTGGACATTGAAAAGGCCTTCGATAGTTTGGAATGGACTTTCCTGGACGGAGTACTGGAGAGGTTTGGCATTGGTGAGGGGTTCCGCTGGTGGACGAGGGTCTTGTATTCCTCGGCAACGGCGCGGGTACGATTGGGTGGTCTGGTTTCGGCGGCATACCCGGTGGGCAGGGGTACGAGACAGGGGTGCTCCCTTTCCTCCCTATTGTTTGCTCTGGCGATGGAGCCTTTAGCGGTCCATGCTAGATCGGGTGACAAATACGCGGGGATAGACAGCGGCGGGCAGCGGCATCACATTTCGCTGTATGCAGACGACCTACTCCTGTACCTCGACGATACGGAGCGGGCCCTGGAGGGAGCGATGGACCTATTATCAGAGTTTGGCCGGCTGTCGGGCCTTAAGGTCAACTGGGCGAAGACCTGTGTGTTCCCGCTGAGAGCGGAGACGCCCAAACCTGCTCGCGACTTGGGGGTAGTCTGGGAGCCATCCTGCTTTACCTATCTGGGAGTCCGTATCTACCACGCGACCGCGGACCTCTTAGAGGGCAACATTGGTCGGTGCATTCGGGCACTGAGGGGCAGCATGTCCTTCTAGTCGACCCTCCCGCTGACTGTTCTGGGCAGGATTGCTCTCTTAAAAATGGTAGCGCTTCCCCGCCTCCTGTACTACTTCCGGACGTTGCCTATCTGGATTCCTCAGGGGATCTTTAGAGACCTGAGAACGATGGTTATTGGTTTTCTATGGGGCCATGGCCGCCGCAGAGTGGCTCTGAACATGCTGCTTCGCCCCAAGATTGAGGGGGGTATGGCTGTCCCTGACTTCGAACTATATTATTTGGCGGCGCAACTGCAGGTCCTCACGCAACATGTGGCTAGGGTGTTTAGGGGACCGGAGGAGGACCGAGCGCTGGGGATACAACGCCATGTGCTGTCCTACATCGTCATGCAGCAGAGACTTGAGTTGCGGGGCCTCACTATGGAGGAACGGACACTCAGGCTGTGCTGGCAGAGGAGCCTTAGGAGAGCGAAGGCGACGCGGCCCTATGCGCCGGAAATCCCGATCGGTATGCTGACGGCCCTGCCACACGGGGGCGATTGGTCCCCATTGATGGATTGGGAGGAGGCGGGCCTACAGGTGGTAGGAGACCTGTACATCGATGGGGCACTGGTACCCTTCGAAGTGCTTCGGGAACAGTTCGGGTTGCCTGACGGGGGGTTCCTCCTGCATGCGGCGGTGGTGGCGGCTATACAGAAGCACTGGAAAGGAGGGCTCATGGAACCGACCACGACTATGGCATGCCAATATGTGGTGATGGCAGCGGGCACCTTCAAGGCTGTGACATGCCTCCATAACCGGATGCTGAACGAGGGCCTGGAACCGCTCCAGGGGCTCAAGGCTAAATGGGAGGTGAGTGTGGGCAGGCCCATCCCAGACACGGCGTGGGGCCACATTTTGCGGCGCACGTGGAAAGGCACGAGAAACGCGCGCTTCCAACAAGTGCATTTCTATGTGCTCCATAGGGCCTACCTGACCCCCGAAAAAATACGGCGGTACTTCCAGGTACAAGACGCTCGGTGCCCACGGTGTTCGTCTCCAGGAGCGGACTTGGATCATTTGTTCTGGGGTTGCCCGCATTTGGAGGCCTATTGGGCGGAGGTGGGGGACCTCCTGAATGATGTGACTGATAGGGAGGTGGATTTCGATATGGCGGCGTGTTTGTTGCTCTGGTTCCCGCACACCAAACGCACCAAGGTAACGAGTAAATTTATTGATCTGGGCCTGATACTGGCGCAAAGGGAAATATCATGGCATTGGAAGTCCAAGGGCGGGCCGTCAATACGGAGGTGGAAGAATGAATTGCTGCGGTGGTCTGAATGCGAGAGTGTGCTCCGGATGAAGCAGGCTGTCAAGCTTGGTAATGAGAAGGCCTTGGATGCAGCGCGTGCGTGGGAGTTGGTGGTGCAGGCTTTGCGTGACTCATTGGTGGAGGATGAGGACTGAGCGGCTGGGGCCAGTGGACACTGCGTGGCATACATACTCAGAACTGTCATTGAAACTGTAACGAGATCCATGCTACACATCGGGACGAAGCACACACCATTAGCAGTTGCAGGGGTGGGGACATTGGGGGGTTGTTCGGCGGGAGTTTGGGGTGGGTTGGAAGCCAAGAGGTTGGCTGCCCGCGATGGCGACTTCGAGTAAAGTAGGGCTGGTGGGGCGCTGAGCGGAGCGGAAGATGGCTAAGGGGAGTGGCCAGGCATGGTGGGCTGTATAGTGCTCGGGGTGGGTACGGAAGCGGATAGTGGCATTGATCGCGCAAGTGGAATGGCTGACGACAATATTGTTGAGGGTGGGGGGGTAAAATGCAGATACGTACAACGATCTTTCGACCATGGGCCCTAAGGGACACTCACCGTGATGTTTTCCTACTACGTAGAGTGCTATGCCGCCCGGCCTCCGGGATGCGGGCTGAATGGCTGTGTATGGATTACGCTTTACTGTTGATCGGGGGGGGACATCACGTGTGGACTGGTTGATTACTTGTATTCTGTGGTTTCTAACTCTGCAATAAAAACAGATTTAAAAAAAAAAAAACAATAAGTCTATGGGAAAGTCAAAAACTATCTTTTTCTATTAAATCATCTTTGTTCAGCCCATTTTAACATTGACTCTTCATATTACTAAGAATGCTGACCGTAGGTCAGTAAAAATCACAAAGAAAACTGCGTTCATACGCATTTCTAACTTAACATGACTTGCTATGAAACAATGAACTCTTCACATTTCTAAGAATGCTGACCGTAGGTCAGTAAAAATCACAAAGAAAACTGCATTCATAAGCATTTCTAACTTAACATGACTTGCTATGAAAACCTAGTGCTTTCATTTGCATTTTTCAAAAAAGGGGCTTCTTGTTTTAGGCCTACACGTTATTTCTACATGCTAATTGCATCAATTTGCATTTATGAAAAATGCTCTAACAGCCTCCCCTCTTTGATGGTTCACAACCATCACAACATGCACAGATTAACTCACAATTCACTTTTAAGGTCAGTGGAGTCGTATCTTTTTCATTTCAGGTTTTCCCTCTCCTTTAGTTAGTTATATATTATTTGTTAATGTAGTCACTTAGTTAGAAATCCTTTCTTATTTCCCTATTTCTTTTCTATTTCCTCTTTTTCGTAGCAAAATTTTAATAGCTTTATATACTCGTAGTGAAGTCAGAAAATAAACAACTATGATTAAAACAGGTACTAATACAGCTTTGAGGATTTCTCCGCCTGCTGTTGTAGTCCAATTGCCTTTTGTAGAAACTCCCTGTGTGAAGCTTTTTAGGTTGAGCATAGCGCAGTGTGCAGCGCTGCTCTAGGAGTGACCTTTAGAAATCGGTCAGCTCTTTTCAAGCACTCGTGCTTGTGGTGGCATCTACCTTGCGGGAGCGAGCAGCGGCGCGCAGGGGCCATCTGTTTGTAATTAGCATGGCCGCATGCGCTTGTTCTTCCACTGCCTGTCTCACCCTCGCACTCCCTTGTTTTCAATTACATCAGCTCTTCGCAGTTTCTTGGGAGACTGTTTTCTTTCTCTAACAGCTCCAGTAAGACGTGTTTCTCTGATATCTTTGTAAGAGCAGGAGACCGCTTGGGTTTCTATCTCTGTACCTTCCACAGCGCAGTAGGAAGTGTCCGGGTTTCTATTTCTTTACTGTCTGTTCCCGAGGCTGCTGGAGGCGGGATGTGTTATTCTTACAAAAGCTGAGCCCTTATCTACAGATCAGCGTTTTATTACCCGCTGTCCTTTCCGAGGGAGGGGGCTGTCCAACACTAACCAGGCACGCCGTGCCCAGATCTCTCCATCTTCTAAGAGTGGGGTTTAAGTAGCTGAAAACGTTGAGTCTGACTCCAGACTGGAGATTGTGAGAGACAGATACACAGGACTGGTGGCTTGTGTAGTTGTATTTATTTATTTACCACAGCGAGCACAAGCCCAGTGAAGCCGATCTTTGAGGAAAGGTTGGCAACTGCGACATCAGATAAACAAGCATTGGCATAGCCAATAGGTCTTGCTTTTGGGACCTTATGTGTTTAGCAAAGCAACAGTTGATGTTGTTGCACCAAGGATATTGTGCTGCATAATTAAATACTTATAAGGTCCCAAAAGCGAGACCTATTGGCTATGTCAATGCTTGTTCCATCAAGGCCTCTTTCTAACAAATTGGCTAAATCCAGATTAGTGTAAAGTTAAGTGGGTATTACAGCATCTCAAATGTGAAACACAGTTCTTCATGTGAATCAAAACTTTCTTGGCTGACCAATCTCAAATTCTTGCGTTCACTGAGCTGCCCATGGCTTTATCTGGAAAGCCTCCAATTGATACGATCTTGGGGACTCAAATGCAGTCATTGTCCAGCCTGCTCGGATAATGCACATTCTGCTAATTCTGCTCTTAGCGCCACAAGAACACATTATAAACAATTACAAGAGCCAAGCAAATCCGCCAGCAGTGCCAGCTTCTTCAAAGAGCGGAAGGGAGAGGATGTGATCTGTAAAGCGGACCTGCAAAATAACAGGAGGGAATCAAAATAAGATGTTATTTTTAGCCGCACTCTATGGCACCCCCTCAACACACATACGCACTCCACCACAGACATACAAGTTATAATCAAAAGTGAACACCGGACAGCTTTGGATTATGGATGCCACCCCGCCCCTCCCCCCCACATACACTGTGCCTCTTTTTTTCATGCAAATCCACACATAATTTAGTGGCACACTCAACTTCAGGGGATTGTCGCTGACAACTAGATAATCAGATGGGAGGAGTCATAGGTAAAATAAAGACACTTACCTATGGAAGACTTGTGTCAACCTCAACTAGGGCTTTACATATGCCAGTTCCATAATTCACACACCAATGCACCAGCTTGCACACTCTCACACAATCAATGCCACAGACACCATTGAGTACCAGATCGTGCACAAGTGGTTGCAGAATACTGGTACTTGCATTATGCGTCCGTGGCACTCACAGGATAGACCTCCAGCTGCCCCTTCTCACTGCCTTCAGATTATGTACTGAGAAGGTGAGTTCATAGGCACAGCCTGTTACACTGGGTCCATGAACTCCCTTCTCTATTACTCAGCTTTGTGTACAGTACTAATTCACTGCGCAGCCGCCGCATTGCTCCCTGCTCCCTCAGTCTGCATAGATAGTGATGTATAAAAGCAATTCCACTCAGCAAACAGTAATATGCTGCAAATAAATGACATCTTAACTATGGAGTACAGCGTCCCCACCGCCATACCAATAAATGCAGCCGCAAGGATGGAACACAACGCCGTATGGGGCGCATTTAGAGGCGAATCACAGAAATGTGTATGGACTACCAAGGCGTTTGGCAACCTGCTATTTTGTACACAAGATCGAAGGAGCTGTTCTGTATAAGCTTAGCCTAGTTAGCGAGGTAGCGTGATGTCATGTGAAGCAGTGACAGATATTCGTGGAGCCCCCGGGCAGAGGTTCTGGTCAGGGACAGACTCAAGTGCTTACCTTTCCAAGGTCGCAAAAATGAGTATGACTGATTGGAGGCTAGCATCCTTCAAGCACCTTGAGGCAGTTCGAGTGGCGGAGTGCGCTGCACACCTGGTCATTTTTGTAGCTACCATGACTGTTCATTTTATTATTGTTTTGTTGTTTTTGTTGCTAGTGTTAGTGGTAGTAGAAGCAATATTGTCCTGGCCTAAACACACGCCGGCGTTATATGCGGCCCCATGATACATGACCTCGTACGTGCTGGGCGCGAGAACAGGCATGCACTACGGAGAGCGAAGGGTTTCTGTCAGGATAATTGCAAAGTGGAAAGCTGTGGCAGGATTGTCACAGTATAAAATGTAATCTTGCTGTCAGAATGTGTTCAACGCCGCTCGAGCAGCATGTGCTCTGCATTTCAATGGCAGGTTAACCGGAGAGTGCGTCTGGGCACCCATTCCACTTGTACACTTGAATAATATGCTAAATACGTCATTAACAATTCAATTAGACTGAGAACTCAGCCTGGACCTGGCTTAAAGAGTTTGTTGTGCTCGGGCATTATCACCCGGGTTCTCAAATGAGCATAAATTCACCTCTGTTTGTCGTATGCAAAGCTGCCATTTCCCAGTCACTGGGGTGTGCTGCTCCCAGCCAGCCCTGTGTATACATCTTGGGCGGAGAAACAAATGACTTGTGACAGTCTTTGATTGGGGCTGCACGAGGAAAGCCCGTGGACACGGCCGCGCGGTGCGAATGTGAAAAGAAACTGAAGCTGAGGAGGGGGGAGTGGGAGAAGGGAGGAGGTAAGGGAGGGGATTTGTGCACGCGCTGAAAGCCAGATGGCAGCTGTGCACGTCGCACGCGCTTGTGCGCGTAACAGAAAACTGGTGGCCGGCAAGGTAGCACTTTTAAAACCCGGCTACTAAAAGTCAGTGCCAGAGCAGCGCAAGTGTTGGCTCAGGCGAGACCTAAAAAGCACCCATTTACGGTTATATCAACGCATGCAGGCGGTTGTAGTTAAAATAGGGGCCTAATATGGTTCCTTTTCACTAGTAAGTACATGAGTATCACATAAGCATGTGTCTGACATACACGGTTGCCATGTTTACCTATTGCTGTTCGACAACATTAGTGAGCTGGCCAACAAAAGATAATTCACGGGAACGAGGTTGTGCCCTTTGATACATTTCATTTTGTCACCGGAATTACGTCACTGACGTTTCCAACCAATAGGAAAACGGGCATTGCATTTTTCGTTTCATATAAAAAGTGCAAAATGACTGGCCTCTAATTTATAGTCCAAATGTCAATCTTTGTGTTCTATTGAAGCCTTTCTTTTATTTTACTTCGTGCCACGGGAACCCCTGGCTGGCATTACTTGACCAGGAGTAAGAACAGTCACATGTTTGTCTCAGAGACTTATATCTGGACATTTCCTTTGTGTGCTTGTTAATGGTCCTGCTAAGCATGTGCAATGCGCATGTTGTGCTGCGCTGCACCTTGCATACTTTGCTATACATTGATTAATCTTTTAAGTGCTTACATATCAGCACATGTAAAACATGTGAGGGCAGAACCTAGGCACAGCACGCAGACTGCGTTTGGCACACTATTTTTCCTCACTCTTTCGTTTTGTCCAAGAATGAAAGCTCATAATATTGGTGTTCTGTCCGGTGCTATTTAACCTGCCTGGGCTGGGGTCATCTGCGTTTTTTTTGCACTGATGGCCACAAAACCCAGAGAGCTGGGTCCTTCCACCTGTGGGGTTCCGTAAGCGCTCTGCCCACCCACGCCTGCCTAGGGAGGTGCCTGCGACCCTCAGTCACCGGCTCCGGGGCTCGCGTCTCCTTGTCGAGTGAGGGCGGTATTAATGCAAGTGGAAACCCTGATACTCACCAAATTAACACAGGATAATCTGAGGAGATTGTGTGCGTGTGTGTGTGGGGGGGTAGGCATATCCCGCGAAACTACACAATCAAACACTTCCTTTTGATTGCCCCTAGTGCAGCCGTCAGTTCTGGAGTAGTAATACACAGCAAGATGTTCTCTGTTTTCCACTCCTCAGCGCAGCTGGGCCCCCAAATCTTACTCCTGTGTTGGCCTGGAGAGTAATAGTCAAATATGTTGTTACAACCAGGCTCTATTTTTTTTGAAGAAATTAAAAGGATTACTTCACGTGTGTATGCTTGTTGTCAAGAAACAGAGTTTCAGAACGAGTAAACGTCACACTAGTACGGCACAATTGTATCAACAAGCATTGGCATAGCCAATAGGTCTAGCTTTTGGGACCTTCCAAGTATTTAGTTATGCAGCACAATATCCAGGTCAAGTTAGATTTCGGAAATGTACTTTGCGTACTCTTTAATTTTCTTACTCTTATCAGGTATTTAAGTGTAACAATATTCTGACTTCAACATCTTACAGACTCTGCCTCTTCTTGCCAGCACAATGTCTAAAGCATATCTGTTCTGCAAAACAATTGTTCTAACTGTCACTAGTTCAATGCTTGTGACTAATAAAGATCCAGATATACTGGTTGCAAGCTTGTCCACTACTGGTAAAATTCAATTCAATTCAATATTTCTTTATTTCAGCGTTCTGTTGCCATAAAAGATTTGAACAACAACATTTCAGAATAAAACAACCCAATTCAATTTACATACAATAAAAATACAATAATAGTATATCATTTATAAAATTGGTAATTTAAAAGTCATAAAGAGTTTCCACATATAAAAATTACCACATTGCTGTCTAGTTCAGCAGCTCGGCCCGTTATTAAAATACATAAATAAAGGCACCCCATAGCATTACAACTTCAAGCCCTTTTTCCTACGTACAAAGTAAATGGAATAGAGATATCTGCTGGCACTGAATACAATAGTCTGTGATGTATCAGATTTAATTATTCTAAGTGCCATTTTACATGACCTAATTCCATATAGATTACACAAGGGTTTAATCCATTTTTTTCTGGCCGGCATGTATGCCGGGCAGAAGAAAAGGATATGCATATCAGCCTCCTTGTGATTGCCCTCGCACAAGGTACATAGATCTCCTATGGCTGGAATGTCATTAACATTTTTCCTAGACCAACGGGCAAGGGTTGAATTAGTCATGAGGTTGCTGTATCTAAATGTCATAAAAAGGGTTTTAGCAAGTGGGGGCTCAATTTCATCAAGGAAACTCTCAAATAGGGGAACATCCTTGAAGGTTAAAAAGTTGCTAACAAGTGATCCACCACAATTGCCATTGTATAGTTGGTTATTTATAAAACCCCCAAAAGCCTTTTTTACCACATTTTTGGAATTTGGCGGCAACCTATCAGGGCTTTCCCAGAAATGATGAAGACCTATTTTATTGAACCATATTCTGATATGTTTTAGCCAGACATTGGAGTTGGATACATCTAAGCATAGTAACTCTTTTAACCCATTCCTTTAATCAAGCAGCTCTGGAGTCTGCCATAGTCTGACCCAGAACAACAGCGGGCGGACAATGGTGTAATGATCCGTCCTCTTGAAGTCCAAGTCTAACTGAAGAGGTACCAGGGGCGTGCCTTTTGGGACCCTTACAAGGCTACGCACAAATTTATTGTCCATAGTATCAAAAGCATCTTTTGACATCGGCCCCCAATTTTCGGCACCATAAAGAGCTGCTGGTTGTACTTTATATTTAAAAAGCTCTATAGCTGGTGATACCGCTTTACTGGTACTTGAATTATGTTTTGTAATGATGGGTTTTGAGTTCTGTGCGAATATTACCTTACTGTTTTCAATCTGTGGGTTCCATGTGAACTTGGAGTCGAGCGAAACCTCCAGATAAGAAAAGGAGTCAACTAATTCCAACTTTTGGCTATTTAAAAACAGGGATCCTTTATCAGATTTGGCAGGATTTAGAGTCATACATTTTGTTTTTTTTGTGTTAATTTCTAACCCTTTCTTGCTACAGTATTCACTAAATGAGTCAAGTAGTGCCTGGAGACCTTTCATGGTTTGCGAAATTAGAATGGTGTCATCCGCAAAAAGTACCGCAGGCACCCTTTCTCCATTTAGTTTTGGTGAATCATTCAGGCAGCCATCTAAATGCTCTAGGATGTCATTCACAAAAAGCGAAAATAATGTCGGTGCCAGAACGCAGCCTTGGCGAACACCACGTTCAATTGGTATATTCTTGGTGAGTTCGCCATTCGGACCCCACCTCACTTTGTCAAAGTTCCTAGCATGCAGCTCGACTATCTGGACTAATAGACAGTCAGGTAATCCAGCTTCATGGAGGGACCTCCAAAGTAGTTCTCGCGGTACTAGGTCGAATGCCGCTTTAAGGTCTACAAAGGCGACATACAAACGGCCCTTTTTAATGTGGACATATTTCCAGTATAGGAAGCAGAGCCTAAAGACTTGGTCAATGGTGCTCACTTTTCTCCTAAACCCAGCCTGGAACTTAGTAAGGACCATTTTGTCTTCTTGCCATTCATTTACACGATTTAAAATGTGTCTTGAATACATTTTTTGAAGAATGTCCATAAGGCTGATAGGTCGATAGTTCGAGGGATCTGACCTATCGCCTTTTTTGAAAATTAGGACAATCTCTGCTCCCCGCCAGCTGTTAGGGAAGTCCTTACTGTGAGACAACATATTGCATAAATGGTTTATGTAGGGTGCCCATATCTTTGTATCGTGTTTATAAAGGTCCCCAGGTACTTTATCTAGCCCCGGCGCCTTACCACTTTTCACAGAGTTTATTGCCGACTCTGTTTCCTCAATTGTAAACTCCAGAGGATCAGTAAGGCTGTATGCCATGGCGTTTCTGCGCTAATCTCGCTGGTGTTCCCATTGTGTTTTTTATATAAGGTTGTAAAATGATTGACCCACGTCATTTCATCAAGATGGACATCTTTTACAACCTTCCCCACATGGTTCCCATTCGCAACTAACCGCCAGAACCCTACTGTGTCCTTTGCTTTTGCAGCTTCCAACATTTCAGCCCAGCTGCCCTCCTCCCACAGCTTCTTTGATACTGCCTGCACTCTCTTATAATCTTGCCTTGCAATTCTGACCTCTGCTGGTGTTTTAGTTTTAATTGCCAACAGAAGTTTCCCCTTAGATACCCTGCAAGACCTGTCATACCAAGGTTTACTATGGGACATATTGCTCAAATTCTGGTGGCTCTTTTTTGGCATTTTTGTCACTAGTACTTTTAATGCCTTAAAAAACTCGTTATGTAGAGCAATAAATTGTTCAGGGGTGCTGCTCTTGGGTGGGGAATCCGCGAAGGTTTCAAAATACCCAGCAAGCTGTGAATATATTGCTGCAAGGATGTCACCATGTTCTAATATATGAGACCATTTTAGTGTGCGCCTATTATTGCTAACCAGGGCCTCATTGCTTGTAGAACTATAAGTATTTAACGGTTTTATAGTCCCATCCTCTGCAACCAGACATTCTTTTATCAGTAAGTCCAAGGGGTAGTGGTCACTCTCTGCTCTATCTTTCACCTCAAGGTCAACCATGTGGTGCCAGATGGACAACGAGACAATTATAAAGTCTAGATTACTTTTACAGTTGTTTCTAGAGAAGGTCGGATTTTTCGAGATATCCGACAGGAGGCGACCATTACAGGCCCTAAGCCCATGTTCCGCGGTCAACTTTACTAATTATACTGCCAAAGTTGTACAGTTTACAGACTCTATGTTATCTAACGGAGGAATATTATTTACTTGGTCCTCCTCCTCAAATATCTCACTAAGCCCTTTAACCGGTTCAAAATTGCAATTTAAGTCACCGGCTATAATAGTCGCTTCTTTGTCAACTGATCTACCTAAAAAGTAATCCAACTTTGTTATGACTAGCGATTCCTTAGATGTAGAGGCAGGTCTATTGTAAACATTAATTAAATAAAATGGTTTCCCTACATCATTAGTAATTTTTAAAGCTAATAAATCTAAAGAACCAGTGTCTATGACTTCAACTCGGATCTTTAGTGTTACTTTAACCCAAGTAATTAAGCCACCTGATGGTCTTCCCCTTGTAGAAGGGACTTCTCCAGTCCCATACGTTTTAAAGGGATCACTGAAATAATATCGACCTCACAAATATCGAGTTGACAAAATATCGTTGACAAAATATCGATGGACAAAAAATCGACTGGCTATCTTTAAACAGGTAAGTACAAAAATATCGACTCTAAAATATCGAGTTACTAAAATATAGACTGTAAAAAATATCGTTTTTTTTAAATGTCTTTAAATTAAGTTAATACTAATGTAGTAATAAATATATTTAGTCTAAACTTACTTTAAATTATTAAAATAATGTTATATTTATAAAAATTTATTTTAAATTAAAAATAAAACAAAAAAATTTATACATATATATTTATATATATTTTTTTTTATATTAAATAAACATATATAATAATTTTACCGTAGCATAGCAAAATAGTTAACAATTATTGTAACAACTGTAGTGAATTCTACTATAGCTAAAGCGTTGGATAGCGTAGGGGTGAAATTTACTATTCCCACTCCAGTGGGTGCAACAGTAGGGAAAGCGCTGGATAGCGTAGGGGTAAAAATTACTATTCCCACTCCAGCGGGTGTAACAGTAGGGAAAGCGTTGGATAGCGTAGGGGTTAAAATTACTATTCCCACTCCAGTGGGTGCTACAGTAGGGAAAACGTTGGATAGCGTAGGGGTTAAAATTACTATTCCCACTCCAGTGGGTGCAACAGTAGGGAAAGCGTTGGACAGCGTAGGGGTTAAAATTACTATTCTCACTCCAGTGGGTGCAACAGTAGAGAAAACGTTGGATAGCGTAGAGGTTAAAATAACTATTCCCACTCCAAAGAGTGCAAAAGTAGGGAAAGCGTTGGATAGCATAGGGGTTAAAATTACTATTCCCACTCCAGTGGGTGCAAAAGTAGGGAAAGCGTTGGATAGCGTAGGGGTTAAAATTACTATTCCCACTCCAGTGGGTGCAAAAGTAGGGAAAGCGTTGGATAGCGTAGGGGTTAAAATTACTATTCCCACTCCAGTGGGTGCAACAGTAGGGAAACGTTGGATAGCGTAGGGGTTAAAATTACTATTCCCACTCCAAAGAGTGCAACAGTAGGGAAAGCGTTGGATAGCGTAGGGGTTACAATTACTATTCCCACTCCAAAGAGTGCAACAGTCGGGAAAGTGTTGGATAGCGTAGGGGTTAAAATTACTATTCCCACTCCAGTGGGTGCAACAGTAGGGAAAGCGTTGGATTGCGTAGGGGTTAAAATTACTATTCCAACTCCAGTGCGTGCAACAGTAAGGAAAGCGTTGGAAAGCGTAGGTGTAAAAATTACAATTCACACTCCAGAGAATACATTAGGGAAAGTAAATATTTCATATATAAATCAAAAATCTAACAAGAAATATCTAATAATAATTATTAAAAATTAAATAAAAATGTTATGTAATAGAATAAATATTAATTGACATTTAATAATTAACAATAATTCTTTAAATTATTCACCTATTAATACAAATTAATTAAACATAAACAATTAATTTTTTAATAATTAAAAATTATTTCACTATTATTTCCAAATAAATAAAGTGTATTTTTTTATTATTTATTTAATTATTAATATATTACTTTCCACCCTATGCCCCTATAAACTCACAACCCGCTACAGAAATTAAATTAGTAAAATTCACATAATAACCAATTAATCAATTAATATAAAATAATTAACAATTATTATTAAATTAATTAACACATATAAATTAATTAACAATTAATTACTAATTACTATCAATAAATATATTTACATATTTAATTATTTTTAAATGAATTACTTCCCACCATATTCCCCTATAATCCCACAACCCGCTACTGCATTAAATTAGTAAAATTAACATAATTACCAATTAATCAATTATTAATAATTATTTTGCAATTACTATTAAATTAATTAACACATATAAATTAATTAACAATTAATTACAAATTAATATCAATTAATACATTTACATATTTAATTAATTATAATTAAATTACTTCCCACCCTATTCCCCTATAAACCCACATTCCGCTACAGAATTACGTTACGCAATAATTATAAAAACAAAAATTTAATAAAATTATTTATAACATAAATACACACTTTTCACTAATATTATTACATAAAAATACACTATAAAATATTATATATTATTAAAAAATCGATATTTTTGCTATCTATATTTTATACAGTCGATATTACTTCACTTAACGATATTTTTGTAGTCTATATTCTGTCCAGTCGATATTTTGTCCAGTTGATATTTTGTACTCGATATTATGTCCAAACGATATTTTGGACTCGATATTATGTCTGTGCACCGTTTTAAAGCCCACCCTATGTGGTATGTCTACTGCCCACGTTTCCTGTAATAGGCAAAAATCACTAGAGTCAATAAACTCTGCCCAATCGGGGTCCCTCAGATTTTTGGTTACTCCAGCTATATTCCAGGATATTAGTCTCACAGTTACCTCGCTGCTAATATTTGATGATACTAGTTCTAAGTTTGATCGCCTTGGATTTGGGAGGGTCACTCCCGTTTTGTGCATTATCTGTGAATTCTGTAGATCATGTGGTATAGTGAGTGTCCCGTTTTTTCCAGTATTATAGGGGTCCTTTTTCCCACCCTGCTCATTTCCTTCAGCATTCACCACATTGGCCTCATCTGTCAGACAGTCCCTGGGATCATACACACTACTGGTAAAAGCTTTCTAATTTTCTCATCATTCAGTATCACTCCCACAACTGGGATATCAGCTCCAAATACCTCACCTACCAATTGTGTTCCCTCATTTATACTTCAAGTATATCTGTGTGCAGGTATCATAGTTAAAGCTTTTAAGCTATGTACATGATTTTTTGAGGAAACAATAAGCCTAAAAGCAAGTACCCTCCCAGTCAGCTGGTAATTTGAAATATGGGTCTTGTCCACAGATAAAATAAACTCCTGGTATTGCTGTTTAGACGCCTTGTACAATTTGCCCTGTTCCTCCTGATAATTCAAATGTATGTTCACAATTACCTTTCCCTATGTGTCTCTTTCTATTTGGAAATTTTCTTTTGAAAACATATACTGTTACTTTTCGTCTCTTGTTTAGCCTTAACTCGTGTAAGTCATTGTCTTTCAAAAATCATCTTCTTCCATTTCCCATGCATCCTTTAAAACATCTTCACTTGGATACTTACTACGTGCAATGTGCAATCTTCTTTCTTCTAACATCCTGATAAATGTTTTCTCTAATGCTCTTCTCAGGCACATTACATGTTTTCATATGGCTTAACAGTGTTAATAAAAAGGTAAGGTCTAAAATATTGCTTAGCAGTGTCCATTTCTTTTGCTCTTCTGTAAAGGTACTTTTTTTGAACAAATCATGTCCAAATTCGAATTATGGTATTCAAAATGTTGCTGTCTATAATCTAAACTAAGTAATATACTACATGAAATTGCATAAGAAAGGAATGTGATGGTATGTCACCTCCACCCCAGCTGAGGAAGGCAAATATGTACACACAGACCAATCCTTAGCATTCATAGCATGTGTATATCCTTGCACTAGACTAGAATAAACGTTAGTTGAATATTCTTTTTTTCAGATAGTCTACAAATTAAGTTTTCAACTCATCCTCATCTACATCATGTGAAAGTGTCATGTTAGTGAATGTAATTACAGATTGCTCTTTGTCAGATGTAAAATATATGATAATGCTACAGCTACTTATACTATTGCTAGATATGTAATTCCTACAATAACCTTGCACCTACTTCTGGTTAAAATACACGTTTATCCAAAGTCAGATCTCTTAAACGATAAGTGTAGGAGCAATTTAGTATATTTGTTTTTATTTCACAAGCAGTTGTTATTCTTCTTTTGCTTTGCTATAAAGTTATCACCCTGCTACTTTTATTTACAACAGTCTTTGTAAAGTCTTCCTTAACCCTACGCTGTGTTCTTCTAAAAATGTTATCCCATATCATCTACTGCAGCCTTGGGCCTAGGTAATCTCTTTTCTTCTTGGCAACTTTATCAGATGTACTTTTGATCTATTTGCACAGTTCATTCAATATGTTTGTCAACAACTGGGTTTTTCTTTTGAAAGTCTTTAAAGTCCAACAGTTTCAAGGGGGTTCAGGCAATTCTCTACTCCAGTCAATCAAATCTGAAATTGGGACATCTAACACTTGGCTCACATAATAAGTCCATTCAGGTGCAGATTAGGTACTCTTGCTATTTTGGATTTCATTGGCACTTGATCACTTTCCATGCCACTTATACCACTTGACTCAGTTTCTTCAGTGATTGTGGGTGGTATTCATCCAGTTGACACACTTTGTTATACGGTTGGTTCCTACTAGAAAATATAGGACTGTGTATTAGGACAACAGAACTTCAGAATGCAGGGACAGAGTCCAGGTACAAAATTGGAAACTGTTGGCCCAATTCCTGACTAGCTCACAATGCGTCACCCAAACCACTAAACCAACCATGGTATCAGATGATTTTGCAACCTCGAAAATTAACCCTGATCCCCTAGGGAATCATGGAAACAGATCTCACCCCTTTTGTGTTTACTTGTGCATATCAATGGTAAAACACAAGAAAGATACGAAGAGAGTTTTCAATACATTTATTGAAACTATTGTAATATTGCATCAAGAGAATGCAATGCGATTATTAAGCAGATAACAAAAATCAAAGTAACCAACAGAACATGGTGAAAAGAATGAACATTCCAAACATGGCAGTATTAATGCTATAGCTGTATTTATGACTATCACTACCCTTACTCTGAGAGCATAATGGGTGTACCCTCTGCACGATCTCTTAGGCTCGCCCGAGCTCCCATACCTGGATAACTTGGCCAGGCAATCATCCTGAAGTGGATTGGCAATCCCTCTCAGCAGGAAAGAAGCTCAGTGTTTTTCAGGGGCTGTATGCCGAACACAGCATTAAGTCCCAGGACGGTGTAGGCAGGAATACTCCCCTCTCACCTCCAATAGGACAGGGCACAGTTCATATAATTAAACCACTGTGTTAGAGATACAGCTCTGATGTAATGTAGTTTCTAGATGTTAGAGGCTGTCGCTGAATTGACAACATAAGCTCCATGATATCTTGTTCTGTTTTCTAGCCTTGTACTGATTATATGAGGAAAAAGGCTTCCTAAAAACAAGCAGCATGTACAGCGTATTCTCAGAATAATATTGTGCTAGCAAAACATGTAAAATATAATCTTGCTAAAACAATGTCAGCCTAAAATTACTAAAATGTAAAACTAAGTGGGCAACCAAAGAGGGTCCAAGAAGGAAATCACCACATCTAGATCTCAGATTCTTTTGTTCATTGACTATTGGCAATTTAGCATGGAGATGTCTTTCTGTCTCTACATAGCGCTGATGCCTTCACTTGGATCTTCCTGTTGCTCTGGGAGTGTCTTGACTATGACTTTTGCTGCATTATTTACTTTTTCTCCGCCAGCATGAGTGCCAATGCCACTCTGTGAGAAATCAGGAAACTGATTATCTTCCCCTGTCTGCGGTTCTTCACCCCTTTTTCCTTGCTGCTGTACTAAATTTGGTCGCACATTCATTAGTGTTTTTGGTGTGGCTCATAGAGCACTATTTCTTCGTACGGATATCTTGCTCTCTGGGTGTGTGAGGCGTGCACCCAATTTGGCACTTTAGCGTACTTCACAGCAGTATTTGTGATTAGAATCAACTGGTAGGGACCTTTCCAGCTTGGCTATAATTCCGGTTTCTCCAACGAGTAGCTGGGGAGCTACAAGTAGCTGTCCAGCTACCTGGAAGTAGCTCTCCCCTGTGCAGACCAGAGAACTAAATTAGAAGCTTCTGTTTAAAAGTATGTATACCAAAATGGAAAAGAATGTGTTTGAAATTAAAATGAGTATTTCTTCAGCACTCAAGAGCTGATGTTTAGAGAAACGCAGTTTTGAAAAATATTTAAGCTGATATTTGCGTGAAAAATCATGCAATATTGCTGATATACCCTTGGTGGTCAGGTCATTTCAGCCAAGGCTGTCATGTATTACCCATGTAGAGACATTCCAAATTGAAAAAGTAAGTTTGCATTACTGCTGGCGACCCTGCTTGATGCACTGAGGTGATCCATGCTGTGAATCATGTCTGGGGTGGCCACTAATATAATCTTGTTTGGCATGGTCACTGGTAGAACATTAATATTAGTAGTTTGGGATGCTTTTCATTGAATAGGAGTAGCTCCTAAGACACAAAAGGTTGAAGACCCCTGCTCTAGACAGTACTTTCTCCCATGCTTCCTTATAAGTACTCAGTCCCCTGGGGTCAAATCGTGGCACTGTTCTTGATGTGGATTTGCAGTGACAGCTTCAACCTGTCAAGAAACAGAATGCACCACATCAGCCTTTACAGTAGTTGAGTATCATGTCATCTGTTATGTTCACAAGTGCATTTGCAGGAACAGCAGGCAGTCTCATTGCTCTTCCCATCAAAGTTTCATGTGGAGATAAACCCTTCTTCCTGTCAGGTGTACTTTGAAGACTCATCAATACAAAGGGCAAAACATTAGACCATTTCAGTGAAATGGATGCACAGACTTTTGCCAATCAAGACTTTATGGTCCCATTCAGCTGCTCGACTATTCCAGAAGGTTGAGGTCGATCGCTACAATGCAACTTCTGTTCCACTTGTAATGCAGCACACAACATATTGAGGATCTCATTATTAAAATTACTTCTTCGATCTGACTCGAGAAACCAGTATTCCATACCGTGAGACTAGTTCTATCAACAACAATTTAGTCACAGTGAGACTAACATTTTTCCATGCTGGGTAGGCTTCAACCCTTCTGAAGAAAATGTACACTATAACCAGGATATATCTCAGCTCATTATAAACAGGCATCTCGATAAAATCCATTTGCATCCTGTTGAAAAGACCGTCCGATCTCCCTATGTGACTCAGTGTAACTTGCGTTCATTTCCATTGAAACAAATTCTGCCTAAAGGACCTGACCATAGCATCCCTCCCTAAATGAGTAGGGCCATGGAAGTGTAAGTGTTGTATCATGTGTGGTAACAAACTGCTGGTAACACTGGTCTCCCATTTGCCGAAATACAAATGTAATTTGCATTCTTTATACATTCTACTCCGATGCAACCCTGCTGTTCTGCCTCAGTGACATTTTCTTGCAAACTCTTAAGTTCTTCCCATGTGTCTGCTATAGCGATCAGCATTGAATAGACAGCATCCCCATGAGATTCATCTGTGAATGTTCTGTTAAATGTGCAGGCCCCTATGGCATAATAACATGCTACTTCTTCAGCGTATTTATTGCCAACTGTGACATAGCCACTTTATCTTCTGCGAGCGGCACACTTAACTACAGAAATTTTGCTGGGGAGTCCTGGTGCTTCCAGCATCCTTTTCAAGTGGTCGTCATTCTGTGTTGGTGAGCCAGATGATATCATGAATCCTCTTTGTGACCATAACAGCCCACAGCCATGGACAACGCCAAACCCATACTGACTATCTGTAAATATAGTCACTCTCATTTGTGCTGTTAAATGGCATGCTCTGGTAAGGGCAATCAATTCTTCAACTTGCGCTGAGTTTATACTTTGAAGCAAGGAAGCTTCAACAATTTTGTGGACTGTACAAGCAGTATAAGCTGCTCTTAGGAAACCATAATTTGTTCTCAAGCATGAACCATCCACAAATAGTACATAATCGGGTCTTATTAAAGGCTCACCCATTATGTTGGTTCTTGGCTTAATGCATCACTCTGTAACATCTAGACAATCACGTTCAAATCCTCCAGAGTTTTCAGGAAGGCCCATCAAAATACTGGGATTCAAAATCTGACAGCTTTTCAAATGTACATTATCAGAAGCCAGAATTTGTTGTTCATATCTGGCCAACCTTGAGTTGGCCATGTACTGGGTTTTGTTCTTGTAAGCAAGATCTCCACCGAATGGAGAACCATAACCGTTAATGGTTGCCCCATCACTATGCTTTCACAACTCTCAAGGCTGAGACTCGCGGCTGCAACTGATTTCAGACAACCAGGCAGCCCTGCAGTAACAGAGTAACGGGTAATAGAAAATTATGCCATGGGCCTTCTTGCTTCACTGCATTTAGGTGAAAACTGATAGAGTGCATCCTTCCCTCTAACTGCAAAACAATGTAAATCTTTTGTTATAATATGGCATTCCCATTACCAGGCACGACAGAGACTTTCTCTCAGCTTTAGGAAGATTTTCATGCATGCGTTGTCCCATAGAAGAGCATCAGGCACATCTCTGTGTGTCAGCCTTACCAAAGGCTTTGCCACCATGGAAAAGTTTGGTATTCCATGTCTACAGTAGCCAACCATTCCCGAAAACATTCTGACATCTTTCTGTGCTTTAGTAGGTCACCTTTTTAGGTCTCGCCTACGCAGCGCACAAGCGCTGCTTAGGAGGGACCTCTTGGCATCGGTCAGGACTTTTCTCAAACTCGTGCATGCTTTGCACTGTTCTCTATTGCCACTCATGCACGCTTGCCGTTTCCCTTGCAGGAGCGAGCAGCGGCGCCATCTGTTAGCAAATTTTTGCACCTGCCGCTGCTCGCTCCCGTAAGGTAAATGCTTTTCCTTCAGCACCTGTTTTCCTTTTGAAGGTGTTCTGTCTTCTGTACTTGCTCTGACTTCTCTGCTCGTGCTGACAAGTGCTTGTATGTATATTCGTACTTGCTGTTTCTTGTGTGCTTCTTTAAATATATGCGCTTGCTCTGGCATCTGTGGCTGTCCCTGTCCTTAAATATGTGCTTCCTCTGACATCTTTGCTTGTTCCTACACCTGAGCTTGCTTCAACATCACTACTTGTTTCTTCTCACACTGCCGCCACCAGCTGAGGTAGACGGGCAGATTCTCACGCACGTGATAAGCATCTGCCTTAAGAGTGCTAGGGTGTGTTTGGGCCCCGCCATCACTTCATCTTAGCCAGTTGGACCGCTTCTGCATACCATGCTGGTATCTTCCAGATCAGGGTAAAAAGAACTTGTTCATCTTATCACATGGACCATTCGTTGTGCAAGCATGGACTGTACTATATAAGCCAACAGGGGTGCACGCAATTTAAAAACACACGCCTTCTCACATGTTATTTGTGTGCAACCTTAGGCAGTGTAACAAAAGTGCCATAAAGGGCGAGAGAGGCGCGTGTGCTTTTCCCCGTCATTCCAGGTCAGTAAGTATTATAGTACTGTAATAATTTTGCTGCATGGAGTGGCTCTTTAAACTCCAGCAGGTGCTTGCATCATCACAGTATTATTAGCCAACAGAATGGCCCATTTAATTTCTCTTAGATGGTAGATAGGCTGAGTTGACCGTGACGGGTTTGCTTGCATGTACACATCATTAGGGCCTCGGTCTCCATAGGCACGCTACTGCCCCACCATATCCCTCTTTACAGCACTAAACCATGACAGGCCTTATCATACCTCACGAAACAACATGCTTTCATACCATTCTAAGTCATACAATGCCTTGGCATGACATACAATAAAGCTCCATGCTACATACTGACATGCTTTGTTTTCTGTATGATAGCAAAGCGTAGCATGCCGTACCATACTATGCAGATGTTAAACGACATGTATGTCAAACAATACCATACAGTACGGTGCCCTTCAATGTGATGCCATATCATGTAACGCTTTGCCATCTCATGCTATGCTATGCAAACCAATGCCATTGCCTCTCCTTCCATAAAGCATGCCATACAGTGCATACCGTGCCTTCCCACGCAGTGCTGTAAAGAGACAGACACAAGAGGCTCACAGGACCAGCAAGAGAACAAGGGTTAATGAGCAAGATGAGAAAATGATTGCAAGCGTGGGCAGGGTAGCTGGAAAAACAGCCAAATGTCGAACTGAGGTGACAACAATTCTCAGAGCCCTGGGCTCACATAGGCGAGTAGGGCAACCTGAGTTAAAAGCCCCGGGTCAAACAGGACTTGACCAAACCTCTGTTTACCGGCCACACCTTGAGTGCAGTGCATGCGAATGAATGATGCTGCGATGCCTTTCAGTGGCTCAATAAACTCTGAATTTAGCACAAATGGGTAATATAAATTTCCTGTTATTAAATTTCAAAGTCTTTTTTCACGTGCCCCTTGCCTGGCGCACCGTAAGCAGATACCAGAGTCGTATTGTCTGTGTGACTGCCAGCCTGGTTGGGGTACCAGAGAACCCCAGATCATAGGGGTGGTAGTGTGGGTTTTCAGCAAGCCAGGTCAGAGACCCGAAGGGTGCGGAGGGGTGGGGGAGAAGGGGGGTATGAATATGTGTCACGCCATAACTTGTTCGCTTGAAGGCCTGCCTACGGAGTAGTGGTAAAACCTGCCTCCGAGGACGCCTATTGCCGAGTTCTCAGAGGGAAAGACAGTGTCCTCTGGTCTGTGTGCCTAGTAAGGTGCACATGAGATCTCGCAGAAGTGGGCTGCAGCCCTCTCACGCCTGACACTTGGTCTGACATCACAGCGCGCATGGCTTCCAGGTCTGAAGGGCCGTTGGGAATGAGGGAACCACCAGTGCTGGATGGAGATCAGGTGACAGGAATAGAAACTGTGTCACGTGGGAGCTCACACAGTAAAGGCCTCTGTCACAGCTGTGTACGTAATGAACAAACATCCCGCTGCCGCAATTACAGTCTCTTCACCAGTACGCTGGCGCAGCTTCCCGCTTGCCTCTCGAAGGAAATCACAGTATATTTCAAAGAGCCCGCCCCCTCTTCCCAAGCACACGCATCCTGGTCTGTACTTTGCTGTCGGCCTGTTCTCTCTTAGCCTCGCTGCATCACTAACAACTTAAAAGGTCCTAAAGGCGAGACCTATTGGCTATGCCAATGCTTATTTAAAAAGCCTCCACTCTCTCTTGTGACACTTTACCCTTTCACTTTTCAATGATATGTCCTAGATATTGGACTTTTTTTTGCCAGCAATGTAATTTACTCAAGGACACCTTATGTTTAAAAGAGCAATCATATTTTTTCCAGACTTCTTTGATCTCTGACAGTTCTAGTAGGTTGTCAGTGCACTGAACAGAAGTACAAGGCAATGTCTCCAGATTCTTTTCAGTATCTAGTTGAAAATTGAGGGACTCTCAGTAAACCCTTGTTGTACTTGGCACCATGCCAAAACTCTCTCTCGAAACACGAATGAGAACAGAATCTGACTGTCTTCATCTAAGGGAATCGAGAAGAAAGCCTGAAAAAGGTCCACAACAGTGAACCATTCTACTGTGCGCAGAATCTGGTATAATATGGTGGCTGGATTTGGTACCACAGGGCAACATGAGATTACAATGGCATACATTTTTCTCAAATCCTGGACTATTCTGAATTTTAAGTTTGGTTTCTGTAATCCCATAATTGGTCAGTTGCACGGACTCACAAATATTTCTCTCAAAATTCCTTTCTGTAACATATTGTTTATTAAGTGTTCTTCCTGCTACTATCTTTGGTGTCATGTGATAGGGTGGTGTTCTCGTAAAAATTGCATTGAGTTTGACTGTGATTCGGACTCATTCTATGCCTTTAAACAGTCTGACGTTTTTCCCTGTAAAATCCCACACTTCGGTACTTACAGTCTCTTTTAAATCTAGGGGCAACTCTTCAACTGTTCTTAAGGATTTTATTGATTTGATTTATAAACTTGTAGATCGTGTGATTGCACGAAGGTGTCTTGGTGCTAGTATAGTTATATGACCAGTCATAGAGTCACTAGTAACCGAAACACAAAAACAACTGCATTTTACAGAAAGAGTGAATAACCAAGTTTTTAAATGCTTGTGGAGACAAAGCACATTAGTCAAATTTTTTAGATGCGGGGGCAAGAACGGTTGTGGAATGAAAAAACTACACCTGCCCCATACAACTTTTTTAATCCTGGAAACTATTACTGACATGGACGTGGCAAACCATAGGAGGCTCTTAAGGAAGTACCATCTGAACTTGCTTTTGAGATATTTTGGGCCTGACCCATGTAACACTTTATGTGCCAGACACAAAGCCTTAAAGGCAAGCCTCTTCCTTATGCGGGAGCCAGTGAAGCTCCACAAAAGCACCTGCTACAGACTGGAATTCTTTCCGAAGACAACAAGCATCATTTAGTGTTCTCTGTTTAATGCCAATATATAAGGCATTACAGTGGTCGAGCCTAGATAAAACTAATGAAGCGACCACTGCTTTTTTCAGATCCGAAGGAATAAAAGGTAACACTTTGTCAACGTTTTTAAGATAAAAAAACAAGAAGAAGAAAATGTATTTATCTGGGCCTCAAATTACAGTTCTGCATCACAAATAACACTTACATTCCTTACTTTGGAAAATTGGCAATGACCTCAAAACTTAGCCTCCTTCCCAAAAATTAGAAATTCCGTCTTTTGGATATTCAGTTTTAAACAATATTTGCTCATCCAGCTAATGATTGCTCGCACACATCTATTAAATCGATCAGCTACCTTCATCACATTGCTAGAAATTGATCCCACAATTGAATATCATCAGTGTACTGTACTGTGGCGAAGCAAAAATAACAGACAAGCTTGGCTAAGGGAGCCACATAGATATTATAAAGCGTTGGGCGCAGAGATATCCCCTGGGGAGCCCTCAAGTCAGGGTAAATAATTTAGAATTAAATTCTCTAAGGGCCACCCTTTGTACGCGACCTTCCAAGAATGAAGCAAGGAGATTCAACACTGACCCAGTAATCCAATGTCAGCCAGCTGTTTTATCAGGACCTCATGGCTTACCGTATTGAAGGCTGTGTTAAGATCCAATAGGATCACCACGGCCTTCTCTCCATCCATAAAAGATCTTGGGCCATATGTATCAAGGAACCAATTTGCGATTCTGTAATAGTGATTTTTAAGAAATCGCTATTTCAGAATCGCAAAATGGTATGTATCAAGAAAAACACATTTTTTTAGCGATTTCTTGATATTCCTTAATTGCGAATTCGCAAATTGCGAATTCGCAATTAAGGAATACTTTCCCATTCATTTCTATGGGCCAGGAGGCCCATAGGAAGGAATGGGAATTTTTTTCTCAATTTGCGAATTCGCAATTTGCTAATCGCAAATTGAGAATAATATCAAGGGTGCAGGTGTTGCACCCCTGAAATAAGCATAGGTGCACATGTGGTGCACATACATGCCCTAAGGGCATGTATATGCGTCACATGGCACTTTAAAAAATGCAAAAATTTGCATATTTTAAGGAATTCGCAACTTACCACCAAGTAGAAGTTGGTGGTAATTTGCGATTCCTTAAGGACATTTAGCAAATTTTTTTGCCTTCTTACATTGCATTTAAGGAATCGCAAAATTTGCTATTACTTAAATGCAATCGCAAAATAAGGAATCGCAAATTTTGCGATTCCTTATTTTGCATTGGATTTTCCTTCATACATATAATTTAGCGTATTCCCATTCGCAAAGGCCGAAATTCTGCGAATTTCGGCCTTTGCGAATGCGAATTTCAATGATACATATGGCCCTTTATTTCTTCTGAGAAAACTACCATTGCAGTCTCAGTACTATGATTTTGCCTAAAACCAAACTGTATTTCATTCAATATTTTATTATTTTCAAGATAATGTTAAAGCAGGTGTTCAAATCAATGTACAGCACCTTTAAAATCTTGACAAACCTTTCAATCTGGACTGTCTCTCGGTTTGACAAAATTGTTCACAAATGATGCAAGGTCTCCGCTGCTACCTGGCACATGTATATACACTCGAAATTGTATCTCTGTTAATAAGAAAGCTGAAGTTCTTTCATCATCTGGAACACCTGGATGTGGCTTTCACTTAGCCACATGTAATATAGAATGGCCAGCAAGGGGTTTTGTTTATATGAAATTTCAGCTCTGGTTAGGACTTGTTTAGGGGCAATCAAAGTACCAAAACCTGAACTCAATCAGCAGCTGTTCAGTTAAATTTAAAAAGAAAACGTTCTTGAAACAAGAAACACAAGATGTTACCACACTAACATCATAGATACAGTAAATGAGTAATAAAACATGAAACCAGGATTTTTTGTTTGTCTGAAAGATTATTATTTTAAATTCAAGACAAAAAATATTTCTGTACAAAAAATGAACATTAACATAGGACAGGGTACATACATAGATATACTTTGGATATTTAAGGTGTCGGTTGCTTTTCCTATAACATATCCAAAAATAAAGTCCAGACTGCTGGGACACAGTATTGGATTGATTTCCACTATCAATCAGGAGAAAATCAAAGGTCGATATGAAACAAACTATGCAGAATTGGACTAAGCAAGTCGACGTTTCGGTCTTATCTTGATCATTCACAAGACCATCATCAGGACGAAGTGATAATATATACAGTTGATGACCCTTTTTTGAATCAAATTCACCTCAATTTGAAGTTTATGACGGCATCCGCATCTTCTTTTATGGCGGGCAATGAGCTAAGTCAATTTTAGATAGCAAGCACTTATGCAAAAAGCAGTGCTGCAATGAACAGGTTCTGGTAATTGGTCCAATTTGTATCACTGTTCCAAGGCGCTCACGTTTGTTTGGAGGTTTTGGCCACAGGACGTCAGTTACGTACGATCCGCCCCTAAACAAGTCCTAACCAGTGCTGAAATTTCATATAAACAAAACCCCTTGCTGGCCATTCTATATTACATTAAACTCTGCCCGAGCCCGCAAGGGTATATTGGGTTACTCACCTTCTTATACACTGTATTCGCTTAGTCACAGCAGTTTCTGCCTGCTTTTTCTTTTCATATTTCTTTGCCCATTTATTTTTTAATTTTTCAAATTTGCTCCATTTACGAAATGTGTTTACTAATTCAACAATGTGATGCAATCGCTTCCTGAAGAACGCATTGCCTAGATTAATTAATCATCTATCTGCACTCTAAAACTTTTCTGCAATGGGGTACTTTTTGAAAGAATGACTTCATATTTAATTGCCAATTCAGTCAATTTTTGTGTATTGTAGCTGCTCTCCTAGTGATTTCTTTGTGCAAATAAATACGTTCCTTTTTTATACTGGTTAATGTGATCCGATCCAAACTCCCTTTAATTATTTCCTCTAATTCTATTTTTAATCTCGACACATGTAATGGTCTCTTTCTTGCCTCATTCTGACTTACTTCTGAACCTCTTCTTTCTCGGTGCTAGCTCTGGCAGCTTCCTCAACCATGGGGGAAAAATCACAACCTCAAGTTTGTCTCACCCTGTGTTTGTGTTGTAAAGACTGATTTCTGTCCTTCTCCTAATGATTGAACATTCTATGGGGTTGTCCAGACCACAGTCTGTGTCACTGGGTCTCCTCCAACAGTTCCTTGAGCTACTGCATTTGGGATCAAATTAATCTGGGCATTCGGCACACACATCCCTACTGGCTGTGCTGTGCTCACCCCAGCAACAGGTGCTGGTACAGTTACAATGCAAGCATGGAGGCATTGCAGTCTGAACAGTCCCTACTTGAACTGGTACATTATTTGTTATGGCTGGTTGGGTAACAAGCTGTTTCATAACAGGCTATGTCATTACAGGTTGTGCTACAGCAGTCTGGGTCACTGGCAGTGGCCTATCAATTTGATATGCATTTGCATCAACAGGGGCTATAGCCACATCAGTAGTTGTCAATCTTTCCGTATCAGTCACAGGACCCACATTTGATGGTGGGGGTGTAGTCAGTAATTCATCCAAAATATCATCTCCTGAATCAGTATCAAATTTTATTTCCTCCCTTGTCTCTTTTTTCTATATGGCATTAGCCTTTTTGGGTTTCTCAGGTTTTTCTGGTCTCATTTGTAATAGCCAGATGTAATCTGTCTCCTTCTACTACCACCTTTCTCCATCTAGGTCTTTCATCTCATACAGAATCTGAAACATTTTTCGCAGCTCGCTAAGTTTGTCTCTGATCATCTCCCTCAACTACCTCAAGCCAGTTTCTCCCAAGCACTTAAGGCTTCAAATTGTTTAGGTCTAGGAGGTGGCTTTTTTCACAAAGTATCTCTCTCAATCTGTCAATAATTCTAAATTTGAATGTTCCCCATTTTGGAACACTCGATGCACCCTCTTTCTCAGTGATCTTGCACCACTGACTAAGCCATACATGTGAACACACTTTCCTCAATCATCATGTGGTAAGCAGGCATACCCTCAGGAGGTGTTGCTTCACCTTACCGAACAGCAATAGTCACATTGCCTCTTATTATACCTTTAATTGCTTTGAAAAACTTAATATTTTCAAATTTAATTCAACAAATGACAAAGGACTGATAGGTTTAATTTTCCGATGCCCCGCCCATTAACATTTACATATGCAAGTTAGCATCATGTGTCTAACTAACAAAGTATATAATCATGCCTTTGCGTTTATTTTACTCTTCATGTGGTTATTCATTTATGTGTGTGATGATATTCAGTTTCCGTAGCTTAGCTTGTGTGCCTCCATTTTGAGTGTTCCACTGTGCCTGCGAGTTGCACTCGCTCATTCCCCCTCCCGTAGGAATAGAAAAACACTAATGCAGCAGTTTTTCGTTTCTTAGCTAGCTGTAGCCGAAACTAACAAGTTCCTTATCAGTAATGTTCTCATGCACCAGAGACGCTGAGGCCCGGCTCCGCGGCCTTGGGCAGAGATATCCAAATGTTGCTTCTGCAGGTGCAGATGCCTCTTGTATGATGCCATTGTTCCTCTCTCTGGGGTTCAGTATTTTTCCAGAAGGGGCGTGTTTTGCTTTGCTGTACCATGTTATAATGTATTGCTGTGATGGTATGAGTCAGTCCTCTCGGCGCACTCTTAGGGGTGAGGTCGGACAGGGCCCTCTCATATGGGAGTTTGTGGCCTAATAAAATACCTTGTTTATTTCTTCTCCACTGTCCGGCTGACTTCTTACTGAGTAACTATAGGTGAGTGTGGTAAGTCACTCGGGTGGATTTGAGCCACGCTTATCAGATTGGGCCCGAACAGGGACCCCGCGATTAGGATCTTTCTCACCCGTAAGTGGGTAGCAGAAGACCGGGGACCCTCTGGTCGGCACGGTGGGTCTGGGTACCCACTTTGATGCCGAGCTTGGTTCTCGCAGCGCTGCCCCACCCTGCTGATCGGGAGAGGTCCCGGTTTGGGATCCTGCGCCGGGGTCCGGAAGGCGGAACTTTGGAGCTGACCGTGTTGGTCCTGGCAGCCGGAGGTGGAGAACGTAGAAGTCGGTACCGCATACGGAAGGTGAGTGGTCCGACTGTTGCTTGCAGGAGCTGGGGTGCTCCGAGAGACCGGTGTGTCTTTAATGGTTGGAGGAGCCGGTGCGCTCCTGGGGCTAGTGTGCTCCGGGAAACTCAGAGTACGAGTGGTGCTCTGACAGACTTGGCGGAGGTTGGGTGGACGTTTGTTGTGGTCATCCGACCGGGTGGTACTGCGGTGGAGGCGTGGCTCATTGCGGGCAGATTCAGGGGCTCACCCGAACCCCAAGTGTGTGGTTCGTTGGGAGCGGGTCCTGGGTCTCCCATGGTAAAGTGCGCAGCAATCTGTAGTGCCGCCCGGGTGGCGGATATGTCCTCCAACCTCAGAACAGTTAGTGTACTGTTCGGTCTGCGGTAGGGTCCAGGTTCCCCAGGACTTGGTCGACGGGCCTTGTCCCATCTTGACAACACGTGTTCGGCAGGATTTTGATGTATAGGATATGTGTGTTTTTGATTTTGATGTATAAAATATTTGTATGTACGTGTTAGGAGTGACTGTGCAGTGGGAAATTAGTGAGCAGATGCGAGAGAGCTTGTGATAGGGTGTAATTGTGTTGGTGTGAAGATGCCGTGTTTCAGTAAGTTGCGGTGTTTCGGATGCTGCTGCCGCGTCCCGGATGCTAGGTTGGCTGAAAGCCAACCCGCCCCGGTGGAGGGCTCCCCCAATTTTGATATGTATGTGAAACATGGATTGACCCCGATTTTGTTTAATACTTTGTGGCACAGATATACGAAGGGCAATGTAGATTTGCAGTGGCCATTGACGGGCTCTTTTGATGTGGCAAAATTAGACTACTTACAAGAAAGACTGTTTGCTCGGCGTAGTCGTCAGAGCATGTTTGATTCATTATGGATATGGCAGAAGGAAGTGAGAGAGCGTCAGTTGAGGGAGGAGAAGCAGGCCCAGAAGAGAGCGGCGCAGACGATGGCACAGAAGGTGCGGGAACATACAAAGAAAGAGAACGAACAGCGGATTGAGCGCGCAGACAGGCTGCTTAGGTTACAGGAGAATAAAAGTTATGTGGTGAGGGAGGAAGATCAGGATGAGGTGGAAGACATTTTGAATACTCGACCCCCTCCCCCCTATGCCCCGCAGTCATTGTATCCCATGTTGCCGGTTTCGGCTTCCTCCGGTGGGGTTTTGGATCCACACGCGAGTGCTCCCCACTTGTCCGGTGCGTCATCTTCTGCCTCCCCATCATTGCCTGCGCCCCTTGTTTCTTTGCTTGGGGCAAGTTCGCCCGCCCCCTCTGAGTTTCCCTCCGCACTTCCCGCTGTCTCTGCTAGCGCTACTCCCAGTCATGGGTTGCCAACACCGAATAGAGGTATGGGGAGTGGGTTGCTCTCTCAGGTGCGAAAACTGCTTACGCGCTCTACAATTGACTTAGATGAAAAAACGGTGGTGGCTAATCAAGCTTGTCAGTGTACCAGGAATAATATTTATTCGTTTGAAGACATTTGGTCCACGATGAAAGATTATGAACCTCTGATGCAACAGCATACTTTGTGGCATATGTCGACGACGTTGATAGCGCTATGGGAACAGGGGTATGGAGGGGCGGCACGCGTAATTCTACATGACATAAAGAATGGAGCTTATAGGGCTAACACTGGGGTACGGGAGGTGATGCGAAGTTTAAGATCCTTGTTGGAGTATAGAAATGAACTACCATCTGTGGGTACACCCCATTTTCCTGGGATACATCCAATGCGTGAGGTACATCCAATTTTTCACCCCGAAGCCCCCGAAGTGATAGACCCAGTAACAAATGCTGTCACTAGGGCCCGTGTAGACGCTCACTTCCAAGAACAGTGGGTGTATACTCCATGGAAGTGGAGTGAGGTGTTAGCCCTGAAAGCTCAGTTGCCCGACTCCAGGAAAAATCTGACTGCCTATTATAAAGAATTGACAGAGGCAGCATCCTCGACTGTTATGACTTTAGCGGACATTGAATTATTTTTTGGACTGTTAGTTCCGGTGGATGTATGGAGACAGGTGAAGGGCACTGATCACGTGGAGGAACTGGGTGGTACCTGGGTGGAATTGCAGGATTGGGACAAGGAACGAAAGCCGGGGGTGAAGCCGAAGGCTGAGATTTTAGCACTGCCGGGGCGGATTATTAAGTATATGCATTCTCTCATCCCCCGAAGAAGGTGGATTGGGATAAGTTGACAGCCTGTAGACAGAAAAAGGATGAAGCTGTCTCTGATTTTTTTACTCGGTTTGAGGAGACTTTTATGGACTTCAGTGGACAGGACATTTCACAAGATGGAGGGTTACAACTTTTCGTTAACAGGTTCGTGATGAGCCTGTTACCGGAAATATTGGCTAGGTTGCAGGCGTCGGAGAGTAAGTGGACGACGTCCACTCCCTCTGGCATTTTAAGCATGGCTCAGTATTATGAACATAGAGAGAATGAGAGTAAGGATAGACAGGAGAAGAAGGCCAAGGACTTGAAGACGAAGGTGTTGTTACAACAGGTGTCTAGGGGTCGAGGTCGAGGTGTCTCCCCTACAGTAGTGGGACGAGGGGGAAGTGGTTCCGGAAGGGGTGAGAAGAGAGAACGTTTGGGTCAGAATCAGTGTTCGAAGTGCAAACAGGAAGGGCATTGGTGGAGAGACTGCCCGGAGTTTCAGTCGAATGCTGAGCGAGGCATAGGGTGAGGTCGAGGTGATTTTCGAAGAGATGACAGGCAGTCTGACAGTGTGAGGAGACCAGGAGGAAACTGTTTTGACAGAAATAGGGATCGACAACTCTTTCAGAGGGAAGGTGGACAGTATTACAATGATGACTATACAATGGATGACTTGACCGGATTTTCTCACAACTAGGACAGCGTAGGACAGAGCGAGGGACCAGTTTCTGTGGATGTTGATCAACGGGGACCCTATGTAACTGCGGATTTGTTGGGGTCCCCTCGAAAACGTTTCGTGGATACGGGTGCTACAAAAAGTTCAGTGGCACGTTCTCAGGTCCCAGGGGCGGCTCTGTCTGGCACAAATAATGTCTCCGTAGGGTTTTCAGGTACTCCAGTGATTAGCCCCATCTCTAAGCCTCTTGCCCTAACGATAGGCCCATTTACTGTTGACTCTCCTTTCCTCTTGACATCAAATTGTGGTGAGAACTTGTTGGGTTTGGATTTGTTGAAGAGATTGAATGCCACTATTTATTGTTCTCCAGATGGTGTATACCTCATATTAGGCCCTACTGTTGCGCGTGCGCAACAGTGTTTTTCTAAAGATGAGCCCTTGCCGGTTGAATTTAGTGAGATCCCCGAGAGTCTGTGGCCCAACAGTGATACTGATGTGGGAAAAATGGATATTGCCCCTGTGTCCATCAAGGTTAAGGTAGGAGCCGGATTACCGAGGTTACCACAATATAAGATCTTTAGAGATGGTGAGAAGGCTCTTTTGCAGATCATACAAGATTTGATTCGATCAGGGGTTGTGGAAGAAACGGACTCTAACAGGTGCAATAGCCCTATCCTCCCGATCGTTAAAAGGCAGTCTGCTAATGCTAGTGATGATGCCCCTGATGTTTATAGATTTGTGATTGATTTGCGTCATATTAACAAAGTGGTTGAGCCCCAGTATCCAGTAGTTTCCGATATTACTACGATTTTAACGATGATTCCTCCATCGGCAAAGTATTTTTCTGTCTTGGACCTGAAGAATGCTTTCTTCAGTATTCCCGTACATGAAGATAGCCGTTGCCTCTTCGGATTCTCATTGGCTGGCCGCAGTTTTAGATTTTGTGGAATTCCTCAAGGCTATACAGAGAGCCCCAGCATTTATAGTCAGACATTGAAAGCTCAATTGGATGATTTAGATCTCCCTACAAGCAATGTTCTATTACAATATGTGGATGACATTCTCATTGCATCAGACACCGAGGAGGGCTGTCGGGATGCTACGGTCAAATTGTTACATCACTTGGCTAATAAGGGACACAAGGTGTCCCTTCCTAAGTTCCAATACTGTCGAAAGGAGGTAACCTACTTAGGTCATCTCCTATCGAAGGAGGGGAGGAGGTTGACACCGGAGCGCATAAAGGCGCTAACTAACATGGCTGTACCTAACACGCAGCGAGAGGTGCTCGCGCTTTTGGGCATAACATCGTATTGTCGCCAGTGGATACCCAATTATGCCTTACTAACTAAACCCTTACTGTATCTGACTACTAAAGAGGTGCGCGAACCCCTACCCTTGACCCCAGCATGCCAAGAAGCTTTTGAGTCACTAAAAACAGCTTTGTGTTCTGCACCTGTTTTGGGAACTCCTGATTACCAGAAGCCTTTTGTACTCTATGTGCATGAGGCGGAAGGTTGCGCGTTGTCTGTCTTAACACAATGTTTTGGTGGGAAACAAAGACCTTGCGCTTACTTTTCTGCTATGCTTGACAATGTGGCAAGAGCGCTGCCGAGCTGTCTACGGGCTACAGCGGCTGCTGCGGTCTCTATTAGACAATCGGCCGGGCTCTTGTTGGGTTCAGACCTCACAGTAATGGTACCGCATGCTGTGGACATTCTATTGAACAGAACGCAGACGCAGCACCTAACTAGTGCTCGTCTTACTGGTTACGAAATGACTTTGTTCGCACCCCATGTCACGATAAAAAGATGTGCCACTCTGAACCCAGCCACGTTGCTACCCATCCCATCAGATACAAAGGACGACGAAATACACGATTGTTTGTTTCGGACAGAGGAAGAGACGAAAGGGAGAATTGACTTGACCGATACACCCCTAGACGATCCTGATGGGGAACTGTATGTTGATGGGTCTTGTTTTAAACTTGCAGACGGTACTTCGACGGCAGCATATGCAGTTATGACATTAGAGACAGTAGTTGAGACTTCTAGGATTCCATATCATTCGGCCCAAGCCGCAGGAATAATAGCCTTGCTGCGAGCCTGTGAGTTGAGTGAAGGACTGGATGTGAATATTTACACTGACAGCCAATACGCCTTCGGCGTGGCTCATAGTTATGGGCGACTTTTGACTTCACATGGACAGAGAATTCAGCATGGCCCACTGATATTACGACTACTGACAGCATTGACGCTACCCAGACGACTAGCTGTGATAAAGTGTAGTGCACACAAAAGGGTGGTTGATGATGTAGGATGGGGAAATGCGTTTGCAGACCAGACAGCTAAGGAGACAGCTAGGACGAAACTCCCACGAATGTTTGTGGCAGGACCAGCTAGATGGGTACCAGATGTTAATATGTTTGCAGATACTGTGCAGAGCGTGAAGAACATACAAGAAAAGGCGACTGAGGATGAATTGAGGACATGGAAGGATGGTGGGGGGCGATTGGACTCTGATGAATGTTGGACAGATGTGACAGACAAAAGACAATGGTTACTCCCAGACGCATATGTCCTCCCAGTGGTGACAATGGCTCATGGGCCAGCACATATTAGTGCCAAGGGTATATGCAAATTATTAGACCCGGTGTGGAGCAACAAGAATATTCCTAAAGTGGCTACACATTTAGTGCAACAGTGCATGGTATGTTTAAGGCATAATCCAGGAAAAGGAACACGTGTCCCAGTGGGCAATTTCGCTCCCCCTTCTTTCCCTTTTGAGGTGATTCAGATGGACTATATTGAAATGGAAAGGGTTAACAACCTCAAATATGTCTTAGTGGTTGTATGCTCTTTTAGCAGGTGGGTGGAGGCTTTCCCAACAAAAGATTGCACGGCCATTTCTACAGCTAAGATGTTGATAAAGGAGTATTTCTCCCGCTATGGCCTGCCCCGAGTGATCTGGAGTGATAACGGCACATCCTTTAATGCTGAATTGATGAAACAGATATGTAAGGGTCTGCAGATTTCTCAAAAGTTCCATGCAGCCCAACACCCTCAAGGGTCTAGTGGAGAGATTCAATGGAACACTCAAGTTGAAAATGGCCAAAGTACAGGAGAGTACAGGACTCCGTTGGCCAGACGCGCTTCCCTTAGCTTTACTTTCCACCAGAGTGACAGTTAATTCCAAAACGGGTGTCTCCCCTCACAAGGTGGTTTTTGGCCGCCCCGCTAACGTCTGGGGGGTACCAAGACCAAAATGTTTTTCAGAGATTGAGTATCCTCTGTTGATAGACTACTTGTATGCTTTGACTAAAGATCTTTGTTCTATTCATCAGCAGGTAGCAGACACCCTGAAGCCGTTGCCGGAGGGGCCCGGACATGCCATACAACCCGGGGACTGGGTTGTGGTGAAGAAGTATCAACTGAGGTCTTGCCTGGAACCAAGGTGGTCGGAGCCGAGGCAGGTGCTCCTGACCACTCGTATCGCACTTCGAGTTGAGGGTCGAAAGGCGTGGACGCATGCCTCTCATGTAAAGAAGGTTCCACTGCCATTACCGTATGATGGGTGGGTGAGAGGCGGCGTTGCTGACCAAGAGTGTGAAGTGATACCAAGATACACACCTTTCTCCGATGCTTCACTGAGGGGAGAGGAGCTGAGTACAGTAAAGAGAAAGAAAAAAATTGTTGCAAGCTCCGAGGTTCCCACTGAGAAAAGAGAACAGGCATCAGGGGACACAGTCCTTGCCAAAGACCTCCCCATTCTGTTCACAGATACTGAAGTGCGAGGGAGCACTCGTTATAATTTGCGGTCTAGAAAGGAGAAAGGCATGAGGGACTGAGCACTGGAAGAAGGGCTTAGATAGGGCGCTGGAACTGGAAGAGGTGTGGACAATGTCTCACAGAATAGCTTAGCGATAGGGATGGACTGGTAAGAGCCCTGGTGCTTGGCTGAAGATTTTGTTTAACGAGACATTAGAGCTGTGACTGGGCCCAGATTAGTGCTCCTGAGTTGCTGCAGCTGTGCGACTCCAACTAGGGATTAGGGAATGAACAATAGAAGTCTACCTGTGAGGCTTTAACAGACACAGGGACGAAGATCCCTTTTTAAGGGTTGAAGAACCCCTCTGGCCAGTTTCGGAGTGACTGGGACTATTTTTTTTTTAGTTTAGTTTTATTTTTGATTTTTTAGTTAAGGAAAATGTACCCCTTTGGCCGTCCCGTCCCCGACGAGGAGCAGCCTTTTGCAGCTCCTCGTAGACCAGAGCATGATTCCCCATGGTTGGCTTTACCACGTAAAGGAAGAATTGTAGCCATCATAATACTGATTATTGCATTTATTCTGGTCCTTGGAATATTGTTTTTTCTGGACAAAGTCTATCCTGTACATGTGTTTGCTCCCACACCTTCTGCCATCCCCGAACATAACATGATTACTGTTGATTATGGTGAACAATGTTTACGCAAAGGTTATCGAGATAATGTTTTTATTAAGACTCTACATCATGCTCATGCAGTATATAATGTGACCGATTGTTGGGTTTGTGGGCTGTTACCTTCTGCTGCTTATAAAAAAGATAGATTTCTGGCACTTTCCCTGTCACCAGTGAATAGTTGTGTGGGGTGGTACACCTTGATTGGTATGGTGAAATATTTCCAGCAACCCGATTTCCTATCTCCCCGACTACCCAATAGAGGATCTACTATGACAATGCGAGTACGCCCTATGCCTTCTTCTTCTCTTGGACAGCTGTTTACTGACGGACTTTTTGATCAAATATTTTTGGAGACATGTTCGAAGACAGTGGGGCGGTTCATGACTCCAAATGACACTGACAAAGTTCGGGAGAGTTTTCTACAGTTGAACTCTTCTCTGTCATATAGACACCCCCCAACAACGAACGGTAGCAGTCATTCTTTGATGCCCTTAGCGGTTGTGGGGCCTTCACCATTCTTTTGCATTATAGGGAGGGGTCCTATAAAGGTTGGGAATAGCTCTTGTAATGTGACTGCATCGATTCGCTTGCCCTTTAGTCCTTCTCTAGTAACATCTCCAAATATCTATTTTGTCTGTGGAGACAATGGGTACCTATGGCTGCCTGAGGGTTGGGGTGGGGTCTGTTATCTGACCTATTTGCTTCCACCTGTGTACGTGGCACCCTCCGATTATCATAAGACTCATCGTAGGTTCACTAGTCCGCCGGAGCAGCGCATAAGGAGGGCGCTCCAAGTTGAGGATGTAGATCAGACTGACACCTCACTACAACAATGGACAGATTTTTCTAAGGGTTTACTGCCATTCTGGGGTCCTATATTTAACAGTAGGACCATCCGTAGATATCGAGGGTAATGGAGAAAGTAGTGAACACTGAAGCAGACATTGCTGCTAATATGTCTGTTGAGATGCAGGCTATGAGATTAATTATGATCCAAAACAGGATGGTGTTAGACGTCATCCTTGCTGATAGGGGTGGAGCCTGCCGCGCCATCGGGACGTCTTGCTGCGTATATATTCCTGATTCAGCCCCGAAGGTTAACTTAGCGGTACAGAAACTTCATAGACTAGCGACTGAACTTCATCAGGACACTGGGACATGGTCACTACAGGGGTGGCTCTGGGGTGTTTTCTCCTTGTGGGAATGGAAAATACTAATGGGGATTGTAGGTGTAGTGGGTGTGCTACTGACATGCTGCCTTTGCATTTATTGCCTTCCCCCTTGTTGCTCAATATGTGCTAGCAATTTGCGGCCCCAAAGAAAAGTGAATGGTCAATATCCTGCTTCTAATGCAATTGAGCTTCCTGATCTTCGTTGGTTGATGCTTATTGATGATATTTTTGATTGAAGTGTTCCCCGTCCCTAGAATTGAGTGTAAAGACACTACCTTTTTAGCTAATAAAGGCTACGCCCCAGTTAGCCAAATGATGCTAAAAGGAGGGTCTGATAGGTTTCATTTTCTGATGCCCCGCCCATTAACAATTACAGTTAGCATCATGTGTCTAACTAACGAAGTATATAATCATGCCTTTGCGTTTATTTTACTCTTCATGTGGTTATTCATTTATGTGTGTGACGATATTCAGTTTCCTTAGCTTAGCTTGTGTGCCTCCATTTTGAGTGTTCCACTGTGCCTGCGAGTCGCACTCGCTCATTCCCCCTCCCGTAGGAATAGAAAAACCCTAATGCAGCAGTTTTTCGTTTCTTAGCTAGCTGTGGCCGAAACTAACAAGTCCCTTATCAGTAATGTTCTCATGCACCAGAGACGCTGAGGCCCGGCTCAGCGGCCTTGGGCAGAGATATCTAAATGCTGCTTCTGCAGGTGCAGATGCCTCTTGTATGATGCCATTGTTCCTCTCTCTGGGGTTCAGTATTTTTCCAGAAGGGGCGTGTTTTGCTTTGCTGTACCATGTTATAATGTATTGCTGTGATGGTATGAGTCAGTCCTCTCAGCGCACTCTTAAGGGTGAGGTCGGACAGGGCCCTCTCATATGGGAGTTTGTGGCCTAATAAAATACCTTGTTTATTTCTTCTCCACTCCACGGCTAACTTCTTACTGAGTAACTATAGGTGAGTGTGGTAAGTCATCCTTCAACGTTTTGATTCTGTTTCATATATGTCAGATTTTAGTAAGCCCTTTACCCCATCTCAGTGTGACTCTGTAAGCCAACCAACCAATAGCAGCACACCTCTTCACACAGCTCAAACAATCTCAGCATAACATTTCACAGCAACTGACCAATATCAGCGTGACATAATGTGACGTGACAACGTGCTCTTTGAAGCGTCTCACCCTTCTTTACAATTTCTTCGCAGCAGTGTCGCCCCCTTCTTAACAATTTCTTCGTACGCACACAAAGCTTCAATTCTATGTACATACAATAGGACTTTGTCTGCTTCTTCTAAAGAAATCCAATAGAAAAATGTACCAACCGAATGTTTGGGTTTATACACCCTTCAACTTTTTTCAAACAATAGAAGAGTTCGACACTCACCAGTGAAATCTCGACCAGCGGGAAATCACCTAATTAATGCAGTGTCACCTTTGCGCATCAGGTTCCACTAACACTGATCCATTTTTAGTACAGTTGCAACAATCTGTTACCATCCCTATCTCAATTGTGCAGTCAATAATGTCCCACAACCTGCACTTCAACTCATTAGCAGACAAGAATACCAATATCAACTCTTTGTTTAATTCTCTATCCCGGGTTATTAGACTACTTCTTAGTCTGATGACCTCTTAATCTTCTTCAACAAAAGCATGTGAATCTCAACAAATCTCAAGCTCTTTATTTCAATTCAACACATTAATGCTTATACAAATCGGAAAGCCCAATAACCAACACAAATTCTGACGCATAACCCTATTAATACTCACACCTTCAATTCAGCACCTGCAACCCCTTCAGAAAACCGCACTTCATCAATCTTCAGATTTCGGCTTTGGACATATGGGCATTGGGTGTTTTATTGTACATTGTAACATTTTTGCAGCAACTCTTTCTCACTATGTAAACCATCCTCTGCCACTAGTTTTGGTGGAGCCTGGGATCTTAATATATATTTGGTTTGTTTCTCAGCATACCTAAATATAAAGTCCCTGCTTATACTGGGCCCTTGGTCTCTGGACCTTGGATGTAGGTAATGAATTCATCGGAAGCTGCAAATCAAAAGTAAAATTTTTCAGCACAATTAAATACCAACTATTGGGAATCAATGAGGAGATTGTTATGCAAGTTTAAAGGGTTGTATTCAAATCTTTTTGGAAGCATTTCTTTATTAATCATTAATTAAGACTTCTCAAATAACAATACAGAACATAAAAAGCACTCTATATGAATTAAATCTCGATTCTAAATCTTAAAATGAGAAGATTATCTTGAACACATAAAGAGTTTGAATATGAGAGGTAAAATCATACAGTTTTAAGCAATTCAAATAGCATTTCTCATGAAGAGAAGTTCAGGAAATTCAGTGGAGTCTCAGATAAACAGCATGGATTCTAATAAGGGGAAATGAATGGGTCTGCTCATAGCACAGAGTATAGAGAGTCTGGGTCTTGAAAGGAAAATAAGCTTATTCCTAAGATCGCTCTAGTCTAGGAACCTGCACTAATATAACATTTTGATATTTAAAACTAAAACAAATATTGCAGAAGTCCATCTGCTACACCAATTGGAGCATGGTGTTTTCATGGGAACGGAAATCTTCCACTGTCTATGCTGTTTTGAAACAAAGACGTATAGATATTAAGTGTTATATGTAACTGTAAGAAAGGGCCTCTTTTGGACACGGTTGGGTAGCCCCCCCCTTTTTGCCTGGAAAATAATGTCAATTTGACTGGAAGTGCACAGAGTCCCTGCCAACCAGGTCACTTGTGCCCGAGCTCCTTACCTAAACTGTACCTATTGCTGTTACAATTGGCACTACTTTAATTTAAGTCCCTAGTAAAAGGTACCCCTGGTATCAACGATCTTGTGGTTAAAGAGGGTCCCCTAAGGGCTGCAGCACGAATTGTGCCAACCTAAGTGAGCCCTCACCAAGCACATGCACACTGCCACTGAAGCCTGCGTGTCTTGGTGCCGACAAAACTGTTGAGTCGGCATGGCACAACTGTGTGCCATGCCCACAGGTACTACATGGAATATAAGAAAGACAACCCTCTGGCAGGCCTTAGCCCTAAGGCAGGGTGCACTATATCTCCTGTGATTGCAAATCTTCATGAGCAGCTATGCCTGCCTGCAATATACTTGTTGATTCCTGGATGTTGTAAGTAACCAGGGAAGCCATAGTAAGGACCCCTTAAAGAGTCTCCTGGAACCTACCAACCCTTAGTGTGGTCACCGACTGGCCTAAGCCAGCCTGCAACTACCAGACAGCTTTCTACGCTCATGGGGTGAGTGCCTGTGCACTCAGAGGTCGAGAACAATGCCTTTCCTGGGTGGAGGTGTTCACACCTCCCCCTGGCCAGGAAGAGCCATCTGTATCGGAGAGCTACAAATGCCTTGCCGCCTTTGTAATGCAACCCCAGTGTCCCCTGTTAGAGGGAACAGGCCCCCTTCCAATCTTCACCCCCTTTTTGGTGTAAGAACAGGCGGGAAAACTTAGAAAGAATAGGAGGTAGGCACCCCCTTCGCCAACTCCACCCCTCAGGTGCTGGAGGCGTGGTGAACTACACTTTCCAGTGCCCACCATCATGAAGATGGTGGGATATCCAATCAGGGCTAGAAATATGTCCCCTACCATAGGAGGCGGGCCTAATAGAGGGTTTAGACCCCACAGTTAAGGAGCCAATTGGCCACTACTTGTCACTCCCTTGTAACACCCCTAAAGCTAGTATTTAGGTGGCATCCCTAGACCTTGAACTTCAGTTACTAGCGACAGTCATGACATAGAGTCACACCAACGGAGAAGACTGCAGAGAACTGGTGACTTGGCCCCAGTCATATCGGCCTGTATGCAGCCCTCAATGATCCTGTGCCAAAAGGCGACTCAACCTGCAGCCCAGCAACCTCCAACACCTTGGGAAGACTGCATGCCTTCGCCAAAGATCAAGATCTCCCGAAAACAGCGGACCTGTTCAAAAAGAACCATCTAAAATAAGCAAAGACTCTGTGACCTGAAGAAACATGAAACCCCGCTCCTGGTTCCACCTCTGCACCCGATGCCTCCGGCATGAATCCAAATCACCCACTGGTCCCAGTGAGGTTCCACAGTGCTCCAGACCCTGAGTCCAGCGTGGGTTGACCCCTTCAGGACCTCTCAATGTCACCTGCGACCTGTTCCGGTAAGCAGTTTCTGACACCAAAAGACACCCCTGCACCCATCCGCCCTGGGCCTTGGTGAAGAAGAGCAAAGGTGTCTACTTCCCCGAGCATCGCAACTTACCTCTCCATCTTTTGGTTTCCTGTGACCGGCCTCCTAGCCTGCAGCCCTTTTACGATTTGGCATTTCTCAATTACTTTTTATTGGGCACCCGATGCTGTGTTGGCACTCTGCACCCAGACACCACTCTGCCGCTTGTGGTGTAGTGTTGCCGCTGCCTGGATCCTGCCCAGTGCTAGCTTGGACCCCTGGGAGGCTGGCTCCCCAAGCTGCTGCTACCTACCTGTTAGCAGCCTCTGTTCAATTGCCCTCTTTTTCATTGAGTTGTATTGGGCCACGTCAACATATTTGCACCCTGCAACCGGCCACCCCAATGCCACTAGTGGTGTACTCTTGGTGCTGAACCGAACCTTGCCTAATACTGACATTAACTCTTGAAGACTCGTCATGTAAGTCAATGTTACCTATATGTATGCTGAATGTTTTCTGAATCCCATAGGTTAACATTGCAAAGTCTGAAAATTGCACTGTGTCCACTTTTGATATTGAAAAGTATTTCTTTTGCAAAACGTATATTTACCTAAGACGAAGTTTGGTGGTTCTACTAAATGAATATAACCAAGTATTAGTTTTAGAAATTGGTCTTGATTTATTCATTTAGTGTGTCTCATTTATCGCCACTGTGTTTTCAACAAATGCTTAACACTACCCTCTGATAACCCTAACTGCTCGCCCACACTGCCACCCAAAAAACATTAATATTCTCTACTTTAGCCTCTGTAAAGCCTCTGGGGATCCACTGTACTCTCTGCACACTATACCTCTTTTTGGTATAGTATACAAAGAGATAGCTTCCTACAGAAACATTACTGATAACTTTATACAAGTCATGGTTTTGTTTACACTGGTTCATAATGTGCAAAGCAAAAATTAGTTCACTGTTAGGTCTGTCATTCCACAAATAAAATCATCTCTTTCTCACATATTCTAACTTACAAATCGTATTCCTGAAGAAACATTTAAGTAAAATTAACTATATTATTTAATGCCCTATAGTATTCTATGAAAAATATGTCTAAGGGAAGTTCGAAAACTATCTTTTTCTAATAAATCATGTTGGTTCAGCGCATTTTATCATTGAACTCTTCACATCTTCACATTACTAGGAAAGTTGACTTAAGGTCAGTAAAAATGAAAAAGAAACTGCATTTATAAGCATTCCTAACTTAACATTACTTGCTATGAAAGCCTAACGTTCTCATTATTTTATGCAGCTTCTCGTTTTTGGCCTGCACGTTATTTCTACACGTTAATTGCATCAATTTGCATTCATAAAAATCCTCTAACACTTCTTTTTGTCATCGGATGTGATCTCAATCTAATCTTCTTAACCTCATGCACATATGAAGACCTGAATTCAGAGTCATTTCATATGTAGGTGAATCTACTAAAGGAATTTTCTCTCCCTCATTCACAGGGACTTCAAACTTTTCAACACAACTGATCATTGTATTCTACTCAATCCTACACAAACTGCAATATAAACAGACAATCAACCAATAAGTGCAGCTTCAGCAAGAATCCACCAATCACAGTGTGACACTACTATGCAACATCACTATAAATCACAGCCTGCAGGACCCTGTGTGGCACATTGCGGCAGGTCAGACCAAGGAACAGAGCTCAGGGACAGCCAATTCCAGCCCCAGGCCAGCCGGAGCTCTGACCCGGGGTCCGATCAGAGCTTCTTTTCCTGATCAAGCAAGGGAGCCCTCCACAGGCCTTGGGACCCTGTCCTGTGCACTTTGTGACATAGCGAGTCTGTGCACAGACCCTAGATCCCAGGTTCCTCACCCTTCATCCGCCAGAGCACTACCCAGTTAATTATTTTTTTTTACTTTTTATTGAACATAAGCTCTATACAGCATAAAACAGACAATGAGTTGACAATTTCCATCCACCTACAAATCATTGGTTCGATAAATTAAAGAATAAACATTTCCATCCATGCAAACGTGGTGCTTTTATGGCCCATTATTGTATGAAATGAACACCTAGGTCACCCTAATCACCTCCCCCTCCCCCTTCCGGAGGTTATTTCCCTGCCCATCTTTCCGCCATATCCCTCCACTCTCATCTGGCCCCACACACTTAATCCCACTCTTTGCGATAAATTGCAAATAAGGCGAACCTAAGAAAAAGCACTAAAGTAGTACCCAGACTCCTCCTGCCATTAATACTTGAAATAAATAAACTAGTTAGGGAACAGTACTTGAATTACTCCTTGGAAAGATATTATAGAATATTATTATTAAAAAGGAGGAGAACTCGGGTAAAGGTAAAGTTAAGAAAAGATAGGGAAGATATCATTTGGATTAAACTGAGAGAAGCAGCCTTCAAAGGCCAGGTAAGAACCTTTTTGGCTCCCATCAGGGAGGGATGCGGAGCTAGATCTCGACCACTCCCTGTGGCCATTGAAGATTATAAATGGGATAACTTCATTTAGAATTTATATGTAGATAATGCAATGGCAATTAAGTACATTGCACTAAAGGAAGACCTCTCATCGTATGGATCGCCTTCTGAAATAGAAATAGAAATGGCAATCAGGGAAATGCGCTCCTCTGGAGCAATGGACCCCGATGAATTAACAATCACAGTTTTAAAACAAAATAGTATACTGTAGAGTAAAATTCTTTACCCGGTGTTCAAGTACTGCTATGATAACAAAATGGTTCCCCCTCTTGGAAGGGGAGTATAATAGTCCCTCTATTCAAGAAAGGAGACCCAGACGCTCCACACAACTATCGTCAAATTGAGCTCCTTGGCGCAATGGGTAAAGTTTTTGCTAAATGCCTCTTAACCCAAATTAATTAGTGGATGCGATTAAAATTTTACCGTTGGACCAACCCGGGTTTAGGACAAAGAATGGAACAATTGATAACCTAACCGCACTGCAGGTAATAAATGAAAAATATGTTAAAGTTAGAGGAGGAAGGGTGTAGACAGCCTTTATAGATTTCTCCACAGCATTCGACAAAGTAGAACGTCTTCTGTTGTGGAGAAAACTGTCAGACCTGGGAATGCCGGACACCCTTTTTGAGTTAGTTTGTGCTCTCCATACGGACACTTGGTGCAAAGTCTAAATGGGAGGGGAAAGAGGTCTCTCCCAAACCATCCCTACTGAAAATGGCCTAAAACAAGGATGTTTATTGGCTCCCTTACTTTTTTCCCTATATATCTTTGATCTTCCTCACAATTTGGCTAAATGTGAGGGCATTGCCTCGTTACTGGGGGGAAAACCGATTGCATGTTTACTTTATGCAGTCATGTATCAAGAGGGAGAGAGAGGACCAGATAGCTAGCCCGTATCCCCGTTTTATATATAATTTAATCAAAAAGAGACTAGCTGAGATAAGGGGAAAGGGGTTAATTTAAACAGAATTCTAGTTTAAAGGTATACGTGACTCAGTTTTGTTTTGTCAGGAGATTGTGGCACCTGGTAGGTGTGCTCATGAAGCCCTCACCCACCAACCTAGTTGGTGGCATGCTTCATCATCGGGCCCACCCAGTGACACCTAACGTGTCCCGGGTGTGCTACGACGCCTGGTGACAGCGGAGCAGGTATATCACTGTGTGTGCGGTGAAGGATGTTTTAAATGTGAATTAAAACGGCTTGGCGGGGGTCCCAGTACCCGAAGGTAGAACAGACTTTAATACCTGGGCCTCCGTCAGCGGTTAAAAATAAGGCAGGTGGACGTTAGAGGCGAGTTACGACCTCTCACGTCCTTCGTAAGTCAACATGTTTCAGCCAGGATTATTTCTTCAAGGTTATTGAAGAGGCAAAGTGGTTGATCAGGATTTCTGACCAGAGCCTGCTGTGGACCTGTAGTGCCTCCTTCGCAGAACCACTTTGCCTCTTCAATAACCTTGAAGAAATAATCCTTAAAACTAGCGTGGTCTTGAGAAGGGAATCCCCCCTCTCACACATAGATACACTTTAGGGCGTGTAGACACATAGTCTGCATCACACGTCCACTAGTTTTAATCACACACACTATTTATTTGTTCCTTTTAATTGTCCTGAAGAAAGCCAGCATATTCATAAGGCACTGGCTGAAACACGTTAGGTGTCACTGGGTGGGCCCGATGATGAAGCATGCCACCAACTAGGTTGGTGGGTGAGGGCTTCATGAGCACACCTACCAGGTGCCACAATCTCCTGACAAAACAAAACTGAGTCACGTATACCTTTAAACTAGAATTCTGTTTAAATTAACCCCTTTCCCCTTATCTCAGCTAGTCTCTTTTTGATTAAATTACTTTATGCAGTCGACATAATAATATTGGATCTAACACCTAGGGGATTAAAGAGTCGTCTGCAGGCACTTCATAAATTTGCAGAGGCCCACTATTTAAAGATTAATATATCTAAAAGTAAAATCATGTGCATGCACGGAAGAAAAAAGTTGCAGTATGGGAATTTCTTATGGTCTGTGGGTGGCCATAAATTTGAACTTGTAAAATCTTAAGCTTTCTTGGGTAAAATAGTGTGTGGCACCTTAGTGACAAAGCCCATATAGAAAATAACATCCGTAAAGCTACTACGCAGGGGAAAAGCGTGGGCTCCCTCGATAGATCTACTGGAAATAGACACTTTGCACTTTTATTAAAGGTTTTTTGTGGGAAAATCCCTGCATCGCTTTTGTTTGGTATTGAATTGCTTGATGTAGAGACATGTTTTTTTTTAAATACAACAGAAGGCCACATTTTAAGGAGTCTAGCCTCAGTCAACTCTGCTTGCCCTGTGGCTGCTCTTAGGTTAGAATTTGATTTAAGAAGTAGTTGGGTACAGGGTCTTGCGGGGATAGGGTGATGGGTTGTAAGCCTGGTAAAGGGTGATCCGGGTACATTATAATTTTTTTTTTTTTTTCACAACCAATTTTATTGAGCATAAGAGTATCAAGAATGTGGTATCTTCACACACCAAGATCACCACAACAGTATCAATGTGATGATAACATAGACAGCAATGAATGAAGCAAATGCCAATGAAGCTCAGCTTTAAAGATGCCCTAGCAGCCTACTCTAAACCCCAACTACACCCCCCCGTACCCAACACCCCCCCCACCACACGTGTACAGAAAGCAACACAAAGAAAATGTACAAAGAACAAGCAGGTATAGCGCAACCAGGGCTTCGCCACTTGAGGCCAGAAGTGTCACTGCGGTCAAATGTCCTCCTCCTGCTCCGCCGGGGGTTCCAAGGACAGGCCACGGTAGTCGGCCCACCGCTTCCAGATCTTGAAATGTTTGCGTGGGCAGCCCCGCGCCTCAAAGACCGGTTTTTCAAGGCCCATGAAATAGTCTAGCCCAGCCTTCCACGCAGACAGGGGGGGGGCCCTCACAGACTTCCATGCCCGAGCCAGGTCACGCTTGGCCACCACCAGACCCAGGAGCAACAGATGACGCTTATACATGTTGCCCCCAACCCCCTCCATGATATGCAGCAGGCCCAGCCGGTGGGTACGAGGAAGATCCCAACCCAGGACCTCAGTCAGGCAACTCCACACACCCCTCCAGAATCCAGCCAGGCGACCACACGACCACACCGTATGTATCAGGGAGCCAGGCACTTCCCCACAGCGCAGGCATTCCGGTGACGCAATCAAGCCAGCCTTCCACAGACGTTCACGTGTATAATAGGCACGGTGCAAGTATTTGAATTGTATCAGGCGGAGCCGAACCGCAACAGCGGTGCCGCACGGGGACTCCAGCGCCTCCCTCCAATCGTCCTCATCTAGGGCGCCCACGTCCACCTCCCACGCCTCCCGAAGGGAGCGGAGAGTGGAGGAGCAGTGGATAACAAGTGACTGATAGATCCTAGAGACCTTCTTGTCTCCCAAGTCTCCCATAAACACTTTTGCCTCAAGCGGGCTGAACTCCAGCAGGGAGTCGAGACCGGCAATGCTCGGGGCGAGGGCATGCCGCATCTGAAGGTAGCGGAAGAACTGGGACTGAGGCATCTGGAACTCCGCGCGGAGTTCCTCGAAGGACTTGAGGGTGGTGCCTGACATGACCTGGCCCAGTTGTGTAATTCCAATAGCCTCCCAACCCTCAAACCCGGCCAGGGCCGCCAGTTCCGGAAGCAGGCCATTGTGCCACAGCGGTGTTTCAGCTGTTAATGTGCCCCACCAACCCATGCGGCGCAGGGACTGCCGCCACACTGCAAATACCACTTTAGTGACCGACGGCAATCCACGGCGTATGCGAGCCGAATAGAGAATAGTGTGAAGTGTGCGATCTCCCATGAGGAGTCTCTCCAGGGCATAGGCCGGGTCACTCCTATCACCATACCACCATTCATTGAGGACAAGCAGGTGCGGCGCTTGGTAGTAGGAGAGGAGGTCGGATGTGGCCAAACCACCACAGTATGTGGACAGAAAGCACGTCCTCAAGGCCACCCTGGCTGCACCGCCATCCCACAGGAAGCGGCCCAGCACAGAGTTCACCTGGCGGAACCACTCCATGCCAATAGGGTGCGGGAAATTTTGGAGTTGGTATAGCAGCCTCGGCAGTGCCACCATCTTAAAGATGGCCGACCTCCCAAAGATCGTGAGGGGCATTCTGGACCAAGTTTTAACATCCGTCTGGACCCGTTCCCACACCGGCAAGACACCACGTGTCCAGGCCACGGCCCGCGAGTCCGAAAGGAAGACGCCCAGATACTTTAGGCCGTCCGTCGCCACACGCAATTCGGCGGCCCATGGGTCGGCAACCACTCCGCCACCCAAAATCCACAGGGTCGATTTATTCAGATTAAGGTGCAGCCCCGAGACCTCGCCAAACCCCCGCATAATCTCCAAAACCCGGGGACCCGAGCGCCGCAGATCAGTGAGGAACAGAAGGACGTCGTCTGCATACAGTGCAATCCTATCCGCCAGGTCATCATTCCAGACAAAGCCACGTAATTGGGCATCCGTTCGTATCCGCGACGCCAGGGGCTCCATGGCCAGGGCGAACAGGTAGGGGGACAGCGGGCAACCCTGTCGAGTACCACGTCCGATGTGAAAGCGCTCAGAGACCGCGCCGGCCACGCGAACCGACGCCGTAACATTAGTGTAGAGGAGACGAATATACGACAGGAAGACAGGCCCTAGATTGAGGCGGGCCAGCAAAGTGAACAAATATGCCCAACTCACCGAATCAAAGGCTCGGTCCATGTCCGCAAGAAGGAGTGCAGCCTGTTCATCCCTAGCACCCATGGCGTCGACCGCCGCCTGCGCCCGCCGGATATTATGCCGGGTGGCCCTGCGCGGCATGAACCCGGCCTGGTCAGGGTGGACCAGGTCGGCAATGTAGGGCAAGAGGCGGTTCGCCAGGGCCTTCGCCAAAATCTTGGCCTCGATGTTGAGAAGGGAGATCGGCCTGTAAGAGTCGTGCCGGTCCGGCGCCCTGCCCGGCTTCAAAAATACCACTATCTCGGCATGACGCCAGTCTGGTGGCAGCTCGCCCCTAGCCCGCGCCGTCTCTAGGGCTCTGCGAAAGTGGGGTCCCAACTGGACGTGGAACTTTTTATAAAATTCGCTAGGATAACCGCTCGGGCCGGGCGCCTTTCCAGTGTTCAATTGGCCAAGGGCCTCCCCGAGTTCCTCAGATGTAAGCGGGGCCTCCAAGGCGGTTCTAGTCTCATCGGGGACTGCCTGCGGGAGCAGGTCGTCCAGGTATGAGGCAATCTCGCCCTCCATCAAGAGGTCACGAGGAGCGTATTGTGCCTCGTAGTAGCGGGCAAAGCTAGCCGCCAGCAGACCCGGGTCGGTCATGACCGAGCCGTCGTCCGCCGTGAGACCAGGCAGCTCTAGGGGCTGGAAAGTCGCTTGGCAAAGCCTATGCAACATGGTGCAGGACTTGTCGCCCCACTGGTACACCCTGCTGCGCGTGGCGAGCCACGCCTGTCGGGCCTCCTCGTACAGGACTGAAGCATACATCTGTTGGGCCTGCAGGAGCTGTCTCACGACGCCCTCATCACCCCCGAGCCGACCACGCTGCTCCAGCTCCTCTACGCGGGCCGCGGCAGTCACAATGGCTTCCCGATGTTTTCGCCGAGCAGCCACACACCAAGCTATATCAATGCCCCGGAGCGTAGGCTTCAGCGCCTCCCACACAACTAGTGCATCGACATCCCCCACCAGGTTCTCGCGCCAGAAGTGATCAATCGCTTCACGTAAATGGTTTACGTACTCCGGCCGCTGCAGCTGCCAGGCGGACATACGCCAGCGAAAAGGTTGTCGTTTAGAGGGGAGGGTCACGGTGGCCAGGACAGGGGAGTGATCCGAGAGGCCTCTGGGGAGTATTGCGGCATCCCTGACGCGACTCAGGCAGGCACCCGGCACAAACAAATAATCTAGCCTCGAGAAGGACCCATGCACCGCCGATACATACGTGAATGCACGCACAGCGGGGTGAAAATGCCGCCATACATCAATCCAACCCAGACCACTCACAGTCGCACACAATCTGGTGGGAGCAGCCGCGGGGGGGGGGTCAGACACTACAGGAGCTCGTCTCAGGCGGTCCAGGCCCACATCCATGACCTCGTTCCAGTCGCCCCCCACCATGGTCAGAACCTCTGGGATCTCGTCCCACAGCGCAAACAGCCGCTCGGACAATGCCCACTGCAGGGGGGGAGGGGCGTATACGCTTCCAAAGACCACCGGCTCGGAACCCAGCAGGCCCTTGATAAAGACAAACCTGCCCTGAGGATCAATCCATTGCTTCTCATGAACATAAGCCACCCTACGGTGTACCAATATGGCCACCCCCCGCGACCCCCTCGTAAAGCTAGCATGATAAACCTGTTGATAACCAAACCTCTGAAGGCTAAGGGCCTTGGAGCCCAGCATGTGAGTCTCCTGGAGCAGGAGCACATCCACCATCTCCCTCTTCCCCCACCGCAGCACAGCCCCTCACTTGATCTTATCTAGGATACCCCGCACATTCCATGTCACCACCCGCAGGGTCTTTTGAGGAGACATAGTCGCAGCATCAGCCATTATCGACACACAGTCCAGAATCCGGCCCCCCCTCCCACCCTGGCGCAACCCGCAAATCAACAAAAATCAAAACCTCAGACACGTGTGGTCCCACCCCCCCAGCCCGCGTACTCAGCAACCCCCCCCCAACCCAGGACCCCCCCAACATTTGCAACACAAGAACTCCCCCCCACACCCCACACCCACCACCCCAATACCTCAGAGAAATGGAAGTATCTGTCGCGGCATGGAGAGACCCGGGTCCAAAACAGAGGACCCAGGGCCCGCCATACCAATGGATCCCAACAACCCAACCATGACACACACACCACCCCCCCAACAACACTCACATCCGTGAGGGTCTGAGGCCCACAAACAGTACCCCCCGAGCCCCACTGCGTCCCCATGGCAACAACTGGAGTCCTCACATGGGAACCGACCGGCATATCAAGGACAGAATGGAACAGTCTCACCAGCCAAAGTAGAGCATTTCAGTGTTCAGCATACAGAGTGTGTTCAGTCCCGGCAATGTTCAGCTGCCCGCATCGGAGTGCTCCGAGTCCCTGGCACCACCCGACTGTGATGCACTGGCGGAGGCCGATCTCTTCTTGGAGCGAGACCTCCGATGGCGGCCCTTCCTGTTCGGGCGATCCGTCCGCTCCGGCGACGATCCCTGGGACCTGCCCGGGTCCAGTCCCGGCTGGGCGTGGGGCCTGAGTCGCACCGCTTCATCGGTCCAGCGGAACACCTCCTCCGGTGAATCGAAGAAATGGGTCCGGGACTGATATATCACCCGCAGGCGGGCTGGATACAGGAGAGAGTATTGGAGCTTGAGGCCCCTCAGCTTAGCCTTAGCGTCCATGAAGGATTGCCTCTGATGCTGTACCATCTTCGTGTAGTCCGGGAAAATCATGATAGTATGATTCTCGAAGGCGAGCGAGCCCTTGTTCCTCGCCTCCCGCAGGATAACATCCCGGTCATGATAATTCAGCAGCCGGGCGATGACAGGTCGTGGGCGCTCGCCCTCCGGCGGCCGCTGGGTCAGAGCCCTGTGGGCCCTCTCAATCACGAAGCACGTAGACAGTGCCCCTTCGGGGAGCCAGCTCTCCAGCCACTCGGTCAAGAACCGCTCCATGTTGTCCTTCTCGCACCGCTCCGGAAAGCCAATGAAGCGGAGGTTGTTTCGCCGCGCGCGCCCTTCGGCATCCTCCACGCGGGCCGCCAGTGTCTTTTGAATGCCCTCCACCTCCGCCAGTCGTTTCTTCAGGCCACCAATGTCAGCCTCGGTCGCCGTGATGCGGGTCTCAGCCCCGGTGATCCGCTCCACCGCGTTGCGGAGGTCCTGGCGCAGGAGCGTGACATCCGCCCCGACCGCCCCAATTTTGGCATCAAGCATGTCCCGGGATTGGGTGATGGCCGCCAGTATAGCTGCATTGTCCGGTCCAGGGCCACCGCTGCCACCGGCCGCCCCCGCGCCGACCCCGCGCCGCCACTCGGCCCGGTGAATTTATCGATGGGGCCATGTTTAGGCGGGCCACCTCCTCTGTCCCTGGTCATGGCACACGCTGGGCAGGGCGGACACCACCCCTGAACCGTCGGGCACTGTCACCAGTCCTGGATGGGACGGCCGAGACGAGGCCTCAGAGGAGAAAGCGGGCCGGGCGGCCCAAATCCGGCGTCGCGAAAATCGAGGTCCCGGCTTCGCCCAGGTGGTACAGGCCTCACCCACACTCGTCGCCACGAGTGGCCGTCCAAAGTACAGGAATAAGCTGTGGCTCCGTGGTCTGTGGGCAGCCGTATCCAGGAGCGGTGTATCGGATGCCACCACCGTCTGCCAGTCTGTCACCGGCCGCCTCGGGGCTCAAGAACCCCAGTCTCCAGGCTGTCGCGGGGCCACGCCGTGCCGTCGCCGCTCGCTGGTCGCACAGGGGAAGAGCCGTCCTCCCGATGAGTAGGAGCTAGTGACGCCGTCCCGATCTCCAGGCGATCGCAGCCAGAAAGTTGAGCCAAGGGCGGCGTAGTGGATGCCACCCGCACCCGCTGGGTCGCAACCGCCACCAGGCGTCGCGAAACTCGAGGACCCCGGTCTCCGGCCGGTCACCAGGCCGCACTTCGCCGCCGTCTCCCTCCGATCACAGGAAGGGAAGAAATGCAGGATCGACACACCAAAGTAGACAGGAGACTTCGCCAGATCGAAGTCAACCACTGGGTATCAATAGCGGGCTCGGGGGCCAGGATAAATGATCGAATTAAGTCCGGGCCGGCGGGAGCTCTACAAGGCTGCGACCGCCATCTTCACCCGCCAAGCCACGCCCCCGTACATTATAATTTTTAATTCAGAAGAAATATTTAAAAATTTAAAGGAGCAGTCAATAATTGTTAAAAAATTAGGACTGGGGTTGATTTGCTGCAACTGGATGAGTCTCTGCTCTTCAACCTATTGCCATATCAATTAAGGGCCACTTTGAAACAGGCCACTTGGGAATTAAGTTTCACTAGGGATAGGGAAGCTCGCATTCGAAAGAGGGGTATCAGCCCGGCCATAGACTCCTGTGTGATAAATAAGGTACAGGCCTATATTTCCTGGAACCTGCCCATAGGAGTGGGCCGCTTTTGGCTATTATTGAGGCAGGGTATGTTCCCTTTAAATACTGTACTGTCTAAATGGTATGGTTCTTTTTTTTTTTTAAACATTTGTATTTGCATCAAAAGGGACAAGCACATAACAACGGAGTAAAAATGAAAAGAAACATTTCATACAAACGTCAGAAATAATTGATACATTACAGTATTTTCAGCAAGGCAATGCATAGATCAAACAACATTAAGGACATTTAATAAAAGAAAAAAGAATAAACGGATATCATGACATAAACATTCCCCAAATCCTATCCACTTTCACTTTTGTTTGAATACCTCTTGTTGTTGCTAAGGCTCGTTCCATAATATATATTTCCTTTACAAGGCTCCACCATTACTGAACCGTCAGTGGGTTATGTTGGATCCAGACTCTAGCTACTATCAGTCTAGCGCATGAAATTAAAATATTCAATAGATCACGCACGGAGCTGTTCGCTTTTGAGGTGCCGACAAGCACGTCGACATATGTCAGAACTATTGGACATAGTTAGGACTAGCGTGAGAGCTAGTCAAGTCACGCACTGTTCACGTGGTGTTATCCCACACCTTAAATAATATTCAAAACTCCATCAATAAATAATATCAATATCTTTTCATGCATTTAATTCTGTTTACATGTATTGATAAGGCACGCACCGTGATTTTAATATGCCAACTTTGAATGAGTGAAAAGTTGTCGCATGCAGGCCAGGGCTTCGCTGTCTGAACAGTGCAGCGTTGAGATAAATACCAAAAATAGCAAGTTCCCAATGGGAATTGTCCCCCAGCGCACCGCGTTAGGTGATACCCGCAGGTATAATGAAGTTCAAGCAGACAAAAGTTTGTTTTTAAATTGTTCACTTATTGTAATTTTCCAAAAATGCAGGGTAACTCCAGTACCATTTTGCTTTAAATGTAGTATTTCTTAAACATCAGAAAAATACATCCACACTTTTTTCATCATCAATCCCATCAGTACCTATGCATTTCGGGCTCTTGCAGCCCTTCATCAGGGGAGGGGTCTGTAAATCAAAAGATACAAAACGAACTAAATCTCGAGAAGACTTCTCCAAATGCTAACACATTATTAAAGTGTCATAATATCCATATGTTAAGTGACGTTGCAATTTGCTAGCACATGCACTGTGCATCACAGATGACTGTAAAGAATCGTGTTAATATGAAGTAAATGGTCACATCAAAAAAAAGAAACCGTAGCCCAGTGAAAATAACGTGAGTTAAAAATAGGGTGAAACATGCCGAATTTGGGCGAGGTCTAAATCCGTGACTAATCGAAGTTGCAAGGAAACGAGTGCAACGAAGTATAAAATCTGGGCGTGCTGGTAATATTACCGCTATGAAAACATGGAACTTTAATCAGCATAAAGTCGGAATAGCGAGAATTACGAAGTTCGTGATTCGTGAACATGCAGCAAGCTTTTAAGGTGAAGGCACAGCTCAGCACTTACTTGAGGTTAGTGTGCGGTCCGGTCAAAAAAGTTTCGGAGTGCGTCAGTGTTGCCGGTCGGCAGATGCTTATGTTAAAAGCAACCCGGCCGGTGCTAATAATCAACAGAGGTGACGGACTGAAAATCGTCCGTGGTGTGGAAACCAAAACGGGGGCCATGTTAGAACGGTAAAAACCGCGGTGAAACGAGGTGAACTAACAGGGTGGAAATACGTGCGTAATCTAGACAGAGAAACAAACAGTGAAGAAAGGGTGTCAATTTAGAAGAAATAATCAAGAAGGTGGCAAAGCGGATATTGGAGGATAAAAAAATATAAACAAACAAAAATGCATATCAAAATCATCAGCTGGTGAGTCAAGAAAAACAAAACATAACAGTATCATCAAATGTGATACATTAAGAGTCTCAGGTAACAAAGAAATTCCATGCGATCATTTAGCCCTGTGGGCTGCATCGTGCTCAGATAACGTATCCAGAAGTTCTCCCTCTGTAATAGTTTATCCTTAGGGTTCATGCCTTCCTGATTCACTACGTTCTCCAGAACCATAAACTGTAGCTGGGCTACATTGTGTCTTCGATCAAGGAAATGTGAAGCCACCGATGACTTGGTGTTGGCTGTTCTTATATTACTTTTGTGCTCCAGGATTCTGGTTCTTATTTTCCTCTCGGTGTGTCCCACGTAGCATAAGCCACAAGGGCATTTCAGTAGGTAAATTACATTGGACGTGTTGCACGTCGCATTTACTTTGAGTTTAATTTTATGGCCTTTCATCGGGTGATGTAACACGTTAACTTTGATCACATTGTTACAATTGCTGCAATTGTAACAGGGCTGTAGTCCATTGTATTTCAGTCGTGAACTTGCAGGTTTAGAGGTAGTTAAGAGTTCCTTAATGTTTGGACCGCGGGTGTGTGCAAAAATAGGTTTTTCTTCAAAGAGTCCCCTAAAATCAGGTTCCTTGCTCAATAGTGACCAATGTTTTAGGATGATGTTCCGATATTTATTGCTCAAGATGGAATATTTGGAGACCACAGTCATACGTTTTTGAATGGTTTTGGATTTAGACTTAATTATATCAATAACTTTTCATGCATTTAATTCTGTTTAGTCACATCAAACAGTTCATGTTATAAATCACATGCTTTGAATCAATACCAAATGCATTTTTATAACCGCTGTTAATTTCACAGAGAATCAATAATCATCCTATTTTCTGATTTCAAAAAACTTTGGAAATTGACACATCTTTGTTGCAAGCCCGATGCATTTCGGTACTCAGATGGTACCTTCAGGGGCCATTCTAGAATGAAAACATAAAAAATTATGTAGCTGTTGTATATGCCCATGGTTGCTATTATGATGTTTAAATGAAATATGTATGTTCGTACCTGTTGTGAAGTGGATTGATGTGCTGTGCAAAACTCTGCAATAAAGATAAGCCTGAATGAGGCTAAGCGCAATATTCTGCTCTCACTGTGTAAAACAGTAACATTTTTATGTTTATTTTTATTGTAAAAAAGTTTCTTACCCGTAGTTTCACGGATATGCCAGTAGTGTGTACTGTAAATGAAAATAGTCCATCAATGTCTAATGCATATTTACAAACAAACTGCTTCTAAAAGCCCGTTATCCAGCTCAAATAATCATTAGCCATACCTGATTATATCGTCTTATAACTTTCAACCTAGAAAACGATAAAAAGCGGTACAAAGCCATGTCAGTTACCTAGCTAATGCTCAATCAACAATGCTCTTTCAGACCAAATGGTCGAAACACATACCTTTAGTATGTTCTGTTCCCGAATCTAAAAACGAAGAAATGCAAAAAACCGACGTGAGTGTTATAGTACGGAACCGTTAGCGGTATTCTGGAATTATAACGTTCTGGGAATAGTCCGTCGTCCATGACATGAACGGAGGTGACGCACAATTACAGTCTAAAGGGGAAGCGGAAGACGGTCAGGCACGAAGAAATTTGGAATTGAAGGTAGAGCGCGGTTACGGTGTATTAAGGTACGATATAGACTGTTAACAGATTATGGTTCATTAGAACCCTAATGGTTCCGTAGTATAACACTCACGTCGGTTTTTTGCATTTCTTCGTTTTTAGATTCGGGAACAGAACATACTAAAGATATGTGTTTCGACCATTTGGTCAGAAAGAGCATTGTTGATTGAGCATTAGCTAGGTAACTGACATGGCTTTGTACTGCTTTTTATCGTTTTCTAGGTTGAAAGTTATAAGACGATATAATCAGGTATGGCTAATCATTATTTGAACTGGATAACAGGCTTTTAGAAGCAGTTTGTTTGTAAATATTCATTAGACATTGATGGACTATTTTAATTTACAGTACACACTACTGGCATATCCGTGAAGCTACGGGTAAGAAACTTTTTTACAATAACAATAAACATAAAAACGTTACTGTTTTACACAGTGAGAGCAGAGTATTGCACTAATTCAGGCTTATCTTTATTGCAGAGTTTTGCACAGCACATCAATCCACTTCACAACAGGTACGAATATACATATTTCATTTAAACATCATGGGCATATATAACAGCTACATAGTTTTTTAGGTTTTCATTCTAGAATGGCCCCTGAAGAAGGTACCATCTGAATACCGAAATGCATCGGGCTTGCAACAAAGATGTGTCATGTTCCAAAGTTTTTTGAAACCAGAAAATAGGATGATTATTGATTCTCTGTGAAATTAACAGCGGTTAAAAAAATGCATTTGGTATTGAATCAAAGCATGTGATTTATAACATGAACTGTTTGATGTGACTAAACAGAGTTAAATGCATGAAAAGTTATTGATATAATTTATTGATCGAGTTTTGAATATTATTTAAGGTGTGGGATACCACCACGTGAACAGTGCGTGACTTGACTAGCTCTTACGCTAGTCCTAACTATAGTTCATTCAAGGAGTTACAACCCTTAATAGTCACTGCACCATTTGATTAAGATAGATTGAATTGTACTGAAATTGGAGTGCTCCTCGCGCACATTTCCATTACCAGTACTATTAGACATGACAGTTTTGTAGACTTAACTTTAGTTATACCAAAAGTCACTCAATTGCAGACACGTAAAAAACATGTGGATAATATCAGCTGATCTTAAGTTGCATTTTGGACACTTTGTACGGTCGCTAGTGCTATTATTATTAGCCCATTTTAAAATCCTATCTGGTGTGTAGTAAAATTGGCAGATGGTTTCAAATAACTGCAACTTTAGACTAGAAGAATGAACGGAACGGTTTAAACTATTTAAAGATGAGGTAATCAAGTTAGGGGCCACATCAGTGCCCAGCTTCCTACTACATTTCTCGGATAATTTTGTAGAGTCATCATTTCTAAAACCAGAAAAAATGTTATATCCCATGCTAATCCATGCTTTATCAGCTTCTTTATAAATACAATTCCATAAATCAGAGTCCAAAATATTAGTCAATCCTAACTTCCACACCAAATATTCTCTAATTTGATAATATTTAAATCAAGCCCCTTCTGTGAGATTATAGCATACCTTCAACCTTTTAAATGTAGAAAACCCCTGATGGTCATATAAGTCTCCCAATTTTTTAATACCGGAATCTGACAACACTAAACCAGCTGTATCAGGAAAAATTCCTGGTAGACCCGGATTAAGCCACAAGGGGGTACTAAAATGGAAGAGAGAGGTTTTACACTTAACAAGGATAGAGCTCCATATACTAACAGTATCTCGTACCGTCTTGAATTTCACGCGTTTAAAGTAATTAGGGTCGTTTAGTCTGTAAAGGAACATATTTACATCCTCACCCAACGTAAATTTGTGGAAATACAAACGTTTCTCAAGAATGATCAGGCTTCAAAATCGAGTCAAAAAGGTAGATCAATAGTAGAATTTGAAGTCCGGCAGAGACAATACTCCTTGATTAAATGGGAGTTTAAGCAATGTAACAGCTCTACAAGCTTTCTTATACCCCCAAATAACACTGCTGATAATACCATCTAATCTATTGAAATAGGAGTTATTGATCCGTAAGGGGATAGATCGAAAATGATATAAATATTTTGGCAGTATCTTCATTTTGACCAGATTTATTCGGCCAATAATACTTAAGGGTAGCTTGTGCCATTTCTTAAATAAAACAGCAGTTTATTTTAGTAGCGACTCATAATTAAGAGCAAGTATTGAGTTGATATTCGAGGAGATTTTAACCCCCAGATAAGTAGCTACATCACAAACCCCAGTCACTGGTCTTGGTGACTTGTAATTCATAACAATTTGGGTCTTGCCAGTGTTAAGCCTGTATCCCGACACCAAACCGAATTCCCTTGCCTCTGTTATTATGCCCTTAAGTGCTTCAGATACATTAGTGGAATAAACCGCAACATCGTCTGCGTAGACAGTAATTTTAAGAGAGTCTACGCCATTTACAAATGGAGAAATCTGATCTTGACTCTGCAGCGCAATCAAAAAGGGTTCCATTATAAGGGCAAATAACAAAGGTGACAGAGGACACCCCTGTCTTGTCCCACGTTTGATTGAAAAAGTAGGAGAACATTTGCCCATATAACAGACTTTGCCAATAGGCTCGTCTTATAATGATTGGATCCACTTCAGAAATTGACCTTTTATACCAAAGGCAGATAATGTGGCCCAGAGAAAGCCCCACCCCACTCAGTCAAATGCTTTTTCTGCATCTAATAAAATCATACCAAGTGGGGTTGGCTCGATCTGTGCAACATCAAAAGCCATAATGACCATATTAATGTGCGCCGTAGTATCTCTCTTAGGGATAAACCCATGTTGCTGGGGTGATACTAATTGTGACACCAATGGTGCCAGCCTATTTGCTAGTATCTTTGCAAATATTTTTGCATTGTTGTTTATAAGCGAAATAGATCTATATGACCCTCTTTCTTAGGCTGGTTTGCCCTTCTTTAGAAAAAAAATTATTTGAGTAGAATTCCAAGACCTTGGCGCTTGATCCCCCTTACCAATAGCTTGAATGACCTTAGCTAATAGCGGTATCAATTCTTCTGTACAGGTTTTAAATAATTCTAAAGGGATTGAATCTTCTCCAGTAGCTTTGCCAGAAGCCAAAGAGTTAATAGCCATTCTGATTTCTGACAATGTAATATCACGCATTAATTGATCCGATTGTTCTTCCTCCATAGTAATGACTTTATTTAACCTTAGATATCTTTTGATATTATCTTCGCTGACCTTGCATTCCGGGGTGTATAGCTCTTGATAGAAGTGAGCAAATTGCTGTAGTATTGATTTAGGCTCCTGGAATATTTGATTATTAGCCCCTTTGATGTCTCTAATAGCCATTTGAGCACGATCTTCAGCCACTTTATATGCTAAAATTTTACCTATCCTATCAGCCCTTTCATACTGATCTAGTTGATATGTTTTAAGTTTAATATTGCTTTTTTCCCTAAATACATTTTTTACCGCTGATTTTAGCTCTATTAATTTAAAGTTTAATTCTTCCACCCTGTCCCCTTTTAACAGAGCTTCGGGCAATAGATTTTCAGTATGAAGTATATCAGCTACCGTTTTCTCATTTTCACACCTACGTTCCTTGTTTTGTCGCCAGTTATACTGTTGTGTAAATCCTCGAATACTCGCTTTACATGCATCCCACACTATCATTGGTAACGCTGAATGAATGTTTAGACCAATGAATTCTTTTATATGTTCTTTTAATAAATTTAAAAAAACTGAATCCAAAAATAAATATCTGGGAAATGAAAAAGAACGAGAAATTTGTCCTTCAGTCGTTCCGTCAAATGACAAAAGAATAGGATTATGGTCAGAGGTAACTCTTGGACATAATACCATAGTACTAGTTTCGAGAATGGCATCCGAAATCCAGACCATATCAATGCGTGAGGATAATTTGTGTGCAGCAGAATAATAAGTGTAACCAGCTATGTTAGGATACAAGTATCTCCAAGCATCTTTAATTAAATGTATTGCTGCAAGATCCCTAATTGCACTCCTAGTCTTTCGCATTCTCTTAAATGAACCCCTTCTAGTTGTGTCTAAATTATAATCCATAATACAATTAAAATCTCCCAATACTATACACTCCCCTTCCCAGCTGAGCAGCTCCAAATTAATTTGATCAATAATTCTAGGTTCATCTGAGTTAGATGCATAAATGCCGCAAATTATATATTTACGCCCTTCTATTGTTATCTGAGCAATCGCCCATCTGCCAATCTTATCAGTTAATGTTTTGTTGATTTCCACTTTAAACTGCTTATGTTTAAGAATTGCTACCCCCCGAATTGAGGCAGTATAATCAGTACAAACCAAAGTGTCATAACCCAATTGTTTAAGTAATTTTCTATCTTTGAATGCTATATGAGTCTCAGTTATTACTGCTATCTGAGGATTATACATTTTCAGTTCCTCGAACACAAGACTTCTTTTAACCCTACTGTTCAAACCCGCAACATTCCAAACCATACACTTTAATTGATACATTTAATAAAATACATTTTTCTGTCCTTAAACTCAAGATACCAAAACAAATCAGCCTTGCTCTATCTTATTATTATCCAACTACTTGTCCCAGTGATGCCTTTTTTACCCTGACCCTCACCACCCTCCCAACCCCTACCTTGCAGCTCTCTGCCCCACCCCCTCCCATTTCTGTGCCTACGTGCAGGTCCCCCCATTAACCCAGCTGCCGCTGTATTGGCAGCAAAAAAGCGGAGTCACAGCCCCCGACGATCCGGCCATACAATACCACAAGCTCATGACCATGTATCACATTTTACAGTATCTTGCGTAAGAACACAAGCAAAAAGAGAAAGACAAGAAGATAGAGAGACGGAGAGAGAAAAAAAAAACAGATTTAACTGTAAGTGCAGTTAAGAAATGACTCAATCTATATAGAGGATAAATCATCATTGTTCGTGAGTCAATACATACGATAGAATTCATTGTCCATCTTTCTCCGTCTTCCATTTACAAATAATTTGCTCAACCTCCCTTTCTTCCGAAAAATAGTATGCACGACCATTCTTTAAGACCTTTAACTTGGCTGGTTCTTGAAAAAAAGGCTTGACCCCCCAATCCCTTTATTGGATCGATACACTGTTGAAGTTTCCATCGACGCTCCATTGTAAGTTTACTTAAATCCGATCTAACAAAAAAAGTAACTGAATGAATGGTAACAGGGGTGTTTGGTCTTGCCTTCAATTAAATTGCTTGGCGAAGCAAAAAATTACCAATACAGATCAGCATAGGACGCGGATACTGGCTACCCTTATTTCTTTGGATCAGAGGAAGTCGGTGGGCTCGTTGTATTTGTGAGTCCCAATCCCAGTCCGAAAACTCAAGGAATGCTTTCTGAAATAAGTGAACCATATATGCCCTGGGATCGGCTCCTTCGGCCCCTTCCACTATACCAAATATTCGAAGATTCTGTCTTCGTTGTCGGTTTTCCAAATCTTCCACTTTGGATTGCATTTGACAGATCTGAGACTCATGTTTATTCACTGCAATCTCAGAATGAGTTGACTTCTCTTCCGTTATAACAACCCTCTATTGTAGCTCTTCCATCTCCTGGGACATAGCCCCTAATTTGCGAGACATCTCCTGAAGCGTTGACTGAGTCTTGCTACTATCCTCCTGCATCTGTTGGTAATGTGACTGAGCTTTGTGTTTTTGCTCACTGAGTAGCTGCAGAATCATCTGGAATGACGAGGATACCTCCCCATGAAGATTCCAATAATTAGGTGTATCATTTCGCGAGGTGTTTAAAGAAGGTGTATCGCTGATGTTATCAGTCCCCATCAGAGTAGAGTCAGTATCATTTGTTACTACTACACCTGAGGTTTCGGATACTGAGTTAGAGATAGGAGTCATCAGCTTTACCACCACCTGGGAGGTAGAGGGAGAGGATGAAGAGATCTCCGTTGTTTCCAATATGGTAGTCGGGGTATCACCTCCATTTACCAATACCACTACAGGAGTTGTCTCATCTCCCAGGCAGTTTATTCCCCCTGGCATAACACCTGCCTCAGCAAGGCTGTTCCCTGAGAGCCTTAATGCCATGGTTTTAACTCCGCCTTTAGCTTGTACCCATTTCCTTATAGGGCTATTCTCTGCTATTACTTTAGCCATAGTGAATTTTGATTTGATTATAATCTTCTTCACCTTATCCTTGCCTTTGCCTCTTCCTTTTTTTTTTTTGAAGACCTTTACTTAGCAGATCACAATATACAATATTCCCGCCTACAACCCAGCGGGCCGGCCAAACAATCGGAGCATCGTTATTACCATATCATGAGAGACACATCCCCTGTGCCGTCAACTCAGGAGTACGGCGGCGTTGTAAAGTGCATGTGCTTGAAATCATGAGGTATAAGGCAGGATGATGAAGGTCCAATTTTTAGTTTAGTGCATAGGATAAGGTCAACAGTTTTTAAATTATTAAAAAGGGGGGAAACAAACAAAGAACAAGCTCCCCTTTAACTTGGTCGTTAAGTTACTTCACTATCAGGTACAGTGCAGTTCCGGTGCATGAGCAATATCTAATCGCATTTAAGAGCTTAGAGTCAGTTAGTAATAAGATGCATTATATGTCCAGCGAGCTAGTCTGCTTGATTGGAGGAGGCTCACAGATGTTACCCCTGTACTCGTTCCACCTAGACCAGACTTCCACCCACTTACGGGGACAACCTCTTGTTACATACATTGTCTTCTCCTGCAGCATACACCAGTCCATGTCACATTCTCAGCCTCGGTGGGTTAGGGTCACCCCACAATCTAGCAATGTTTCTTTTCGCCACCATTTGCCCAAGCGTTACCCAAAGTTTCCCTTTAGACGATAGGTCAGTGGGTTCCCAGATGTTGAGAAGACATCTCTTGGCCTCTAGGCGAATCTCCACCTCCCACACCTCTTGTATGCAGTGCACCACCCTCCTCCAGTACTTTTGCACTTTTTGACACCCCCACAGTATATGAAAAAAGGTACCTGTTGCACCACATCCCCTTCTGCATAGCCCGTCCCCCCTCTTCCCAGAAGTTGCAGCCTCGTACAAGAAATATAAATTCTATGCAGTATTTTCAGTTGAATTAGGCGCATTCGGGCTGAGATCGCCACCTCGCGGGGCGAGGCAAGAGCATACATCCATTCTTCCTCGTCAATTTCCAACCCATCGGCCATCCATTTCTCTTTCAAGTGAAGGAGCAGGTCGGGGGATTATTGATCAGTTTTTTGTACGTGAGAGATATGGCGTGTTCTGGCATATGGCCATCTAGTAGTCTGTCTTCAAGAAGGGAGATTTGTGGCAGGTTAGTGTGAGGTGGAATGTTTGTCTGAAGGGAGTGCCTCACCTGCAGATATCTGAAGTATTCGGTGTGTGCCAGCTCGTACGTGTCCTGCAGGTGAGCAAATGTGTGAATACCTTCAGGACCCCAGATGTCTTTTATTTGGGAGATCCCAATCAGGTCCCAGTTCCGGAACCCTTTTGTACGACCCAGGTTGCCTAACTTTTCAGAGGCCCAGAGAAGTGTAGCCATGGTGAGGACCCCGGACCATCCCAATTTTTTCTGAGCTATGTGCCATATCTGTACCGAGTGTTGTGTAGGCCCAGTGAGTTGATGTTTGCCCATCTTAGAGTAGAGTGCAGTCTCATAGTTCCCCCCAGGGAGCAGCCATCTGTCCATCCCATAGGCTGGATCATTACCATCCCCATATGTCCCTTGATTAATGGCTGCGAGATGGGCCGCCCAGTAGTACTTACGGATGTCGGGGAGGGCTATGCCACCGTCATACCATCCCAGTGTGAGTTTGGACAATGCAATGCGTGGGGCGCCTGCCCATAGGAGGTCACGTTGAGCCGCCTCAATTGCTGTAAAGTAGGCATTGGGCACCAGGTCAGGGTAATTTTGGAGAGCGTAAAGGAACCTTGGCAGCGCCATCATTTTAAATAAGGCAGCTCGGCCCAATAGCGACAATGGCAGGGTCTGCCAGGACTTTGCCTCTCTCTGAAGCCGTCTTAGGGGTGGTTGAAGATTACGCTCATAGGACAGGACCTTGTCCTTGGAGATGAATACTCCCAGGTATGTGAAGCCGTCCTCCGCTACTGTGATGTGACATGTGTCGGGGAGCCTTGGGGGGTTCCCGCGTAGGACGTACAGATACGATTTGCCCCAGTTGACTCGGAAGCCGGAATTACGACCAAAGCTTGCGAAGATGTCCAGTGCAGCAAGTATCGACCTTCGTGGCTTGGAGAGGTATAGAAGAATATCATCTGTGTAGAGGGATATTTTGTCTTCCCATCCCTCCGCCCACTCTATCCCTCTCAGGTAGACATCTTGTCTGATCCAGGCTGCAGGCGGTTCCAAGGAAAGGGCGAACAGGAGGGGAGAAAGGGGGCAGCCCTGTCTAGTCCCTCGCTCTACCGTGAAGACCTCCGACACCTTGTTGTTCACCAGCACCTGTGCCAGTGGTTCAGAATAAAGAAGACGGACCCAAGCTATAAATTGGGGTCCGAAGCCCAGTTTGCGTAGGACAGCGAACATGTAGGGCCACTCTAGGTTGTCAAACTCCATGGTGGCGTCCAGGGAGACCACAATCACGTCCTCCTGTAGTTTATGGCGTTGCCCGATCACCCCGTGTAGGCGTCGAATAAGGGCTGTATTGCGGTGAGGCATAAAGCCTGACTGGTAAGGATGTACCAATGTACTCAGTACCGGCTTAAGCCTATTGGCGAGTGTTTTTGCCAGAATTTTGGGCTCAGCGTTGAGGAGGGAAATTGGCCTATAGGAGGCACAGGATTCCTTAGGCTTCCCTTCTTTTAGGATCGCCACTATAGTAGCTATGAGTTGGTCACGCTGCAGTATTCCCGCCTTCCTGCTGGTGTCGAACATGGACTTAAGGTGTTTATTAATAATATCAGATTTAAGCTTGTACAATTCTATTGGGAGGCCGTTCGGGCCCAGTGCTTTCCCTGGACGGAGTTCCACTATTGCACGCTGTATTTCGGCCTCCGTGAGTGGGCTGTCAATGGCCTCCCGATCGTCTTACGACAGGCACGGCATGCGTATATCGGCTAGGAGGGCTATAGAGTCCTCCTCTGGACGGTCCGACACCCGCGTATAGACCTGTTTGTAGTGTTTAGCAAATTCATCCACTATGTCTCGAGGCTCTGTAAGAACCGTCCCAGACAACGTGTGTATTATTGGCACTACCTTTCTGGCCTGCTGCTTTTTGTCTAGCCATGCTATGAGTTTCCCGGCTTTGTAACCTTGGTCATACAGCCTACCCATCTTATGCCTAGCCACCGTCTGGGCCTCTTGAGAGACCAGTGCTCTGTACTCTGCCAACTTGATCTGCAACTTATGGCGAACCGTATTGGCCCCGTTTTCGAGTGCCTCCGCCTCAAGTTCTGCGAGATCTGCCTCAACTGTCGCGACCTGGCAGCGCTTCTCTTTGACAGCGCCTCCCCCCTAATCACAGTTTTAAACGCCTCCCATACCGTGACAGGGGAGTTCACTGATCCTACATTGCGCTCAAAATACTGGGAAATTGAGGTGTCAAGTTTTTTCCGTGTGTATTCGCTTTTTAAGTGCCAGGGGTTTATTGGCGCTACACAGCCCTCTCGCTTGGTTCCGAATGTAATGTGGGTAGTGACCGGAGAGTGGTCCGATATGCCCCGAGTTAAGAGTGTTGCATCTTGCACTGTAGTGTTTTGCTGCAATACGGTGAGGATGTAATCAAGGCGTGAGAAGGAGTGATGCGGCCCAGAGAAGAAGGTGTATTAGCTATCTGTGGGATGAAGAAGGCGCCAAACGTCCGTGAGTCCGAAGGCCTCAAGAAAGTCAGCTAGCCATTTTTGTCCTTGGGGCATGTCTCTGGAGGGTCGTCTGTCCAGGGTCCCAGAGACCACTGAATTAAAGTCTCCGCCTAAAACCAGCTGACCGTCGGGAAGGGAGAGCAGCAATTTGCCCAGGTCTGAGTAAGCTCGAGCCTGCAGACCAGGCGGAACATAGGCCGAAGGCAGGTTCAATGTGTATCTCTCCCATCGTCCTGAGACTGCCGCGAAGCGGCCCTGCGGGTCGGATTCAGTGCGGTCTATATGTAGGGGCAGAGAGCGGCATAGAAGGATTCCCACCCCCCCCTTGAGCCCGAGGTGAAGCCGGAGTGTGCTGCTAGAGTGTAGCCCCATCTGTTGAGGGCCCGGCATGTATTACCCATCAGATGAGTTTCCTGTAGCATTACTACGTCCGGTTAGTGCCTTTTAATAAACTGCAAGACTATGGTGCGCTTAAGTCTATCCCCCAATCCGTTCACATTCCAGCTCCTGATTTTCAGACTTTTTTCCCATCTCTTAGCCATATCCATTACTCTGCAATCACTCAGCACCTCGGAACTATCATAGACTTCGTGAACATATACTTTGTACGACCACAACAAACCCCAAACTCCCCGACCCTCCCTGGTTCTCCCCCAGCGTAAAGAGTCCCCAACTCCCCACCCCTCCCCGGTTCCCACCCCGCAGGCGTGATCAGTGCAATCATTTAAGGTTCTGTCAAACAAGCGACTCCATCCTACCCCCATCTGTCCCCAACATCCCCGCCCTCCTCTGTGAAAACAAACCCCCCTCCCTGCCCCCTGCTCCGTGGGTTCCAAACTACCTATCACCCCAATTAGCAGAGCGCCTGTCGCCCAACCCTACCACGGTGAAACCCACTGAGGAAACTTTACTTGGGAAAAAATGCAGGCCAGCCCCGTCCCGGCCGCCCTCCCGTGGTGTCCCAGTTCGTTCGGCCCCTCAGGCCGGGAGTGCATCAAGTAAACAGTGAGCCCGGCTCATAGACCCCGGGCAGGCAGACACGCTGTCCCCTTGGAGCAACCAAGTCTTACATTAAACACATTTTATACATTACTGTTTGATGCCTTCTAGTCAAGTGTTCATGTCCCTATCTCGCTGTGTTGTCTCTGGGTGAGTCCCAGCGGGGACTATTCGATCTCGAACACCAGGACCGTTGGCTCTGCTCAGAATCGTCCGCTCCCCCTGCTGCTGACCCCGGGGAGGGGTGTCCTGTGTCTCGCCATTGTCCGCCGTCCTGCAGAGGGGGGGGCCTCAATCCGCGCCGTGTCAAGCCATTCCTGAGCCGCCGCAGGCGAAGTGAAGACGTGGGATCGGCCGCCATTTATGATCTTTAGTTTAGCGGGAAAAAACATCATGTATCGAATTCCGCGTTCTCGTAGCGCTGCCTTGATCCCTTGGAAGGAGCGCCTCTCCTGCTGAACCTGGAGCGTGAAGTCCGGGAAGAAGCGAACTGTGGCCCCCTCGTACTGTAAATCACCATGTTGTCTGGCAGCCTGAAGGATTGCATCCCGGTCTCAATAGTTAGGTATTTTAGCAATAATTGTTCGTGGTAGGGCCCCTGGTTTGGGTTTCGGGATCGGGGCCCTGTGAGCCCGCTCAACAGTGAAGAGCTTCAACAGTCTCTTGGGTTTTAGGTGGCGGAGTATCAAATCTTCAAGAAAGAGCTCCATACTATCTCCCTCAAGTCCTTCCGTCACACCTACCACGCGTATGTTGCTCCTCCGAGCCCTACCTTCCTGGTCATCAAGCCGTAGGGCCATCTGTCGGTGTTGGTGTACCAGCTCGTTGACCCTGCCCTCAAGCCGCTTCTCCGACTCCTGCAGGGCTTTAATGTCTACTTCATTGGTTTTGGACCGTTCAGTGGTTTTTCCCAAGTCGGCCCGGAGCAGGTTCACTTCGATCGTGATCTTGTCCATCTTTGTCTCGAGGCTGGTGCAGAGGGTCTGGATTGCCGCCATTATGGACGTCAGGGAGGGTTCCGCCTGGCTTGTGCCCTCCTTCGTCGCCCCTCCGGGCTGCGTTGGCGTTTTAGCTGTCGCATAATTATCCATCTTGTTAGTCTGGGTCACAAGACTCCCTTTGGGCCGCATGTTTGATCTGGTGCCCCTGGGACAGGCTATTTCTCCGTCCGGTATCCGGAGTGTCCACGGGTCAGCGCCAGCTCCAGTGTCCTCTCTCTAGCCGGAGCACACCAGTCCGCAACACCTGCTCTCCCCAGAAACAGTGCAAAGTGGGGCTCCTGTCTGAGGTGCACGCCGCAGTTTATCGGCCGAGGTCTTCAGCGTCCTTGGGGCCTGCGGTCATGATCCACCGCCCGCGCCGTCAGCAGCCACTCCGGTGTTCAATCCGCCGCTGTAGCAGTGGGTGTGTGCCTTCCACCTGGCGAGTGCCCCACTTCACAGTATTGTGGCCACGACGGCCCGTCCAGCTATGGGCCACTGCAAGCCGTCCGTCTCTTTCCCCCGCTCGGGTGGTAGTGCCTCAGGGAAATGGCTACGCCCCCCTTCCTCTCAGGGTCGCCGCCCAGCCGTACCTGCTACACCGCTGCGTAGTACTTCCGGATCTGTGGGGTCCCGTAGGCAGCCTCTCCAAGCAGCACCAGGGCAGCGGTACCCCGGCGCCGCCCACGAGGCCGCGCCATTCGTTGATTGCGCCACGCAGGCCGCGGCATCCAGCAGGCCGGAAGCCGGGGCCTCGATTGACGGAGGCAGCGGCTCCGAGGCTCCAGACGCGAGGTGTCGGGCAGCCGCCGAGAGTCGCGACCGCCGCACAGAGCCTTCGTGGGTCTCCGGAGTCCGCAGAAACAATGCCGCTACAGCCCTAAGCCTGAGGGGGCTGTGGGCTTCTATGGGAGAGCCCTTCAGCCAGGATTATGGACGGATTTCGTAGGGGACACCTGCGGTCCCGGCGGAGCTCGGGGATCAGGCAGCTATTTCCTACGGCTCCTGGCCACGCCCCTGCCTCTTCCTTTCTTAACACTGTTGATTTTGTCCTTAACAGAGCACGAAGGTGTATTATTGCCTGGATCAGGGGAGTCACTATAATCCTCGTCTGTTTTGGTCCCCTTCAAATGTATAGTCTCCATTGCCCCATCGGCTTCCCTGATTATCTCCTCTCTTATTATTGTCTGTCCAGCCTCCATTGCTATCACCTCATTTTCAGTCAGTTCTTTATCGCAAAGATCCTCTAACATCTCCGTTAGCAAATCTGAAGCCAGTGTAGGTGAGATCGGATTAACATTGGCATTGCTGCGATCAAAAGTCTCTGATTGAGCCTTTGCCTGAGTCTGAGTATCTACGCTGGCAGTACAGTCTTTTAATGGTGTGGCATTCACTACCTCGGTATCTTTAGAAATACCCGCATCCGTTTCTAATGCGGTAATTGCAGTGTTATTCTCTTCATTTATTGAGGTGGCAAGAATGTTCCACTGTGAACCCGAGGAGTCGGGAGTGTCTGACAACACTGTATTATCACCAGCAGCTGACTTCAAAGCGCTTTTCTCGGGAGCCAAATTAGGTTTTACCAGGAGCGGCAGGAGTGGTTTACTAGCATTTGATGGAGCGAGTTTCAGAAATCATTTTATTCTGACTCGCAAAGTTAATTCTCTGTAACATGAACTAATTTATTAATGAGTTGTTGCACGTTTTGTATAATTAATTCAACCTAGAGTAAAAATTGCATTCACACAAACACGCGGGTTTAATATTATGTGCTCTTGTTGCATTCGCGAGTACGTCATGTAACACATGATTAATATTGTCTTGTTCGTCCTATTGTCCTTGTCACTATTAATGCGGCTGATCATTTTATGGCATGGGCTTTCATTATGTGTGCTTATGTCTTTGTCTTATGTCGTGACTGTTTGTCTATGTATTATTTGATCATCTTTTTACTCTTTCAGATATATAAAGAATCCAGCTGGACATTAAGAAGAATGGTAGATATTAAATGTGCTGCTTTATCTGTTTGCTTCTGCTAGAGTGACATATAATAATGGGTAAAATATTAGCAATGGTAGGGTGGGTAACAGAAGGGTTTATTTTACTTGAATTAATCACCTTTTTGTGTTTGTTTAAATACTAGCTCGAGTGAAAGGTTTGGGGCCTAGTTCTATGAAAAAGTTGGTTGGCCTGACAAAAGAAGCTGAGCGCGACAGTGACGATGTTGTCATTGAAAAACTTCCACGCACGGAAATGTGCAGAAGCTCAAACAATGGACGTTCAGTACATCAAGCTCCGAAAGTAAAAGCGTCAAGGCCAAGGAAGCGTGTAGAGGCAGCTTGGCTAAAATCCTGGAGGAAACGAATATGAACTTTAGTTAAAAGTTACAACTTTGGGAAGCCAATGTTGCTTCGTGTCAATGGACAATGACATAATGATGTCACAGAGACTGATGCGTTGGCCTCTCGGTGGTCTGATGGATGTCAACCAATTAGGTTACTGCTTTCTTTAAAAAATATTGTTTCTAGTTAGATTAGTGAGTAAGAAAGGTATAAAAATCTGGCCTCTTGAGGGGAGCGGGGCTGACTGTTTCCTGAGGGCGAAGTGCTGTCCGTTTTCCTTTGGACACGTAAGGTATATTGCTTAATAAAATTGTTTCCCTTTTCAGGTCAGAAAGCTAACATAGGGAATAGGGTTGATGTTTTCTTTAATTCGTTATTCTATGCAATGTTGAAGTGCCAGACCTTTGAGCCAATAATTAAAGAATAAAACTGAATAAATAAAAATGCTTGAAATTAATAAATGAGCTAATAAAGATTTTGAAGCTTTGAAACTTTAAAAATAAAAGACTTAAAACGTCAAGCTGGTCTTGATTATTTAGTCGTTACCATTAGTTTATTTCCATTGGCCTCAGTGGTCTAATTAATGTTTCTTTGATAAATCTATGAATATAAATGTTATACTGCAGTTATAAATATGTACATATGAGATTGATAGTGTGATTAATTAGGCCATATGATTCAGCTTCATGATATTCTGTCCTGGTTGCATGGGCCTAGTTATTGATTAGTTTGGTGAGTATTAGGTAGTGAATGGTGACGCATATGAGACAGAATTTCTATAGTGACGCTGGATCAATTCTTTTGGTAGCATATTCTGGTTACTATGGTAACATACATGTTACATGTAAATTACATAGGATACATGTCTAAAAAATGTTGGTAGGTTTGTTCACTTGTTGTATGTAGTCGTAAGAATTTTTCCAGCAGTGTGAAAAATTCCTGGTTATTTGCCGGCAAAGAGTAGTGTGACTAGAAGAGTTACACAGTGCATTTATTCTGTTTCAAAATTTGCTGAATAGAATATATCACATGTTGTGGACGTACAACACAAGTTTAGGGACCTTAGATGTGACTGGTTGAATGTTATAGTGTGGATTGCCTATAAAATCGTAGCAATAAGCATAGGGACCTGGTGAACCTGTTTTAAAAAATGTTGTGAAAAGAGTAATAGGATTTATCCAAGCTTGAGAGAAGGGTAAGATAGCGTTGTCTATTCTTATTACCGTTTGACGTTTTCTGTGGTTGGTTCAAGTCCTGCCAAGATCTCGTGAGTGTATGATTAGGGTTTTCGTATGAATGCGCGAATGATCATATAGCAATAGCGTCGTCTATTTTATGCGGAGAGAGAGAGTTCTGAATGTTTGAAAAACTATCACTTTATTAGCGAAACAGACAAGTGGTTTGTTTATTTGTAGTTACTAATTAAAATTCATTGGAAAGTATTGTTTAAAATGGCGTCGTGAAAAAGTTTTGTGAAGGAGGGGTGAGTTTACGGAGTAACACGCAGAGAAGCTGCAGCGGCAGCATACGTCATTTCGGTTCGCGCTGTGATTGGCTAACATACGTCACAGAAAGCGCACTGATTGGTTCACGTGACAGTGACGAGCTGGTACCAGATTGGTCAGTTCTGAATACTGTATTTCTATTGGTGGAACAAGGTGGTGACGTGGCTTAACCTGATTGGCTTGTTGGTGTCTTTCGCGCACGGATTGGCTAGAATAGCGGAACACCAAGAGAATATTTTGAAGCTTACTGAATAAACGATTTTGATTTAAAACATGAGTTATTGGAACGATAGTGAGATAAAGAAGCCTTCATGGTGTCAGAAAGTGAAAAATTATTTTAAACCTGACAAGAAAATTGAAACGCGTGGTGGTAAATTACTTCATAAGTACAAAACACCCGCAGCCTATATGGAAGGCGAATATGGCTATCATACTGTAATTTGGTTTGACAATTGGATGCATTACACTAAAAATGATGGCGTATTAGCCTGGCCAGAAGATGGGTCATTTAATATGAAAGTTTTGAGAAACTTGAGAGGAAAAATGATGGATCTTGTGCCGAAGCCTAGACCTACACAATTTGAGGCATTAGTTGAATGGGAGGTTGAGATGATGGAACTTGAGCGTGAAAGCAAATGCTTGGCACCTAGAAATTCCAAGTATATTCTAAATAGAGAAACACATGAAGACAAAGTGAGACGCTGGAGAAAGGCAGACATGTATGATGGTCTGTATCCAGTGAGAATAATGATTACTGAAGATCTAGAACAAAAGAAAGCTGGAAAAAGACTTGATGAGGAATTAGATGATGCAGTTTTTGAAGATATTTATTCTATAAACGCAAACCGCCACCTTATCAAGCAGGTTCTCAATCTACCCCAAGAGTTTCTACAGGAACTTCTCCAAGTGCACCTCCTAGGGAAACTAAGGAAGGTTCTCCCTGATTTTTAAAATTACCTGAAAGAGTAGGGTCAAATAATAATTGTAGTACTCCTAGAGAAAATAGATTTCCCCAACAGGAAAATAATTTTGTAAGAAATCAGGAAAGAATAACTGCTGACATTCCGGAAATTTCTAGTTACAATAAAGCGAAGGAAGATTTAATTCAACAATTGACAAAAAGCATGGAAGCAGTGACAGTACCAGTAACTATTGGTCCTGTGGTACCAGTTTTCGATCAAGGAGAAAATAGACATTCTGCCTTGACAGTTCCATTAAATGCAGAGATTCAAAAAGTGGCTGAGAGATTTTATTCGGAACTTTCAGAGATACATAGGGAAAAATCTATGATGCCAAATTTAACTTTAAATGGAAGTCTGTCAGGTTCGCAAACACCATCTGTGGCAGAATCAGATTCAGGTCTGTCAGAGAAAAGTTTAAACAGAATAGATTTATCCCAAAATGCATTGTCCCCTGAAGCTCCTGATTATAAAAAGCTTGATGTTGCAAAATTAAAAGCTGATTTGGAGGAATTAATTGTTGGCACAATTGGTACTGACAATTTGAAATTATATTAGGATGATGAACTTCTTTTTATCTGCAAAAGTATTCAGTGGAAAACGAAAAACAGGTATGAACAACTGGAAGAAATGGCTGCTGAATTAGAAATTGATTTGAGTAAACAGAAAGATTTACAGAAACACTACAGAGTGGATTTTTCTGAAAGAGATATTGACAATCTCAATACTGCTGGAAGAATGGCCCATATAAAAGAATTAATACGTTTTCTCAGAAAATTAGGCGAATTAGGTAAATGGAGAATAAAATGGTCAAAGAATAAAGAACAGGATAAAAGGTTGAGAAACAAAGTGGTTTCAGAATTTCCAATGAGGGAAATAGCAGGAGGAGGATATGTGCATGTTTCTTGGTCCAGACAGGATATTCTGTTGTTTACCAATGATTTCCCTCGTTTGAGAGAGAAGCCAGTTGAGTGGTATCGACAGGTAGACAGATTTATAAAAGTGTCAAAGGTTCTGTGGATTGATCTGGATGGATTTTTTGACATTGTTGTCCCATCAGATCTTTGGACAGAATGCAAAATTTCTGTGGATTGGCCAAAAGAAGAACCTGCCCGAGACCCAATTACAGGTGCCCCATCAAAAGATGCCATGGACATTTATAATAAAGTAATTTACTGGCTGAAAGGGAAAATTCCCCCGAAAGAAGTGGACTGGGTTAAAATTGACAGAACAAACCAGGAACCAAAAGATCCAGTTCATTCATTTTATGAGAGGTTACTGTTAGCCTTCAAACAGTACAGTGGCTACGAAAAATTAAGTGAAAAGGACATGAGCCACTTTATTTACAGATTTGTTTATGGCCTGAGACCTGAAATTGGCGATATGATTAGAAACGGGATTATGTGCTGGCAATCACTTTCAGTTGATGACATCCTGAGAAAGGCAAAATATTGCAGTGATGAGATAGATGCAAAGCAGAAAAATCTCAAGGAAAAGGCAATGTGGGCACAAGTGAAGGTAGCAGAGCAGCAACAACAGCAGTTAGCTTCTATGCAGCAGCAGAATCAAAGCAAATTCAAGAATAATTTTAATAATAATAACAGGCCTAAATTTAATGTAAATGTTGAAGAGCTTAAACAAAAACTCCCTTGTTTTAATTGTGGTGAGATTGGACACTGGAAACGCGAGTGTAAAAACCAGCCCAGAAATTTTAAAAATAATTCATTGAATCCACAGGTGCAGTGTGAGTTAAATCAGCAGCAACAGCAACAGCTACAGCAACAGTTAAACGAGTTAAGTCAGCAGTGACAGCTACAGCGACAGATAGCAAATCAGCAGAGCCAGATTCAGCAGAGCCAGATACAGCAGAGCCAAATCCAGCAGAGGCAGGTACCACAAGCACCATTGCCTAATAGTGCTAATGCTCAGAGATTTTCACCTGAAACAGGTTTCTGTGGAGGTAATTTGGTAAATAATGTGTCAAAAGTTAACATGTCAAATGCTTCTCAATTTTGGCTAAAAGATAAAGAAGAGAGTGATTCATCAGAAGATTACTCATGACGGTGCCTTAGAGAGGAAGAAGAGTGTGTGCTTGGACCCACTCTTGGGGTAGATCAGTCTGGTCCATTTGTAAATGGGAAAGTGAATGACGTTGATATCACTTTCCTTGTGGATACAGGTGCTACCCGTTCTACTGTTAGATCAGCTGAAATAGAAAATCTTCCTCTCTCTGGGAAGTCCATCCAAGTTGTAGGTGTAGCTAATCAGCAAATTAAAACAAGTTTAACAGAACCAGTTAAAGTGGAAATAGGGAACTACAAAGATAAACACAGATTTCTAGTTTGTGACAGCAGTCCTGTGAATCTGTTGGGTCGTGATATATTATGCAAAATGAATTGCGAGATATATTGCTCACCAGATGGCATTGAAATGCAAACATCAGAAGAAGATGGGCTTTATAAATTGACAATGTTAATGGTTGATGAAGAAAAGACATTACTGTTTCCTGTTTTTGATAAAAATGATTTGCCAGAAGAGCTCAAAAAGCCAGTTAATCCAGCAATTTGGGACCTAACTGGAAATGACATGGGTCTTATGAAAAATGTAGATCCAGTAAAAATTACTGTAAAGCAGGGAATCGATTTTCCGAATGTTCCTCAATACAAAATGAAAGCTGAAACGATTGAAGGTGTCATTCCTGTAATTGAGAAATTCATAAGTCAAGGTGTGCTAAAAGAAATTGAGAGCAGCTCATGTAATTCACCGATTATGGGTATTAAAAAGCCAAACGGAACATATAGAATTGTTCAGGACTTGAGAAAAATTAACCAAATTGTTGTTCCATGCTGCCCAATTGTTCCAAACCCTGCGGTAATTCTTTATCAGATTCCGCATGATGCAGAATGGTACACAGTCATTGACTTGTGTAATGCCTTCTTTACAGTTCCATTGCATCCAGAAAGCCAGCAAATTTTTGCTTTCAGGTTCCAGAATCGCATCCTAGCATGGTGTCGTATCCCACAAGGGTCTACTGAGAGTCCATCTATCTTTAATCAGTTATTAAAGAAGACTCTGGAAGATTTGATATTGCCTGGTAATTCCACACTGGTACAGTACATTGATGATTTGCTTGTGGCAGCAAAAACATGAGAAAATTGTGTTACTGATACCATTACTCTTTTAAATCGTTTGGCAGATGAGGGACATAAAGTGTCACCTGCAAAATTGCAGTTTTGTAAACAAGAAGTAAAGTATCTTGGTCACAGAACTGCAAAAGGAACAAGAAGAGTGACAGTTGAAAGAATAAAAATGATTCGAGCAATTCAGCCACCGACAACACAAAGACAGGTCAGAATGTTTCTGGGAATGGTTGGTTACTGCCGACAATGGATTAGTGGATTTTCAATAATTGCAAAACCACTTCAAAGATTAACAAAAGCTGGCATAAAAGATCCAATTAAATTGTCAAAAATTGAACTGGAGGCTTTTGAACAATTAAAAAGAAGCTTATGTGAAGCTCCAGCTCTGGGTATGCCAGATTATGAGAAATAATTTGAACTGTACTGCAGTGAAAGGGAAGGATGTGCATTGTCCGTGTTGATTCAGAGACATGGTAAATTGAGAAAGCCAATTGCATATTTCTCAGCTGTTTTGGATCCTGTTGCAAAAGCTTTGCCAGGTTGCTTAAAAGCAGTGGCTGCAACAAGTATAAGTCTTGAACAAAGTGAGGGTATCATTATGGGATTTCCTGTAAAAGTATATGTACCTCATTCAGTTGAAATTCTTCTTACCAGAAGTAAAACTCAACATTTGACAAGTAGCAGACTGACAAAATATGAGAAAACAATTTTGGGATCAGATAACGTGTCAATTGCGAGATGCGTGAACTTGAATCCCTCCACACTATTGCCAGATGGAGTCGTTACTGAGGTAAATAATGAAAATGACATTGATCATGAATGCCTGGATGTTGTAGATTACTGTACAAAACCACGTCAGGACATAAAAGATGTTCCTTTGCCTGAATCAGACTTAGTGTACTTTGTGGATGGGTCTTGTTTGAGAACTGATGAAGAGATTCTGAGAGCAGCATTTTCTGTGTGTACAGTTTCGGATGTTGTTGAAGGTTCACCTCTTCATGGAATTTGTTCTACTCAAATTGCAGAGCTAATTGGTCTAATTCGAGCTTGTGAAAAAGCAGCTGGCAAAAGGGTAACCATAGTGACTGATAGTCAGTATGGATATGGCGTAGTTCATGACTATGGACAGCTATGGTCTCAAAGAGGTTATTTAACCTCTGCAGGTACGGTAATCAGAAATGCAAAATTGATCAAGAGATTGATTGATGGCATTCAGTTACCAGAGCAAATTGCTGTTGTCAAATGTGCAGCTCATAAGAAAAGTGATGATTACATCACTAAAGGAAATGCATACGCAGACGAAATTGCAAAGTACTGCGCAAAGAACAATTATTCAATCAATCGGGAAAAAGACAAAAGTCACATGTTGAATTCTCTCATGCTAATTTCTGTAGTTGAAACATGGCAGGAGGTAAAAGAATTACAAGATGAGGCAGAAGATGAAGAGAAAAATTCATGGTTAACGGCATGATGCTTACAGCGAGAGGAAGATGGAGTTTGGGTTTACAAAGATGGAAGGCCTGTAATGCCAAATTGCATGATTGCTGACATGGCACGGATGTATCATGGTCCAGGGCATTTAGGAAGAGATTCAATGATTAGGCTATTCAGAGAAACATGGTTCAATTCAAAATTTAGGATTATTGCAGAGTCACTTTGCCAAAGATGTTTGACCTGTCAACAGATGAATCCAAATAGGAAAACTGTTGTAAGCATGGGAGCCATAGGACAGGAGGGTGGTCCTTTTACCAGATTACAGATGAATTTCATTGAAATGCCGTTGCACAACAGGCTAAAATATGTGCTTGTGTTTGTTTGTCTGTTTTCAAGATGGGTGGAAGCTTTCCCAACTCGTCACAATGACTCAGTCACTGTGGCAAAATTGCTTTTGAGGGAGATCATACCTAGGTACGGATTTCCAGTGACCATTGAAAGTGATTGCGGAACCCATTTTGAAAACAGATTGATGAAACTGATTTGTGAAGCTTTAAATATTGAGCAAAAGCTGCATTGTGCATACAGACCAGAAGCATCAGGTGTTGTTGAACAGATAAATGGAACTATCAAAAACAGAATTTCAAAAATGTGTCTAGCTACAGGAGTAAAGTGGACAGATGCTCTTCCACTAGTTCTGATGTCATTAAGGAGTACTCCTGAGAAAAAGTCAGGCCTTAGTCCCCATGATATTGTAATGGGTAGAGTAATGAGGCAAGCATTTGTTCCAGTTGGCAAATTATTGAGTATTAATGATAGTGCAAGCATTGAATACTGTCAGAATCTTTCTGATGTAGTTAATTCTGTATTTCATCAGGTGGGAACAGATGTAATCTCAAAGGAGAAAGTGCAAGCGCATGATTTGTTGCCTGGAGACTGGGTGAGGACTAAAGTACATCGGAGAAGAAACTGTTTAGTACCAAGGTGGCAAAAAGCAAAGCAAATGATTTGTCACAACAAATGCTGTCAAGTGCAAAGGGCTGAAAAGGTGGGTGCATGCGAGCCACACAATTTGTGTACCACCTCCTGAAAATCCTGACGAAGACAGTGAAGTGACAACTGATTCAGATTCAGAAGGAGATCCAGAAGATCCCAAGTCTGATGATCAACAAGAAAATCAACATCAAGAAAATCTAGATGAGAATCAGAACTTGAATGAAGAAGATCTGAATATCGAAACTGGAGATCGAGGTGTTGATGAAGACCTGCTAGAAAAAGAATCTCAAAAAGAAAAGGGAGATTCAGGAGCAGAAGATTCTGACAAAGACAAAAATCTAATCCAGGAGAGTATTGAAAAGCAAAGAAGTAACTCTGTGTGCAGGAGCAAGAAGCCTGAAACTGGGAAGCTGAAGGTGATTCCTGAAGAAGAGGAAGAATTACCAAGTACCAGCTGTAAGGATATTGTTCCTAATGGAATGAAGCTGGCGAGTAAAGAAGTTCCTAGGTACAGATTTGAAGTCTCAGATAGAGACACTGATGAGGGTGATGAAGAATCTGAAATAAGAAAATTCAGAAAAAGAGCTTGGAAAGCTGAATGTAATGAAAACGTGCCAAAGAAAAAGATCCTGAGGAAAGGAGATATTTGGCCTGAAGATATTTTGAAATTCAAACTTGTGAAGAAATCAAAAGAGCAGATCAACGAGGTTTCTAGTCAGGGAGGTGATTCTGATAAGAAAAACGAAAATAAAAAGATTGAAGTGATCACTCGAAAGACAAAAAGAGTAATAAAGCCAAACCAAAAGTATAAGTCCCCAGAGTGGACCTATATCATAATACCACCAATTGTAGAGGTGGAAAGCAGTAGTCAGGAAGATTTGGAAGAACTCAGTGACAAAGATTGATATTGTTTAAATTTTAGATAAGGGTTTTGTTTCCTGGCATAAGGCTGAAGAAAATGTGTTAGGTGACTTTAGGTCGAAGAAATTGTGTTTAGTTGGAAAGCACATATTTATGTGACACAAGGTCGAAGAAAAGCTGTTTAGGGTTTTATTCTAAAAAAAACATTTAAAAGGGGGGATATAGTTTATAGTTTTATAGTTTACTCACATTTTAGTTAATTCACATTATTTTAAATTTTTGTTTTTCAATTTTCAATCTTGATCGTTTTTCAGAATGCCTAGATCAGATACTTCAAGGTGTTCAATACTGAGAAGATGTTGCAAAATGTCTTCAATTTGTGTGGTTTTATTAATTTTAGTTTGGTTAATATTAGCTGTGGTTTCTCCTTTTGGTATTGATAAGCAAAAACTCAAGACTAATATAACAAGTAAGGCAGAGACTAAACATGAGAAACATGCTGGCAAGTCTAGCAGAGTTATTGAGCATAATCCAGAGATTCATCAAGATAGATCTGTTGGAGATTTCTCAAGCAATTCATTTTCAAGGCTTCTGTCTGAATATGTTAAAGTAATGAACGTTAAAGATTGTTATGTCTGTGTGAAGCTGCCTGCTTCTGTTTCAGAGGGGTTACCTACAATATGTTACCTCTCACTTATGGTATTACTTGCTGTGTAATTGCTAGCTTGTACATCAAGCTCCGAAAGTAAAAACGTCAAGGCCAAGGAAGCGTGTAGAGGCAGCATGGCTAAAATCCTGGAGGAAACGAATATGAACTTTAGTTAAAAGTTACAACTTTGGGAAGCCAATGTTGCTTCGTGCCAATGGACAATGACATAATGATGTCACAGAGACTGATGCGTTGGCCTCTCGGTGGTCTGATGGATGTCAACCAATTAGGTTGCTGCTTTCTTTAAAAAATATTGTTTCTAGTTAGATTAGTGAGTAAGAAAGGTAAAAAAATCTGGCCTCTTGAGGGGAGCGGGGCTGACTGTTTCCTGAGGGCGATGTGCTGTCCGTTTTCCTTTGGACACGTAAGGTATATTGCTTAATAAAATTGTTTCCCTTTTCAGGTCAGAAAGCTAACATAGGGAATAGGGTTGATGTTTTCTTTAATTCGTTATTCTATGCAATGTTGAAGTGCCAGTCCTTTGAGCCAATAATTAAAGAATAAAACCGATTAAATAAAAATGCTTGAAATTAATAAATGAGCTAATAAAGATTTTGAAGCTTTGAAACTTTAAAAATAAAAGACTTAAAACGTCAAGCTGGTCTTGATTATTTAGTCGTTACCATTAGTTTATTTCCCACGGGTGGTAGTGAATAAGGTTTACCCCCTGAAATTCAATGTATGGGTTAATGACAGTGTTTTTGTGTACTGTTTTTCTGGAAACTGTTTAATGACAACTGACAATATTTTTAAATGCACATTTGTATTGTATGTTTATTTGTTTCTACACATTCATTGTATACATTGTTTTTCTTTTTTCTTTCAAATAATGATGGTTGGCTCAATGTGAAGTTGATAGTGTACTCTCCCTGTCTTTAAATGTTTAAATACATAATTAAAAAAAAGTAAATGACATAAATTAAATGTCTGGGTGAACTAATTAATAGTAGTTTTCCCTTTGTTTAGCATTAATTGTTTTTTCACAATTGCTAATAAAGGCATAGGTAAAATTCCCCCCTTTGGTACTTCAATAGGCCCAACCTACCCTCTTTCCCACAGGGCCAAACCCCTCCTTTCTCTGATTTCAGAAAGCCAGTAAGGCACTCTCACTCAGTCGTTGCTCAACCGCAAATAACTTTCTCCGCCACTACTCCGCTTGTCCCGAAGCAATATTTCTGAAAAGAACGTTCAAATTAGAACCTGGCCGATTAAAGAACAGTGAGCCACAGCAAGCATGCCCGAACCCTCAGCCGTCGTTCTCCGCTCTGGCGGCGTTAGTCCGCCATCTTGGACCTCCAAAATGTTATGGTTCTTCCCCGGTGTTAGAACCGGCTGTCTCTAGTTGGCAGAGGTAGACACTTCTGACAAATAGGGACACACCTTTTCTAGTCAGGGCAAGGGGATCACACCCTAAGATAACCCCTGCTCACCCCCTTGGTAGCTTGGCAGAGCAGACAGGCTTATCTCAGAGGCTGTGTGTTAAGCAATTATGACCACATACAGTAATAAAGTGAATACACTACAAATGGACACGACACAGTAGTATTATAAAAATAAGGATTTTTACATAAGGCTTAGCACAAGACCAAATAACGACAAAAATGTACACAATCTTAATAAATACTCTGAGAAGGGAAAAAGGATAGTTCAAAGGTAGTTTCTTCTTTAGCACAAAGTCTTTAGTATCAAAGCAAATCTTCTTCTTGGAAACACAGTTCTTAGCAACAGGGTAACCCACACGGGGGCTACACGACGTCAAGGCAAAGTTAATCCAAAGGTTCGGCGTCGACCGCGAGGAGCGCTACATCGAGCCCGGAGTCACTCGGACTCCCAACAACACAGTACCTTGGAAAAGGAAGCACACGATGATCAGCGGCGTCGAGCAATCCGGCGTCGCGTCTTCGGAGTCGATCAGGCCTCAGCAGGCGTCGTTGTCGATGATGCTGTTGCAAAGTGTGAGCAGCGCTCACGGCGTCGAGAGGGCACGAGGGCAATGCGATCAGCAGCGGTGCAGACACGAGGTCCCTTGGAGCTGGAGCCGAACTCACTACTCACTGGCATTGCTGCTGGCGTCGATCGGGCCCGGCGGCCGGCGTCGAGGAAGCGGGACACTTGAGCCGTCACTCACGGTGTCGAGCTGGATTCGGCGACATCCGTCGGCGTCGAGATTGCTGGCTCTTTCAGAGGTGCTGGATTCACAGGTTCCAGCAAATAGCACTTTAAGCAGATGAAGTCCTTTAGCCCTGTGACTTCAGCAGGAGACTGGCACTCTTCCAGTCCTTGGAGATTTTCTTAGCAAGCGTGAGAGTACACACACAGTTCCTCTCTCCTGGTTCCTTGGCAAAAATAAAGAAGCACTGCAGGATTCCCCCCAGCAAACAGCACACTGGCAGAAGGGCTAGGCAAGTCCTCAGATCAGCAGGCCTCTTGTCCTTGGTTACAGGGTTCCTTGTCAGAAGTGATCTAAATTCTTGGTTCAGGGGTCCTTCTCTTATACCCCTTTTCGGCTTTGATCCCTTTGTCCATGCAGGGGAATTTCCCAACATCCTGGGTCTGTTGTGGGTGGAGCCAGGCAGAAGCACCTGGCCTATTCCTTGCGCAGGGCTGGGTCCTCAGACGCCCAGCAGGAGGTGGAGCCAGCATTGACACTGGCAGGAGCAGAGCTATCGGCCTCCTGGCAGGAGGTGGGGCTAGGATCGTCCATGGCAGGCACAGAGCCATCAGCCGCTTGGCAGGAGGTGGAGCCAGCATTGTGTCAGGCAGGGCAGGCTATCAGCAACTACTCTCCCCCTACTCTCAACGCAAATGTCCCACTCATCCCACACTGACTCATCCAGACCTGTGGAGCCACCCAGCTCCTGTCACACACACGCAAGACCAGCAGAAACCAGATATGGTTAGACAAGAAAATAGACACTTTCTAAAAGTGCTATTTTCAAACCCAGAGTCCAAAAACCATCCACACCAACGGATGCGTAATTAAACCCCGAGTTCAGGGATACCAAACTCGACATTGCACCATGCTCCCCGAGCCAGCTAGGATCATACCGTTAATAATCCCGGCGGCCCATTCTAACCAACGGAGAGCAGGCTACCTCGCAATAGTGAAGAACGAAGATGGCGGTAATTCACTATTAGGACATGCCAACTTGGTCAGGCGTGTCCTACCTTATACTTACAATGCACCCTGCCCGCGGGCCTACCATATGGGTGACTAACATGAAGTCAAGGGAAGGTTTGAGGGGCTGGCAAGTAGGTATACTTGCGCAGCCTGCGTGACAGCACTAGGCTGCACGTGGGTCTCGCAATGACCGACCCGTAGACATTCTTTTACGAGACCGCTCCTGTGGGTGGCACAACACGTGCTGCGAGCCCACGAGCGGCATTTGTATTTACAAGCCCCGTCACTCCTGGTGCACTAGACTAGGGACTGACAGTAAACCAAATAGGCCAAACATGGATACAATAGATACATCAATTTAACATAGGGAGCACTTGCACTGTGGCACTGATCAGCAGTGGCACAGCGCCCAAAGCATATACCAGCAAAACATCGTAAAACAGTGGAGGCAAACAGAAAAAATGGAGGAGAGACTCAAGCCAATGATGTCAGGTCTAACACGTGTCCCCTCCAGCTGAAATGTGGGGAGAACTACCCTTGACCTAGGGAGTCCTCTTCACTAAGGCAGAAAAATCTGGACAGACTATCAGCATTGGCGTGATCTGTACCAGGGCGGTGTTCCACCGTAAAGTCCATCCCCTGTAGGGAAATGGACCACCTCAACAGTTTCGGATTCTCACCCCTCATCTGCATCAACCATCTGAGGGGCCTGTGGTCTGTCTGAACCCGGAAGTGAGTCCCAAACAGGTAGGGTCTCAACTTCTTCAGCGCCCAGACCACAGCAAATGCTTCTCTCTCTATCGCACTCCACCTCGTTTCTCTGGGAAGTAACCTCCTACTGATGAAGGCTACAGGCAAGTCTCGGCCCTCTTCATTTACCTGAGCTAGAACAGCCCCCACGCCATGCTCTGAAGCGTCCGTCTGGACAATAAATTATTTCGAGAAGTCGGGTGCCTGGAGTATAGGTGCTGTGCACATTGCAGTTTTCAGGGTGTCGAAGGCCGTTTGACAGGCATCAGTCCAGATCACGTTTCGTGGCTGCTTCCTGGAAGTCAGCGAAGTCAAGGGGTGCACAATGTTGCCGTAATCCTTGACAAACCTCCTGTAATAACCCGTGAGTCCTAAGAAGGCTCTCCCCTGAGTTTGGGTTTTGGGCGGCGCCCAAGCCAGGATGGTTTCAATCTTGGGTTGCAGGGGGGCAACCTTGCCGCTCCCTACTTGGTGCCCCAAGTACACCACCGAACCCTGCCCAATCTGGCACTTACTGGCTTTGATTGTGAGGCCTGCTCTGCGCAGGGCCAACAACACTTCCTGGAGGTGGCGCAAGTGTTCCTCCCAGCTGGCGCTGAACACTGCGATGTCGTCCAGGTAGGCGGCACTGAAATCCTCCAGTCCAGCCAAGACCTGGTTGACCAACCTCTGGAAGGTGGCACGGGCATTCTTCATCCCAAAGGGCATCACCCGGAACTGGTATAGCCCATCTGGTGTGGAGAATGCGGACCTCTCCTTTGCCCCATCAGTCAAGGCGATCTGCCAGTACCCAGACGTTAGATCAAACGTACTAAGGTACCGGGCAGCCCCCAACCGATCTATGAGCTCATCAGCTCTGGGGATGGGGTGCGCGTCAGTCTTCGTGACCGAATTGAGTCCTCGGTAATCCACACAGAACCGGAGTTCCGGTGAAGCACCAGGCGCTGCAGCCTTCGGGACCAAGACCACTGGGCTGGCCCAAGGACTGCTAGAGGACTCAACCACCCCTAACGCAAACATTTTGAAGACCTCCTCCTTAATGTATGCTCGAACCTTGTCAGTCACCCTGTAAGCCTTGTGCTTCACAGGAGGGCTGTCTCCGGTGTCAACGTCATGGACACACCAATGAGTGACACCCGGAACCAAGGAAAACAGATCCGGGAATTGTCCCAACAGGTGGCGACAATCCTGTTTCTGCTCAAGGGTCAGTGTGTCAGAGAGGACCACACCATCCACTGACCCATCTTGCTCTTTAGCACACAGGAGGTCAGGAAGAGGCTCACTCTCCTCCTCCATTCCAGCATCTGTAGCTAGGAGCATGCCCACTTCGGACCTTTCTAAGTGGGGCTTCAAACGGTTGACATGCAGGACCCGCAAGGGGTTCCTGGGAGATTTCAAGTCCACCAAGTAGGTGACATCGCTCTTCTTCTCCACAACCTTAAACGGTCCAGTCCACCTGTCCTTGAGCGTACAAGGTTCCACAGGGGACATGACCCACACTTCTTGACCAGGCTGAAGCTCTACCAGAGTGGCATTCCGGTCGTACCATCGCTTCATCTCCTCCTGGCTGGCTTCCAGATTTGCCTGAGCAAGTTCTCTGAAGCGCCGAGTCTGGTTCCGAAAGGCCAGCATGTAGCTGTATACATCCTGGGGAGGTTTCCTGGGAGATTGCTCCCAGCCTTCCTTGACCAGACTCAAAGGCCCTCTTACCGGGTGACCGTACAAAAGCTCAAAGGGGCTGAACCCTAGAGACTTCTGCGGCACCTCTCGGTAAGCAAACAACAGGCATGGCAGGAGGACGTCCCATTTCCGCCTCATTGGTTCTTCAAGACCCATGATCATGCCTTTCAGGGTCCGGTTGAATCTCTCAACCAGCCCATTTCCTTGAGGGTGGTAAGGAGTGGTGAACTTGTAGGTTACCCCACACTCCTTCCACAGAGACTTCATATAGTTCGAAATGAAGTTGGTGACTCGGTCTGACACCACCTCTCTGGGGAACCCCATCCGGGAGAAAACACCCATCAGTGCCCGTCCCACCACGGGGGCCGTCACTGTTCGGAGAGGAATGGCTTCCGGGTACCGTGTGGCATGGTCCACCAAGACCAGGATAAACCTGTTGCCCAGGGCTGTCTTGGGGTCCAGGGGCCCAACAATGTCAATCCCCACCCGGTCAAAGGGGGTACTGACCACCGGAAAAGGTTGGAGGGGAGCCTTCTGCTTCCTTCCGCTTTTCCCACTTGCCTGGCAAGTGTGACAAGTCTTGCAATGGATGTCTACATCCTTACGCATCTGAGGCCAATAAAAATGGGTGACAAGCCTGTCATAGGTCTTGTCCTGCCCCAGATGACCAGCTAACGGAACGTCATGAGCCAAACCCAGTAGGAAGGCTCTAGAGCGCTGGGGTACCACCAGCACACGGGCTGACCCAGGCTCAGCAGCCTTAGGCTCGCTATACAGGAGGTCGTTCTCCCAGTACACAAAATGTGACCCCGACTGATCACCTGAGGGTTGGGCTGAGGCTGTCATGGTTCTGCATACCCCTTCATGTAATACACATGTCCTGAAGACATGTGTAGTGTTTCCCTTATTGAAACCCACCCCTGTCCCGTGCGCCCCGCACGCTTCATTGTCAGTGTGATTAGGTGTGTTCATACTTTTGTGATTCATGCCTTATAACATATACTATTATTGTCAATTTTGCTGTTACTGTGCCTTGCGTTGGTTTTTGTGGTTTGAATGTGCAGTATTTCAGAGGTTTGGACTTAGCGTTTGATACAACGGAGACTTTGCCCAGCGAAGGTCTTATGATTTCTCTCCCCGCATCCCTCGCACACTCCTTTTTGGTGCGCGTCCGAAGGGGATTGAAGACTACGTCTTCACGCACGTTCTAAATGCGTAACTGGGAGCGGCTGGGTGCGGTCCTGTACTTAAACCGCACCCAGCCTTCTAGAAGGCGCTTTGCCTTCTGATTTCCTCTGGTGAAGGTCGCGTCTGGAGGTGGAACTTACCTGATGGCGTTTCGATTCTGGCAGAACTCCGAAGCGGTTCTTCTCATTTCGGAACAAGAATCCTGAAAGACAAGATTTAGAAAGCTAAGTACTTTCATTGTTTAAAGGCGCCCTTCGCAAGAAAGGTCAACAGAATTTTTGGAACATTTAATTAGCAGAAGAAAATGCAAGAAAGAGACTTTGGACATTTCTAATTTTAAGTTAAAGAACGCATCTTTGATTTTGGAGGAACATTTGTTTACTGTTCATGTATGTAATACTCAGAGGAATAATTTAAGAATGTGGTTTTAGATTTTGTGCCTAAAGTAAGGTGATTGAAGAAAGACATATAGGATTTTGTGTTCTTTTTGGTCTATGCTTATCTTTTGTTGAACTAGAGGAAATGCACGAATCCCAAGACAAAGAAGCAAGAAGTTAATTTCAAGTAAGTGATAGGAATAGATAGGAAGGTTTGCAAAGAGACTTTTAAAGAATGTAAAGTAATTCTTCCTTTATGTTTAGCTTTCTACAACTTGACAATACAAGCTGATATCCTACAAGCTGACCACTAATCCTAGAGGACGTCTGACGACTTCATCATCTCAATCAAAGAAAGAAATACTGGACGAAAGCCAACAACTTACTGATCGCAGGTAGGGGAACTTCAAGACCCCCCACACTAATTTAGGTATTCTAACAAAGTAGATAAGAATAGTTAAAAGGCCACAGAATAGTTAGGAGAAATATCTTTTTGACCTGAATACTAAAGTCTTTGGTGCGTGTTGCTTCGCAGGTCGACAGCAAGAACTAAAGTCTACACTTCAACGTCCAGTACCGGCCCTCCTCCCTAATTCCTAGTTTAAACCTTGCTGTTAATTTTCAGAATCAGTAAGCTTTAGTTAGTGATTAGGGAAGTTGGTCCCTTGCGTCTCTGCGAAATCATCTGCGTCATCCAAGAGGGCTTCAGCCAAGGCAAGGTAAGGGACGACGTGGATTGTTTGACAGAAAGCAAAGCCCACGTTGATAATTTCGCCCAGACGCAATGGATCAAATCAACATGCAGGATTTGGCCACAGTTTTAGACGCAATAAGACAGGATAACGCTGCGTTACGTAGAGATTTGTCCTCTCTCCAAGACTCAATTCAGCAGAAGTCAGTCTTGAAACCAACCACTTTTCAGGGTTCATCTTCTAGTTCAGATTCCACAACACAAATACAAGTGGTAACTCCGGTTCCCACCCCCTTAGCCCCACCTGAGAGGTTTTATGGGGATTGTAACAAATTCTCAGTGTTCTTACAACAATGCCACTTACACTTTATAGCTAAGACTTCAGCCTTTCCAGATGATTCCTCCAGAGTAGCATTTATGTTATCCTATATGGGTGGAGACGCAGCTCTTTGGTCTGTCCCTTTAGTGGAAAATGATGATCGAATCTTGTATAACTTTAAAGATTTTGAGAGGGCTTTAAAGAAGATGTTTGCAAAACATCTTTTTGTTCAGTCAGCGGACAATGAGCTTTTAGGATTAAAGCAAGGTTCTTCTGATTTGTTGCATTATATATCTACCTTTAACCGTTTGGTTTTGGAGGCAGATTGGCCGTACGACAAAAGAGTCTCTATCTTCTACAGAGGATTAAGGGACGAATTAAAGGATATGATAACTCAAATTTTAGAGCCTCCAGAAGACATAAGTGCTTTCATCGACTTAGTGGTTAAGTTGAATCATCGCATTTCTGAGAGAAAAGGAGAAAGAGGGAAGTCAGAGCATAAGGTAGTTTTCTTTAAGGAAAGATCCACATCTAACCGAGAAACTAGTTCAAAAACTGATTCGGTAGAACCTATGCAAATAGGTTCTATCCGTGGTCCTTTATCAAAGGAGGAGAAGGAAAAGAGGCGACGATTAAATCAGTGCCTTTATTGTGGAAAGACAGGACACTTTGTAAAGGAATGCCCCACACGACCAAATAAGTTTAAGACCAAATCATCTGACTTAGCTATCACACAGGAAAAGTCGGAAAACTAGAAAACTCGGTAAAGGGAGAAGTCAGTTTATCGGGTTTATTCTCTAGTTTGGCCTCAACTCTTCCTCCCATCGGTTGTAGACACTTTTCTATTCTAGTAGAACTTCGGGGTCTGCTTCCAGAATCTCACACTAGAAAAGTAGAAGCCATTATAGATTCCGGAGCTACAGGAAATTTTATAGATTCCCATTTCTTTCTCCAGTTAGGTTTTAAGTCTTTGTTTAAGGATCACCCAGAAACCGTCAGAGCTGTTGATGGCAAGGAATTGACTTCGGGTCCTGTAAATAGACAGACCGAACCATTGGAAATGGATTGTTCTCCTATACATCGAGAAAGGATACAATTTGACATTATAGATGCTCCTCAATTTAAAATGATTCTGGGTATACCTTGGTTGGTAAAACATAACCGATCATAGATTGGGTAACCAAGTTACTTACTTTTAAATCTTCTACTTGTACTGATCATTGCTTCCTTATTGATAGATCTAAGGATGTGATTCAAGGTTTTGACTTTGGAATAGAATCACCCAATCTACTGATTTTGGATGGGGTTCCATCAGTATATAATGACTTATCTGACGTATTTGACAAAAAGAAAGCCAACACCCTACCACCACATAGAGATTTTGACTGTAGGATTGATTTAATGCCTGGAGCAACCTTGCCCTGCAGTCGCATTTACGCTCTTACTGAAGCTGAAAATGTTAATCTGAGGGAATACTTAGATGAGTACCTTGCTAACGGCTTCATTAGACACTCTAAATCTCCTGTTTCATCAGCTCTTTTTTTTATTCCAAAGAAAGGAGGGGAATTGCACACGTGCATTGATTATAGGGCCTTAAACAATGTAACTATAAAGAACAGGTACCCCCTACCTTTGATTCCAACACTTTTGGACCAAATAAAGAAGGCTAAGATGTATACTAAACTGGACTTACGAGGAGCTTACCATTTAGTTAGGGTAAGAAAGGGAGACGAATGGAAGACAGCCTTCCGCACAAAGTTTGGTCTCTTCGAATACCAAGTTATGCCATTTGGTCTGTGTAACGCTCCTGCCGCCTTCCAGTTTTTTATAAATGAGGTTTTACATGAGTTCATTGACATCTGTTGTGTAGTCTACATAGATGATATTCTCATCTATTCTGATTCAGAGGAAGAACATGTACAACAGGTTCGCGCCAATCTTCAAAGACTACTTTCGAACTCACTCTTTGTGAAATTGGAAAAAAGTCTGTTTCATGTTTCCAAAGTGGACTTTCTGGGCTATATTATTAGTCCAGAAGGAATAGAAATGGACCCAAAAAAGGTAGAAGCTGTAACAACTTGGCCAAGCCCCACTTCTGTGAAACAAATTTAAAGTTTCCTAGGATTCGCAAATTTTTACCGCAGATTTATTCAGGACTTTTCTCAAATTATTACACCCATAACCAAGTTATTGAGAAAAGGAGTAAAATTTTTATGGACCCCAGATGCTGACGAAGTCTTTCAAATCCTAAAAAAAAGGTTTACTATGGCTCCAATCCTATGCCATCCAGACCCCAATCAGCCATTTATTGTAGAAGCAGATGCTTCTCAATATGCATTGGGCGGAATTCTTTCACAACGATATTCTGATACCGGCCAAATGCACCCGATAGCTTACTTTTCAAGAAAGTTATCAGAAGCGGAACAGAATTATGCAATTGCCGATAAGGAGTTATTGGCAATAAAAGTTGTGTTTGAAGAATGGCGTCACTACCTGTTAGGGGCTCGTCATCCAGTAACAATTTATACGGACCACAGAAACCTTCAAGCTCTAAGATCAGTAAAGGCTTTGACTGCTAGACAATTACGTTGGTCTATGTTCTTCAATGACTACAACTTTGTAATTACCTATCGTCCAGGAAAAGAGAACTTAAAAGCGGATGCTTTGTCTAGAATTGGAGATAAGGGCCCAGAGCAACCTGAAATTATTCATCCTGTAATCCCTACTTCTTGTTTTCAGGGAAGTTTATCCGTTGGTGACATCGTTGATGACATCAAGGAGGCTTTGAAAGAAAAGGATATTGAGATGTGGAAAAAAGATCATCCTTTTCTATATGAGAAAGATAATTTGATGATGGTACATGATTTGATTTTTGTTCCTAATGAAGAGATTTAAAAATCCATAATTCATCTTCACCATGACACTTTGTTGTCAGCTCACCCAAGTATTTTGAAAACTATGGAACTTATTAAAATGAACTTTTGGTGGCCTTTTATGTCCAAAGACATTCAGCAATTTGTAGAAACCTGCAGTATTTGTATTCAACACAAATCTTCTCACCAAGCTCCTAGTGGTTTGTTAATGCCCCTGCCAATTCCACCTCAACCCTGGCATACCATATCGTTGGATTTTATAGTCGAACTACCTGAAACCAAGAAGGGATTTAATACTATTTTGACAGTTGTAGATCAGTTCACTCGAATGGCCCATTTTGTTCCTTTAAAAAAGCTTCCTACTGCGTTGGAACTTGCTCATTTAATCATGACCCATGTGATAAGACTACACGGAATTCCTTCGGTAGTTATTTCTGAAAGGGGTTCCCAATTTATTTCGAAGGTTTGGCAAAAGCTGGGTTCTTTGTTACATATGGATGTCCGTTTATCTTCTAGTTATCATCCCCAAAGAGACAGTTTAACTGAACGAACTAATCAAACTATCGAACAATATCTTCGTTGTATGTTGCCTAATGTTTCCGAAGAATGGTCCGATCTTTTAAGCCCTTTGGAATTCGCCTATAATAACTCCGAACATTCTTCTATCAAAATGTCCCCATTCTTTTGTAATTTCGGATTTCATCCAAAAAGTATCCCCGAAAGTTCTAACAACAACAATGATGATTCCGTACCTGCAATTTCTGACTATGTATCCAAAGTATTCACCATTCAGGAAGAAGCTAAATTCAACTTGGCCAAAGCAAAAGAATCCCAAAAGGAAGCCAAGGATAAACATCGATCTGAACAACCTCAGTATGAAGTTGGGGATAAAGTGTGGTTGAGTACAAAAAATTTGAAATTAAGAGGAAACAGGAAATTTAATCCAAAGTTTATTGGTCCCTTTACTATTGAGAAAGTAATTAACCCGGTTTGCGTAAAATTGATTCTTCCTCACAAGTACTTGATACACCCTGTTTTTCATGTCTCTCTGATTAAACCTTTCCATCCCCAAACTCGTATTTCTAAGTCTCCGCCTTCCATCATGATTGAAGGTCACCCTAAGTTTGAGGTTAAAACAATCTTAGATTCTAAAAGAGTTAGAGGAAGACTTTTTTACCTCATAGATTGGAAAGGTTATGGCCCTGAGGAAAGGTCATGGGAACCTTTAGAACATCTGAAAAATACTCCTAGGTTGGCCCGACTCTTTCATTTAAGACACCCTGAGAAACCAAAACCCATTTCCACTGTTCTTGGGGGGATCTTGAGGAGGGAGTACTGTCATGGTTCTGCGTACCCCTTCATGTAATACACATGTCCTGAAGACATGTGTAGTGTTTCCCTTATTGAAACCCACCCCTGTCCCGTGCGCCCCGCACGCTTCATTGTCAGTGTGATTAGGTGTGTTCATACTTTTGTGATTCATGCCTTATAACATATACTATTATTGCCAATTTTGCTGTTACTGTGCCTTGCGTTGGTTTTTGTGGTTTGAATGTGCAGTATTTCAGAGGTTTGGACTTAGCGTTTGATACAACGGAGACTTTGCCCAGCGAAGGTCTTATGATTTCTCTCCTCGCATCCCTCGCACGCTCCTTTTTGGTGCGCGTCCGAAGGGGATTGAAGACTACGTCTTCACGCACGTTCTAAGTGCGTAACTGGGAGCGGCTGGGTGCGGTCCTGTACTTAAACCGCACCCAGCCTTCTAGAAGGCGCTTTGCCTTCTGATTTCCTCTGGTGAAGGTCGCGTCTGGAGGTGGAACTTACCTGATGGCGTTTCGATTCTGGCAGAACTCCGAAGTGGTTCTTCTCATTCCGGAACAAGAATCCTGAAAGACAAGATTTAGAAAGCTAAGTACTTTCATTGTTTAAAGGCCCCCTTCGCAAGAAAGGTCAACAGAATTTTTGGAACATTTAATTAGCAGAAGAAAATGCAAGAAAGAGACTTTGGACATTTCTGATTTTAAGTTAAAGAACGCATCTTTGATTTTGGAGGAACATTTGTTTACTGTTCATGTATGTAATACTCAGAGGAATAATTTAAGAATGTGGTTTTAGATTTTGTCCCTAAAGTAAGGTGATTGAAGAAAGACATATAGGATTTTGTGTTCTTTTTGGTCTATGCTTATCTTTTGTTGAACTAGAGGAAATGCACGAATCCCAAGACAAAGAAGCAAGAAGTTAATTTCAAGTAAGTGATAGGAATAGATAGGAAGGTTTGCAAAGAGACTTTTAAAGAATGTAAAGTAATTCTTCCTTTATGTTTAGCTTTCTACAACTTGACAATACAAGCTGATATCCTACAAGCTGACCACTAATCCTAGAGGACGTCTGACGACTTCATCATCTCGATCAAAGAAAGAAATACTGGACGAAAGCCAACAACTTACTGATCGCAGGTAGGGGAACTTCAAGACCCCCCACACTGATTTAGGTATTCTAACAAAGTAGATAAGAATAGTTAAAAGGCCACAGAATAGTTAGGAGAAATATCTTTTTGACCTGAATACTAAAGTCTTTGGTGCTTGTTGCTTCACAGGTCGACAGCAAGAACTAAAGTCTACACTTCAACGTCCAGTACCAGCCCTCCTCCCTAATTCCTAGTTTAAACCTTGCTGTTAATTTTCAGAATCAGTAAGCTTTAGTTAGTGATTAGGGAAGTTGGTCCCTTGCGTCTCTGCGAAATCATCTGCGTCATCCAAGAGGGCTTCAGCCAAGGAAAGGTAAGGGACGACGTGGATTGTTTGACAGAGGCCTGCTGCCTCATGCCCACAAGAGAAGGGCATACCTTCTGTTCGGCACAGAATTCCTCCCTGGAGGGACCACCATCCTGCTGCCAATGGGTCAGCTCGGGCAGGTCTCCAAGTTCGGCAATTTGTTCCCCTGTGGGCTCCAGGGCATCCCCCTCAGGGTCTACCTCCTCCTGGACCACGGGAACTACGGGGGCCGGTTTCCCGCGCCTCCTGCCTCTTCCCTTCACAGCTGGGTCCTGGGCCGTACTTTCAGGCTCCGGGACCCCATCAACACCCTTACTCGCTGTCATCGATCGAGTGGATGCACACACCCACTCTGGCACGCCCAACATTCTCAAATGTGTCTCCCTCTCCACCTTAGCCCAAGGGGAGTCTTCCAAATCATTGCCCAGGAGACAATCGACAGGCATGGCGGGCCTCACAGCAACTTGAAGAGTACCTGAAACTCCCCCCCCATTCAAAGGAAACCTGAGCTACCTCACACTCTTTCTGGGAGTTGTCGGCAGCTATCCAGGGTAGAATGCGTGGGGAACCACCTGCTCTCTGGACACCAAGTGACACTTGACAGCTGTCACACTCGCTCCGGTGTCTCTGAGAGCTTCCACTCTATGGCCATTAATGGTCACCCACTGCCTCTATTTACTAATGTTACTAGGCAGAGGGGGTGGAGGGACCCTTACCATGTCTCCTAGCGAGACCAGGGACATTTCTGCGGGACCCCTCCCACCATGGACAACCATCTCCTCCCCTCCCAGGGCTACACTCGCCAACTGACGGGGGGGTGCACGCGGCGGTGCATTCGAATCCTTTTTGGGACACTGGGGGTCATAAAACCAGTGTCCCACCTGCCCACAACCGTAGCAGGTTAGGGGGCCCCTATGAACAGGTTTACCCGTCGGGCCCCTGGCTTCTTCTCAGGGGGAGGCTGGGAACCTTTCCCTTGGTTCCCTTGGGGATTACTTTGGGGCCCTTTCTGAGACTCCTTCTGTTTACCCTTGTCCCCCCCACTCTTCTGCTGGGGACCCTGCCCACCTTTGGCTGAGTCTCCCACTGAACCCTTGTGGACCCTGGTACTGACCCAGCGGTCCGCCTCCTCAGCAAGTTTTCTAGGGTTAGATATCTTGCTATCAATAAGGTGCTGGCGCAGCTCTGGAAAACAGTTATTAGACAAATGCTCCCAAGCAAACAAATCATAAAGAGCTTCATAACTTTCCACTTTGCTGCCCTTTACCCAACCATCCATGGCTCTGCAAAAATAAGACACATATTCAACCCACGTCGTACCAGGCAACTTCTTACATTCTCTAAAAGCTTGTCTGTACTTCTCGGGGGTTAGGCCATACCACAACATTAAAGCATCTTTCATATGAGCATATGACATCCTATCCTCAACAGGCATGTCTAACAGGGTATCTCTCCCCTCATTCACAAAGCGACCCCACAACCCCGCTCCCCAATTCTTCTCAGGGACCTGGTGGGCCAACAATGCTAACTCATATGCTTTAAACCACTGACCAATATCTTCGTTCCTATGATAATCTTTTATCACGTCTTTGGGAAAGTAAAACTTACTTTCTGCAGGCCCAGATGGGATGCTGCCACCGGAGGGATTCAATTCTAACTTCTTAGCTTGGATGTCCAACTCCCTCAACTTGGTATCACGCTCCAAAGCTAACTTCTCTCTTTCAAAATCTAACCTTTTGGTCTCCAAATCAGCTTCTCTTCTACCTCTTGCATTTTCTAACTCCAACTGCCCATTTATCTTTAGCCTTGCCATTTCCATGTTGTATGCACGCTCCTTCGCCCTTTCTTCTCGTTCTTCAGGGGAAAGACCTTTGGAGGAAACACTGCTTCCGGGAGAGGACTCAGGCCCATTCGCTGGCGCCTCCTCATCCCCTTCCACTGGCGGTACCACCACCGGATCAGTGGGATCTCTGGCCTCCAACCAGGCCTGCAATGCTTTGAGATATTCCTCTTTTCTTGAGATGCCTTTGGTAGGCACTTTCAACTGCTTGCAAAAGGACTTCAGCTCCTTCAAGCCGTAGTCGTTTATTTTCACTCTGTCGAATTCCTCCACAACAACAACAGGGGTAGTGACTCCGGTGTCACTCATGGTCAAAACTGGCAGTGTTCAAAAAATCAAGCTTCAGAAAAGCGGAGAACAAAAAATAGGATCCTTCCCAATTAGATTGCGACTGCGCTATGGTCTGCTTTCACTACGTAGCGTACACTAAGCACTGTACATGGGTCATAAATGCAAGGTTCAAATCCTCACCGCTGCATCCAATGTTAGAACCGGCTGTCTCTAGTTGGCAGAGGTAGACACTTCTGACAAATAGGGACACACCTTTTCTAGTCAGGGCAAGGGATCACACCCTTCGATAACCCCTGCTCACCCCCTTGGTAGCTTGGCAGAGCAGACAGGCTTATCTCAGAGGCTGTGTGTTAAGCAATTATGACCACATACAGTAATAAAGTGAATACACTACAAATGGACACGACACAGTAGTATTATAAAAATAAGGGTTGCTGGGAAATGTAGTTCGGGGAGATTGAATTGTTCGGCGGTCACGTTGGCTTGCAATTGTGCATGTATCTGGTCTTGTGTATGTCTAAATAGTGCACTGTGTGTTGTCTATTCAATGTTATGTGTCCCCCCACAAATGTTTTGAACTACATTTTAGTTATATTGTTTTTTGAACTGTGAAAAGATATTTTGGCCCAGTCTGAGTCATTGTATGTTGCTAGTTGTTTGAAAAAAACCCTTAAAAAACTAATTTTGATAAAGTTGTAATATCAAAAAGAAAAAAACCAAGAAAAAGAAAATACAAAATAAATGAAATTTACTTGATAAATCAGACTGAAAGAGTGGTCTTTAGAATTGAGGAATTCCCACTCAATTCCGGTAAGCTTGAATTAAACATGCAGTACTGGCATTTTGTTTGTTGAATCTACTATTGGCGCAGCCTTACTGCGTTCCAGCCAAAACCCTCATTGTTTCCTCCCAGCAGGAGGTGGAGCCAGCATTGACACTGGCAGGAGCAGAGCTATCGGCCTCCTGGCAGGAGGTGGGGCTAGGATCGTCCATGGCAGGCACAGAGCCATCAGCCGCTTGGCAGGAGGTGGAGCCAGCATTGTATCAGGCAGGGCAGGCTATCAGCAACTACTCTCCCCCTACTCTCAATGCAAATGTCCCACTCATCCCACACTGACTCATCCAGACCTGTGGAGCCACCCAGCTCCTGTCACACACACGCAAGACCAGCAGAAACCAGATATGGTTAGACAAGAAAATAGACACTTTCTAAAAGTGCTATTTTCAAACCCAGAGTCCAAAAACCATCCACACCAACGGATGCGTAATTAAACCCCGAGTTCAGGGATACCAAACTCGACATTGCACCATGCTCCCCGAGCCAGCTAGGATCATAGCGTTAATAATCCCGGCGGCCCATTCTAACCAACGGAGAGCAGGCTACCTCGCAATAGTGAAGAACGAAGATGGCGGTAATTCACTATTAGGACATGCCAACTTGGTCAGGCGTGTCCTACCTTATACTTACAATGCACCCTTCCCGCGGGCCTACCATATGGGTGACTAACATGAAGTCAAGGGAAGGTTTGAGGGGCTGGCAAGTAGGTATACTTGCGCAGCCTGCGTGACAGCACTAGGCTGCACGTGGGTCTCGCAATGACCGACCCGTAGACATTCTTTTACGAGGCCGCTCCTGTGGGTGGCACAACACGTGCTGCGAGCCCACGAGCGGCATTTGTATTTACAAGCCCCGGCACTCCTGGTGCACTAGACTAGGGACTGACAGTAAACCAAATAGGCCAAACATGGATACAATAGATACATCAATTTAACATAGGGAGCACTTGCGCTGTGGCACTGATCAGCAGTGGCACAGCGCCCAAAGCATATACCAGCAAAACATCGTAAAACAGTGGAGGCAAACAGAAAAAATGGAGGAGAGACTCAAGCCAATGATGTCAGGTCTAACACCCGGTTTGTAATTTGTGTAATAATACCATCCAGGATGTTAATCAGGTGCTATTTATTTGTCCTGCTTTATTATTGTGTCTGCTTAAATGGATGAGACCAATTTGTTTACAATTATCTATTCTCTCGGCCTCTGCACTAATTGATTCTATTTATGAACCACCAGATGAAATGTTCTATTATAGGATTTTTTAATTTGTATTAACGCTCATTATAAGAAGGGAGCAATTATTAACTTTGGTTTTAACCTGATGTTATACAGTATTAAGGGCATAAAGGATATTTTAATTTTTTTCTATTGTATAAAATATGTTAATGTTTTGTATTTTGGAGATCTTTTACTGTTGACTTCCACTTATGATTGTATAAAGTATGTTGCACAAAATCTTTTTTTATATGCTGTGGGCCAATCAGTTTATGTGGATCTCTTTGGAGTTCCAAGATCATAAATAAATAAACTTGACTTGACATTAGTGAGAATGTATCCAGACCCGGACTGGCCGTTGCGGGCACCGGGCAATCCCCCGGTGCGCTGCAAGGGTGGGGGTCGGTTTTGGGCCCAGGGAGCCGTTTTTGTTACAGGGCCGTTTTTGCAGCATAGCTGCAAAAGCAGCCCTGTAACAAAATCAGGCGAAAACCGGCCCGAAAAAGAGCTCGGTCGCACCCCCAGGGGGCCGGCCGAGCACTTTGCCAGGGTCGGTTTTGGTTCTTAGTCCGGCCCTGAATGTCTCCAGCCTGCTGGAGACCTGACTGAACTTGAAGCTTCTAACAAGCCTTCATTGGAAGTTCCAGGGCAACTCAGATTCAGAACATGGAGTCACATGAATGATGTGGAGCATTTTTTTAAATTTTAAAGTATGCCCATGGTGACATTGGCATGCCACATTTTCACTAGCCATGTAGGAGTGGTAAATGACCTATTTAAAATTATGCAATGCTCTAATTATCACCTAGCACAAGTTTATTGGAGAATAGCATGTGGCTTTTTGCATGTTTCTGTATTTACTAGGCATATTTCCCCAATAAATAGCGCTAGGTTAAACCTGTCGATATTCATCACAAAACTGAGAATTTCAATATGAGACCACACATGACAGTTTATCAGCCAACTAGTATACAGGGCCATGATTGCAATTGCTGTGCAAACGATGATAATTTACAGTCACCATTAATCAGGCTCAAGGTAGAGGTTTACTATTCACATACACCCTTATTATTTGAATTATTTGTACTTATTACCTGCAAGGAGTACAGTTTAAGATATTACTCTCTCTATGTGTGAATGTTACTTACATTCCCCTAACATGTTTGCACATGTTTCCTGATATCGACAACGGCGTGATCCATAGTTAGGGTGACCAGATCTTGAGAACCGAAAACTGGGACACACACGCGCACACACACACTTACAAGGCTACATTTAATATTACGGACAGGACCTCCACCCTGAGTCACCTGCCCTCCCCCCCACCCTGTCTTCCCTCTGCTGGGAGCATGGAGCCCACCTCCTCCTGTGTTACCAACAGAAACAGATACATTACTTTTGTTTCAGTCTTCAGAGGCACCTGTGAAAGCAGAGCATACATTTCAGTTCTGCTTTGCTGAATGCCGGCCCCCGGGGAAAGCAGAGTCGCAGACTAGTCTTTCCCCTGGGTCTTTCGCGCAGGGGATAGGCCAGGTAGGGGAAGGGGAGGAGTTAGGGGGTGGGTATTTAAGCGCGGGGGAGGAAGGGAACTTCCTCTTTTCTGCGCCTGGCACCATCGGGAGGGAGCTCGAAAGGAGATAGTTAGGACTAGTTTCTGTGAGGCCTAGTGCTAACTTTGGTTGGATTTCGTTCGGAGCCGTTTCACGGCAGCTGGGTTTCTTCCCTTTCGCTGGTGGGCTGTTTCTGATTGGGTAGGATGTCTGGTGTGTCTGCGGAACAGGTCCGTGAGGCCTTGATGCTGCTTGTGAGGGCCAGCCGCGATGACCTTATTAGGCCTGGGGTCCTGGATCAGGCCTGGGTAGGGGCCACCAGGGGCACGCGTTCTGCCTCGGCCGGGGTTCAGGCGGCGGTGTTCGCCTGCTTGGAGGATGAGCTGGACCCTGAGGGGGGGGTCTGAGGTTAAGAGGGGGGGCGGTGTTCCCAAGGATCCGGCGAGGGGCGGGAAGCGCAGGAACACCTCCGCGCGGCCTTTTCCCCCGCTGGAGTTTTTGCCTGGGGCCTCGGGAGCGGCCGTGAGGGCCGTGCCTTCCGCGCTTCCGCCCCACGGGCCCCTGCCGGTGCCGGCCGGCGCCTTGCAGTGGGAGGGGCAGGCGGGTGCCCCGGCCGGGCCTGCCACGGTCCTGGTTGGGTCCCTGGGTGGCAGTGGGGCCCTTACTGGCCACCTGGTTAGTTACTCTGTTCAGGGGGATGGGCCTGGGGTTGTGCTGCGTGACGTGGGTGGGTTGTTGGAGGAGGCCCCCATTGACTTGTCTAGGGGTTCCAGGGCGGGCACCCCGGCCGTTTTGAGGCCGGTGACGCCCGGGGTTTTGGCGGGCAGGAGCGCATCGCCCGCTCTGGCCCCCGTTGGCGGGCCGGGTTGGGTGCAGGGTTTCCAACAGGTTGGTTTCTTTCCACGTGGGGGTGATTTCTTTGGCTACTGCCCGCCCCCTCCCCCTCAGATATGGGGTTCCCTTTCCTGGGAGGAGAGGTCTCGCGGGGAGCGGATTCTGGAGCAGATTCAGGAGGTTAGGTGGGCGGAGGAGACGAGGGCCAGGGTGGGTGGAGTTTGGGGTCATGAGATTGAGGGCCCTCCCACCCCCACCTCTGAGGAGGAGCGGGAGGCGGAGAGGCAGGAGGAGGAGGCCAGGAAAGCCAGGGCGAAGAAGGCAGGGTCGGCCGCCCCCCCCCGGGGGGTGCGGCTGGAGCAGGGACGGCCGGGACGGCTTTGAGGCCCGATGGTGCCGGGTCCCGCTCAGGTTCGAGCGACCTGAGGGGCGGGAGGGGATCCAAGTCGGCGGTTGTGGGCAGAGCCCGGGGGGCCTTGCGGGGCGCTACACGGCTCCGAGACGCAGGCCGGAAGCAGTAGGGCAGTCCGCGGCGGCTGTCCCTCCTATGCGGGATCGGGCATCTTCGGCACGTGCGCTTCTGGAATGCGTGGACGAGGGAACGTGCAGAAAGGTGTGAAGCGTGCGGTGAAGGAGGTGGTCTGCGAGGGTGTGGATCTGGAACCGGTGCTTGAGCTGGATTACAGTGATGAGAGTGAGGAATTGGAGGAAGGGGAGGTGCGGGATGACTTGGAAGGCGTAGGCGGCGCATCGGGAGACAACGACCTTGGTGTGTTGCAGGTCGAGACTGGAGCGAAGAAGAAGGCCGGATCGATGGCGGCTCAGGGGAAGGAGTCCAGAGGCAGGCCCCGGGAGCGGACGTCGGCGCTCACAGGTGAGGGTGCCTGGTGGGCAGCTTGGGATGACGCTCCTCGGGGAGGGGAGGGTCGGAAACGCACCTGCCGGTCGGTGGGTGTGGGGGATGGTTCTGTGCGGGAGGGGGAGACGCCGTCCGGCGGTCCACCTGCGGATGGTAAGAAGGTGGATGGTAAGTCGGTGACTTTGGGGGTACAAACAGACAAGAATGATGGCAAGGAGGAGAAAGGGGTGAAGGTGCCTAAGAAGATGCCTTATATGGGGTTGGCAATGCCTCTGGGGTCGCACTTGTCAGAGAAACTAAAAGAGAAAATCTGGAAACACGAGTTTGTGGACGTTTTAAAGTTGCTTCATCGGGAGGTCCAGGCTAAGGAGGGCTCCAAGGAGGAGGAGTGGGAGTTGACGAGGCGGCCTAGGGTGCCGGTGACTATGGAGAATTGGACGTCGGCCTTTCTGATTTATGCCAGTGTTTATTGCCAGAGGTATCTGGACCGGGCGATTGCGCTGTTTAAATACATGGACATCATTCGCAAGGCCCAGATGCAGTTCGGGGGGTTTGCGTGGTTGAGCTACGACGAGGAGTTTCGGGCCAGGGTTAGCGCGGATCCGGAGAAGAGTTGGGGTGAGGTGGACCAGGAGCTTTGGATGCAGTGGATGGCGTCTTCGCACTCGTTGGCGTCCACACACACTGCCAGCGGTTTGCCGGTGTTATATTGGTCTTTTCTGCCGCGTCCCGCCCAGGGCGGGGCGGGGGGTGGAACAGTGACCAGTGCCATTGTGTCAGGTCAGCCGTCTAAACCCGGGGGTTCCGCCACGGGGGCATGTTGGAGCTACAATCGGGGTTTCTGCTCTCGGTACCCATGTAAGTTCAAGCACGAGCGCTCGAAGTGTGGCGGTAAACACGCCCTTACGCAGTGCATCACGCTCACCACCCCCTCCGAACAATGGAGGAACGCGAGGGGACGGGGCCAGCCTGGCCCGAAGGGCGCCTACTCCGGTTAAGGTGGCGGTGATGGCCCCGTGGCTCGCGTGCTATCCTGATCGCGAGTCCGCGGCTCGGCTCTTCTGGGGGTTCACCGAGGGTTTTCGGGTGGGCTACCAGGGTCCCAGGGAGCGTCGTTGGGCTGAGAATTTGAGGTCTGCGAAGGAGTTGCCGGGGGTGGTTGCTGCGAAGTTGGAGAAGGAGGTGGCGGAAGGGAGAGTGGCTGGCCCGTTTACTGACTGGCCGTTGCCGGACCTGATCATTTCTCCGTTGGGGGTGGTGCCCAAGAAAGAGGAAGGGGAGTTCAGAATGATTCACCATTTGTCCTGGCCGGAGGGTCGATCGGTGAATGACTTCATTGCGGAGGAGGACTTGAGGGTGCTGTATGCGTCGGTGGACGATGCTGTCCGGCTGGTGAGGTCGTGTGGGCCCGGTACGGAGTTGGCGAAGTGTGACATTAAGTCGTCTTTCCGTCTCCTGCCTATTCACCCGGCGGATTTTGCGCTTTTGGGCATGCAGTTTGGGGGTGCCATCTACGTGGACAAGGTTTTGCCCATGGGGTGTGCCATCTCCTGTGCGCTGTTTGAGCTTTTTAGCACTTTCTTGCTTTGGGTCATGGTGCGGGTGAGTGGGTGCCGTGAAATCACTCATTACTTGGACGATTTCCTCTTCCTGGGGAGGGCGGGGTCAGGAGATTGCGGCAGGGCCCTGTCGCGTTTCCAGGCCTTGGCCTCGCAGTTTGGGGTGCCGTTGGCGCCCGAGAAGACGGCTGGGCCCAGCTGCTGCCTCACTTTCTTGGGGATTGAACTGGACTCGGTACAGTGGTTGGCGCGCCTGCCTGCGACCAAGGTGAGGGAGATTCTTGCATGTCTGGAGTGGGCTGTGGGGGAACGGCGGATCCCTTTGCGGGCGGTGCAGAAGCTTCTGGGTTTCCTTAACTTTGCGTGCAGGGTGGTGCGGGCAGGGCGGACGTTCTGCAGACGGCTCGGCATGGCCATGTCGGGGGCTGTGCTTCCACATCACAGAGTGAGGATTTCCTTGGGGGTGAGGACGGACTTGAGAACTTGGATTACCTTCTTGCAGGATTTCAATGGGGTATCCTTGGATTTTGACGAAGAAAGGGCGGTCTGGCAATGCCAAATTTACTCTGACGCGGCTGGGTCAGCGGGGTTTGGTGTTTTCTGGGATGGACGGTGGTGTGCGGAGAGGTGGACGGCCTCCTGGATCAAGCAGGGCAGGAGCATTGCCTTTTTGGAGTTCTTCCCATTGCTGGTGGCTTTGGTGGTGTGGGGGGAGGACTTTCGGAACAGGTCTGTGCTCTTTCACGTTGACAACATGACGGTGGTGGAACTGGTCAATCATCAGAGGGCGAGGGACCTGCGTGTGCTGCGGCTGTTGCGTAGGTTCATGTTGGCGTGCCTGCGGCTGAATGTGGTGTTTCGGGCTAAGCATGTCCCCGGGGTGAATAATGACATTGCGGATGCTTTGTCTCGTTCGCAGTGGCAGCGGTTCCGACACCTGGCGCCGGGAGCGGACGCCTGCAAGACCGAGCTGCCGGCCAGCATCTGGGCCTTGGGGGAATGAGGATGATTGGTCTGGTGGAGGGTTCTTTGGCTCCAACCACGAGGAGGACTTATCGTCTGGCATGGTCTGAATTTAGTACTTTCATGGGCTGGACGGTGGATGGTGTCGTGAGTGGGGAGTCGGGTGTGGTGGAAGGTCTGAGGGGTTACGTGTTGGCTTGTATGGACCGAGGGTTGACTGCAGCTACGATCTCCGGGAAATTGGCTGGAATTTCTTTTTACTGTGTTTTGTTCTTGGGTTTTGACCCCACCAAGGATGTGGTGTTGGCTCGCATGTTGCGGGGGTGGGGTCGGGAGAGGGGGGCTGGGAGGGGCCGGTTGCGGGAGGCTGTGACGTTTGATTTGTTGGTTCGGCTGGTTGGGGTGTTGCCGGAATGCTGTTATGACCCGATTGAGGTGGGCCTGTTTCGTTTATGCATGGTGTGGATGTTTTTTGGGGCGTTCCGGGTGTCTGAGCTGTTGGGCACGAGACGGGGGGCGGGTAGGTTGTTTGAGGAGGTGTGTGTGGATGCAGGGCGTTTGGGGATTTGGCTGGGCCGCTCGAAGACGGATCAAGTGGGCAGGGGCAAGTGGGTATGGTTGAATGAGTCTGGTGGGCCGGTTTGCCCGGTTCTGGAGTGGCGGTCATTCTTGGGGACGGGTGGAGAGCGCCGTGGTGAGATTTTCTGCCATGCGTCTGGTGCGAGAGTGTCGGCTGGCCAGTTGTTGGCGGTGTTGCGTATGGCTTTGGGACGATTGGGGATGGATGGAGCTGGTTTCGGCACTCATTCTTTTCGCATTGGGGCTGCGACTGCGGCGGCCCGACTGGGTTGGTCCTGGGACAGGATTAGGAAAATTGGGCATTGGAAGTCGCACTGTTGCGAGAGGTATGTGAGGAAGTAGTCTGGTCCCAGGCAGGTTGTTGGTTGTTGCACTGTTTTGTTTGCCTGTTCTAACATCTTTTTCTTCGTAGGTTGCGTGGGTGGCCCGGGCGGTAGGACGGTGACTTGGATCGTTGGGCACTCATTCGTGCACTGGGCTTCCAAGTATGTGGACCAGCAGGTTTACGGCCGTAACCTGGGACTGAAGGGACAATTGCATGAGGTGAAATGGTGGGGAAAGAGCGGAATGCGATGGGGGGCACTACTGCCCTGGCTCGCGAAGATGGTCCCACAGAAGGGATGCCCGGATTTGCTGATCATTCATTTGGGGGAAAATGACCTGGTGCAACTGTCTGGATTGGCATTGTTACAACTTATGCAAAGGGACTTGGAAGTGTTGAAATCAAGGATGGCGGGGCCTGCATTGCCTGGACGGAGCTGGTCCCCAGAAGGGTGTGGAGGGGGCTGTGAAGCACGGGGCCATTGAGAAGGCCCGGAGGAAACTTAATCGAGCAATGAGACTCTACTGTGCGGACAGGGACGTTAAGGTCATTGCACATCCTGGGATTCGACTGGAGGAGCCTTTAGCTTTTAGGGAGGACGGTGTGCACTTGTCGCGGCTGGGCAATGCGTGGTATATGATGGAGTTGCGGGATGTGGTGAGCAAGTTGTGGAACGAGTCTATCTGGTGTCGACAGGAATGACTGTGCAGTGACGGACGGACGGCCCTGTAGGGGGGTGGGGCAGTGAACCGCCCTACAGGGGGTTCACTGGTTGGCAGGATTCGAAGGGACAGGGGGTCAAGAGCGGGCATACCCATCCCTTGGGGGGGGGAGTTGGCACAGGACGGATAGAAGCGTGAATGGAAGGTTGCAATGACTGGGGGCTGGAAGACGGTGATTGACGGGCAAGAGAAGGGTGTTTGGAGCCGCTAGGGCTTGGTGATGACGCGGAGTGAATGAAACGAATGGGGGGGGGGGGGGGGGAGTGTGAGTGGGGGTTTGCTGTTACTGTTATTGTTGATTTACTGTTATGTACAGATTCGCAGTTCTGGTCTAATAAAATGGCCTTTTACGCTGACACTGCGTGGTCTGTTTTATTGCGCGATGCCGGGCCCCGGGGAAAGCAGAGTCGCAGACTAGTCTTTCTCCGGGGTCTTTCGCGCAGGGGATAGGCCAGGTAGGGGAAGGGGAGGAGTTAGGGGGTGGGTATTTAAGCGCGGGGGAGGAAGGGAACTTCCTCTTTTCTGCGCCTGGCACCATCGGGAGGGAGCTCGAAAGGCCACCCACCCACCCGGCAGTTAGTGGTGGTTTTTGGGTCGGTCCATAGCGTTGCCAGTTTAGGCCAGAGCTGCTGTAGGCAGGATTCGAAGGGACAGGGGGTCAAGAGCGGGCATACCCATCCCTTGGGGGGGGAGTTGGCACAGGACGGATAGAAGCGTGAATGGAAGGTTGCAATGACTGGGGGCTGGAAGACGGTGATTGACGGGCAAGAGAAGGGTGTTTGGAGCCGCTAGGGCTTGGTGATGACGCGGAGTGAATGAAACGAATGGGGGGGGGAAGTGTGAGTGGGGGTTTGCTGTTACTGTTATTGTTGATTTACTGTTATGTACAGATTCGCAGTTCTGGTCTAATAAAATGGCCTTTTACGCTGACACTGCGTGGTCTGTTTTATTGCGCGATGGCCTGACCATTGTTACAAAAACCGGGACATGTATTTTTGAAATGGAGAAAAGTCTCGGGGAACCGGGAAAGTCCACCGAAAACCGGGACTGTCCTGGGAAATCCGAAATGTCTGGTCACCCTTTCTTTTTTGTGCGTTATATAGCGCGGACTTTACCCGAAGGTGTCAGAGCGCTTCACAATAGGAACGGAACGGTAATGATACATGAGGAGAAAATTACAAGTGAGCATGTTACAAAAGCAAACGTTACGTTACATGAGGCAATAGTGACAATTGTGCATGAATCAAGAGCAAACAAAATACAAGAGGTAGCAAACGGTACGTTGCAAGAGGAAAAAGTGACGTGTGCATGTTACAAAAACGTACTAAGTTCAATTAGAGGTATAACACTGCAATAAATGGCAGACACTCAAAACACAATCCGTATCAACCCTATCCGTAATGTAAAAATATAAAAGTCGCCCTTAAGTCACAGCCAACTTGATTGATCCCAAACACAGTTGACTCTTTGAGCATACTGTGACTTTTTCTTGGGAATCTGTATTCCGTTCAGGTCGCCAAAGCGACCCATGCTTCGGGATGACTTCTTGGGAATCTCCGCGCTCCTAGAGTGTGTATGCACCAGCATTTGCTCCTCGGCATCTGTAGGGCTCCATGGAGTGCACTCCATCCCTTCTCCTCTTCCACCACAGCCGCTCTCCTGCGTTCAGTGGGAGCCTGGCTGTGCTTTTGGCAGTGTGTGCGCCGCTGCAGTACCTCCCTCGGCCTGTGCTGTGTCTCGGCTCTGTGCAGGACAGTCTGCTCCCCAGCGCAGGCCCGCCTCAGCCATATTGGATCGAGCTCCTCCTTAGACAGGCTCCGGGCTCCGCGGCGGGACCCCGCCAGCCCCCCACACGGGACGGAGGGCGACCGGTGAGTACCTTATTCCCCCCTTCTCCGCCATGTATCCCAGGGACCGCGGCCTGGAGAGCCCCGGGCTGCCGCGCGTTCGCCCCGGGGCCCTAAGCCCACATGCGGGAAGCCGCGTCAGGAAACACCGAGGCTTCACCCCTGGCTTAGGCCGCGCTCCACAGCGCGAGTGTTCTTAAATTCCTTGGTCTCCTCCAAGGGTCCATCCGGAGGGGGCGAACACCTGGGTGCTGAGGAACGTTATGTTACGTTTAAAAGTAATAACAAGGGGTGCTCTAGGAGCCCACTTTATATACAGAGATAAAGCCTCCGTTAAAAGGGACTGTCGTATTTTATTTGTAGTCCTCTTTAACATTCCACAAAGTACCGTTGTAGCATATTAAACTACCACGGTGAATGCGAAATTTCAGGGGCTGACGGGTCACACACATGCCAATGTTTTGGAACACCTAAGATGGGGATTTCGAGAAAGAGTGTGCTTGACGTGCATTAAAGTGGTGTATTTATCTGAAAGAAAGCAACGCAAAGACGAAATCTAACGAGATTTCAAAGTCAATAAAGTAGACCTACTGCTTTTAGGGAAAGTTGGTAACTAGTCCTCACCCCTGTCACCCTCTACCGCTTGAAAACACAAACACTGGTGTCCTACCACCTTCGTAATCGAGGAAACTCAACAACGCTAAAAACACCAGCATTAATCAATCTAATATCCTCTGTTGAATACCAAGGAGAGCCTTTGTTTTGATACATTTTTCGTCTATTGTCCTTAAATTGAAGAGTATAGAAAAAGCGTCTTCCACCCAAAGGAGGCTTGCAAACTGTTCAGAATTCTGCTTCCACTTAGAAAAAAAAATATGAATGCTGTCAGCGTTTTTGGCTTTGTTGCTACATTCAGAAATGCGCGTTTGTTACACCAGTCTTCTATTTTCCATGGGTCACCCAGTGGAAAGCAAAACATGTTGTTTAACTAAAATTGTTATGTACTTATTATTTTGACACAATAGTAACTTCCTGAAAGTCATAACAATTCATCTGTTTGCAAACTATGCTATCCCCTAACAGCAGCCTGAACAACGCATCCGCCCAATAACACGCAGGACACGCATTTACAAAGCTAATTGTTCTGGCTTTTAGATTTGTGTTTGTTTTGGTTTGGAATGGGTTTTGTAATCTTTAGTTGTTGGATGTGCCGTCAGATCCTCGCAATTATATTTTAAAAAATTGGCTATAAGCAAAACATTTTTTGATCTCAGAAGGCACTCATTGCCATAGTAATCCTGTTCATTGAACTGATCTACATTGTGTGTAGATATGCTCCTTGTGAAAGAGCAGAATGCTGTCACTCCTAGTGAAGTTTGCCAGTGGCCGAAGCGGGCAGACCCATTGCTTCATGCAGTGACAAAATAACAGGCCAAAAGTCCTTGTGTAAGTAAATATATATATCAAATATCAAAACAATACCCTTTCAGGCATAGATGAATGCATAAATTATGCAACAAAAAAAGCAGAGACTCTGGGTGTTCTCTAGTTTAGATGGAAAGCATCTCCTGTATAGAGGCCCCTCAATAACAGCGACACTCCAGATCTGCTCACCTCAAATGTCTGCTTTTCTATAAAAGTCTTTAAGCATCGGATTAGCACAGTGCCATCCATGCCGAGATAGAAAGGGACAAAGTCTTTTGCCATTTCTACAGCAAAGTCTTTAAGCATAGGATTAGCACATTCCTGTCTATGCAGAGCTGTAAAATGACAAAAGCCATTTACCACTCCAGGCACAGTATTACAGCTTTGAATTGGTAAAATACCAACCAAGCCAACCTGAAATGAGTAAAAGCAACCCTGGACACAGTGTTTTGCTCTCATTAGAGCACTTCTGCATATATATATATATATATATATATATATATATATATATACTCACGACCTGCTAGAAATTCAGTTTGACGTGTTGTAAAGTGGATCTAGTGGATCCAGTTGAGGTACATGAGATTTGGTAGAATGGCATGATGTGTGTAAAAGTCCAGCAAAAACGAGCAGTTTTCCCAGTTGAATAAAAACAGCATTTAGAGTTAAATTGCACGCTTGCGATGGTACTGCTATTTTCTCTATTACAGTGCAGGAGATTTCCAAACCCCGATACGTTGGCCTCTAGTTCCAGTAAAACTCCCTATCCCTACTCAAGTTGAATTTTGACCCTGGAAATGTTGTTTCCTTATCTTTTTGTGTCTTTATCTAATTTGCCCTAAACAGTCATATTTTATAAATATTATCTGTCTAAACTTATGTAAATTCTGCACAAATTGAGTCCCCGTCCCCCCACCCATTGCTGTCACTCTGCTGAGTTTCACATATGCAACATTAGCAAAACAACGGGAGCCTGTGGTTCACTGGTATTTTTGTAAACTTGAAAAATATATGACCTAAAATCAGTTCTCAATCTGCTCCATACCAGTCGTACTGTTTTTCTGTTTCTCTTACTTCTGCTTTCTTAAAGGGTGTGATTTTTTTGGTTTGTGAGGAGGCACAAACTACAAGTACCTAAACACAAAACCAGAACCATGGTGGTAATTAAAATTTAAATTTCTGGCTTGTGATAACTCAATATTTCCGTCTCTTTTCCACAGGAGACCCAGCACCATTAAATGTTATCGTTAATAGTCACAAAAGAATAATTAATTCGCCCTATGAAAGTTCAAAATAGAATTACATTATTTAATTGTATATTTTTCTGCACTATTTCTTTAGTCCCTCTTCTGCCAGGTAACTTTTTGACACCCCTTCCCTTTGCTTCTGTCATACACATGTATCCAAAGTGGACCTCAAACGAACTCTAGGATTTTAAAACTTGAGCCAGAAAGGAACCTTTAGTGTAGTGGTTTAAGACAGAACTGGAGACTCCTGTGTTAGCAAGGGAGTGAGATTGCCAGCATAAATTGGCCAGGTCTTTTTATCTAGTCTATTGCAAAATCTCAGACATTTCACAAAAATAGTCGGTTTAGCAGTTATATTTGTATATCAAGTCGCTGAAATAGTTACATTTTTACAAACTACAATGTAGTGTTAAGTGGCTTCGGTAAACACAGGTTACTAAGTTCTCAAAATGCAAACCATCTGTCCACCCACGATCGTTCCTGGCAGAAGCTATTGGGCAGTACGCCAATCTGCGATAGTCCCTCTGAAAACGGGAAGGTTCTCAGCCATGTTTCACCTTGTCCTTTCCCACTCTTCGTCCAGGCTTTGTCTAAGTATTATGATATCTGTACAGCTAAACGTTTTGTGATGGTAATAGAGAAGCAATCAGTCTCAAATCAATATGTGTTTGAGCGTGGCATGCAGCACAAAATCTACTTACTTCAAGTGAACCTTGACACTGTCCCATCTGAACACACTGTTTGAGGATCTCATCTGCCACATTCCTCTTGGAAGACTTAGTAGCACTGTCTCTTCTGGATATGCACATCTGAATCTCTCTGCGCACTCCCTGTTGCATACAACTCATTAAACCCATTGAGATGCTTTTTTGGCATACACAGTTAAATGGTCCCCTGAGCTGCATTACTGCATGCCACCCCCCCCCCCCAGTTGGACATGCTGTTACTGTTTATTCTGTGCACGTAGTTTTGATGTTCACTTAGGTACATCCAATCCACCAATTCCACAGAAAGAGTAAAATAGATCCTCAAGCAGCTCAGAAACAAATGGCCCTAACAGGCAACCAGCACGAATCAAAGGTAATTCAAAACCTGTTTGTGTGGCAGGTTAGCCTTATAACTAAGCCGCAGAAGAACAACGGTGGTCATGTCCCTACCTGTGCTCTTCATTAAGGTAGATGCCCCTTTCTAACCCCACATACCCCTCTCTATACATACCACGATATGTGCTCTGCATAATCCGTCTCTTTTTTTCTCATGAATTCTCTTCCATAGTGTTGTGGAAATCAGCAATTTTGCTCTCTTTAACAGAAATCCAGTGCTTAATTTGACCCAGTGGTTTCAGGTAGGCCCCACTGGCACTCAATTTTGGCGACCAGCATTATTTTCTCTCAGCAGACTATGATCAAATGGAAAAAAAAGAGAAAAACTCAAAAGGGGAAAGAGGAATGGAATAAAAGACTGAAAGCAGCAACAAAGGGAAAAGGCAGGATTGAGAAATGACCTGCAAGAGTGAGATAAATAGACCAGGATTGTCTTGGGGTGGATGAAAGAGGCATGAGGTGGAATTAAGATTACACAGCCCTTGTATTCAGCACCCTGACATTGATGGTGCTGGCTGCAGGCTTCTTTCAAGTGTGGGCTCCAGAACTTAACCTTTTACAAATTAAGTACTGCAGAAATCCTGGTAATGCCTTACTTTTTCTACTACAACCTTCCTTGAGGCCCCTGTTGATTCTTCTCCATATTGTTAGGTCTAGCATTAGAGACCTCTTTTATATACTTCTTTGTAGGGCTCACAGCCCGCCTACTGTTTTAATTTGTCTGTTTAAGTGTGCTTAAAAAATCCTTGCTTGCTAGTGGTCAATCCTTCCTCTTGTCTCTCCCTTTTGTCTGCCGTTTCCTCCCACTTGGAGCACTTCCCTAGAACAATATCCTTGCTTTTGGGGGACTACTTTACTTCTTTGTTTCCTGTTTCTCCCATCTCTCACCCCTCCCGCTACGTCTCACCCCTCCTCCCATGTGCTACACGCCAGGCCCCACCTATCCCACATCACTGTTTGTTTAGTCCATAAAATTCACATTCATCCCACTGTTGTCCTCTTCTTTTCACAGGTCGCAGAATTCAAATACTGTTTTACTGAATTCCCAGATATGTATTTCTGTTTTCCTTTAAAATGCACTAAGCACACCAGTAGCACAATTTTAAGGGACTGCATGTGCCATCAAGCCATGCTCTTTCTCACCGCGTTGATGCCACTGTTATCCCAACAGTGCATGTAGGCGTTTTCAATGAGCCCTGCCGTTATTGTTGATGCCATTTTAATGGTGTAGGGATATCCTGTCAGCTGGTTGCTGCTGGCGTGCACCTCCGAAGCCGCGGACTTCGGCAGTGGCCTTCTCCAGACTTGTTCCTGTCACAGAAAGATGCAGGACAGATATGTGTATTCTACTGGGATTATGCTCTTGAGTTTTCCTCTTAAAGAGAATCTCATCTTGGTACGGAGATACTAACAAACATTCTGCCCACATCTAAGCTTAGAGGCAGTCTTCTCCGCTTTATTTCAATTTTTATTGCTTTTCAGTCTGCACATCCGCCAATAATGAGAGACAGTCAAAATATATGCATGAGATATACTGGCATTGATGAAGATCTAATCGGCTGTCTGGCAAACCGATTGGCACCTTTTCTAACTAAGTGAGCCAGCGAGATTGCCACCTGTGTGGTGGATATGGGAGCACCAGCATAGCACATATGGCCACGTGCATGGCACTGAGCCTTCCAATAAAGCAGTTTCCACTCTCACCACTGAGATGCAATTATTCCTGTTGATAGAGAGAGCGACCCGATTGACCAGTGGTAACAGAGTCGCTTGAAATATTACTGATGTCACTAAATGAACTAATGAGTGTTTTTGGAAAAATTGTAATTTTATTGGGCAAGAGATATAATCGTCATGGAATAAAGAGAGCATACCAGCCTTCACAACGTCTCTTGAGGATTCGTGCTTCACATCGGCAGACATGGCATTTTCATTGTTTTTCTTTTCTGAATTGTGTGACATTGTTCTTCGTTTATAAATAAATACATAAGTAATTAGTGAGAGTCACGGAGTTGTTTCATTGTTGTGAAACATTTGATTTTTTTCTGTTTTATGTATTCATTTGAGTTGAGTGGTAGTGGCGGCATGTTTAAATTTAGTGGAAAGTGGCATCCTTTGTCTTTGAAGGTTTATTTGCCAACCATAGTGGTTTATCCTAAGTCCCTCACAGGTTTTATTGTTCAGTAGCATTATGGTACTTCACGTTTTAGAAGATACAAAGAAGCTCAAACACCAAACTTAAAATTGTTCTCATTAAGCTTAAGGGCTCGATAAAATCCTATGTTCAAATACAATTTAAGATGACATTCTTTTAAGGAGGCTGTATTTAAAACCATTAAGTCAGCTGGTTGATTGAGTGAATGCAATATGTTGTTTTTCATAGTGAGATTTCTACCAAAGTTGCTTTCCGATGTTCATGCTAAGTAAGCAGTTGATCTTCTTGGTTCTTTTTCCAAGCTGTCTTCTTTTGCTTTACTGTCTTTGCGCCCCTGATGTGAAATATTGCTTTGCAATTATGTGGATAGACTTTGCGCTTAGCTTTGGTTCTGCTCCAAAACTATGGGCTGTGCTTTCTTTTAGATGCAATGTAAAACACACAATTGCCATCACATACATCCACTCCACTCCAAAACACATAGGTAAAAAACATTTACATTACATTGCCAATAGCTCTAACTCTAAAAAAATGCAAGACCTATTGGATTGCAAATGCTTGTTTTTAACACTTATTCGTGATTATCCCAACTTCGCAATAGTACTACATACGGTTTCAAACATTGCTTGTTAAAATCATCCTATACTGAGAACATTTCAGTATTTTGTTTAAAAAAAGGCATAGACTGTCTGGCATCGAATCATTCTTCAAAAAATACATAATTCACAATTATTTAAAACATGCCATAAACCTTGAGTGAGAACCTCACATAGCTAACAAAATATAAACGAAATATAGTTGCAGTTGCTGATCTATTCAGTCTCAGCATTTAAGATGCAATTTTTTAGTCCAAGATTGTAAACTGTATGTACATAAGAAATTAATACAGAATTTGAGAGCATCCAGAAGCAATGCAATGTTTATTACCAATTTATTCACATGGGACTATTAATTTCAATTTCCTTGTGCGAGTTACTTTTGATTAAACCAGTGAAGGCTCATTAACTTAGAAAATTAATCTTCCACTTCCAGCTACTGTGTGGTCGCCAGTCCGGATAAGCCTAGGCCTTGTATGTAAATACTCACAGAAATCATAATCATAAACCATTAGGTTATTCTGTTTGCAGTATGTCCAAAAATGATTTCTTGTTTAATCAACATTAGTTACTTAAAATTAAAATCTTATTTCAGATCTGGTTTAGTGGAGAGCATTTTTGTTTGGTACTTGTATAATAACTGCCTTTCTAAATTACTTTGTTTTGGACCCTGGCCCATTTCCTCAACCTTTTAAAATAGTAAAACGTCTCAAGTCTTTGTAGTAACGTGGGTGCAGTGTAAGCTTTGGTGGAGGAAAGACGGAAAAGGGGAGTTAAAGTTAACCTAGTTGATTATATAGCTCAAAATTGCCCTATAGTTGCAATGGTAGTAAACTAACCCGGGCACACAACAATGTACATTTTCAGTCAGATGCTCCCACCTCTCGCACTGGAGCTAAACTTTTGGTCTGTTTCTGTCTGCATGAGTTTCTGTCGTCTCTTTCAGTTGAGCTCAGAGCTGTGTGCAAGGGTGTCATTATTTTTCCAACTTAAGCTAGGCCTTTTTAATGTGCTCTAGTACCGTCTTACTCCCACAAATGAAGGATCTGAATGAGGAATATAGTCATCGAAAATGAACTTTTTCTGGACAGCGATTTGGTGCATCGTCACTCTAACTGTCCGTAAAAACTATCCATAGCATTCCTTCTTTAGGATTAATCTTTAATGCTCATTTGTTTTAAAAACTCCGAGTTTACTAGTTTTGGATGTACTTGCTGAGAGTTGGCATGCTTAAAAAAAAAAAAAAGAGGATGCCCATTTCTACCATATTCTTTTTCTTTAACATGTTTTATTCCACCATAATATCTCATCCTATTTGGATGCTTCCACTATCGCTATCTTGTGCATCTATACTGAGTAGTCTTGCTTACTAACAAACTTGCAATCGACATGCTCAGGATATCGCAATTGTCCTTTTTTCAAGAAAGTGTTCAAAATCGAAGAGCATTGTCCAGTGAATCAAACTCGCTGACCTTTTTGAAGGTTTAAACATTTTATTGGTTTTAAGAACATGACTTGAAATTGAGATCTAGAGATGCTGGGTGCTTCCCACTGGACCTGTTTGTTCCTGACAATCATCAACACTCTCCCATTCAATGTATTGCACCACAGCTGAGAAGTGCTGGTCCTCTCCTTTCAAATTATTTTTTTTGCCCCAGGGTTGTACGTATAGATTGTTTTCTGTGGTTTTAGGAAAATGTACGTTTTTATATCGTTCTAAACTTTAGGGAAGCCCTCGTTGGTACTCCTGTCTCCTAACAGATCCAGGGTGCTATTTAAACTCTGTCTATTCCAAAATCTCCGACAAAGACAATCTTCTTTTATCTTTTGTTGTCACAATACTTGTGTAACTGTTCACAAAACCGGAAACAAGAATGGACAGGCAGAAATAAATATTTTTCCTTTCACACGACTGAGTGCCAGATACGAGATCAGTTAAAATACCTCCCCCTTACTATGTCTTTTGCTTTAAGTAAAAAACTCACTGAGCAACAGCAACTCCTGGAAGATCCCAAAGTGTTATCTGCATCATTGCTATTTATTTTGCTTGGAATCTTCTAACGTAGTGCAATTCTTACTTTGTGACTAGGAAGATCAACAGTAACTCATTGCAGCTGAGTTGTGTATGAAAATAATTTAAAATCATACATCCTGGTAACGAAAGTCTTGAATCCACTGCACCTTCCTACCTTTATCAGAAAATGTTACCGCATGATAAGCCTTTTGTTATGGACTTCTTATCCACTCGAGATATCCTGGGTATGCTTGTTGACCATGAACCATATAAACCAGTGGCGTATGGCCTTTGCCTTTTTATTCTTACCGTATTTTTTGTAGTGAGTATTTATTTGGTCTTATTAATTTGCTCGTCCTTCTTAGAACTTGTCTTGGAGCAACCAGTTGTACCTGTCTTTGATATATTTTTTCCACTGAGCTAATAACCAATCTAATATCCTTTTACCTGCCAAGTTCTTCATTATAGGAAGAATAAAATGGGGGGAGTGGTGGCTTTTGAGTTAGCTCAACAATTTGTTTAAATAGATGGTCCAGTATGACTTCAATAATGTATGTGGAAACAAAGACTGTCAAAATGGGGAAAGGGGAGATAATTTGTAGTTATGACGGGATGTTCGTCCTTGTTCAGACAATTCTTGATTGTTACAGGTGCTCATCAACATATAAAACATATATATAAAAAAGCAGTCAGGTTAGCTCTTAGGGAGAAAACTCAGAGAGGAGTATTTTCAGAAATAAGGTGGATGGAAAAGAGTCCAGTGGAACTGAGCAAAATATGAGGCTTGTGATGGGAAGACACTGAAGTGAACATGGAGACATACATGGAAAAAGCTCTGGCAATAAATTTGCTTTTGTGACATTTTCTGCTTGTGCAATATGAATTGCAAAGCTGTAAGGATAGCGAGAAGAGAGCTTCACTTTCATCTTCGGCATGCACGTTTGTAAAGGTTTTTTTTAAAGGCCACGTTAAGACCAATCGCATTTGAAAATGTAAAGATGCATGTTTTAGTTTATCTTTTGTAAGAGTAGGTATTACCACTGAACATTTGAGGTATTGCAAGGAGGGCCTGATATAGTGTGCTCTTTGAATCGTTTATTCTCATACAAGAAAAACGTTTAACGCATTACAGGGTTACATCCCACTTAAACCTCACTTATTCATAGACCTGCCTTCATTCAACTTTCTTTTCAATGTGCTCTCACTTCCACTGCCCATTTTTTAGGTGTCGGCCTGCGTAGGCTTCGCTTGCGCAGTCTCGCTGGCGAGAAATGTAGTTTTTCAGTATGGGGGCTGGAACCCGCCCCTCTTCTCCATTGGCTGGCTCCCTAAACGGAGGCCAGCCATTGGAGTAGAGGGGCGTCCCTTCGTTCAAGCCCGGATTCGGGGGGGTGTTTTTGGTGTTCTTTCTCTCTCTGACGTCATTAGTACAAAGCACGCCCCCTGCACGCCCAATTAGCTCTCTGATTGGTGTTCCTTAATAACCAATCAGAGGGCCAACTGGCTCGCGCAGGCAGCGTGAGCAGACCCGTGTCCCTCGCGTGATGTTTCCACGCCGTGCACCCCGCCTGCAGCTCGGCACCGCTGCTCTCCCCTCATGCCCCTCTGTGCACACCATCCACAGTAACATGTCGTAGGTCTCGCCCCGCTCCCCTTATGCCCCTCAGTGCACACCCTCCACAGTAACATGTCGTAGGTCTCACCCCTCTCCCCTCATGCCCCACAGTCCACTGCCCCCCACCCCCCATCGAGGAACCGTCATTCACTTATCTCGGTCATACGCAGCACACCCCGGGCCTGAAGCGCTCCCACCCGGGTTCCGCCGCCTCCCAGGCTGCACACTCAATCCACCGGCCCCGTCGGCTGTGCGGCTGTACCCCGGGGCACTAGGTGGCTCCCGGCGGCAGCGCCTCCACCCCGGCCCCTCCCCCCCTCGCGTCCATAGCCACGTGCTCGGGCCGAAATCCGCCCTGCACTCCCAGCCTTCCCTCCGCCCGGCCTCTGCAGCCATCCCCGGCGGGCGGTGCACCGCGGCCCTGACAGCCTGCCGGGGGTGCCTCGCTGGGCACAGGTTGGGTTCTCGGGGGGGAGTCACAGCTCTACCCCGGTGGCTCTCGCCCTTCTGCCTCCCACGCTCCCCTCCCCGAGCCCCTCTCTGACCATGCCGTCTCCAAGTCAAGCTGCAGTGTCGTCCCCTCAGCACCGAGCTCCTGGGCCATGCTGTGCACAGCCCTGCCCGGGCCTGCGGCGCGCCGCCCGGGCCTGCTAAGCGCCGCCCGGGCCACCCAGTGAGACTTTAGGCCAACTATGCACTGAACCACTGTTGGTATCCAAATGAGCGGCCCGAGGCGAGGGGCTGCGGACGTCTGCACTGGTGCGTACCCTGAGCCAGACCGGGCCGCCCTCCCGGGGCTCTCCGTCCAACGAGGGCCTGTGCGCCATGTGCGGGGACAACGCAGCCTGCCAGCACTGGGGTGCGCACCTGCGAGGGCTGCAAGGGATTCTTCAAGGTAAGAGGCTACGCCACCCCGTAGCATGCGGTACCCTATGATGTCGTGTTACTGAGAGGCATGCCACTAGGCCTGAGCCACTATGCACCAAGTGCACTTACACTTCAGGACATTTGGGGGCCACTGTAAAAATGGTGTCCCTCCTGAAACGCATTTACAAGAACATCGAACACAAAGGGCACCTATGTAATGTTTTAGGCCACTGGTTCTGCCCCCATGCACTCAACATCCGGCCACTTTAGAAGATTTAGCCCTACGAGACACATGGCGCCCCCTGGCGAGCACACCGAACTCAAAAATTACCGCCCCATCTCGCTCCTTCCATTCCCGGCCAAAGTCATCGAGAAAGCTGTCAACAACCAGCTCGCCGCCTTCCTCGAAGCCAACAAATCCCTCGACTCCTCACAGTCCGGCTTCCGAGCAAAACACAACACTGAGACCGCCCTCATCGCAGCAACAGATGACATTCGAACTCTACTGGACAATGGAGACACAGTCGCCCTCATCCTCCTAGACCTCTCCGCAGCCTTCGACACAGTCTGCCATAGCACCCTTCTACAGCGCCTCAGAAACATCGGAATCCAAGGAAAAGCACTAGAATGGATCACCTCGTTCCTCACCGGAAGAACCCAGAGAGTCCGCCTTCCACCATTCAAGTCAGCGGCCACTGAAGTCATCTGCGGCGTACCACAAGGATCTTCACTCAGCCCCACCCTTTTCAACGTATACATGAGCCCCCTCGCGGCCATCGCCCGCCAACACAACCTCAACATCATCTCCTACGCGGATGACACTCAACTGATACTATCACTCACCAATGACCCTAGCACCGCCAAAACTAACCTACACGAAGGAATGAAAGAAGTTGCCGAATGGATGAAACACAGCCGTCTGAAAATGAACTCAGATAAAACAGAAGTCCTCATTTTAGGTACCTCCCCCTCCGCATGGGACGACTCTTTGTGGCCAGAAGCCCTTAGAAAAGCACCCATCCCGACGGACCACGCACGGAACCTGGGCGCCATCCTGGATTCCTCACTTTCGATGAACAGACAAGTCAACGCCGTCTCTTCATCCTGCTTCAACATTCTTCGCATGCTCAAAAAAACATTTAGTTGGATCCCCACCGAAACTAGGAAAACGGTCACCCACGCTCTGGTCACGAGCCGACACTGGACTATGGAAACACCCTCTACGCCGGTACTACCACCAATCTCCAGAAAAAACTCCCAACGAATCCAAAACGCCTCAGCCAGGCTCATATTAGACATCCCGCGTAAAGAACATATCTCTAGTCACCTGAAAAACCTCCACTGGCTTCCCGTCAATAAGAGGATCACTTTCCGGCTCCTAACCCACGCACACAAAGCACTCTACGAAATCGGACCAGAATGCCTCAACACACGACTGTCCTTCTACACGCCCTCCCGCCAACTACGATCATCCAACCAAGCCCTTGCCACTGTACCTCGCATCAACAAAACCACCATGGGAGGTAGATCCTTCTCCTACCTGGCAGCTAAAACCTGGAACTCACTTCCCACTTACCTTCGCCTTACCCAGAACTACCTAGCATTCAGAAAGCAACTTAAAACGTGGATATTTGACAAGTAATTCCCCACCCCTCCTCAAGCGCCTTGAGACCCTCTGGGTATGTAGTGCGCTATATAAATTCTCTGACTTGACTTGACTATATAATCATTTCACCGGGGGACATGAGGCTGGTCCAGGGCCAGCTTGCACCGAGTATAGTGACACTGCAGGATCTGGGAAAGTCGGCTCCCTTGCATTGAGTGCAGTGAGACTTTAGGCCAACTATGCACTGAACCACTGCTTGGTATCCAAAACAAATATATAGTGCCAGAAATATAGTTTCACACTGCTACACAAGTACATGGTCATCCCACACAATTGCCACATATATAGTGATCATAGCAGTAGGAGTCAGGGCACCAGTTCTGAACTCTACTGTACAAAGTACACTTACTTTTTAGGTCAGGACACTTAGTTTCTGAACCAAGAGGCCACAAAATGCATTTATTCAGCAAAAAAATATAGCCCCGGAAGCACGGTGTCCCCTGACTCTCAGGTGCACTATCACATCACTCTAATGGTACATATATAGTGACCATCTGGCGCCAGGACAATGCAGTGTAGGCCACCTGCCCTTGATACGCTGGTTTTGTTGTAAACATGGCGTGCCCACTCATCACTTTCTCTACACATAACGTGTACATATACGGAGCCATATCACTAGCAGGTAGGGTACTGTTGGGCTTCAATTCACAGTGCACACAGCCACCAAAGAAGGCTAAAATACACTCTAGGCACGTGACTGGAATATTGCCTCTCCTTGACATGTATTCATGTGGTCACTTTGAAAGTATTTCTGTTCATATGTAAGTTTTACTACTTGTGTGTGTTTGTGTGTGTGTGGGGCTCTCTGTGTGTGTGGGGCTCTCTGTGTGTGTGTGGGGCTCTCTCTGTGTGTGTGTGGGGCTCTCTCTGTGTGTGTGGGGGGCTCTCTCTGTGTGTGGGGGGCTCTCTCTGTGTGTGTGGGGGGCTCTCTGTGTGTGTGTGTGTGTGTGTGGGGGCTCTCTGTGTGGGGGGGGCTCTGTGTGTGTGTGTGGGGGGGGCTCTGTGTGTGTGTGTGTGTGGGGGGCTCTGTGTGTGTGTGTGTGGGGGGCTCTGTGTGTGTGTGTGTGGGGGGCTCTGTGTGTGTGGGGGGCTCTGTGTGTGTGTGTGGGGGGGGCTCTCTGTGTGTGGGGGGCTCTCTGTGTGTGGGGGGGGCTCTCTGTGTGTGGGGGGGGCTCTGTGTGTGGGGGGGGCTCTGTGTGTGTGTGGGGGGGGCTCTCTGTGTGTGTGTGGGGCTCTGTGTGTGTGTGGGGCTCTGTGTGTGTGGGGCTCTGTGTGTGTGGGGCTCTGTGTGTGTGGGGCTCTGTGTGTGTGGAGCTCTGTGTGTGTGGAGCTCTGTGTGTGTGGAGCTCTGTGTGTGTGGGGCTCTGTGTGTGTGTGTGTGGGGCTCTGTGTGTGTGGGGCTCTGTGTGTGTGGGGCTCTGTGTGTGTGTGGGGCTCTGTGTGTGTGTGGGGCTCTGTGTGTGGGGGGGGCTCTGTGTGTGGGGGGGCTCTGTGTGTGTGTGGGGCTCTGTGTGTGTGTGGGGCTCTGTGTGTGTGTGGGGCTCTGTGTGTGTGTGGGGCTCTGTGTGTGTGTGTGGGGCTCTGTGTGTGTGTGGGGCTCTGTGTGTGTGTGGGGCTCTGTGTGTGTGTGGGGCTCTGTGTGTGTGTGGGGCTCTGTGTGTGTGTGGGGCTCTGTGTGTGTGTGGGGCTCTGTGTGTGTGTGGGGCTCTGTGTGTGTGTGGGGCTCTGTGTCTGTGTGTGGCTCTCTGTGTCTGTGTGTGGCTCTCTGTGTGTGTGGCTCTCTCTGTGCGTGTGGCTCTCTCTGTGCGTGTGGCTCTCTCTGTGCGTGTGGCTCTCTCTGTGCGTGTGGCTCTCTCTGTGCGTGTGGCTCTCTCTGTGCGTGTGGCTCTCTCTGTGCGTGTGGCTCTGTCTGTGCGTGTGGCTCTGTCTGTGCGTGTGGCTCTGTCTGTGCGTGTGGCTCTGTCTGTGCGTGTGTGGCTCTGTCTGTGTGCGTGTGTGGCTCTGTGTGTGTGTGTGTGTGGCTCTGTGTGTGTGTGTGTGTGGCTCTGTGTGTGTGTGTGTGTGTGGCTCTGTGTGTGTGTGTGGCTCTGTGTGTGTGTGTGTGGCTCTGTCTGTGTGTGTGTGTGTGTGTGTGGCTCTGTGTGTGTCTGTGTGTGTGTGTGTGGCTCTGTCTGTGTGTGTGGCTCTGTCTGTGTGTGTGTGGCTCTGTCTGTGTGTGTGTGGCTCTGTCTGTGTGTGTGTGGCTCTGTCTGCGTGTGTGTGGCTCTGTCTGCGTGTGTGTGGCTCTGTCTGCGTGTGTGTGGTTCTGTCTGCGTGTGTGTGGCTCTGTCTGCGTGTGTGTGGCTCTGTCTGCGTGTGTGTGGCTCTGTCTGCGTGTGTGGCTCTGTCTGCGTGTGTGGCTCTGTCTGCGTGTGTGTGGCTCTGTCTGCGTGTGTGTGGCTCTGTCTGCGTGTGTGTCTCTGTCTGCGTGTGTGTCTCTGTCTGCGTGTGTGTGGCTCTGTCTGCGTGTGTGTGGCTCTGTCTGCGTGTGTGTGTGTGGCTCTGTCTGCGTGTGTGTGTGTGGCTCTGTCTGCGTGTGTGTGTGTGGCTCTGTCTGCGTGTGTGTGTGTGTGTGGCTCTGTCTGTGTGTGTGTGTGTGTGGCTCTGTCTGTGTGTGTGTGTGTGTGGCTCTGTGTGTGTGTGTGTGTGGCTCTGTCTGTGTGTGTGTGTGGCTCTGTCTGTGTGTGTGTGTGGCTCTGTCAGCGTGTGTGTGTGTGGCTCTGTCTGTGTGTGTGGCTCTGTCTGTGTGTGTGGCTCTGTGTGTGTGTGTGTGTGGCTCTGTCTGTGTGTGTGTGTGGCTCTGTCTGTGTGTGTGTGTGGCTCTGTCAGTGTGTGTGTGTGTGGCTCTGTCAGTGTGTGTGTGTGTGGCTCTGTCTGTGTGGGTGTGTGGCTCTGTCTGTGTGGGTGTGTGGCTCTGTCTGTGTGGCTCTGTCTGTGGGTGTGTGGCTCTGTCTGTGTGGCTCTGTCTGTGTGGGTGTGTGGCTCTGTGTGTGTGGCTCTGTGTGTGTAGCTGTGTGTGTGTAGCTGTGTGTGTGTAGCTGTGTGTGTGTAGCTGTGTGTGTGTAGCTGTGTGTGTGTAGCTGTGTGTGTGTGTGTGTGGCTCTGTGTGTGTGTGGCTCTGTGTGTGTGGCTCTGTGTGTGTGGCTCTGTGTGTGTGGCTCTGTGTGTGTGGCTCTGTGTGTGTGGCTCTGTGTGTGTAGCTGTGTGTGTGTGTGTAGCTGTGTGTGTGTGTGTGGCTGTGTGTGTGTGGCTGTGTGTGTGTGGCTCTGTCTGTGTGTGTGTTTGGCTCTGTGTCCGCTAATACTCTCTAATGCTCCCCTATTGCCATTGTAAATGACATTACCATTTATTTATGTTTAAAAAAAACAAAAAATAAAAAAAATACCATTTGCAATGCCAATAGCTCTAACTTTAACAAAGCCGATACCATTGCATTGTAAATGCTTGTTGTGTAATATGTCTGCCTGCCATCTCTTTCCAACTGGATTTTTCTTTCTGGTTAACAAAACATTACTTTTGTATTTGTTATTCCTCACACAATCGCCCCCAGCTAATTTGTCATAGTTCATTGTGTTTACCCTGAAATTAAATTTGAAGTCATAAGTTGGTAAATTGAGACGCTTTTACTGCAAAGTGTATTCATCTGTGTATGATGCCTGACTCGGGACACAGTAAATGTAGCACAAGATTAATGTTCCCCCTCTATAATTTCTGGCAGATGTTACCTTACCTAGCCTAAGCAGTTTTCCTTTGTACTACAATGTAGTTCTTCTGGGGAAGAGTTCAGGTATGATCCCTGCTGGAGAGGAAAGGATGAATCAAAACTAGATTTTAGTTTTCGTGCTTTGGCAGCGGTCTCTGCTGACCTGCTAAGCACCAAGTTAACCCTACTTGGTGTATATAGCTCATCATATCCATATACTTTTATATCCATTGGCATCTCCTTTTTAGGTCTCACGTGCGAATGCAGCGCATGCTCTGTTTCGCTAGCGAGACTATTGTTGCCGGTTTGGTGCTGGAAGGGAGACAGGAGGTGGCACACGCAGACAGGAAATGTGCACTCTGTATGCGTGCACATCTCCTGTCCACACGTGCCACCTCCTAGCTCCCTTCGGCAGAAAAAGGGGCCGCACAGCACGCGCATCGTGTGCTTTCGCTTTCCCTCCCCCCGTCAGCTCAGCGTACAGTAAATTTATATTGGCACATAAGATTTAGCATGTAAGCTATGTGCCGCTTTTCGATTTTTAAAAGAAAACTGTTCTTACCACACATTCTGCTCGGTAGTCTGTGCGTGTCACCGCTGTAATGTGCGCACCGCTGCCACCCTGATTTAAATAAGCAACAGTGTGACATATTTGGCAGCACCCTGAATTATTTGAACACTCCTAGTTATCTATTTGCTGTTGCAGTAAATCCGGTCCTATTTTCTTTCAGGAACAGAGATCTGATGCCAAAGTATTTCAGCGTGTTGCATCTCTCAGATCACTATTCTCTGTTGCAGAGTGTCTGTCTTTCTCGGGTGCTAGCTCCCCTATCCACCCCGCCCCCGGGGGCAGAGATAAGAAGCAGTGCCATTCCTTTGGGAATGCAAACATTGGTCTGTTGTGAATCCAGTGTTTACACCGTGCACACAGCTTTGTATATTTTCAGACACACAGGAATATTTGTGCTGGGTACAGTGACAGACTTTATAACGCTGGATTTACGTGCGAGTCTAACGTCCACTTTGACTGTCTCAGGACGGTCGTGAGTCTCTCTCTCTCTCAGGAATGAGGAGTACTATGAAGTGGGAATGTTGTGTGCCTCAGGGGGTGCGAGTGTGCACCACAGGCGGTGCAAGAGCATGTGGGGGGGGGGGGGAAGGGGGTTGCGAGCATGTGTCCCAGGGGGGTGCGAGAGTGCGCCTCATGGATTTACAAGAGTGCCACTCGGATGTGCGATAGTGTGACTCAGGAGGTTGCCTCAGGGAGGTGCTAGTGTGCCTCAGGGGGGTGTGAGAGTGTGACTCGGGGGGGGGGGGGGGTGAGAGTGTGCCTCGGGGGGGGTGTGAGAGTGTGCCTCGGGGGGGGGGGTGTGAGAGTGTGCCTCGGGGGGGGGGGGGGTGAGAGTGTGCCTCGGGGGTGTGAGAGTGTGCCTTGGGGGGTGAGAGTGTGCCTTGGGTGGTGTGAGAGTGCGCCTCAGGAGCACACACAGCAAAATACAATTTGAGCGGCACACTATGCTAACCAGATTTTTAGATTACGTGTTTTTAAGCCCCGCACTTAATTACTTTGGCCACACACCTTTGAGACCTTCCTCCCCCCCACCCCACCCCCAGTTTTTTCATGCCACGTAAAGCCCTGGGGACACCCCACCGCAAAAACACTGGGACAAGCTCTAGAGACTCCACAGTGACTTGATCTGTTCACCATGCAACAAAGGTGAAAGGACGAGCAGCCTTACGACAGTGTTAAGCCTTCAGTGCCCGCGGGCAGCGATGGATGTGACAGCAGGCGCCTGACCCCAGTGCAAGTGCAGCACAAAGTGTCCCCCCTCAGCCATCTCTCGTACCTCCCAGTCACAGTGCGCCCCCCTCGCTCTCAGACTCGCCGTGTTGCCGGTGGTTGGGTCGGGAGAGAGGTTCCTTGATGATTGACCCATAGAATTTGTGTCTTTATGATGAGTTGAGAGGCGCGGGGCAGACGTGTGGTTGTTAGTGGGTTTACCTCGGTGGTCCAGTACAGGGCTAGAATAAATAAGTTGTATAAAACCAGGACACCTGCTGTTCCATTTCCAGCATGCCTACATGAAAGAACAAGCAATTTCAATGCAATAGGTCTCGCATTTAAGCGAGTTTGAGCTATTGGCATTGTAATGGCAATGCTTTTATTTTGCTTTATTTTTAAAACCTAAATAAAAGGCATTGTCATTTACAATGCCAATAGCTCAAACTCGAGTAAATGCAAGAACTATTGCATTGCAAATGCTTGTTATCTGTGTTTGGAGCTGCGGAATTTGCAGAGACTGCATTTGGGAAGTCTACACATCCCACTTGGAACATGCCTTCCTTTGAACCAGTTTTTCCTTGCTGCTGCTTCACCTTGGTAGAGAGAGCTAGGCAATATCTGCTTTGCTATGGTAGAACGAGGTTTAAATTTGGAACTTGACATAACTTTAGGTTGGCATTAGCATACTGACATTGCCCCCAGTTTGAGATAAGTACTAGCTCCCTTGACAGATGATGTTGGGACACCATGAGCTGTGGGTCTTACTGTTTGGTACTTAAGGGTAATTCATCCAGAGCACTGGGCTCAATGTTGGAACAACTGTTTTCGGAGGCTTGTTGGAGCTGTAATGGGTCTCATTGAACACTGAAAGGCAGATGTTCTGAACAGTGGACATTAACTTGGTGAAAACAGTTGGTGGGAATCCCACCTCAACATTGGGCATAGGTATACTTGATAAATTAGAACATACTAGCATATCCGTTCCATTGATTGGACTGGATAAACAAATTCAGCAATAGACAATGGAACTTGAGAACTCATAATCCTGCCACAAGGATAGCACTTTCCTTTAAAACCCATGAGATGTATTCGCTTTGGCGGGTATACCCATACTATAAGCCTTGATGCGGTTGATGCACTGGCCACTTTCACGCACCCTGTGACTTCCCTGGGGAGCTTCCTGGGAGAGCTAGAGGCTTTCGGAAAAACCTCTGGGTTGAAGATCATTCTGACGAAATCCGTAGCGCTCAGTCTATCCCTGCCACAGGCCGTCCTGGTGGACCTCCAGGTCGTCACCCGTTACACTGGTCCGATGAGTCGGTCCCCTATCTAGGCATACAGCTGGCCCGACTCTAAAAACTATGAGACAAATTAATTATTCCCTCCTGCAGGTACACGTTCGCTCTGCGTTGCTGCAATGGAAACAATACCCAATATTGTGGCTGGGGCGAATCTCAGCTGTCAAAATGATTATTCTCCCCAAGATGTTGTATCTTTTCCAGACCCTTCCCCTCCCACCCCCCACCGGATGACTGCAAAGATTCAAGTCTGACCTTTCCTCCTTTATCTGGCAGGGGCGCAAGCCGAGAATGAAGGGGCTGGTGAGCTTCCTTCCACCGCATAAGGGAGGCCTCGGAGTCCCAGACCTAGCACTCTATTACAACGCCACGCAACTCCGGTACCTGGTCGAATGGAGTAGAGTAGAATCTGAGAAACATTGCTTTTTAAGGACTGGGCTGTTGCTGGTACGTCTCTTATGAAGATCCGCTTCATGCCCAAACATCATCGCCCACCTAACCTGTATGCTTCCCATGTAACGTGCTCCATCCTTAAGGTTTGGAACCGTGTCAATATACGGCATGCCCTCTCCACATTTCCCTCCCCGCTCACCTATTTCCTTGACCACCCAGATTACGGACCCAGCGTAGGCACCGGGCCTTCCCGCGGTGGAGAGAGGCGGGCTGCCGTGCTGTAGGCCAACTGTTTCACAGGGGTGAGATTGTCCCCTTTCCACAACTCCGAGCTGACCATGGCCTCCCTGAATCGGAACGCAAGCACTACCTACTTGTCCGGCATTGGGCCTTACATCCTGATAACCGGGAGCATGCGTCGCAGCTTCTTACTCAATATGAGCGATGGCTCATCACGCGGCCCTCGGACCAGAAACTGATCTCCGATCTCTACAAACTGCTCTTGTCTAGATACACTTACACTTATCACGCCGGACGGGCAAGATGGGGGAGAGATCTGGGGCGTGACCTTGGCTCTCAGGAATGGGACGGCGCGTGTCATAGGGCTCGCCACACAGCAACACATGTAGGCCTGACCGAAACCTTCACCAAACTCATATACCACTGTTACTACACACCAGAGAGACTGCACCAGGCTGACCCCACACACAGCCGTGATTGTTGGTGGGGCTGCGGACAGAGAGGCTCATTAGTTCATCTTTTTTGGGACTGCACACACATTCAATCTTACTGGACACACGTCCTTGACGAGGTCGACGAGCACTTGGACACAGAACTTCCCCCGGTTCCCCACATACGTCCTGCTAGGAGTCCCCAAACCGCTCACTTCCTGAAATCCCGAAGGGGAAAACAGATAGTTATTGCTCTCGGCACAGCTACCCAGAACATACTTATGCACTGGAAGACCACCCGGGTCCCCACACACACAGGGTGGGGGATAGTATTCTCATATTTGAGCTTGCATATTTTTAGGCATTTACAAGTGAATCTGTCGACCCCTGTGTGGCTCGCTTATTATGCACCTTTTATTTGTGTTGCTCCATATCAATAAAATGATATAAACCTAAAACTTATGAAATCTGAATGACTACTTACTGAGTCTATACTGCAAAACTGTTTTGGTTGTATGTCGTCCATGGAAGGTGCTAGAAAATGCTGGGTTAGTTGGTTAAATAAAAAATAACGAAATAGCAACATAGGCTGTAAAGTTAAAGTTCTACCTGCATGGATTTTAATCCAAAGTAATACATGACAAATCTTCACATATAGACCATTTAAATTGGCCCTTTCTCCTAAAAAAGAGGAAAATGAAATGGACGGATAATACATTTGATATTTCTGTTGGACCGTAAATAAACCTGCTTAGATTAAATTGAAAATTGATATATTCATAGCCTAATTGCACTAAAGGTTGGGTTTTGACAACTGACAATGAATTTTGACTGAAGGCTTCATGCCCTCGTGTATAGTCTCAAATTCTAGAAAAGAAAAACATTTTTGTATTTGCTCATAACTTTCTGATTTCTGACAATCTGATATAAGTAGGTTTCCAGATGACTGTAAAAGATGTACAAAGATAAAATTTAAATAGACAATTGAATTACAATTTATACCTACTTATATTGTTGGGTGCTTTCCTGAAATACCCATTAATTACAGCCCACTAATATAGAAAACAAAAGTCTTAATATATACTTTAATTTGGAGGGTGCTATAGATCGCAAATAACGTAAACTTTTTTGTAGAACGTATAAGGTCCTTAAGTTGTTTAAAAAAACGTTCACACCCTTTCCATGTTTTCTTAATATAAATGCACTGCAGTTAAATGTACTTGATAACGTTGAAGTCGATTGCTTCAAAATGTTGCAGCATATTAACTATCGCATAGTATGACTGGTCAACCAATGTCGCACATTGCTGAAGTTAAGACACCTTGTGTAATCTTCAATATGAAATCTTTTTCTCAATAACCCTTCATGATCAAGCATTTGAATTTTACTCCCTTTGTATTCTAAAACCTCTTCATGAAAAATCCATTCACAATGGGGGCTTTGTTCCATTTTCTCCATAATAGCTCCTGTGGATTAATATGTAAAACCTAGGGCATCATCACGTTGCAAGAGTGACATGCTGGTGGAACTTTATCAATCATTTTGAAAAGCATTGTTTAAACCTGACATACTGTAAAGACAAGAGACGTGCACAGTGCAGAAAAATTAGTTGTGGATTGTTTGGTTACTTTCACCTGCACCAGCTTACCTCTGTTAATAAATACCCATTAGTTATTAAATAATAGCTCTGACTGTGCATTGTTTGTTGTTAGATTACCATGTCCTACTGTATCTGAGTTTGAAAATTTACTATTGCCTATTAGAGTAAGCCATGGCTGCTTAGCTTATTTTCCTTTGGGCAGTTAACACCTTAGCAGCTATGGAACGTCCAGCTCCAGTGCTGAACGTTCCATTGCGCAGGTGAGGTTCGAACGGCCGACGGTAGCACTCCTGAGGTAGTGGTGCCGTCGGCCGTTGGACTAGGCGCAGCACTTATGAGGTTAAGAGTGCAAAGAGAGTGCGTTACACTGGTGGTATAAACAGAAACAAGACCCATTCTGCATACCTCCTAGTAACCAATCACTGCCCTTCTCTCGCTACTCTCTACTGACATAGACATTGATCGTGCACACCAGGGGTCTCATTACAAACACACATAAGAATGCTGATCTGCACCAGAAAGCTTGGTGGTACCGTGTCCTTGATTTTGATCCATGCCTTAGGAAGGATTATTGAATTTAAATTCAGCTGACTGTGACCAAGCTAAAGCCAAATTCAGTCAGTGTAAGAAGTCTATTCCCATGCGTCATGCAATTTATTTTAGGGATTGATCAAATGTGCAGCAAAGATTTCTTACCACCTAATTTTTTTTACATTTTCCACTGGTTTTATCATTTTAATTTGCAGAAAATGTTCACAGCGTTTGTAACTGTGGATAAAAAAATGTAGGAACTTCAGAAGGGAAAGTGGCATAATTGGAGTCAAGGAAGCTTAGCAGCAGTGGCACTGTTTAGCTTCGAAAAGCAACACTCCTAGCACTAAGGTGCTCCCGAAGTTTAATTAGTATTTTAATAGCAGCTCATCTGAGTTTCAGGCTAACCTGCTTAGTGAGTAGATGCAAGAATTTGACTTTGCCCATATCACTTAGTCACCTAAAGGAGGCTTTCTCGTATCCTCTACATCGGAATTCAGCAGGCATGTGTGTGCTGTTATGTGTTTAGACATGCAAAGGGGGCATGAGAAAAAGATGTGCACATTTCATATTCTCTATCCTTAAGGCTCAGAAAGGCTGCTGAAAAATGTGTGCAGTGGGAGATATGTGTGAGGGGAGTCTGAAACTTTGGCATCAAGATTCACAAATTCTAACTGAAGAGCGTTTTGCACACAGGGGACAGATCCTATAGATTTCAATCAGTTTGTTTTCTAAACAAGCAGGAACGTTGTAAATACATGTGGTGAGTGCAGTTTAGTACTGGTTTAAAATCTTATGATTATTTATTTATAAAGTTTTGTATAGCACGAACGTGACCCTAGTGGGTATTGGAGCGCTTTACATGACTGGGGCTAGTGTAACATTTTGTCTGACAAAAACCAGGAAATACATGCGTGAAGAATCAAACAAATCATAAAGTATACTCGTATAACATAAATTTGTCTAGAATAAAGACAGTAAGTAACAGGTGATTATCCCTTGGGAGTTTGCTGACTATGTGAGACAGGTATATTGTCTTACGATAAAAACTTCAGTAGAAAAGATCTGGCTTCTTTTTTGAAGGAGGAGGCAGCGGATATAAGGCTAACATCCGGTGGCAGAGAGTTCCATATCTTGGGTGCAATAGCCGAGAATGCTCTGGCATCCGTTATCTTTTTGCGAGTACGTTGGGGTTTCAGAAGCAAGGTGAGTGCATTTTGTGAGTTTCTGTTGCCCCCTGATTTTTAGGTCGAGCCTAGAGCAGCGCACATGCGCTGCTGTAGGAAATTGATCTCTTGGAATCACTATAGCTTTCTTCAGCTTTAGTAGAAGCTTGTGCATGTGGTGCTCACACGCTATAGGCCTTTGCGTCTGGCTTTAGTACGCAATTGGCCAAAGGCCTGTGGATGTCCCAGCTTCTTGGGAAATGTTTACTCCGAGAGCGTTTTGCTCTTGAGCCAGCAGGGGCCATCTGTTTTTAATTAGCGTGGCTGTGCTTGTTAGTTTATACAGTGGTTCAGCTGCTAGAGTTTTAACATGCCTCTAAATCTTGTTTTACTGAGGCTAGTAGGAAATAATTCAGGTCCACCTCCTCTTTCTCATCTTTTATGTTGTTAACTCTTCTTTTTGCGTAGCTATTCGCCTGCCACTGGTGCATGTCAGCATTTGGTTTTAGCATGTTCTCCCTTCGTGTTGCCACTCCTCTCGCATACTGGGACGCACTGCTTAGCGACCTGTGCGCCGGCTCAGTCAACCGAAGCACACCCCTTCCGGCCTACATGTGTGTGCCTTTAAATTTTGATGCTAGTGAGCGGCTCGTTTACACACAGGGACTCAGCTTGGGTTTTTAGGTCTGGTGACCTATCAATGCGCGCAAGCGCATTGAGCGGAGCGAGAATTCAAGTGCTCAAAATACTCGTGAAACCAAGGGTTTAGTTTGTGCGTTTTTCTTTGAGTTCACGTGAATCACGTGACCAAACAAGCACGAGCATCAGCCTCCCTCCCTCCCTCCCTCCCTCCTAATTGCTTTTTTTCACGGCCGCACAGCACATCAAAGGGCTTCTCCCAGCGAGTGCTGTGCGGCTACTCCTCCCCTAATTATTAATGGCTGGCCGGTGGCCGGCCGTACTTTCAGTTTCTCTGACGCTCTTCTTTTACATTACGTGCCACCAGTAATTTTTTGCAAATGCTCGTTTTTTTACTTGCTCTTTTCAAGGTGGTAGATTTAATTCTAGTGTTGGTGCGGAGTTACTTTCAGTTTCCCTGCCGCTCTTCTTTTACATTACGTGCCACCAGTAATTTTTTGCAAATGCTCGTTTTTTTACTTGCTCTTTTCAAGGTGGTAGATTTAATTCTAGTGTTGGTGCGGAGTGCATGCTGTTTATGTAGATTCAGATTTCCTCCGGGTGCTTAACTGCAGGCTTGGTAATGATGGCTGAAAAGCAACCGCCCTGAAAGTCACTGTTGACGGGTATGAGTTTTTAATCAATTGTGATTAACGCGAGGCAGCAGAACAGACATTATTGCATTATTTTTATTAACACCATAGTCTGCTCCAGTACTTTCGATTTATGCTCGATTTCAGTTCATACTTTATTTGTTGAAAGGTAGTGAAAAGTTCAAATATTAAAGCATTTAGATATGTTTTTACTTCTAATACAGGCTACGACTATAACCACATGCAACCATCGCAGTTTGATGAAATGTGTTCTATGTTCCAGTCACGCCCATGACATACTGTTCACCCAGAGCTGCAGCTCCTAGTGTTTGTGGCAGTTCTTGGCACATCAACTTGATTTTTGCGAGGCTCGTACCAGAGCAAGTTCCTCTTGGGCAGGAAGCTTGTGTCTTGATTGCCTGACCCAAGCTTCCTGTGTAGCAGTTTCAAGTCTCAACACCACTCAGATTCAGCTTTCATAGCGAAGTACAAACTTCGATCCAGTGCTCATTCATTAACAGCATATCACAGAAGAAAAATAACAAGCAGGGCATGGTCAGTCTTTCTCTTTGTTTCCATCTGTAGTTGTCAAATGTTAAATTATGGGCTTTTGTGTGGTGCTTATTTTGCCATTTCTTTGGTCTTGCTCATTTTTCGGCAGTCCGGTGACTTTACATAGGGACCTTTAATACCGTAGCAGACCAGAGACTCGTTCTGCTGAAGATATTGTATGGATTTCATGTTCTGGTTACTTTTCTTTGGTGGTACAGTCATTTTCATTGAGCTGTGTGTATGTGATGTTTGTATCGCCTGTGCTGGCAGGGTGGACTGTCGTTTTCATTTACCTGGTTTCTGAATCCACTTGTTAGAGATGCCTCTTGGGCTGTCTAACCTTTGCAGTTAGTTTCTAAAAGACTTTCTCTCACTAAATATCTGTGGAGAATGTGTTGAAAGTTCCTAAGACTAGCCCAAAGGAGCTGACGCAGCGCATCGTTACTAACCGGTTGGCATGATAACTATCTTGTTTTTTTAAATTATTTTATTCCGAAGTATTTCGGCTGCCCTGAAGACCTGGTTAACATGATTATGTGCTGTAGACCCAGTGAAAGTATTGATTTCAAAAGACTCCTTTTATTTCCACCCTTTCTGATCCAATCGCTTGTCTAGAGTACAGAGTACATAACTGAAGTAGTCTGTGGGTTAGCAGAGTACTGATGTCTCTATTTCCCTCTCCATTACCTTAATGGGGATGTCCAAAATTAATTTCCTGTGAAGAATGCTTGACTTTGAAGTTTGTTTGGGTGGAAATCTTAAACGTTACTGTGAAACTTAAATGTGCTCTTTGTTGCCTTTCAAACTCTTCAGTGTTATAAGAAATAGAATAGAAGTTTGACATGGCAGCAGGAAAGGTAGTTGTTATTCAGTTGTTTCGAAAGTAGAAAGGGGCAATATATGGTGCCTTTTAAAATAAAAACCATTATAACCTGCTTTATATGTGCATGCTCCTACAGATGTTGCCCATTTCTATTGATCTAAGCGATTACCCTTATATAGTGATAAGTTATTACCCAATTCGGTGGTAATAATTATATTTACTTCATCGGGATGAACGGGTAGGCTTAACTTTCTGGTGTTCAAACCTATGATTTTGATAGTGTTTCCTGGGTGTTCGTTTGTTCTGTTAGCGAGTTTTGTGTTATTTGTTAGCATGTCCCGCTTGTAGTTTGCCACATTTTTTATCCGATTTCGGGCCGGCTCCGCTGGCTCAGTAAACAAGCATTGAAAATGCAATAGGTCTCGCCTTAACTTTACTTCTTCCATGCCATTCTTACCTCTCCCTTACTGTCGTTCTGCCCATAGCGCTTTCTTCTGATCTCCATCTCTTCTAGCCACACTATGAATTCGACTTCACTCTGCCTTCTCCCTAAGCAAACATTTGTAATGCAATACGTCTCGCCTCTACGCACGTTTAACCTATTGGCATTATAAATGACAATGCCTTTCTATTTATTTTTTTAAAACCAAATCATAAATAAATGGCATTCTCATTTACAATGCCAATAGCTCATTTTTTAGTGGAACCCATTTCCAGCTTGCAAGCCTGCCTGAAAGCACCATCTAATTTTAGTTCAGCATCTCAATATGCAACTATATGGTAATGACGCTTTTCTTTCCCTATAACCAGTGATTTTATTCTAAGGAACTTTTTACCCCTGTTTCATTGGTTGCCTCTGCCATCATAGACATTAACTCCTATAGCACCATCAAGGGTCAAGTGATGTGCTCCCCCCCCCCCGACACTACAGGAAAGGCTTGTTATACCCTAGATTTTACAAAGGTATTTTGTAGTGGCATGGCATGCTGAAATGTATTGTGATAACAGTAATATTCATTATCTTTTAAGTACTCACTAATGCTATGGTGCACAGGACAAACAAAGCAGGCATTAAAACAAAAAACAAACAAGCATTTGCAATGCAATAGGTCTCGCATTCACAAGAGTTTGAGCTATTACTATTGCAAAAAACAATGCCTTTTATTTTTGTTTTCATTTTAAAAACATAAAGGGCTTTGTCATTTACAAAACCAATAGCTCCAACTTTCCTACTGCGAGACCTATTGGCAACGCCAGTGCTTGTTTGGTTCAGGTGCTCCAGTTCCACAGAGGGTTTCACATTCGCTCGCGGAGCAGGTTTCACCTCTTTAATTTAAGGCTGGACCGATTTCGATGGAGACCCCTCAAAAGGTATTTGAAAGATTGATGTCTTTTGGGAAAAAAGTGTACTTTGTGATTTCCCCCGTGAAACACGAAAGGGTTTGGTTTCACCCTTCTATCCCTTCAGCGCAAACCTCTCTGACCACATCCTTCCCTGCAGATTGGTTGTTTGCTTGGCGAGCGCAGTGGGTTTGTCGAGAGGCCGCCGGAGATGGTTCAGTTGTTATCATCAACATAGATCGGGCACAAAGTCATTCAGACCTGATGGGGTGGGACTAGGCAAAGAAAGGGGGCGGCGCTCCGGCGCCTCAATAGGATCTGAGACTAAGAAGTAGTGTCTGGTGGAACAGTGAACTCACTGCAGGGTCATCTGTTTGACCTTGTGGTTATAGGTTGAAATCCCAGCCTTTCAGCTTTTCATCATTCTGATGTTGATTAAACAATTACCATCGAGTTGAATAACTGTTTAATAAACGTCGGTAATTAAGCGCCAGGGTAACCTTCTAGCAGCTGAAGCTACACTTCATAAAAACACGTTATATTATGCTTGGTCATATGGACCATGTGACAATGGATTTAGCATTTTAACCCCTTGCGTGCTGATGACAGAACGGTTCCGTCATCAGCATCGGCTGAGCTGTGCTGATGACGGAACCGTTCCGTCATGACTCCGCCTGCGCAAGGCGGAGTCAGCACAGGCGGAAAATACGCCCGCACGCAAGGGGTTAAATGTCTTGTATTTGTTAATGATGTGTGGTGACACGAAATGTCACATCTGCTTCTAAGAGCCTGGCGAGAAGCGGCCAAGGCCTCGTTTTTAGCAGAGTGCAATGGTCAATACACTATTGATCATTCGCCCACCGCTGGGCACTTCTCCAAACTCTCCTACACCCCAGAGACATATGCACCGCCCGGAGTCATTGCCCTGAAGACACAAAAGCTTTGTAAGATCCCTACACCCTGAAAGCTCTACCCTTGGGCACTCACTGCTTTTGCGTCATCAGTACAAGGCTGTGTACAGGACATCTAGCAAAACCCAGAAGACGCCGCTCTTCCGCTAAGCATTCAGGCAAACATCGAAATGTAAGAAGTGGCAGAGGTGAGCACAGCGCTTTACCATACAGCATTGCCTCACTCCTTTATTATTTATGATGGCGCCGCTGTCACCTTGTGCACCTTGTTTGTGAAGGGCGCTGCTTTTACATTTAAGTGCGCCTTAATTGTTTGTAAACGGGGCTTTTTTCACTTACTGTTCACTGCCGCTTTCACTTTAAGAGCGCCTTTACTTGTTATTGTGTTATCAATGTGCTGCATGGCCAAATACTTACAAGGTCCCAAAGGCAAGACCTATTGGCTATGCCAATGCTTGTTCTAGTTATTGAGCCAGGTAGTTGGGGGTATTGAAGTGTAACGTCTTATGCGTCATGCAGGCAATTTTCAGCTGGAACCTTGCCTCATACGGTAGCCAGTTTAATAATTATTTTTTTTTTATTTTTATTAAAGTATGTCAGGGCAAACATACACAGATCAACAGTCGTCTTTGTCTGCATTAATATAAAAACCATAGAACAGCAAAGCAATTCTGCATAGTCACTTATCATGGAATCAGACCCATACATACAACCCCTTCCCCCGCCACCCACAACACAAGTGCCTCATTACAAGGTGACTTTTTCTGTAATAATTTCTGGCGGATCACAGATGTCTCCCCTAAACCTATTCCAAGCCCCCCACACTTTTTCCCACATTTAAGGAGATCCACGATGTATAAAGACTGCTTTTTCCGCCACCATCGCTCCGTCCATATCTTTACACCATTTTTGAAGCGTAGGCAACGTTTCCGACCCTCACAACATAGCAATATTCCGTTTCGCCATCTTCATACCAAGCATAGCCCAATCCTGTTCCTGATGATTGAGGTAATTCGACTCCCACACATTTAGTAGGCAGCGCCTCGGCTCCGGTAGGACCGAGATTTCTAGTGTCTGAGAAATAGTGCGCATTATTTTAACCCAGTATGCAGCAATGCGGGGGCAGTCCCAAATAGTGTGGTAAAATGTGCCCTCCCCCCCACAACTGCGCAAACAGTATTTGTGCATCGCTGCTCCCATACATGGAGCGTTGTCCTAGTGTAATATTTGCGGTGCAGCACATTGAGTTGGACTAGTCAGAGCCTGGACGGTATCGCCGTTTCACAGGGCGAGGACAGAGCTTCTTGCCACTCTGATTCATCAAAGTCGCCCACGTCCCGGGACCAGGTCTGTCTCAGCTTGGATGTTGGGTCCAGCAAGTTATTGACCAGCTTACGGTACGTCAAGGACGTAGCCCTATTCGTCATGTGTTCCGTCAGAAGTCTATCTTCCAATGGGGTGGCTTCCTGTAGTGAAGTGCCCGGTGGTACGACTGTTTGGAGTGCATGTCGGATTTGTAAATATCTAAATTTCTCTGTGTGCGCCATGCCGTACTGTGTTTGTAGATGCACAAAATCGACTACAGCTCCCTTTTTCCAAAGATCTCCTACCACTCAGAGACCAATATTGTCCCAGTTTTGGAACCCTTTACTCCTGCGGTGGAAACCTAGCTTTTGGGAGTCCCACAGCGGTGTCATTTGCGTGACTGTCCCTGCACACTGCAATCGAGTATGCGCCTGGTACCAAATATGTATCGTGTGTCGGTAGGGTCAATCGGGGGGCTTTTGGCGTCTATAGAGATTCGCCATCAGTCCTTTCTCTTCCAAATTCCGTCTCTCTGCATGGTACGCCGGCTCGTCTTGTGGGGCATGTAACCAATGATTTATTATCTTAAGGTGCGCAGCCCAGTAGTACAGTTGCACATTCAGAAGTGCTATCCCTCCATCATACTAACTGCGTACTAGCTTGTCCTGTGCGATCCGCGCTGGCTTATTTCCCCATAATAAACTGGTGACCTCCGCCGCTATGTCCCTGAAATAGGCTTGCGGGACTAAGAATGGTGTGTTTTCGAGAACATAGAGAAAGCGTGGAAGCGTCATCATTTTATTGAGCGCCGCCTTTAACAACAGTGTAAGGGGGAGATTACACCACACCACCACATCTCGTTTAAATGGGTCTAATTGGGGCTTTAAATTTTTCGTATAGAACTCATTGAAGACCGATGTTGCATAAATGCCCAGATACTTAAAAGCTTCATCAGTGACTCGCTGTGGACAGTCCGCAGGCCGCAGCGGCGGCGGGCCAACCAGTACGTACAGAACCGACTTGACCAGTTTATCCTGTATCCGGATACCCTACCAAATTTCTCGCAAACATTCTACAGCTCGAGGATGGATTTTCTAGGGGAGGTTAGGTATAAAAGTACGTTGTCCGCATACAGAGATATGCGATCCTCCCAGGTATCAGTCTATTGGAGCCCTCGAATAGAGGGCTCCCATCGAAGCCATGCTGCGAGCGGTTCTAATATCAGAGCGAACAACGGGGGATAACGGGCACCCCTGTCGTGTACCTCGTACAAGCGGTAAATCTCTGGAAATGTGCCCATTGGCCACTACATGCGCCATTGGGTTGTTGTAAAGCAAGCGGATCCAGGCACAACATTTGGGACCGAATCCCAAGTGCTGTACGGCCACTCCACCGTATCAAACGCCATACTGGCGTCAAGGGAAAGGATAAACTCATTTTCTTGAATGTAAGATCGTCTAGTCAGTTCTGCGTGGAGCCGCCTTAAATTAAGTGCCGTACTGCGGTGAGGCATGAATCCTGACTGATCGGGACCTATCGGGGACGTAAGAAGGGGGGTCAGCCGCATCACCAATAGCTTGGCTAGTATCTTTGGTTCAGCGTTAATTAACAAAATCGGTGGTAGGAGCTACAATTCGTCAGTGTCTTGCCTGGTTTATGGATTGTAACAATCGTGGCCAGCCGTTGGTCACCCGGCAGTTCACCTACCTGGAGACTGCCTTGAAACATATTCAAAAGGAAGGGTGCCATCACCTGCGCGGTGCGCTTATATAGTTTGATTGGGAAGCTGCTTGGGCCCACCGCCTTGCCGGACGCTAGGGAGCCAATGGCCATCTGCACTTCCTCGACTGAGAGGTCAGCTTCTAGAAGTAGCGCCGCCTCCGGTGTAAGCTGTGGCATAGCAAGATCCATGATATATCTACGCGCTTCCTCAACCGTGAACTTAGTGCAGGAGGCGTATACCTTTTCAAAGTGGTCCACCAGTGTGTCTACGATAGCATTAGGGGCTGCCACCAGGGAGCCATCAGGGGCATGCAGTTGCGCAATTACCCTACCTGCTTTCTCCTTTTTATCTAGCCAGGCTAACATTTTCCCCGCCTTGTCTCCCAGCTCATATACCCTGTGGCTCGTGGCCTGGAGTCTATCCAATACTATTTCTCTCTGGTATGCCACGTATTCAGTTTGTTTGAGCCGCACTCGCTGTGCAGTGTGAGGCGTTGGACAGGCTGCACGTTGAACCGTCGCCGCCTCCAGGTCAGCTTCCACCTTATCGAGTTCAGCCCGTTTGCCTCGTTTATGCCCCGTAATTAATGCTATAGCTTGCCCACGTGTACCCACTTTATAGGCCTCCCTAAGAGTACTGGAGGAGTCTACCGACCCTGCGTTTTCTTAAAAGAAATTTGTAGTAGTTTCTGCAATACCCTTTGAGACCTCCGGTACATGCAAATAGCTAGGATGGATGGGAAATATACGGCGCCGAAGCGTCAGATGGTGTGTGTAGGTCAGCAGTACCGGCGAGTGGTTGGATATGCCCCTAGGGCGGATATCTACCTTATCTATTCCCCCCAGGCCGTCGCTGTCACCAGAAAATAATCTATACATGTGAGACAGTTGTGAAAAGTGTATTGTCTAGTATTGGGGTGTCTATACCTCCATGCGTCTGCAAGCCCCAAGGCGTCCATAAGCCCTGTCATACGGCGATTTATGTGGGGATGTCAGTTTTGTGGGGTGTCTATCTATTGTACCGTCAACTATATCAGTAAAGTCGCCCCTATCACCATCACCGCCACCGGCAATGCAAGTAGGAACGCTGTAAGCGCCGAGTGTGCCATGGTATGTAAGGATGGTGGGATGTATACGGGGACAAAGTTAAACAATGTCCCTTCCCACTGGCAAGTAATGGCTGCAAAGCGGCCCTGGTCATCTACCCATATCTGGTGTATTATAAGTGGGAAGTTCTTTTTTTATTAGTACACCCACCCCTCTAGACCCGGAAGAGAATTCAGCATGGTTCACCATTTTGTAACTCCATCCGTCCATGGCCTTGCAAGTGGATCCCATCAGGTGCGTCTCCTGCAGAAGGGCTACCGCAGGTGTGCATCGTTTTAAATATTGCAGTACCAAAATTCTTTTCACCTTGTCCCCCAACCCCCGCACATTCCAGGTCACCACGCTCAGCAGGGTCCCCGGGGCTAGTTGAGTCAATGGGCAAGTAGTATCTTGTTGAGCGTGTGCAGACATATGTCAGTGAAGCAAAGCTTATCGTTGCCAAATAACATCCAGTCATACAACTGCAGGACGTCTGTAGCTATCCGTTCGACCATGTGTGCCCTGAAGAACTGCGTGAACCAAACAAGAACAAAGAAGCATACAACAATTCGAACAGTCCCTCAACCCCTACCCACCCCCCCACCCTGCCTCCCTGCCTAACGGACTCTGAACTGCCCGCCACCCCAACTCAGCAGAGCGCTTAAACCCCATTCCCATGTACAGTACTTGCGTGTAAGGGGGGAGAAGTTCAGAGGAATCTGCATCCTTCCCCTCCACAAAGGCACAAATTACTCAGGGGTTCAGAGTTTTTTCCTGCGCTTGTGTGCTCAGGTGCACAGCACCATTATAGTTGTCAAGTCAGCCGCGGACCGTCTGACAGCCCCTCACTCTCCCGCCTCCTCCACAGCTTGCTCCCGATCATTGTGGTTGTCCTCTGCTCTGTGAGGTTTCCGACGTCTTTCAGGTCGACCGTCGCCCTCCACTCTCCGCCAGCCTTCCATCCAGTCATGTGCCTCCTCAGGCGTCTCAAAAAATTGGGTTTTTCCATCCGCCACCACCCGAAGTCTTGCCGGGAAGAGCATGGAGTAGGGCAAATTTCTGGCTCTCAATTCCTTCTTGACCTCCATGAAACTCCTGCGCCGTGCCAACACCATCGCTGTATAGTCCGGAAAGTAGGACACAGTTGAGTTTTGGATCCGCAATGGCGGCGCTACCCGCGCCGTCTGTAATATAGCGTCTCGGTCTCGAAAATAAAAAATTCGAGCAAGGATTGGCCTAGGGGCTTACAGGATTTACAGATTCTGGGGTTCTCCAGGCCCCCACAATATGTCACCTCGCCTCCACAAGGCCCTTGCAATAATCGGGCCCCGGCGCTTCTCACCATCTGCACGCCACAACCAGCACGCCCTCCAGGTCCGTGCGCTCCGAATTCTCCTGCACTCCGGCGTCAATGTGGCCCCCTGCAACGCCAAACCCGGGCTCCAGCGACCAGAGCAGGCTGCCCCCGCTATCAGGCCGACGCCCAGATCCTCAGCATAGGCCGCAGTCGCGCCAGCACAGGGGGGAGGAGAGGGCGGGGGGGTTAGCGTTCCCACCTCACCGGGGGCCCCAGCAGCCACAAGCCGTCACCGCCTCCGCCACTCTGTATCGACTCGGTGCTCGCTGTGCTGTCCTGAGGAGTGTTGCCGAGCACCGCAACTCGGCGGTCGGCGTGCGCCAAAATTGAGTCCCCGGTTCGAGCGTGGAAGTTTATTGATTTTATATCCGGTGAGATGGTTGTGTTACTTTTTGTTCCAAGGACAGGTCTGGCTGCTGTGTTAAGGGATGCTCTTAGAGGGGCAAGTTTGTATCGAGGTAGGTCACATAGTGTGGCACTACCATAATCCAGTCTGGGTAATACTAGGGCTTGAACCGTTTGTTTAAGGTCTTCTTGTGCTAGATAACGTTTGAGTTTCCTCAGAATGCTTAGTTGCTGATTCGCTCCTTTGGTGGCTGCTTTGATGTGATCCAGCATACTTAGGTGTTTGTCTAATGTGATACCTAGTGATCTAGCAGAGTCGATGATGTGGAGGCGAGCATTTGGGGGCTGTACGATGTTTTAGCCAAAGATCAATGTTTGGGCTGTGTTTCGGTGGGGAGATGAGAAGAAATTTGATTTTGGCAGCGTTGAGTTTGAGATGTTTAACCGTGAGCCACAGGTGTCTGTTATGTTAGATGGAGTTGAGGAATATCATGTCATCTGGGGAGGCAATTTTGAGATACAGCCGAGTGTCATTAGTGTACATGTGGTATTGGATATTGGAAGATTTTAGGAGGTAAGACAGTGGTTCAAGGGATAGGTTAAAGAGAATGAGAGAAAGAGCAGAGCCTTGAGGAACGGCAAGTGTGATCACATGGGACTTGGACAGTGATTGATTCATTTTGAATCTTAATGATCTGTTTTGAAGGAAGAAAGCAAACTATTGAAGTACGACCCCTGATAGGTCCATCCTTTGTTCCAGTAAGTTTAATAGATTATCATGTTTGCCGGTATCAAAGGCAGCCGATAAATCAAGCAATATCAGAAGGCATGATTCATTTTGATCCAGCATTTTTAGTATGTCATCAACTAAAGAGTAAGTGCAGATTCGGTGCTGTGATCTTGACGGAATCCTGATTGGTGTTGGTCGAGGAGTCGATATTTGATTATCTGATTGCATAGTGGACTCTGAAAACATTTTTCTAAGAGCTTTGCCAGGGTAAAGATGTTAACGATGGATCAAAGCTGTCTGCAGTAGTTTTTTTTAAATGGGAGTTATTTGTCCTACTTTTAGGCAATCAGGGATAGTGCCTTGACGTATTGGGCCGCTTACAATCTTGGTCCATAGAGAGATAACATGCGATTTGATTTACTTGAGTATGCGAGGAGGTAGCAGGTCTGTGAAGTGGTTAGATGGGTTTAAGGAGGAGAGAATGTTGTACATGTCGTGTTCATTGAATGGGGAGAAGGTGTTCCAAGAGGCATTGTTTTTTGAGGGGGGCCTGGGTGTTTAATCCCCTTCCGTGATCTGGGAGGTATACGAGAAAATGTATGAGGTAGGTAGTTGGTGGTAGTTCCATTTCTAGTTGAAGTTCGTTCTCTATCTTTGAAGTTTTTTCTTTGAAGAAGGTGGCCATTTCTTCGCAGTTTGGCAGGGGGCTGGTTTCGGAGACTGCCGCGTGATATGTGTTCCGTGATTGCAGCTTGACTATTTTGAAAAGTTTTTTTGGCCTATTTCTGGCTTGGTCAAACTGTATTCTAAAGAAATTAGCTTTCTCTTGTCTTATTCTTCTATTGTAAGCATTCCTCATTGTTCTTAGGCATTTAATCAATTCTAGGGATGGCGAGGATCGCCAAGCTCCTTCTGCTGTTCTAAGCTTACGTCTTTCTGTGTTCAAGTTGTCGTTGAACCATGAATTTGAATTTTCATTTGATATGTTTTTCCGTTGAAGAGGCGCAATGGAGTCCATGGACTTCAATATGGATGTGTTGTAGTAGTCAGTGAGCTCATTGACATCCTCCATGTTGGTCTGTGGGATCAAGGTATTATTGCATAGGGTAGCTAGATCATTTTGGTTTATATTACGAAGATCCCTTTTCCATTGTTTTATTTTCTTTGATTGTATATGCTTAGGGATCGCCTTTAGATTGATGAGGAAGGTGATGGGATAATGGTCTGTCCAATCACAGGGGCTAATAGATTCTTGGGAAATTGTGTTGGTTTTTGAGATAATAAGGTCCAGGGTCTCCCCCTTGTTATGTGTTGGCCTGTTTCAAATTTGGGCTAACTCATGGTTTAATAGAAAAGATTTTAGGTTATTCACCGAGTGATTGTTGAGGTCATTCCAGTGTCGATTGAAGTCGCCCAGGAAGATCTGGGGTCCTTGAGTATTGTCATTCATTGTGATGATTTCAATGACTTGTTTCTACATCTTTTTCCAGCAGATTCTATGGCAGGACCGGAGGCTTCGGATTATGCCATTCTTTCTTTTGCTTTATTTACCACAGCAGCAAGAAAAAATATATAAACAAACTACTTTTCCCATGAACATTCGGGAAAAAACCAAAATCGAACATGAGTCCTATCACAGTGTCCATGCACCAGCAGCTCCCATCATGCTCTGCTGTCGTTTCCTCTTCCTCTTTCTTCGCTGCTCGCAGCAAGTTAAGTTGTTTTTTTCTTCTCTCCTGGGTTTGTGGGTTCTGTGGCTTGAGCGTTTTGGCCCTGGGTCAGGCGCTTGTTTGGTTTTTCCCTCACAGATTCCCTTTTCGATCGCGGGACGCTTCGGCGCTCCTCACGCGATTCTGGTGCCCAGTAGTGTGCGGTGCGGTTATCTCGCCGCTAGGGGTCAGTGTCTCGGCTGCTGCGGGACCGCCGTCAGACGCTTTCTGGAGCGTTCTGGCGCGGTTTTTCACCAGCGTGTAGCCTGTACCCGGCCACCCGGCTCTGACACCCTTCGGGGTCGCAATTAGCTTTCCCCTTGCTTCTTTGACGCCCTCTTTGGGTTGTACTGAGACTTTGAACACCCTTCGGGTCGTAATTGTGCTGGTGTTTGGCGTGGGAACGCTTCGCCGGTTGGCGCCCCTGAAATCTGAGGGCTGCAGCGTTTCCAAGGGCTAGTACCGTTAATTGTGTGCCTTTGGCCACCCATATCGCTGGGACCTCCCCAGACCATAGAGTGCCCTTTGGGGGTCAATTCCGGTCTCCTTGGCGGACCTCTCTGCCCTTTCGAGCCTAATTTACCTCAATATGCAGAGGGAGTTGGACCAGTATACAGAGGAGGATCCTCTGAATTACGTCCTCTTGGACGATGACTTTTATCAAGCGGTCGATGACTCGATCTATTGGGCGGTAGACCAGGCAATGGTACCCCTTGAGCAACGGCTCTCGGCGCGGTTGGATGAGGCGTACCCTAAGCTCACCGCTCTTATCCCTGCGCCTGCTCCGGCCTCTGGCCTGGACACGTCCCCTCCTCTCCCCTCCCCCTAAGAAGCCTTGTACTGAGGGGGTTGACCCTACGGCTTTCGCGAGGGTGAAGAGTGCCTTTATGGCCTTGGAGGGCTCCCAATCCCCTCAGGCTCTACCCGTGGAGGTTCCACCTCCTGCACCCCGTACTATGTCCCCAGAGCCGCAGCAGGACGATGACTCTCTGGACTCGGAGGAGGAGGCACGTTCCTCCAGGTCATGGCTGCCATCTCAACCATCCACCTCCGCGGGTCCGTCGGACATGTTGGACCCGGACGACATCGTCCACCCCAGATCGTCCGAATGGGTCCCATGTGATAAGGTGGCCCAATATGTTGCGAATCGCCTCAGGAGGCCAGTGGATAAGGATGCCCGTAGCTGCCTTCAGGCGGAGTGCCCTCGGCCCTCCCTTGAGGGTAAGGTAGCCATGACTCCTGACATCGACCCAAAGATGGCTACCTTCCTGGCGAAATTCGTCAAGGATCCCCGAAAGGGGATAGACAGGTCCTGGCGTACGTGCCAGGACAAGCTCCTGGATGCGGTCGGCCCCATGACAAAAATTTTGGACATGGCGGAGGAAGCCAAGGTGTCGGGGGACATGATTTCCCCGGAGGTGCTATCAAACTGGGCCCAGCGCGCCTTCATATTTCTGGGCAATGCAAACTGTGCCCTCTCTACAGAGTGGAGGCGATCGCTCTTGATAAAAGTGGACCCCAAGCTGGGTGACCTCGCCTCGTCCGAGGCTGGCGCTGTGGCCCAGGGTGGGTTGTTTGGAGACCCATTTATTAAAGAGCTCGGGAAGTTCGTGGCGACCTTCACTTCCTTAGACCGGGCTCAGTCCAACATCAAAAAGGTCTTCGCCCCTCGTGTTTTTGATAAGGCCGGACGAGGCAGGGGCCGCTCGTTCGGTCGAGGTACCAGCTCTGACAGAGGACAAGGCTCCGGACGCGGGCAGTTTCAAGACAATGCCCGTTTCAACAATTTCTACCCCACCAGAGGGCAGAAGTTCAGAGGACGTGGTGGTCAAAGAGGCCAACATCAGGGCGGTGGACGAGGTGGTGTGCTACCTTCCGCGAGCTTGCCAGTAGGGGGGCGATTAGCGCAGTTCTTCCCAGCGTGGGCCTCCCTTACCAGCGATGCCTGGGTGCTGCAGACTGTGCAGGGCTTCCAGTTGGAGTTCCATGGCCGTCCGTGTCAGCTTCAGTGTCCTCGCCCCATTACCTTTTCCCAGCGCGATGCGGCTTTGGTGAGCAAAGAGGTCGCTGCCCTCCTCCAAAAAGGGGCGATTTGTTGCGCCTGCGAACACCCCTCAGGTTTCCTAAGCAATCTCTTCTTAGTCGACAAAGTCGACGGGGGCCGGCGCCCGGTGATCAATTTAAAAGACTTAAACGAATGGCTGGTATACCGCCATTTCAAGATGGAGGGGATTCCCCTCTTACGGGATGTTTTACGTCCGTCCGATTGGATGGTCAGGCTCGACTTAAAAGACGCTTACTTAGTGGTCCCGATTTTCCCTCCACACCGTTGTTTCCTCCAGTTCAGGTGGGGCGATCAGGTTTACGAGTTCACCACACTACCTTTCTGGCTATCCTCAGCGCCATGGTGCCAGTCGTTAAGGCTGGGGAGCCAGGTGCGGGGATTTCTCCACGGGTGGCGCCTGGTCCGCTTTCGAGCAATCTTTACATATCAACTGCTTGGAGTTACTGGCGGGCTCCTTCGCGGTGCAATGTTGGACCAAAGACAGAGTGCAATCTTGCGTCCTTCTCAGGATGGACAACGTGTCGGCGGTCTGTTATATCAACCATCTGGGTGGCACCAGATCCAAAATGCTGGCGGATCTCGCCAGAGATTTTTGGCACTTTTGCCTGGACCATCAGGTGTCGGTCACGGCGGAGTATTTGCCGGGACGTCAGAACGAGGTGGCCGACTGGCACTCCAGGAACATCCTAGATGCCAGCGTTTGGAAGCTGGATCCTCTTCTGTTCTTCAGGTTCTCGGACCGGTGGGGTCCATTCTCAGTGGACCTTTTTGCATCCCGCCTGGATCATCAACTCCCGAGGTACTTCAGTTGGCGCCCCGATCCACAGGCGGAGGCGACGGATGCGTTCCTCCAGGACTGGTCGGTCGAGCAGGGGTATGCGTTCCCCCATTCTGGATGATAACGCGCGTGTCGCCGTTGCTACGCCGTCAGTTGGCGCAGGTGATGATGATCACTCCGTGGTGGAGGTCTCAAGTTTGGTTTCCAGTTCTACTGGAACTTTCCTGGGATTCTCCAATCCTACTCCCCCAGTCTCCTCACATTCTCCTCAATCCAGAAGGAGCTCCCCACAGGTTGGTCCAAGAGGGCTCTCTGCAGCTGATGGCATGGAGGCTCTCAGGCGTCGTTGGACGCTCCCGGGCCTTTCGGGAAAGGCAGAAGACTTGCTTTCCAAAGCCTGGGCTGACAGCACGACCAAGCGATATTATTATTATTATTATTAAAAGGTTCTTTTATAGCGCGTGGCCACTCGAGAGCATCCCAGCGCTTAAAACTGACCAGACAGGGATGAATTAAAAAAGGAGATCTGAATTATCTAATTTTTGGAAACAGAAGAGTTTTTAACTTTTTCCGAAAGACAAGAAGGTTAGGCTCCTGACGAAGAGGTGGAGGAAGAGCATTCCACAACCCAGCCGCATTGTGGGAGAACAGACGACCTCCTGTGCGGGCTCTGCTGATCCTGGGAGCTATCAGCAGGTTTTGTTGGTTCGAGCGGAGATTCCTGGTGGGTTTGTATGGTCTGATCATGTCATCTAGAATGGGGGGGCCACTCCCATAGAGTGTTTTATGGACCGTGCAGAGTGTCTTAAAATGGATTCGCTCCTTTATGGGGAGCCAGTGCAAGGTGCAGAGTGCGGGCTTGGCTGATGTACGATGGTTGGTGCCCGTAAGTAGCCGTGCTGCGGAATTCTGGACAACCTGAAGTTGCCGGATAACCGACACGGGGGCTCCAAGATAGATAGCATTTCCATAGTCCAGCCTAGACAGAATAAGGGACTGGACTATGGTTTTCTTTGCTGCTTCGGGTAGCTGAGGGAGGATTTTCCGAATTGTTTTCAGCAGTCCGAAGCAGGTGGCCACTGTCCTCCTTGCCTGGGTCTTAAATGACAACTCTGCATCCAACCAAAACCCGAGACTCTTTATCTCGGTCTTTGGGGTAGGTCCTGGACCCATACAAGGGGGCCAATGTATCGTGTTATTGAATATGGCTCGTTTTCCTAATAGCATCAGCTCTGCATGGCATAGATGGAGTCGTTGGTGTGTGCGACGGAATTTTGATCCCGCTGTGCTGATTACTCATAGATGAAATAGACTGAGAGGACTTCCCTCTCAAATGAAATCTTTAGGTAGAAATAACCTAGTTGTACTGAGCTAATTGCTGCATAGTCTGTTCAGTGTGGGTCTCTCCTGTTATCACACTTTCATCAAGTTAGAGAGCCCACTGTGAACGTACCGTGTCTATGGGTACTCTGCAGTGACTTTTTGCAGTGTAGTGACACATAGACACAGCCCTGATGAATGCCTTAGACCATTAGGCTTCCAGAAGGCAGAAACATGTTGGCATGAATATTTATCTCCATACAGTGATGCATATAGGTCCTTACACCAATATTTGCCTCCTGTATTTACCCGTTGGTAATTTTTTAATAAACCTAGGATGCCGCCTGAATAAAGGACACCTTTGTGGTTTATCCTAAGGATTCTTTTAACCACCAAACCGGATCATAGCCCACTTGCCTGCACTATAATTGTAAAGCACCGCGCTTTTGCGGGCCCTTGTCCTGGTTGCTCGTGTTTGGCGGCCATCTTGGGTGAGTAGGACGCCTGACGGAGCCGTTTAGTTTGACGGTCTAGACGTCATAAGGACGCTAGACCTCTACATAAGGAGGTCACGCAGACGCGCAGCGGATACGCGCAGCGGGATCGCCGGAGTTACGCCAGAGTTCAGCCCATCTGCACCCGTCCACGCCAGAACTGGCCCAGGGGCCATGACTCTTATATCTAGTTCGGCAGTTTGCTCCGTGCCTTCCGAAGTTCATTCTTATACCGGTGAGGTTTTGAAATCCTTTCGCCCTCCTATACACTCTGATTGTACCTCCTGCTTTCTAACGATCCATAATTTTAAATGCGCTGGCTGTAATTTCCATACTGGTAAAATGTTCAATTGTAAGGCAATGCGCCAGGTTCGAACACGAGGTAGACGGAGGAGAACAAAAACTCCTCTTAGCTGCCCAGCAATTGCAGGTCCCTCCCGAAACATAACCAAAATATCTATGACTTTCTTGTTGATGAGCAGCCCGACGCTTTGTTTCTCACTGAAACTTGGATTCAGGAAAGCTCTGGTCCTGACATTGCCATTGCAGTTCCTAACAATTATGTTATAGTGAGGCAGGTCAGAGACTCCGGAAAAGGGGGGGCATTGCCATAATTTTTAAGTCTACTTATACCTGTAAGCTTGAAGCCTTTCCCTTGTCCGGATGCGAAGCTGCTCTATTCAAACTAGCAATAACCCCCAACTTACTTTGTCGGGCCTCCTGGTTTACCGCCCCCCCGGCAATGCCCACACCTGGATATCTTTATTTGTCGAGACCATAGCTCCCCTACTTCTCAGGGCAGCAAATTTCACCATTCTAGGTGATCTTAATTTGCATCTTGAAGATCCTTTATGCACCACCAGCAAGCGCTTCCTATCTGATCTGGATGTTCTCAACCTTTCGTTGCGTAACTTTGGATCCACTCACTCTGCTGGACATCAACTGGATCCCATTCTCTCCAATCTCCCTTTTGATTGTTCACAGAGTGCCCGCCCGCTGGAGTGGTCCGACCACTTCGCAGTCCACTTCTCTTTACTTCATACTAATAACTTGGTAAAGAGTGGCTGCGGTAAGGGCGAATTAATCCACCGGTGGGGTAAACTTGACGTTACGAAGTTTAACCAGCACCTTTCGAACACCCGCCCTGAGGACATTGATGTTCCAGTTATGGAATTGAATACCGCTGTATCACATTGGCTCACCAATGCTGTAACCCCCCTTCTTCCTTTAACTCCGAAACATTTTAGGTCTCATCGTTCCCCGGCACCTTGGTTCTCTGCTGATCTGAAGGTCTTACGAACCAATTGTAAGGTGCTCGAAAGGAAATACTCGGTTTCCCGGAAAACTGCCTACAAAGAGGCTCTGAAGGGATACCACTCACAATGTAAAATTGCGAGAGCTGCATACACTGTGAGTACAGTGACGCAAGCACAGAATTGCCCACGCACTCTCTTTTCCGTTGTCAAAAAATTGACAGGAGCGGATACTATCCCGATTATCCCAGCTTTGGAGGAAGTTCAGTGTAACTCAATTGCGGAATTCTTTATTGCCAAGGTTGAGCGCATATACGACTCTATGAGCGCTCCCTTGACAGTAAATGAACACCAATCGGGACAGGTTGCAGCGATCGAACAACCGCTTCCAATGGCGATGGTTACAAACTAGCAACTGTTTGATGATACCTCGTTCCTCTCCTGCCTGAACAGTGTAAGATCGGGTTCACCTCGTGATCCTGTACCTGCGAAAATCCTAAAGATACTGGACCTCGAACCCCGGCGGGTTCTCATGAGACTCCTGAATGCATCTCTAACTGAGTCTCATGTGTTAAAGGATTGGAAGCATGCAATGGTTGTCCCTCTCCTAAAAAAGGCAGGAGCCGATGTGTCTAATCTCGCCAACTTTAGACCCATATCCTCGTTGCCTGTTCTCTCAAAAGTGCTGGAAAGGCATGTTAACACTCAGTTAAACCATCTTGTGGAAAGCTCGGGATTTTTACATTCTTCCCAGTCCGGTTTTCGCGCGCATCGTTCCACCGAGACCACGCTACTCGGGGTGACGGAGAGTTTGCGGCACGGTATCGACCGCGGGGAAACATCTGCACTCATCCTTTTGGATTTGAGCGCGGCGTTCGATACCGTGTTCCATTCCATCCTTCTGAATTCTCTCCGGTCCCTGGGAGTAGATGGTCCTGCGTTAGCTTGGATTGCCTCCTTTTTAAGTGAGCGCACTTTCCAAGTTTTCTCTACGAAAGCCGCATCTGCCACATGTCCATCGGCGTATGGCGTTCCCCAGGGGTCCATACTCAGCCCCTTACTATTTAACATCTACATCAGACCCCTGGCTACCATCGTGGAGGACGCTGGGCTGACTATATTTTCATACGCTGACAACACCCAAATTGTTTTCTCCCTTTCCAGCAGTGAGTGCAATAGTGTATCGATCTTGACGGCCGGATTGTCACATGTAGCTGAGTGGATGCAGAGGCATCTCCTCAAGTTAAACGGTGACAAGACCGAGATCGTCTTTTTGGGGAAGCATAAAGATCTTTGGGGCCCGCAACACTGGCCCAGTGACATGGGACTCCTCCCCCAGCCGGCCTCTGTGGTTCGCAACCTCAGATTTCTCATAGACGACAAACTCTCTATGAGGCAGCAGGCCACTAAGGTGGCCGCCATCTGTTTTGCCACCTTGAGATGGCTCCAGAAAATTTTATGGATGCTGCCCCATGCCACCAGGAGAACCGTTGTCCAGGCGTTAGTAACTTCTCGCCTGGACTATGGAAATGTCCTCGCCTGGACTATAGAAATGTCCTCTATCTATGCGCCAACGCTGCTACCATTAACAAACTCCAGGTTGTATAAAATTCGTCGGCCCGACTTCTCTGTAACATCCCGAGGAGATCGGCCTCACAGGCTCTTCGCGATCTACACTGGCTTAGGGTCCCTAGCCGCATTAAATTTAAAGCCCTGTGTTATCTTTTTAAAATTAAGCAGGGCTCGGCCCCAAAATACCTACTGAGTCTTGTTCAACCTTACAAGCCTAGTCGCACACTAAGATCTTCTGCCAACTGCGATTTTGTTGTTCCGAGATTCAAACTTGTAAAGATGGGGGGTCGGTCCTTCTCCCATCTAGGCCCCAAATCCTGGAACGCGCTACCTATCGCCTTGAAATCAGAGACCGACTTATTCTGTTTTCGGGAAAAACTGAAAACCCTACTCTTTCAATAGATCTATCTTGCCGCTCTAGCTGGTCCATGGTACTGTTGTTGTGTCCTTTCTACTTTAATCTATCCCTTGCGCCGGGAAACCCACTGCGGGTAGCTGTTGCACATTATAAGTTCAAATAAATAAATAAATGCAGAAAAGATAAGAAATATTTAAGAACTCCCTCAGGTCAGCCCCAGCCTAAGGTTGGGCCCACCTTGGTAGTATCACCTTACCAGGGTGGGACGAGGTGGCAAATGATGAAGCATGTCACATTATGTGAGTGAGCCATATTCGTCAAATTCTTGGACTTGCTTTGAAACTGGGAGTAAAGTAGGTAGCGATAGTAGGGATGTCACTAGTTCCCTAGACAGGTCAGTTTCCCATTTGACTTTCAGGGGAGTGAGCCATATCATATGGTGCTCCATCAGACCCCGGTAGAGCCAACGTATTAAGTGGCTCCCATGGCCCATTGTTTGCAATGCCCGGAGTAATTCATAAGTAATGGGTTCTGTATTATCCGCCGCTCAATGTTTGCGTACACAGCGGAGAATGCTAGCGTGGGTCAAGAACAATGAGTCGGGCAATCCATGAGTTTGTAAAAAGTCTTCATGGGGCATAAGGATGCCATATGCAATCAGCGAACCAACTGACATCACCCCGGCCTGGTCCCAGGAAGCTAGTCTGCGGGCAGTTAATGTTCCTGTGGGGGTAGGCAGGTCAGAGTGGAATGTTTAGGGTGTAAGGCGCCTGAGTGTTGGAATATTTTAGTGCCATTTTCCAATAGGTCAGGGCTATGTGTAGCAAGAGTGAACCCTCATGTAATGCTGAGGACTCAGGACATCGCAGTCTATGTAACCTTCTCTGCTGTAGGTTTGTGGTTGTGTATCCTATTTCAAACAATTTATGCCAGCCAGTATGATAACCATTGCAGCAGCAGATCTATGCAATAGGTTTTAAAATCTGGAGCCCCCATTTATCCATTGGACGCCAGCAGCTTCAATTTAGACAGGCTAACTCTGACGCACCTTTCCCCATATGAGGTTAATCATCATGGTGTTAACAAGTTTAATACCCAGGCCTGGACTACCATCGGGAGATTCACAAAATGATACAGTAAACGAAGTAACATCACCATTTTTGCCAATGCCAGCGTGCCTGCAATCGATATAGGTAACGTGACCCAGAAGGTTACCTGAGACCTCAGTGAATTAATCACATGTACAAGGTTATCTTCTAGTAGATCTCATGTTTCCCGGTAAATCTGAATCCCTAAGTAACGGAAGGTGTTAGGCTCCATTTTTTTTTTTGTAACTCACCAAATTGGAAAGTGGGCGCTGTTAAGTATTAAAGGAGTATCCAACAGGACTTAGTGGCATTAATTTGCAGCCCTGACAATTGACCAAACTGAAAGAACAATTTGGCCAGTTCCACTTTACTCACCCAGTGATCTCTGAGATCCACAAGCTTATCATCAGCGTTTAGGGACATGGAATGCACAACTCGACCCATTGGGATCCCATCATGAACCATTATGTGGTGGATATGTTGTGCAAGTGGCTCCTCCGCCAACACAAAAATGAGCAGGGACAGGGGGCAGCTCTGTCTGGTACCGCTGAATATCTGATCGGATTTAGAAAAATGTTGCCAGCTTTGGCTCTTGCTCTGGGTAAGGAGTATAGTAATTTTACCCATTTAAACTATGCCGGGGGTATACCATAATGCGCCAAGGCCGCAAGCATATAATCCTAGCCCAAAGTGTTAAAGGTCTGCCGGATATCTAAAGAGAGGCATCCGGTATATGGGTGATTATTACGGGTGCATCCATTATCCCAAACAGACGCCGTCTATTCAAAGAGGTGTTACGGCGAGGCATTAGGCCACTTTGATCTGTGTCTATCAGTCGTGGGTGGAGTGGGCCAGAATTTTAATAAGAATTTTATTTTCTGTATTAAGGATCGATAGTGGTCTATACGAGGTCAACAGGGACGTCACTAGTGCTCTCTGGTGGTAGGAGGTAACGCTCCCTTCTCAAGGGACGCATTATAACTTTTTCAAGTTGCAGCACCGCTTGTGTAGCAAAAAATTGAGCCCAGCATTTTGTTGCGAGCTGGGCTGAGAATCTTGTTACACAATCGCCCATTGCACTGGGATTGCAGAATATTCAGGACTCCAGGATGTAGAAACCATGGTGTCCATCACAGACTGGTCTCAGAGTTGGTTTTTAGAGTTGCTGTTTCCGCAGGGCTTGGTATGTGAGTGTTCATATTGTTCACAATGTGGGAGACGAGCTAGGCATAGGTCTTCAGTAAGGTGTATGAAGGGCCCAATGTTGACCATGTCCTTGGAGTCTTCACGTGTGTCTTCAGAAACTCATATTTGTATCTGTTGAAACCAGTTCCCCTGAGGGTGTTGTGTTGAGATAATACAATAATAATAATACAGATGCTTGTTAAAGAGGAGATGGGCTTTGGATTTCCCATCCCCCCTTCCATCACCTACCCAGCTGGTCTTCGGGCAGACATTCCTTCGTCTCTCTGTCCTATCTTCCCCTGCCCCCTTACCATTCTTCGCTTCCATGCTCTTGAAATGTTTTTCTGGCAACTGATGTTACCCAAATCTAATGTACTGTGTAATTTTGTGGAACCTTTTGTAAAGCGCTCTGATACCTACGGGTCTAGCCAGCGCTATATAAAACTCATTAAATAAATAAATAAAGCGCGAACAGCTACCTCTGGGTGAGGTGTCCCGGCGCTAACGAGTATTTCAGCAGCGAGCGAAGAGCCAAGAAGAAATTCAAGTTTTATTGCATGAAAAGCCAAGTTTTTAGGAGCTTCCTAAATCTAGCTTCAGTCGTGGCAGATTGGATGGCAGAGGGCAAGGTGTTCCAGAGTTTCCCCGTGCCAGCCGAGAAGGACCTGCCTCCAAGTCTAGCTTTCCTCACGCGTGGGATAATTAGCTTAAGCATAGAGTTAGATCGCAGCTGTCGCTCTTGGTGGTATCGGGGAAGTCTAAGTTTTAAATAGTTGGGACAGGTACCTTTAAGCGCTCTGAACGCCAAGGTTTAAACTTTGAATTTTATTCTACTTGCCACTGGGAGCCAATGTAGCTCGTGCAGATGCGGAGAGACATGATGCCTAAAGGGAATGCGTTTTATCAGTCTTGTAGCCGCATTCTGCACGATCTGTAGGCGTTGCACCAGATATTTGGGCAGCCCAAGGTAGAGGCCATTTGAGTAGTCCAGTCGGGACGTAACTGTCGCGTGAACTACCATTTTGCGACACTCGACTGGTAGAAGAGACAGGAATTTTCGAAGATTTCTAAGTTTGTGCAGGCAGCCGGCGGTGAGCTGCTGTATGTGAGGCAAGAAGGAGAGATTCTCATCCCATCTTACTCCCAGATTTTTTGCATGGGTTCCGGGAGATTGAGCTTGGCCCATTTCAGGAGGCCACCACAAGTCTGGGGGGGGTGTTTGTGTTTTCCAAAAAATAACACCTCCGTTTTTCTAGCATTCATTTTTAGTTTATTTGCATTCATCCAGCTAGCCACATCTCGAAGACAGCCCCTAATTTTACTAAAAGCTACCTCCGGCGTATCTTTATAAGGGAAGACTAATTGCGTATCATCTGCATACGAAATTGCCTTGACCCCCCATTTAGCAATCAGAGTAAAAAGTGGGGCCAAATAGACATTAAACAGCAGTGGGCTGAGTGCCGACCCCTGCGGGACACCGCACCAGAGGCGTTGAGGCTTAGAGGAGAAGGTGCCCAGCGCCACTTTCTGGAACCGATCTATGAGGTAGGAGTGGAGCCAGCTCAATGCCTTGTCCTCTAGGCCTATGTCTTTCAGCCGCAGCAGCAATCTGCCGTGATCCACCGTATCAAAGTCTTATAAATCAGTCCACGTAGCCATATGCTTAGTAGCAGAAACAATGTACTCTTGTCAGTGGTACTGTCCCTTATTATCTCAATGTTGTACCTTAGAATGGGAAAAACGGTTCTAGGGTATCTTTCTTCTTCCTTATCCACTTGCTCCTTTCCAGAATCAATCAGCTATTTCATGACTTGATTTGAAGGCCATCTGGTGTTAGCCATATCTTTTTGTTTCAACTTGTACCTTGGGATAAGTCTTTTTTCTGTGGTATTTATCTGATTTAATTGTGGCGTAGGTTTACAGTCAGTTGCCATTTTGTGTTCGTTGCAAGACATGTGAGGCGCATTGCAATCCAAAGTAATGGTCTGTATCATAATTAAGGATCTAAAGTATAGATTGCTTTCCGACCATACAGTCATCTTCCTCAGTAAAGTAATGTTCAAACGCATCTTGTCAGGTAGAATGGTCACTGCCCAAATGCCTCACTGTAATTATTAGACTCTAGGCCTGTGGTTGTTCCATTGGTGTGATTGTCAAGTTATCAATGAAGATGGGACATAGTGGTCATTGTTAATATTGCTGAAGAATTCAGCAGTGATTAAGCAATGCATTATAGGTGACCTCGTTTTTCTATTACTGCAGTTTAGGACGCATATGTTACACTTCAAATTTGTTTGACTAATCAGCTCTTGCCAGAGTTTCAAAATCCAGAGTGCCAAGATGCGTGGACTGCAGCCTTCAGCTGGACTGAAAATACTTCAACCACTCCAAGATGGCTGTCTTGTTGTAGTCTACAGTGGCAGTCCTTCTGAATTTCAATAATGATCAGAGTTGATCTCACTGTCGGGTAGAACTGTCCGGATATGCCAGCAGCTTCAGAGAAGCCAATCCTCTCTAGACTTCCACATGCGTACCACATGAAACATTCCACATAGTCACAGAGGGGGTGCTGAGCGGCACAGTGAACTCCATTCAGCTCTCCACTCCCAGGTCTGGCACAGTGGAACTCCAGCAGGTCTACCACTGCAATGTAGCATGTGTCTGAAATTGCAGCAAAACCAGCAGACTAGTAGAAAGTGATCTCGCTCACTAAATACTCACTAGTGGCATATTCACTGACATTTAAGGCTCAAATAATGGCATATGCCGCAGGCAAATGCAGTTACACTGCCCGGAGAGTTGGTGGAGGTAACACGAGGCCTCAACCAGCTTAACCAAGTCACCCACATGCCATGTCTTGATGGAAATCTGTGCCGTGGTGACAAAAGCCAGCAGAGACCAGAGTAAGTAAAGGAACAAGAGTTCAAGCCAGGAAAGATATCGTATTCCCGGTTATTTTTCTGTGATCTAGAACATTTTTACGTACCTTCTTCGTATGAAGTTTGTAGGGTTAAGAGCTCCTCTCGAATCTTTGCAGTATATGTGAAACAATCCGCTTGAGACGGATTTTTCCAGTGTGACTTTTTGAGCAGTAGAAACGAAAATGTGGTTGTGGCCTGCTGCAAGTTGACTGGATAGTACATGTAATAATTTGTGATCGTTGTGTATATGAATGCTTGAGCTTGAAGAGAAGGTGTGTTTTAGTGCAGATGGATGCTCTTCTGGTAGTGCTACTGATTCCTCAAGAAAGCAGTGTCGTCATCCTTTCAGCATTGGCATGCTTCTTCTTGAGACGATTGCTTGATAATTGAGAGCACAGTTCCAGGGGTAAATGGAGGACTTTTATTTATGGCTAGAAGACACCATGCATTGGCAGCAGAACTGGATAGTTCTCTGGTTTTTTTATATTTGAGAGTTGTGTAAAGTGCTACACGTCACCTCGGTCATTTCAGAGTGAAGGAACATAGAAGAAATTAAAATTCCGAAAACATGAAAAGCCTAGCCCTATGGGAAAATCTGATATTTTTTAGTATCTTCTGAGATGATCAAATAAAGAATGTTTGAAACATGTGTGCTCCAAATTAAAGATAACAAGCTTCTATTTAGAGTCGATGGCTACAGCAAAGTTCACCCAGGCAGCTACCTGTCTATTTTAATATTTCCATTTGTCTGCTTAAAATAGTATTTCATGTACGCTTTTGGAAAAATATTGCTGCCGTTCTATAGGGGATCCTAAACTTCTAAACAAACACTCTCAAACACATCCACTTAGGCACACCAAACGCAAATGCTACCTACACCTACCACCCACCTACACCACCGCCCTATCATCACCACCCCACCACTCTAACCACCACACTATCCTATCTGCACCAACCCAAACATTACCACACCAACCTACCCCTACCATCGCCCTAACCACCAACATTATAACCACCACCAACCTACCCACCACCTTCATCATCACCCTACCCAGCCTCCCGCCATACTAATCGGCCCACAGCAACCACCCTACCACTACCAACACTACCCTACCATCATCTTAACCATCACCACTGTAACCACCTCCGCCTTAACCAACACCACTCTGCTCACCTCCTCCCTCACCACCACAGTCATCACAACCATCCTCATCCCCTACCCTACCATAACCACCCACCTACCACCACTTGACTCAACATGGCTCTCAATTGCTGTAGAAGCTCTTGTTTTCATAGAAAGTTCTGGCCTTAATTTGCATTTGTTTACTCTCAAATAACTTGTATTCACCTGAAACTATGAATCTGGTGTATAGTGAAGCTAAGTCATATTAAAGATTGAGAAATACTCACACGTCATCTATAGCTATCTATCGACCAGTCAGCCTATTCTATGGAAATCAGTATGCTTAGGTTGTTAAGGAAGTCTATATTAGGATGTTACAGTGAACTCTTAAGTGCTCGGTAGGCAGATTCACATTTGCATAAACTTCATATTTGATTGCCTTGTTTATTTAATTGCTGTGCAGTGAGAATAAGAAAATGAATTGTTAATCGCATCGCATTACATGGCATGATTTTCATAAAGCAACCTACGAATGCAGTCAATCCTCCTTTAAAAACTGGTTGTGTGAACATTATCTCCTTCCACTGCTTACTTTTCAGTGACTGTCTTTCATTTTGGTTAAGCACTGTGTCCGAGTGCATGTCTTTTGCAACTCTCTCTCTCGTGGCCTTTACATTGCCCATCTGCTGCACTCCATGGTGCTTTCTCCCACGTGCTTCTCCCCTCCACCCAGTCTTGTGCTTTCCCATGTGTGCTTCTCTCCCCTGCAGTACTTTCTCGCTTGTGTGCTTCCTCCATTCCACATTGTGCTCTCTCATACCATTTGATTCTGTTCCCCCTAGCTCCTTGTTAGATGTATAAGTGTGTTATGTACTTCTCCAGCTTCCTTCCATGTGTCTTCTGACCCAGCCCTCTGTGCTGGTTCTCCCACACCCCCCCATCCTTGCCCTATGTGTTGCTTCCACTCCCACTGTCCTGGTTGCTCACCCACCCACTTTAAAAAATAACATTTTTCTACTACTTTAAAAAAAAATTATCAACCCATTTCATTGGCAAAGTCAATAGGTCCTAAAAGTGAGACCTATTGGCTTTTCCAATACTTGTTCTATGTAGTCACCAACACCGCGATGGCGATACGAACAAGGTAATTCAGTTGCCAAGAGCAGTAGTTTGCAAACTGTAAAGAGGTGTGTCGATGACGTGGTGCAAGTGTTGCTGTTTTGTTAAATGTGATCCGCAATGATTTGCAAGAAAGCAGCAAACTTGGTAAAACACTATACACACTGCTTGTGTGGAATAATTTTGCATACACCTGTCAAATCAGTGCACAAGTTGAAGTGCTAATCTAGTTATTCCACTCGATTTATAGTTAGTGTAAATATTCCATGGGGCATCTGATATTTATTCCAATTATTAATGAATTGAAGGAGTTTTTGGCTACTTGGAAACTATTGCAAAGAGAAGACTGCAGGGGAAATCGATCAATTATCTTTTGATGGTAGTATCGGGTTGAAAATTCTACGTGCTGCTGTGTGACCATGTTCTGAGCTTATTGTGCTTTTCATATGCTAAACTGTACCGTAGAACTCTTTTAAGTGTTATGCTTGTAGAGGTAGGTTTTTTAGGTCGAACCCAGAGTCAGCGTGCATGCGCTGCTCTGCGAGACTTGTAGTGGAGTAAGGATAGAAGCCCTGCCCACCCCCGTTCATATTTGTCATTGGCTTGTGTCAATGCCCTTCGTAAATGCTGGCTTCTGATTCGTTAACAGGCTTGTTAGTCCCTCCTTAGTACTGCCTTGTCTTCATTTGCAACCTCTCATGGCGACTGGCCCCTTTACTTCGGTTGTTACACAGTAAATCTTAGTTAGTCTTGTAAGCACTATTTTCTTGTATTTCTCCTACTTCAGGCACAACGACGTGCTTTGCTTGCATACCTTTGCTTACATTCAGCGCAGCCACTTGTTTGCAATGCCATAGGTCTTGCATTCAAATGTGAAACCTATGTCATTGCAAATATTTTTGTAATTGGTGCAGAGGGGCACACACACTTTGTCTTTAGTTATGGGGTCACGCCTTTCCTTTGTTCAACATGGCATAGCTCGCGCACCTCTATTTTTATTAATAACTATGAAAATGTAATCCGTGGTGTCACTGTAACCTGGCACATTAAATAACTGGGATGAATAAAGTGCTGCGTGACGGTGAGCAGTGCGCCCGGGATCAGGGCAGTGCAGCGCTAGGAACTCTGCTGGGGACTGCTTGGGCAGTCCCCACGCGCATCTGACCGCCTGCGGGTGGCAGGCTGCTTTCCTACTCCTGTAGCTGCAGACGGCCACTGACCTCAACCAGCAGGTAATCAGCTGAGTGTCCATACCACCCAGAGGGGCGGGGGTTTCATGGGCAGACGGAGTCCTGTGTTTTGTATAATAACATGCAGCAGCCTGAGCAGCTGAGCTTTAACAGGGACTTCACCTGGCAAAATGATTGATTCTGGAATCGGCGTGTAATATTCACTGCGCTGATTTTTCTGGTCCTGTCTCGCCCTTTCTGCCTGTGCTCACCCGCCTTCTCGCTTAGCCCTTACAAGCCTGCTCCGAGGCATAGACAGCAGCTTGCCCCTTTTTTCGTCTGCTCCCCTTTTTACGTCTACTCCCCTTTTTACGTCTACTCCACATCTGTGCTGTGTGTTTGCTTGGACAACAGGAAGCTTCCTGTGAAGGCTTTTAGTTTTGGCTGCGGTGCCCGGCTCCTGCAGTACTTGCTTGTCGCCCCAGGCCTGGGCTGCACATTTAAAGAAAAAGGTAATATTTAACTCCACAGGAATGCCGCCGCCATGGACACTCGAAGATCCATGTATCGGTAAAAAACAAAAAACAAGCATTGGCATAGCCAATAGGTCGCGCCGTTGGGACTTTATAAATGTTTAGCCATGCAACAGTTGATGTTGTTGCACCAAGCATATTATGCTGCATAACTAAATACTTATAAGGTCCCAAAAGCGAGACCTATTGGCTATGCCAATGCTTGATTTACAAGCATTCACCCTTGCCTTCCACAGGTGTCTCATAGGCATTGAAGGCACATAAACTACGCTTTTCAATCTGTATGCTACTAATATGTTTATACATGATTTGCCATAACCAGCTCTGTAGCTCCAGCCTTGGTATATTAAATAATAATCTGGTATGTGTTAAGTGCGCCTTGAGCAAATGGTTTGTCAGAATATATACAGTTCAGACCATTCTTTGCTACATCTACACAACCACATCAGACCCGATCCGCATCCTGTGAGGAAAGCTAAATATTTGTTTCACAGCAATTAGCACGTTATTATTTTGGGATAGTGGGGCTTATTTACACGCCCTTGCACCACCCGTACCTCACTTTTTCCATGTTAAAAAAGACACAAACGTGGCGCGAGAGGCTTGTAAATAAGCCCAAATGTGTTTAAAGCACACCCCGTTGTGGGTACGCGCAATTTTAAGAACTTTCGGGTTAAACATTGGAAGCATCTCCGAGGTTTGCACCGATGTTGAGTAAAATTGAATTGATGGTGCAGATTTTTTCCGGCCCTTTTGCACATCTTGACTTGAACAAATATGGCATTAAAACCGATTGTCCGTTGTAAAATATTGTTTTGCCACCCGTCACACTGTACACATCACTTTTCCATCCGTTACTGGGTCCAAATTCCAGTGCAAAGAGGAAGTGGCACGGTGCAAAACTGCCCGTCGGCTGTATTGTGCATATAATCAGGCTCCAGGAGGGGGTCACTGTAAAGCGCGCGCAGGATCACTTGTAACCGAGCTCAGGGTCTGCAGGAGAGGGGCTGGTGTGTAGGCAAATAAATGCTGTTTACAGATAAGAGAATCAAGGGTATTTTACGGGTGCATCTGACAATACGCGAGCTGCTGTGGCATCGCAGTGGCGAAACGCAAAATTACGGAGCCCTGAACCTCTCATATTTCTTAAATATTCATTTGCTTTCGGATAATGGGGGCTCCCGATGAGTTAGGGGGTCTCTGATGGTCTGCCCCACTACACAAGCATACGGGCACAGTGGCGGCCACCCTTACCTCCCTGTTGCATCTGAGACGAGGATGGCATGCTGTAGTCAAGTCAGGGCATTCTGCCTCCATAGCCAAATGTGCCTGTAAATGGGGAGCGCGAGGGGTGCTACACTCTGCCTTGTTTGCCTTTAGTCGTATCTTACCTGACCCCAGGTTGCGTTTATCATTTGAGCTTGCGTGTAATGGCTTGTAGGGGACGATATGCTGCATTATCCACTTACATATGGGACTTAATGGTTGAAGAAAGTAAAGACCCGGAGAGCAACAATGAGCTAGAGTGAGGAATAGAGAGAGGTGCATTGGGAGAAAGGTGACAAGAAACAGGAAAATAAAAAAGAAAGAATGACAAGAAGTAGCAAAGACAAAAAGAGAAAGCAACCGAAGATAGAAAGAAATTAAGTGGAGTCAAGACAACACAAAGATATGAAAAGGAGGAAATCAAAAACGGAGAAAGAAAAACAAAAAGATACGCTGAAAGAAGTAAAAAAAAAAATGGGTGGGAGAGATTGAAAAAGAGACGGGGAAATTAAGCAATAAAGAATTGAAGGGAAGGTTAAAGTGAAGAAAGACAATGGACGAAAATAAGGATATGAAGCCAATAGTTGAAAAACGAAGAAAGAGGTAAAATAAATGTTGCGAAAACAAATTCACTTTGGAGAAAAACGATAAGTAAACGACTAGCAATAATGAACAAAAGAAAGGGAAATAAAATGTGAAATGAAAACGGGATTCACAAATAGCAGAAAAATGAGGAAGAAAAACCAAAGAGAATGAAAATAATGTTATGAAGAGAATTGCCGTAGAAAAGAGGAAAGACAGAAGAGTGGGGAGGAAACAAGACGTGCTAAAAAATAATAAAAACTTAAACGAAAGAAAGAAATGGCACAGGAAAAAGAACGGCAAAACGAGAGCAAATACAGAGTGAGAATTTGTTTAGGAAACGCGCGCGTGTGCATTTTCCTTGTTATATATGCACATATATTTGATTACGCAAGCGAAAAGAAAATGATGCATCGAATGTTAAAGACAGAAAGGGCGCGAGCAAAATGAATAGATAGACTAGAGTAAGTACAAACAAGCGTGGCACTTGTGCTTTGGCTTGAGATGTTTACAGCCAAAGCACGAGTGCCGCGATTGAAAGCAAAGAGAGAGTGAGTGAGAGGGGAATAAAAAAAAGACACGGCCCGAGCTCTGCTTAATGACTGTTTTGAAGCACACTTGTGCATTCGGCGGCATCCGCCTTGCGGGAGCGAGCAACAGCCAATTAGCATGCGTGCCACTGCTCGCTTCCGCAAGGTGGAGGCTGCCACAAGCACGAGTGTATGCTTGAAAATGAGCAGAGCGACGGCTAAAGGCCCTCCTATGCAGCGCATGCGTGACTTAAAAACCTAGGTCTTAATATATGGTGTGTTTTTATACACTTCATCTTGTGTGGGGGTGGGGGGATTATAAAGTGCTAGTAACAGTTCTGCCATACATGTAGGGTCAAGATTATTCAGAAAAGTTTGCATGGTGCAAGAGAGAATTCTAATACTTCAAGCACTCGTATTAAGTTGTTGTTATTGTATTTGATGTATTTGATTGCAGTTTATTAACAGCACTCTGGCCTAATTACACCGTTGGATGTTCAACCAACGGCAAAATAATCTAAGGTTTCATCCACAATGGAGCTCAGGATCAGATAAAATCCTCTTTTGTGGCAGAGTCTGGAGAGAGTTTTTTATACTTGGTGGTTCGAGTGGCATTAGGTTGTTTGGTCGGCCTTGGGCACGTTTGTTTAGCAATTCCCATGCTCCATTTTTGTGTTCACAGCATTCAATAAACAGCAGCAGGCACTTTCAACGTTATTTTTTTCGTTTAGGCAATCTCCTACACTGTTCCTGGCTTTGTACGTCATTTCACCAGTTGGCAATTAATAACAACTTTTCATAGCCTTCAGTATTTGGATTTTCATCATCTGTTTTTCACAGGTGAATCTAGTTACTCCTTTAATTTACATTTACTCAGGATCTCGTTTCAGGCAACAACCTGCATTGAATCAAGCAGGAGAAAGCTATGTTTCCATTTCATGTATATGTGATTTCATACTCTATGCTGTGTCTTTGCAATTTCGCCTCCAAATGTTTTTGGAGAAATGGGTTCCCCTTTATTCTTATACACATACATTTCCTCCCTCTTAAAGTATAACAATATTACTCTTCAGTACTAAGGAACTTTAAAAGAATATTATTTTTGTTATAATAGGGTTGTTCAACTGTACTTGTCTTTTTGTTTTTGGCTTCCAACAGTCAATTGAGCGCTCCTACACCGAGATTAAAGGGGTTGTAAAATGCAAACATTCCACAGCCCTCTGATTCAGCAGCACTTATGAATGTGCAATACACCCACGGAGAGGCTGAGTTTTACTTACACATTACATGCCAACCTCATGCTGGGCACTGGGCCACCTCTCACCTCCCGCTCTGTGTGCATCCTCCCACTCATCCGTCTTTCTCTCGTAATCTCTTATACCTCTCACATTTCTCATGCACTCTTCCTCCCTCTCGGCTTGGTTCACTTCAGATCTTCAAGCAGTTTCTTTCCTGTGCCTTTTCAAGATTTCCGTCCCCCATACCCATGCTTGCCTCCATCTTTGGGGGTGTCTTCTGCCTACCCAGGTGCACCCTATTTATGCATCTGTGGCCTGCTCTCCCCATCTTTCTCTTTCTCACACACTCTTTCTGCTCCTCTGTACGGAGTTCATTCACCACTTCATGCACAAAGTACCTATCCCTCGCTATCGATTCTGTACAGCTTTCGCCCCTATCTATTCACCATGCCGCATAATTCAACCAGACACCACACACTTCCATCCCACACAATTCCACAGTTAACAGTTCAAATTCAAACCACATAATTCCACTCTAAACCACATACATCCACTCCAAACCAAAACACATGGGAAAAAGACATTGTCATTTACAACACCAATAGTTCTAACTCTCCTAAATGCGAGACCTATAGTATTGCAAATGCTTGTTTTGCCAGTAACTTGGCAGTCTTGACTGGACACAATTTGCAATGCCCATGACAATTAAACAGTACACTGTGTACCGTTGCTGTGCTTATAAAAATGACCGCTGCAACTTGTGTGCACGTTTTTGTCAGTCCTCCTGGGGAGTGTTTTGGGGGATTGTGATGATCTCTTTGCTTGAATGTGAAGTGTGAGAACAGGATGTTTCCTAGCTTAAGCCCTTGAGTAGAAGAGCATGAGTGTTATAAACCAGCATTTCTTAAATTTTCATGTGGTAATCACCACGTCCTCCTATCTGGTTAACCCACTACTAACTGGAAGGAGAGGTTCAGCACTGATTTAAGTGTTTGCTTTCAAAGGATGAGACTTTTTATGTGCATTCCGTTTTTTGCTAATTCTGGTAAGCAAAGAAGATAAAACAAGTGAATGTATATGAATATTTCGTTCTACCCGTAGGGGAGTGGTTCATTGAAAATAGGTACTGAAAGAAATATCGATTTGTGGTTTCAAGTGTTCAGTGAAATTAATGTGTATTATGTGGATATCCTAAAGGGTTCTGGCAGCCACAAGTTCATCTAAACCAGGAACTCGAGAGCTGAAAGACAGTTAATTGGGAAAAATCCAATTCTTTACACCACTGGACCAATAGCTTGCAATGCCGAACAGATTCAGCAACTTGTATTTGCCTTATATGATAGGGGTGACAACGAGCTTGTTTAGAAAAGGAAGTTATAAATGAAGACCATAGAGGACTGCTCCCGGGAGTAGTCGGGAGATTCGTATGAAGAGTGGTGATATCTTGGATGCAGTGGAAAAAGTTGTTAGTTATAAATGATTTCTGTCTTCGGACAGAATTTGTTAGACTTGCATTAGAAAAATAAACTCTTAGATCTTTTTAGGTTTTTGCTGTAAAAAAAACAAAAAAGCACATTTAGCCTCCTGTTTCTTTGGCCCTGTTCCGTGCTCAACAACGGTGGCCTGGCCCTAATGCTAGCAAGGAAAATGCAACCCATGTTCCTTTTCATAGGAAGACTGTCATAACTGGGCTTCAGTGCCCACTCACAGAGGGTGTTTGGGCGGTGCTCCTGTGCTTCAAAACAAAACCAGTAGAGAACTAAAGAAGAAACATGCCTTTTCACCAAGGTGCCTGCTACGTGAAAGAAATGTAAATGTGTGCATTGTTTAATCACCAACTATAAAGGCTGATTTGGAGCCAATGTAGCTTTTAATTGAGTCACTCAGCTTCATGGTGACGAATATTTATTCTTTTTTTTTTAGAGGTAATATATGACCGTTAAAAGGAGTGCACCCATTTAATGGGCACATACAAATATTTACACTAAATATAGTCTGAATGCTTATCACTAAAATGTATATTTTTAACGAACTTTTTTATATCTTAAACCGTATTTTCGCAGCAGCCTGTTTTTTATACAGTCTAATACAATTTTAAAATAATGACACAGTGCTTTCTGTCACACACTGGGACCTCATTTTATTTATTTATTTTATTAAACTTCTAATGCGCACAGCTACCACAATGGGTTTCCCGGCGCTAGGGACAGACTGAAGAAGAACTAGCAGAGTACCATTTCAATAAGAGGAACCTCCGACATTACTGCTGAAAGAGCCAGGTTTTAAGACCCTTACGAAAACGGAGATTATTGCATTCCGTTTTCAGGGTCACGGGTAGGGCATTCCACATCTTAGGACCCCAATGTGAGAAAGAATGACCTCCCATTTTAGCCAGCCTGAATCTGGGAATGGCAAAATCTCCATTTCCAGAGGATCGTAGTTCTCGGCTAGGCTTATAAGCCTGAACTAAGCCTTGTAGATATTTGGGAGCTAAGCCATGTTTAATTATTGAAAAGATGACACAGGGCTTTAAATGTAATTCGGCTAGGGATTTTAAGCCAGTGAAGGTCGTGGAGTGCTGGTAGAGCAGAAACTCTCCTTGGAACATTTCGGAGAAGCTGAGCAGCCGCGTTCTGAACAACTTGGAGTTTTTTAGTTGTTTTCTGGTCGGCTCCAAGATAAAGAACGTTGCCGTAGTCCAGGCGTGAGATCACAAGTGCCTGGACCACGGTTCTCTGTGTCGAAGAAGGTAGCATCCACAAAATCTTTTGAAGCCATTTCAAAATGACAAAACACATTGAGGCCACCTTCACGGCCTGCTGTCTCATAGTAAGATCCTCATCAATGAGAAACCTGAGGTTGCGTACTACAGCCACGGGAAAAGGGATGGAACCCATATCAGTAGGCCAATGATGAGGGTCCCATAGGTCCTTACCCTTGCCCAATATCACAACCTCGGTCTTGTCACCGTTAAGCTTCAAAAAATTTCTCTTCATCCATTCACCTCATAGCACTATAAATAAGTCACTATCCTCACTGCACCAATCAGGATTTTATTCTGTCACTCTCTGGTCACACACAAAGACATCTGTAGTGATCACATTAGCCAACTGAGATTTCATAAGGCGAAAGAGTATATTTCCCTTTGATTAGTTTAACTTGCATTTATTTTTCTTTTGAGGTGTGTGCATGTTTTTATATGCAGTTACCCGAAGGTGAAAAGAAAAATAATAAAATGCAGAATTTTCTTCTTTTTAGCCAGGTGATTGACCGAGACTTCACACTCCTTGCCCCATGCCACTCAATAGTACCATCCACACACATTTGTATTGGCTTTAACGGCTGCATGTAAATGAAGGCAACCTAGAAACGCGCTTCCAGGCTATCTTCATTTACATGGAATTGCTAACCCATTTGTATCCCCCCCCCCCCCCCCACCCCGATAACACATCCACGGCCCCCCAGGGGGACGTGCCCCTCGGTATGAAGACATCCGATGTACAAGAATCAAAAGAAGCCCAACACAAATTGTATAGTGAGATATTCACTGTTGTGATGAGCTAACAAATGGCCTGGTTGGCTTATGCTCATGATTTACATTTTTATGTAGCCTTCTTTCAGCTGCATAACCCAGTCAACACAACTTTGTTCATCTCCGCTACATGGAGCCAACTCTCCTACATATTTACAATTTTTCTCACTCCCACTACCCCCTTGTTTGAGACCTCTCCACAGCGTTTGACACAGTCCACCACCACACCATTTTTGCAATTTTCACTTCCTGGGTGATGCTCTCTCTTTTTAGATATCAGTCAATGTTTCTTGGTGCTCATTGCTCCTCCACCACCTTCCTACATGTTGTTGGTGCTCTCTCCAAGATTCTTTTGTTCTCTCTCCACACTACCTCTTTCAGGAACATTATATTATGTTTATGCCACAATACACAAATCTTCTTTGTCAGCTTCTATTCTAACAAAAATGTTACCGTGATCAGGGAAAGAAAGGATGGCTTCTGCTTCCTTCATCTCATCAAAAACAGAGCTTCCTCCAATTTTGCATGTGGCTGGGTTCAAACTGAGGCAGCATGGTGGGTAAAAAACGATGGATTGGAATATAGCCAGAGCCATTGCCAGTGGTGGAGATTAATTCAAGCATCCAATCCATCTCCTCATTGTTGGAAAGTCCTACTTTTTCTCTTATCACCCCATCAAAATTTACATTGTTTTGAGTAAGAATAGTGTTTATGCTTCCCATACGCTCAATGACCTTACTTCACAGACAATAAAGTTGGCTGAAAGCTCAGCCGAGGGCATATTGCACAACTTTCTGCCTAATGTTAAAAATTCACAGGACAAGGCATCATCTCAGGACTATTTGCGATGCACATCATGACCCATGAGCTATGCTCTGCTACTGACAGGGCCTCGAAATGCTTTCTGGTGGTCGAGTAAATAGCTGTTCAGTGCTTTGTGCACGGTTCATGGAATATGCTCTTTGCAGTGTGGTCTGTATGGATAGTTTTCTCTTGTCCCACTATGTTACTGTCTAAAGTTGATTTCAAGTCAAAGTTCTGTATTTTTAAGTGGATGCTCTACATTTCTGTTAGTGGCTATTCAAAATGACGTGACCGTTTGTAGAAGCCCAAGGTGATCTGTCATCAGTTTAGATGTGAAGAACAAAGGCCACTGACATGGAAGCTCTACATAAAATATTCTAGCCGAAATGTATTTTATTTTATTTATTTATAAAGTAGTTTAAATGGTTGTAGAAAAATAACTGAACAACTGATTTATAGATCCTGAGCATAATATGTGAGTATACTATCCATGGGATATCAAGAAATTATGATGTGCTCATTCTGCTACTTGCCATATTCGGACACCGACAATTTGAAACCATTTCGAGCCATGCCAGACGAACCTCTGGTGACACTTGGATACTGTAATCATAATATGGCAGTACTTGGCTGCCTTAAGCCTGTTGTGTGCCTCTCAGAAAGATACCTTGGTTCAGACGCCATCAGAGGTAGGAGAAATATAGTTCCTGATGGCCATTCCAGGTTACCCTTATGTACATTCAGTAATGGGCAAAAGAGGTGACCCATCTAGTATCCAAAAGGAGCTATGCTATTGAGCAAAAGGTGGGGCCTTTCTTTAGCCACCTTCTCAGCTGTATTGTAGCAAAGTGAAGTAAGCCTTCTGTGAATCATTCCCTTATACATCTGCTGCGTTACACGAGTACTGAAGTAGCACCTTCTAGTTGGTAGGTCTCTGACAGATCCAGGTTGACAAGGTCTAGACTCTGCCACCCTTCTCTGCATTTTAAGAGACTGTCACTTTTATGAGACAAGGGCTGGTGGATCACAGTGGCACCATTGACCCACTTCAACTCGGGCTTGGAGTGACGGGTTCAGTGGTGTTGGCTGGTGTCTGGTTTATGCGGTTTAGTCCTCACAGTTCTTTCTTTGGTACCTGGAAGGTGCAGGGAAACTGCTCCACTGGTGTTCCTGAGCCTTGGCAAAAGTGCTGGCAGTCCTCCCAGGCTTTTGAAGGCACAGGAGCTTGCAGAGTGAGTCGACTTTGGCGCAATTGGTGGGAACAGCGAACAAGCTGGCGCAGGTGCCACCAAGTCACTTGCTTCTTTCACAGTTCTTGTTTTTTTGCAGCTCTTCAGTTCTTCTTTTTCTTTTCGGTCAGCAGGATCTGATTTCCTGGTGCCAGGGGCTCCCCTAAATACTAAATTTAGGGGAGTGTAGGGTAGTAGCCAATGGGCTGTTTACTCCTAGTGTAACTATGCACGCTTATATGACCATTTTCTGTGGGAAGGGGGCATAACTCTGTCCCAGAGTTGTTCCTAAGTTTGCCATCATAAAGATGGCAGGCTTCTGATTTTCTTATTCATTTCAAGTAGCCTATCTTAGGGATGAAACTAACCTGAAGGTGGACACGTATCTTGATTACTTATTTTCCCGACTGTCCAGATGCCAAATAGGCCCTGGACATGGAGGATCAGAATCCTCTCGTGTGAGGGAAGCTAGATTTGCTTACCAAAGGCGGTGGACTCTTTGAAGCTCCCTGCCTTGGAATGCTAATTCACAGGTCATCTTGTGGAAGGGTGTGTAAACGTCCTCCGCCCGAGAAGGCTTTGTTCCTGATGGCATGAGAGCAAAGCCCTAGCCCCTGGGAGTCAGAAACACATCTGTGGTGGCAGGCTGGCTAAGACCATTCAGTCAGCACACTAGTAGATGGTAGGTTTTCAGGAAGCACCTCCAAGGTGTCCTCTGGGTGCATATTTTAATAAATCAATCACTGGAATCAGTGTGGGTTTATTAATACAAATGTTTGATAACAAACATCATGTAGCTGTGCCCTTTTAAGTACATGTACTTTAAATGGCTTCCCTGGTCACTGGCAGGAATTGAACTGGCCAGCACAGGGACATATCTGCGCAAGCGGATATGTCTACACATGCAATATAGTGCACCCTGCCCTAGCACTGGAAAGGCTGCTGTAGGGGTGACTTACATATACAGTGTTTTTAGGCATGGTACACAGGGCTTTGTGCTATCGCTTTTTCATCTTCATCTGCACCAAGACACACACCCTTTAGTGGCAGTCTTTCTGTATGGTGTGGGGTCCCTTGTGGCACAATACATGCTGCAGCCCTTAGGAACTCACTTTGGTATCTATGCCCTAGGTACCTGGGGTACGATCTACTAGGGACGTAAAGGGATGCTAAAGATCTTGCCAATTGAAGGAACAATTGGATGGTTTTATATCTTGGGACCTGGTTAGCAGAACCCAGTGCCCTTCCGTTCTAAATTGCCTCGAATACCATGCAAAAGTAGGGGTTACCATACCAAAATGGGGCACTTTCCTAAAAACCCCATGTATCGTGGAGCTGTATGATGTCTGCTGGGTGGTGTTGCATCCATAAGCGGAATATTTAAGCACTTACACTTTTTGGTCTCTATTGCCACTGTTGGTTAATACTAGTGACATGAATAAGCCTATACTAGAGAAATATAGCATAGGTTGGTTTTCAAGGTTACTGTAATGTGATTTTGATTTGAATATTTTGTTGTCCTTTTCTTATCCGTACGAACTCTCGTTTGAATAAACCATTTTGTTTATTTTGTAGGCTCGTCCTCTGTGACGTGGTTTGAATTTGGGTGATGACACAGGACTTTCATTGCAAGAAAGGTGAGATGCAGTTAGCTATAGAAACCTGTGGTTGGAGCATATTGAAAATGTATAGTATGTTGTATGCAAAGAACGCTTCTGAAATTTGTACTCCTTTTCGAGATTTTTTCCTGTTTGGAGAGAGTGCAACGAGTACGTACGGGGAGCTAGCTGAAAAGTTTGGCAGCTCTGGTCTCAGATAGTTGCTAGAAGAAGGGGAGATCCGGGCTTAAGAGCAATTTGATCATCAGTGGAAGACAGTAGGCCATGAAATGCATGCGAAATTATGGAGGTGAATGAACGAGCCAAGTCCTGAAGCAGCATTTCACAGTGCAGAGAGAAAAGGATAGTGTGGCAGAGCAGCAAAATATGTTTGTAATGCATGAGGAGAAGCGGAAGAGTCGTGTGCTATAACCTCAGAGGAAGTGATTCTTTTGAAGAAAATGGCAACACTTTTCATACCTTCTAAACTAGATCATACTTGATAATAGTTCCACTATGGAATTTTTACAGAACGGAAGACCCTCTGGCTCTCATTAAAGGCCACAGTCTTAGATGTTTTTTTAATCTTTCCCTAAAATGTTATTTTTTTCCCTCTTAAAATCAACTTGTTTTCTCCTTTATGAATGAACTGGAAAGCTGAAAGACCATTTTCATGGTCATAGTGTGAGGGATCAATGGAAGTGGTCAATGTGCGCATATTATGTGCCGCCAGAATCGTTGGCGTCCTGAATCCACACCATCTGTTCTACTCATCCGTGCAGTGCAGGGCTCGGGTCATTAACACTTTCTGTTATGGTCCCATGGATATTGGACTATAAAGGCTGAGGACCCATGCCATGAAGCTTTACAAACCAGAAGCAGGGAGGTCAGATTGTGTTGGGAAGCGTATGTTAAGAGTTTGGTTGTCCTTGTGGGATGTTATGGTTGTGTTGATTGTGGCCTTGTGTCAAAACTTGGTGAGTCCATGCAGGTGTACTGTGGCATGCATTCAGACTGCTTCTAGCAGCCTCAAGACTAGAAGAAAGGGGAAGATCTCTGTGCTGTTGGGCAATAAGTCTCCACTCAATTGCACCTATATACATAGCTTCAATTAATGCAGAAATGTCTGGTTTTCTAGCTAATCATTAACTTTGTAAGTCCATTTCATATAAGTTAATTATATAGGCAATTATCTTGTTTGGAGATCCTAAAATTCTGGGGCTTATGGATCGGTCCTGGAGACAACTGGAATAGTTTAACCTTTTCCCTTGGAGAAGCGATCTCCAGCGCTGCGAGAATTTCAGGGTTCCACTTTTTCTACAGCAGTGCAGCACACACCCAAAAGATGTGGGTGCTAATGTGGCCTAAGAGTGAGGTGGCATAAAGCAAGTAAGATCTCGGGCAAATATCAAGTTGATAATCAGAGGAACTTGATACTGTAGAATGGGCCTATTTGTGGGCGGTCCTGGCTAAATTTGGATTTGGACCTGCTTTTATTGGCTGGGTGCGCTTATTGTACGCTGAGCCGCTCGCCCAGGTGGGGGTTAATGGCTGGGTCACGGCATCCTTTCGTTTGGGTCGGGGTACTCGACAGGGCTGCCCCCTCTCCGCTCTTCTTTTTTCATTGGCTTTGTAACCCCTGGCGGCATGGATTCGCTGGGAACCATCAATCCGAGGCATAAGGTGTACTCTGAGTGGGAAGATCGGATCTCCCTATATACGCGGATGATATTCTGCTTTACCTGACTTCCCCTCGGAAATCCCTTATTGTGGAGTGTGACGTTTTGGCCTCTTTTGGTAAAAATTCTGGGCTCTCTATCAATTGGGGGAAATCTCCGTTTGTCCTCCAGGGGGAGGCCCTGGTTCCTCCGAGAAACTGTCCTATCCAGATTAATACGAGTGGGTTCAAATACATAGGTATTTTCATTTCCCTGGATCCGGCAGTCAGATATGTTGAAAATCTTCTCCCCCCCCCCCGTTGCGGAGGCTTAGGAGTGACTCCACTCTTTGGCGGAGACTTCCGATCTCTCTGTTGGGTCGAGCTGCCCTCTTCAAGATGATGCCCCTGCCTTGTTTCCTTTATGCCCTTCAGAATATTTTGGATGTAGTGCCCGCTAGTTATTTCCGTGAGGTAGAGGGGCTACAGCGTAGCTTGTTATCGGAGGGGAGGTCCCGTATTGATCTAACCAAGCTGACGCTCCCATGGTATGACGGAGGTATAACCCTCCCAGATATCAAACGTTATTATTGGGCTCCTCAGTTGGCCCTTATTAACCATGGAACGTACGGACCCGAAACCGATCCCGGATACGCTATGGATAGGTGGCTTCTCCCGGGGAGTAGTTATAACAGGGCACCGTATTCTAGGCCAATGAGGCTGGGAATAACTGGACCAACTAAACATGCAGTGAAGATTTGGCATAATGCCACAAGTTCTTAACACTAGCTACCCCTCTTTTTGACTCGGAACGACTAGGTAAATTGTGGAATACTAAGGGGATTGATAAATGGGAGCTGATAGGGATTTCAACTATTAAGGATATGTGTGGGAAAGGGCGTATAAAAATATTTGAGGAAATGCAGGTCGAATTTGCACTTTCAGGCTCTGAATATTTCCGTTATGCGCAGATTCGGCATTCATTACAGGCAGTTCTGCCTGTGGAAGTGGACCTGCCAGAGGCATCACTCCTTGAAGACAGAATCTTGGACGTCATCTCCCCGAAAAAACAATCTCCCTGATCTACAGAAACTGATTAAGAATAGGGTGGATCTACTTAGGGAACTGAGGGATAAGTGGACACGGGACGGAATAGAATTGGATGATGAGGACTGGCAGTTGGCTGTGTCCTCCCCAAAAGTGGTTGCTATTCCTACAAGATTGCCTCTCGTACAGTTGAAGATACTGCATAGGGTCTGTCACCGGCCCTCGCCTTGTACAGATGGGGCTGATGGATGTTGGACTGTGTAGACGTAAGTGTGGTCTTATGGGTACATTCATTCACATTCTCTGGGAGTGTCGATACATAGTCAAGTATTGGGGTGAGATTCATGACACTATTCGCGACGTTACAGGTGTCTCCTTATTACCGGAGGCTCCAAGATGTCTTCTCAACATCTGGGAACCCACTGATCTTAACTCTGCACAGACACAGTGGACCACACTGTGCTTCATGATAGCGAAAAGGAATATAGTCCAACTGTATGGTTCCGAGTTGCCTCCCACCCTTGAGAACTGGAAAAACGATTTAGACTGGGGTATGTTTCGAGAAAAAACTGTGTATATGGCGAAGGGACGTCCCCGAAAATGGGCCTCAATCCGGGATCAGTGGAATAGATATAGAGGAGAGATCTGTGTACCGCCTAGAGATTTTGTTTTTGATGTTCCCTCCTCCCTGTGATATTTTTAACATGTATGTAACCAGGTTTTCTCCCGCCCCCTCTGAAGGTGTACTACAGACTATGTGATTCTACTGCACTGTATCTTTTGTTTGATACCTCGATTTAATAAAAAGAATTATAAATAAAAATACTGGTCCCTGATTCACTCCACTCTTGGCAACATCCTTTCCATGCAGCTGATCCCCACCCCTCAAATAGCACTGCTGGGTTACGTGGCCAATTTCCCCCTTGCGGTTAGGAAACTGGCGGCTTTGGGCTTTCTTTTGGCCAAAAGGGAGAGTGCAGTAAGAGATCCCCTATGTTGAAGGCATGGCTTGGTAGTTTGGCATTCTGTAACGTTAACTGTGAAGAGTACTCCAGTCTGCTCCCTAGTTCGCCTCGACCATTGGACATTTGGGGCCCGTACAGAGCATACGTGGCTAAGACCAGGGCTGATCAATATTCTCAGACCGCAAGTGGTATTGTTCCTGTGGGGGTCGGCTAGGTAGAACTATCGGGCACATATGCCTGTCTCACTGATCAATTTTTCACTAGTGCCACTGCTGTGGTTATGTTGCATAGGACGGCTCCGCTTCTTTGGGACTGTAGTCTAATAATACGACACACCTCCGCTTTGTACACATTTGACTTGTCATTGATACATATTTGCAATTCCTAATCCAACTATGTCTAATAAATACTAATGTTTATGCTTGACTGCTGTACATGTTCTTCTGATTGCTGCTGCCATTATACTCTGCAAGGTACTGATCATTTTTATTCCTTTATGCAAAATTTGGGCATTAAACACCTTGCACTGTCACTTTCCTACTCAGTCTATGTATTTGTAACAATTGTAGAGAGTTAAAAACAAATATTATAAAAAGAAAACAAAACACATGCGTAAAAAAACTTTGAAGAGGTTCTCATAAATAAAAGCTTAGCATAGCTGAGCAAATGTGTGGGTCAAGGAATCGTAAGTCTCCAAAATGTAAAGGTACTGAGGAAAGTAAAGGTTAAGGACCGGAACAGCAGCAATCATTGCTTTTTCCCCACACCAAACTATAATACAACCTGTTCAGATTAATGTGAAACCTTTGGCTCGAGAAAGCATGCATTCGAAGAGATTCAGATTGCAATTAATCGGGGACTAATACAGAGATTGTCCCAGCCAGGATCATTAGTCATTTCCCGCTTGCTATCCTAACAGATACCTAATGGTTGCACCTTGAATCTACTTCCACCTAGTTCAGTCACCTTCTACTATCCCAGGTTGTGTCACATATACTCTCTTCTGTTATAATTTCAGATAGATTCATTCCACTTTTATCTTTCTCATGGAATATTCCTAGTCAAGTCAAGTCAAGTCAAAGAATTTATATAGCGCACTACATACCCAGAGGGTCTCAAGGCGCTTGAGGAGGGGTGGGGAATTACTTGTCAAATATCCACGTTTTAAGTTGCTTTCTGAATGCTAGGTGATTCTGAGTAAGGCGAAGGTAAGTGGGAAGGGAGTTCTAGGTTTTAGCTGCCAGGTAGGAGAAGGATCTACCTCCCATGGTGGTTTTGTTGATGCGAGGTACAGTGGCAAGGGCTTGGTTGGATGATCGTAGCTGGCGGGAGGGGGAGTAGAAGGACAGTCGTGTGTTGAGGCATTCTGGTCCGATTTCGTAGAGTGCTTTGTGTGCGTGGGTTAGGAGCCGGAAAGTGATCCTCTTATTGACGGGAAGCCAGTGGAGGTTTTTCAGGTGACCAGAGATATGTTCTTTATGCGGGATGTCTAATATGAGCCTGGCTGAGGCGTTTTGGATTCGTTGTAGTTTTTTCTGGAGTTTAGTGGTAGTACCGGCGTAGAGGGTGTTTCCATAGTCCAGTCGGCTTGTGACCAGGGCGTGGGTGACCGTTTTCCTAGTTTCGGTGGGGATCCAACTAAATGTTTTTTTGAGCATGCGAAGAATGTTGAAGCAGGATGAAGAGACGGCGTTGACTTGTTTGTTCATCGAAAGTGAGGAATCCAGGATGACACCCAGGTTCCGTGCGTGGTCTGTCGGGATGGGTGCTTTTCCAAGGGCTTCTGGCCACCAAGAATCGTCCCATGCAGAGGGGGAGGTACCTAAGATAAGGACTTCTGTTTTATCTGAGTTCAGTTTCAGACGGCTATGTTTCATCCATTCGGCTACTTCTTTCATTCCTTCGTGTAGGTTAGTTTTGGCGGTGCTAGGGTCATTGGTGAGTGATAGGATCAGTTGAGTGTCATCCGCGTAGGAGATGATGTTGAGGTTGTGTTGGCGTGCGATGGTCGCGAGGGGGCTCATGTAAACTTTGAAAAGGGTGGGGCTGAGTGAAGATCCTTGTGGCACGCCGCAGATGACTTCAGTGGCCTTTGACTTGAATGGTGGAAGGCGGACTCTCTGGGTTCTTCCGGTGAGGAACGAGGTGATCCATTCTAGTGCTTTTCCTTGGATTCCAATGTTTCTGAGGCGCTGTAGAAGGGTGCTATGGCAGACTGTGTTGAAGGCTGCAGAGAGGTCGAGGAGGATGAGGGCGACTGTGTCTCCATTGTCCAGTAGAGTTCGAATGTCGTCTGTTGCTGCGATGAGGGCGGTTTCAGTGCTGTGTTTGGCTCGGAAGCCGGACTGTGAGGAGTCGAGGAAGTTGTTGGCTTCGAGGAAGGCGGCGAGCTGGTTGTTGACAGCTTTCTCGATGACTTTGGCCGGGAATGGAAGGAGCGAAATGGGACAGTAGTTTTTGAGTTCGGTGGGGTCCGCTGTGGGTTTTTTCAGAAGGGCGCTGAGTTCAGCGTGTTTCCAGCTCTCCGGGAAGGTGGCGGAGTTGAGGGAGCAGTTGATGACGTCTCGGAGGTGCGGTGCTATGATGGAGTCTGCTTTGTTGAAGATGTGGTGAGGGCATGGGTCTGTGGGGGATCCTGAGTGGATGGAGTTCATCAGGCGGATAGTGTCCTCAGTGGAGATTGGGTTCCAGTCATTAAGGATGTTCGAGGGTGGTGAAGGTCCAGCAGATGGTTGGGTGGGTTGGTCTCCGGGTTGGTTGTCGAAGCTGTTGTGGATGTCTGCAATTTTGTTGTGGAAGAATGAGGCTAGGGAGTCACAGAGGGCTTGAGAGGGGGTGATGTCGTTGGAGTTGGCCGAGGGATTGGTGAATTCCTTGACGATGTTGAAAAGTTCCTTGCTGTTGTGGGCGTTGCTATCTAGTCGGTCCTTGAAGGCGGTTTTCTTGGCTTTTCGGATCAGTTGGTGGTGTGTGCAAGTGGCGTTTTTGAAGGCTTCCTTGGTGCTGGTGGTTGGGTCTTTTTTCCAGGCCTTCTCAAGGGAGCGGCAGAGTTTCTTGGATTTCTTAAGATCATCGTTGAACCAGGAGGCTTTTGATTTTATGTATTTTTAAATGTATGAAATGCTATGGTTTGACTAATGCTGTGTTCTGCAGGCGATTTAACAAAAAAGTGATGAAAATAAACTTGAAAGAACATTTTTTTCTAAAACAAAATGGTATTTTGATTGATCAGTAGGTTAGCTAATGTCATTTGTGGTCCTTGCAACCTTGTGTAATTTGCTCTGAAGATTACGATCTTTGTGCAGGTAAGGTCTTAGCAACACTTATCGTATGTTTTGATAATTCTCTATTAGCTGCCAGAATAAATCGTTGGGCTAGTCACCATTCTGCTCGTATAGCATGGTAACCAGATCCCAAAGTCTTATGTTCATTTTGTTCTTCCTTCTAGCCATGGCTCAAGCTGTGCAAGCAAATGGAGCCCAGCCTTTGAGCAAAACCTGGGAGCTCAGTTTGTACGAATTACAGAGGACGCCTCAGGTAAACAAAAAAATGCATGATGGAACTCATTCATGGTAAAGTTGTGCAATAGTTATTAATTAACATGTATATTCTATGATGTACAAGAAATGTTGCTTTTTAAATCCAAGGCCAACAGTGGCCATGTTCAATTTGAAGTGGTAGGTATAATAATTAGTGTGATATTGCTCAACTTAATTGTGATGGAAACAAAAACATTTGTATAGAATCGTTTTTGAAGTTTCTATGACGTGTTAATATCACCCTATGTTATAGAAGTACTTTAATGACTTGGGAAAGATGAAAGCTACTAAGTAAACAAATGGCACCCATCTGGCCTGTTGGGGACCAACTGCAAGAAAGAACAAATTGATGAAGGGAACAATTGAATTAATCTCCACCACTGGCTATTGCAGTGGCTGCATTCCATTCCATCATGTTTCATCCACTGTGGCCACTCAGGACAGAGACTAGCCAAAAGCGGAGTCCTGCTCCATTAGGAATGTCCAGCCCGGACTGCTGGGTCAGGTTCCCTTGAGATGGGAACATAAGAACTCCTACTGGCGAGACCTACCTAAGAGACATCTGTGATGTATAGCTTGAGTCCTGTGGCACACAGAGCAAAGGACCCATGTCTAGGCATATCAGTCACATATGCAATAAGCAACAAAGTGATGTATTAAATATCTAAATTCACAACCACTAATATTCGTTCAAGACCGCCCTTTCCCGTTTGGTTATTCATAAAATAAACAGTCTTCAGTCAGCTGAACGTGTTCTGTGGGATTGTGTCTTCTATAATACCGCAGACCTTGTGCAGTTACAGCGTGTATGATCCTTTTGTTGATAGGTTTATTATTTAAGCTTGAGTCTGTTTCATACAGTCCCCAATTTTTTCAGCACAGGCAAGTACTTTGAGCCTTTGTAAATAACATAACATGCCTTTCTCTTGGTTTCTAGGAGGCAATTACAGATGGACTTGAAATCGTAGTATCTCCCAGAAGCCTGCACAGTGAGTTAATGTGTCCAATATGTCTGGATATGTTGAAAAACACCATGACCACCAAGGAGTGCTTGCATCGCTTTTGTGCCGACTGCATCATCACAGCCCTCAGAAGCGGGTACGTAAATACTCAATCTCAAAATCCATATGTTAATCATAACCGCTATCTGGTTTGAAGTTTAGAGTTGCAAATATCTGAGACACTCTTTTTCAGCTTTCCAAGTGTGACCAGGCCATTAAGAGAGAACGAAAAGTGTGTACGTTTTCCACCAAATATTTTCTATTGTTTAATTCTTACACCAACAGCACCCAAGCTGCAAACTCCTAAACAAACCAGTAGATTTTGTTGCCTTTGGACCAATTCGGGATTTGCAGTGTTTTTAACTATACTGCTGAGCATCCTTAAGGCTGTGCAGCACGGCTAAAGAATACAAGGTATGCTCATGCCTAGACAATTATGCAGGTGCTTCTTTCTGTTTAGTTATTGATTTGAGTTGGATCAGTAAAAAAAATGTGAAAGCATGTTTGTTTTTTCAAAATGGGAGCAAGGGGATGCAATCGGGGGGGCAGGAGCAACATGGGGGTGCGGTGGGGGGAGCAGCAATGGGCAAGACAGCAACGTGGAGCAGGTGGGTGAGAAACACACAATTGAGCAGGCAAAAGGGGGAGTACAAGGTTGGTGAAGGGAAGCAATGGGCTAGAGAAGAGGGTGCGGGTGACGGTAAGCAATATGGAGGTTGGGGTAGGGAGAAGATGCAACAGGTGAGAGTGCAGCGTGGAGTGGGCAGGAGAGAAGCGCATGGATGAGAAAACAATGGGGTTGTACATGAGGAAATGGGTAAGCCCACAATATATCTTGTAACAGACTGCACAAGCACTGTCTAATAGGCAAGAACTAAAATCCACAGACATAAACTGCTGTCCAAAGTCCATTCAGAGGGCCATGGAACAAGCAGGAGCTACTGGGCCCAACCGTGGGAACTGATTCAGAAAAGGGGGTGGTGATGAACAGAGTGTCTGAATTAAGCAGACCACTCTTACCCAGTCCAAGGATCAGGGCTTGATCCATCACCGTTTTTTAGCTCACTGCACCATCCCAGCTCAGAACTTGGCTATATGCAAATTAGTCTGACCCTGGCCCAGTGCATCATGGGAACAGGGCAGACCAAACTACCAAGCCAATTCTTATACTGGGAAGGAAACAAGCTACCGGGGACCGGTTTCTGGCATTTCAGCCGTCTTCGGCCTGGCTTGCTTGAATCCTGATGGTGCAATGAGCTAGGGACTCACATCTGAGTATACCCTTCTAACCGTGGGAACTGATCATTTTTGCTTGCAATGTTCCAGGACCGGACCCACTATGGACCCTGAGCAACTTCGGCAGTTGACTCTCAGTGATAGCGCGGGTTGAGCAGTCCATTGTTTTTTTTTTTGGGGTGGATGGATACAATAAGTGAGCACAGGCTCGCAAGTCAAAATATGTTCAATAGCAGCAATAAACGAGTGCCCAGTAAAATACTTTCTTGTATCAACAAAAGTAGTATTTATATTAAAAAAGCACAGTGAATAACAGCATACACAAATAATACACATAGCCCCCTGGCGTCAAGGACTGAAGTGTAATGGCAGTCCTCAGTTCCACTGTTCTGTTGATAGAGGTAGCAGTTATTCACCATTCACTATAAGTGCCATTCAGGTCCGGCCCCACTAGCAGTCTGGGTCTCAGGAGTCCCACTCAGACTCCGTTAGAAAAATCAAAAGTGTTCCAGCGCTGAAGCACTATCTGGCAGACAAGTTTCCCTGGGGTTCTCCGACCCGCAGCTCAGTCTTACCCGCACTAGCAGGGTTTGTCCCACCGAAGTCTCCAAGAGCATCACTCGCAGGCATAGCCGCTGCAGCAGCTGTACTGTGGGCGGGTGTCCTCTGCACTCCTGCAGTGCAAATGTAAGCCTCCTTGGCTCTTCCCCTGAAGCTGGTGGAGATGAGGGTGTATTGTCGGAGGTTCCTGATACCAATCCACAGTGTGGGCTTGGGCCCACACGGGTCACCACTGCGGCCTCTCCTCATGACAATGGGATTCACTAGACAGTGCTCCCTGTCTTCCTTTGGTGGCCCCTCTGACGGCTCAATCGGCACAGCAATAGGTTGTTCTTCATGGCGGCCCCCTCTGGCATACAGGGTTCCTGCCTCACACCAGCAATGGCCCAATAGGCATGTCAATCCTCACAGCAGCTCCCTTGGCATATAAGACCGCCGACTCACATTGCACATGGTTACCAGCCCGATCGATACACCAATCATCACTGCGGCCCCCTCTGGCACACGGGGTGCCAGCTTAAAACTGCACATGTGCACCTACCCGATGTGTGCAGCAGAGGTCACAGCTCACTTCATGGCGACCTTCCTTTGGCCTACGGGGGTCGCTGACCTAAACCTGCTCATGGGCAGTGACGATCAGTGCAGCAAAGTTCATGACTTTCTTCATGGCGGTCCTTCTCTGGCATACAGTGGGTTGCTGACTTAAAACCTGCACACAAGCAATGACCCAATTGGTGGAGCAGCTTTCTTGTCGCACCTCGCTACAAGGATCCACTCGCCAGGATACCCCGCTGGACTTCACTCCCTCTAGCTCTCCTCTTTGACCTTTCTCTGAATCAAAGAGCAACATTTGAAGTGTGCAGGAGAGCTCTTCTTTCTCAAGTGTGAGTCCCACCCAGCATACAGGAATGCAGCAATCCACAAATCTGTCTGGACGAGCATGAGTAGGTAGAGTCATCCACCCTGTCAGCCCTCCACTGAGAGTTATTGGCTTGGCCAATGTCTTTTAGCCATGTTGTACAGCAGCTTGACTAAAGGTTAGTAGCGTAAAGTGGAGAGCACCGTGGCGTAGAGGAGAGTGGAGTAGAAGAGAGTAGGGTGGCGTAGAGTGGTGTGGAATGTAGTGGCATAGAGTAGAGTGGGGTAAAGTGGTGTAGAGTGGCATTGTGTGGATTTGAGTGCTCTGGAGGAGAGTGGCTTAGAGTGTTGTGGAGTGGCATAGAGTAGAATGCTGTAAAGTGACATTGTGTCGAGCAGAGTGGCGCAGAGCGAAATGGAACAGAGTAGAGTGGAGTGGCACAGAGTAGAGTGGCGTGGCTTGGTGCAGAGTAGTACAGTTATGGGTGTTGCAAAAAGATGAGGAAGAACAAAGGAGGGTCACATGTACTTGGTCAATGCTCCATGTGAGGAGCTAACCCAAGAAAGGAAGGGAAGTCCATGGTAGCTAATAAATTGAAAGATTGCAAACTAGAGTGACAACGAAAACAACTAATGGCATACTGTGAGTGGGATGAAAGCCCAATTGCAAACAATACGTCTCTCAGCACAATACCTAAAAATGGCCTGTTCACTTCTATTGATCACTACAACCTATAATTTCACCACTGCTGTTGTGCTGTTTAACTTCTGGCAAAGTCAGTCGCTTTTCACAACTATTAGTGTAGCACTTTGGGTACCCCTACTGGTGCAACAAGACCGCAATCCGTAAGACAGACTATGTCCTGGCACACGATCTGTGTTTGACCATGATATTAAAAGTGAGCACCAGGGATTCAGACATCATTGAAGTTGTGGTACTCAGAGCAGGGGTACACACTTGCCACCATGCAAGGGACTTTTCCATCCCAACAACCACCATGCATCATTATATCTGAATACCCAGTATCTCATACGAAGAAACTGCGGAAAAAACTGTGCTAAGGTTTATACTTGAAGACCGTTGTATAGTATTTCTCACGTTTTCTGTGTCTATCTGCAGATGATTTGCAGGTGAACAAAAATCATATTAATGTGCGAATGATTATTCCTCTATTGCTTTGCAGATTTGTTTACTAATATAAGTGACGTGCTTCTGTTCACAATCTCTTAGGTCTAGAATGAAAAAATTGCTCAGCGAATGCTGATCTTTGCTTTGCTCTAGGTTTTCTTTGATGATTGATGGAACCATTAAAGACTTTTACTACTATCAAATAATATTTCACACCTTCGGCCAAATTTCGGTGGGTTGGGAAGTGTTTTCGTCCCCAAGGTCTCACTTCAGCTTCCAAATATGTTTCACAGCTTATTGCATGTTCTGTTTAACCGTATTTCGTTGTAGGTTGAAGGCTATCTGTTGTCTTTCTTTTCACAGCTGGAAGAAAGTTTGGACTTGTGATTCCTTCTGACAAGGAAAATGTATATGTGATTTTATTTGTTTTGAGGGTCATGTCTCCTTGCAGCCATTTATAGTGACTTTGCAGTGTAGTTTTTATGCCTGACAGACGTGTGCATCTTAATGTTAAGGTAATGTTGATGAAGGCCCAGCTGTCGGTTCTACTGTGGCAGAATGTTGGTAGGTGTGGCTGGACATATTCCTTGTAAGTACTCTAACATGATATGAGGTTTAGGGAGCCTTTCAGAAGGGGTGGGGGGGGGGGGGGGGGGTAGATTTCTAAAGGCAGTGGGTAGTTCTGCGGTATCGCCAAAAGCTTGCTTGAACAAATATGTTTTATGGCACTACTCTGGCTTTAGGGGGAAGTTCTCTGAACATTTAAAAAGACAATGTTTTTGTTTCTCTCTCCAATTGGACTTCAAAAGTTACTGCCCCTATTATGTTAGGGTACTTGCAAAAGGAGCACCTTTACATGTTTTTTTTTAGTTCCTTTATGAAGTTGGAATGAAAGTCGGAAGCAGCATCCCTTCAGTCTATGTGAGCTTGGTTTGTTGTAAAAAACAGATGGGAGAGAAAGGGTGTTTGACTTTAGGTAGGGAGGAAACTCCTGGTCCCCTTGATCAATTTTCAACAACAAATGGAGGAGTACTCCCTGGAGGCTTATTAGTGCCTCTGTCTAGAGAATATCGATGTGCACACGGAGCCACTGAACAGCGGACAGATTTTGTCCTTTTTAGAAGACCCCTCTCTCACCAACCTAGTTGGTGACATGCTTCATCATCAGGGTCCCACCCGGACAGCCGAGTGCCATCCGGGTGTGCTGCGACACCCGACTACAGTGAAGCGGGTTTTTGTTTTTTTATATGTGTGAAGAGTGAAGGATTGAAAGTGAATATGAGGGTGGCAGGGGGTTAGATGGCCATTAAAGTAATCCCCATTGTAGTGATCATTGCCTAGGCATTAGGGCCGATATCTTTCGAGCAGTGACTTACTTGTGGAGAGATCGTAGAAGGCAGATTCGCCTAGCATGTAGCCTCTTCGGAGCCCCGTGGATACAGACTGCGGGCTCCGGTAAGGGTTTTTAAAGAAAGCCGCGCTTCCTGGTTTGTCAGAAGGCGTGGTTACGAGAAACCACGTGGTTCCCGATACGTCATTGGCGATATGCGCAGCCAGTGCGGAACGGGCATTGTCGTATGTGTTGATCCTATCTATGAATGTGTCAATAAAGATATGCTTACGTTGAGTGTAATAGAAAAAGGAGTTGTGTATTGCTCAACTCGGCATTGACGATATGCGCAGCCAGTGTGGAATACTTCCGTTTGTGTTAATCCTATGAGTGTGTCAATAAAGATATGCTTACGTTGAGTATAACAGGAAAAGGGGGAGGTGTTATGTATCGCTCAACTCGACGCAGCAAAAGCCGATCAAGCATTGCCATTGCGTTATTCTTAAGAGTGAAGACGTATTTACATTTAATGTGAAGGAGAAAGGGGGGAGGGGAAATACGAGGCTCAACTTGAGTACATTTGGGGAAAGTATGCCGCAAGCGCTTACATACAGCACTAGCTTTCCTAGTGACTCGGTGATTATATTTAATATTGTATTGCGCAAATAAAGTGTTAAGTTCAACAGAAATGGCGTGCACGGGGGAAGAAAGGGGGGAAGGGGGGAAGGGGGGGGATTAAAGGGGGTTGGGGGGGAAGTGCACTAAAGCAAGTGAGCCTAGACCAAATCGGTCTCACACAGTGTTTCATTCATACTTGCAGGTTCACGGGTATGTATAGTATGATTGAGATCTTTCACAGTCATACCCAGACTCAACAGAAGTTCAAGGAATGTGTCAGTCACCCAAACAGACTGACATTCATGTGTACATCATTAGTGGTGTTCTTCTTTTCTAGCATGGCATATAGTGTAGCCCGTCTATTTGGGCAGGACCGAGTTCCACGGTATATTATCATTCAGACCAGTTTTGTGTGTAGACAGTCTGTAAATCCAACTCTGTTCTTTTTCAAAGAGTCGTCGTTGCAGTCTGTCACCTGAGTTGATTTGCTCAACAATAGTCCATCTCATATCATTTGGAGTATGGTTCTGTGTGAGGTAGTGTTCTGTGGATTTAGTCATAGACTTTTTGCACTTAATGGTGCTCCGATGCGCACATATTCGTTGTTTCACTTTTCTACTGGTCATTCCTATGTACTGTAGATTACAAGGGCAGACAATTATGTACACTATGTTAGTGCTGTTGCAGTTTGTATGTGATCGTAGGGTCCATATTTTTCCTGGTTCTAAGGAGAGAGTTTTTGTATTCTCTGTTAAATGGCATATACTGCAATTTCCTCCAGGGGGTAATCCTCCATTTGTTGTTGAAAGTTTGGTTTGTTGCCCACAACTAGAAAACACCATTGCTGAAAACTAATTGGAACCGAATCTCCGTTTACTGCTACAGCGTGGGTCTCTTCCATTGTGGATTCATGGCACTGTTTCATCAAATTTTAAGTTAAGAGTTTGGTGCCACAGATACACTGTATTTGTCATTGCTCATAGCTCTCCTTTTCCAGTTTCCTATACTACTAGTTGTGAAGAGGAACCTGCTTCTATTTCAGCTTAGCTATTCCACTCACAGGGTCTCAGCTGCACGTTTTTAGGTTTCGACCTTGGCCGTAGCACCGCAGGTGCTACGCCCAGGGCGAAAGCTTTTGTTTACACTAGGGGGACTTGAACACTCCCCTTCTTCCATTGGCTAGCTCCATAAATGGAGGCTAGCCATTGGAAGACATCAGCGTCAATCCCTTTCTCCCGGTCAGAACGCGAATCGTGGGCGTTTCTGACTATTTTTTTAAATCCCGCCCCTTGATGTCGTGTGTCCCGGGCCGCGCTGTGATTGGCTGCCGGCCCGGGACACCCCAGTGACGTCATTTCCCGGGCCGCGCTGTGATTGGCTGACGTCACGGGGGTGTCCCGGGCGGCAGCCAATCACAGCACGGCCCGGGACCTGACTTGTTTCATTTTTCTGCCGCTAAATTAGCAAACCCGAGATCTGAATCAGTGGCGTCACTAGGGGGGTGCGGGGGGTGACACCCTCACATGGGGTGACACCATCATCTGCTTACGCTGTAACACTGCTCAGACCCAGTCACGCAGCAACGACGGTACTTACGCGTGCGTCCATGACAGACGTGAGGGTTCATGGCAGTAATATCCGAGCCGAGGGTCCGAGGGAAGGTAGCGGACGGCTCTGCTGTTGTTAGTGTTACAGACAAGGTGAGTGTTGTTTTATCATGTGGGCACGGATTAATGACACGCCAGCCGTTTGTTCGGTGCGGTGGCACAAAATAGGAGTCTGATATTCGTGTAAAACTGACAACCACATCACCGGCCTTAGCTTGGTAACTTTACTTTGGCAGCGTGACATGCATTTTCTATAGCCGTCACGAGCCTTGCTTTCTTTTCTGTGGCAGCACAGCATGCTTTAACTATAGCGGCTGTGCGCCTTTCATTTCCTCAGAACTTGCCCTGTGCACCTTGGTTGGTATTTGTAGGTCACAAAATGACTTAGTAGGAAGGACACTCGCTGCTGAGATTTGTGTAATCTTCGAGTTTCAAAACGTTAACTCCCAAACTCCACAGAGCGGAGGGCGTGGGACTGTTTCTGGCTAACGCTCGACCCTTCCTTCCATTCCATGCCCCACACAGACTGCGCACCATTTTTAAAAAAAGTTTATATAGCGCGAACTAAAACCCAAAAGTACCGGAGCGCTTTAAGCAGCAAAGTCAGGGGGCGAGAGGGAGAGCTGCGCTTCAGCCTGTCTCCGAGCAGAGGGCACTCTGTGTATCTGTGGCTATTCCTCGCAGCTGCCCTGGCCGAAGACTACCTCTATACTCTGCAGTGAACTGCAGGTATCAATGAGCTCTTTCTCGTCGACCTGGTTTTGCTTTCACAGTTCGTCCCCCCCTCCCCCCCACCCCCCCAAGCTCCTCCAGCACACCCTCTCTGCTCATCCTCCCCCTTCCTTCCAATCGCTCATGGGGCCCCAGCTTGCGCCTGCCTCACAGCGGGAACCAGCTGGACGGAGATGGAGGGCTGTGGTGCAGTCTAAGATTAGGGGCACGGGGAAATCTATCCTTCAAAAATAGAATAGGGGTGGAGTGGTTTAGTTGTTGGAGTAATATTGCCCTATAGTGTGTTTCTTTTAGTCGCATTTTGTCTTCACAGAGCAGGATTTGATTGACTGTGTGGGCATTGCTAGGGGGTTTGCATGCCTGTTTAAGCACCAATATTGTAAAGGTAATCTGTCCATCAACCCTCGACATTGCATGCTCTGGCGAACAGGTGGCATAAGTGTATCTAACCAGCAAGGTCCGGGTGACAAGTGTGTTATTTTCTGGGTAGAAGAGTTGTAGGCACTGCTATGTGTAATACGGCACATTGATTTTTTATTTTACAAAGTTTTATATAGCGCAAACTAGACCCGAATCGGGTATCAGAGGGCTTTACATAGCACCAGTTGCATTACATTGATGCTACAGTAACGCCCCAATACAGATAATGGTGTCAAAGGAAACCTGCATTAAGCACATGGCCATCACCCACTGCTAGCTACAGAGCAATCTCACCATTTCGTTTTCAATTTAGCTCATGCATTCTAATTTAATTTTCTTTCTTCTTGCATTGCAATACTCCCCGCCTGTAGTCCTGCTCTCTGGTCAGATAGTCTAATCTTGGGCAGTTGTGGTTCTTTTGAATATATTGGGTAATTCCTGTAAACATCAGAGTGCACATCGGCCTCCCTACCACCACTGCAATAGTTTGAATAAATGAATAAAAATCACTTCTCTGTTCTTAGCTGCACGGGTCTTCCACGCTTTGTAAGTGCTCCAAGTTCACACAGCTTTTTATTTTGTTGGCCTGCTTTCTAGCAAGAAGTGTTCCTGTTTTGCTTACTCTGTGCAGACTCTTTCATCACGGCGCTCACAATAGTAGATCTAACTCCTACCGGACATTTTCTCAGCGTAGTTTCTCCCCCTGCTTTAATGTGACTTATACAGAAAACGTATCTGCTTACCAATCAGCCAGGTTATGGCTGTAGCCATTCTCCGGGCGTATTCACAAATCTACACTGTATACAATAAAGGCGCAAGATAGTATTTCCAAAGATATTTTGTGACTCATCAGTCGCAATGCCGCTAATATCTCGAGTTGCTAAGTTGTATATGCATTATGTGCTTTATTTTATGCATTGTTTCTGTAGATAAACCTTAACTGGTTTCCAATCTGCTCGGCTGCTGCTACCTCTTCCTCCCCTCTACTTGTCTGTCAGGCTTTTACTTCCCTGTTGCCAGCGCTGCACTGATGATCCCCGGCGGCCATATACCAGATATGCATTACTATCACAAAACATGGCATTTATAGCTTTCAGATCTAGCGCACATTTTCAGATATGCTTTTTGGAAAGGGGGTAAAATATTGTCATCCTTTATTTTCTCTGATGAACAAACACTATGCTGCTTACTGCTTAGGATATATTAAAAACCCACCAGTGCTGCCTTTCTGGCACCCTTTGGAGGAGTATTGCAGAAAGTGCTTTTGCCTTAAGCGCTGACACAATCTCTTGCAAGACGTGTTCTGTGTGAAACAAGGTTATTATCTGCAGTGTAGCAGGTGCATGGCACTGGTGCTTCTGGGTGCGAGGGGCCCACTGCACCCCAGCTTTAGCTTTTTTTGCAACCAAACCGAGGCACGAGGCCCATTTTCCTGGCTTGCATAATGCCAATCTCCCAGAAGCCCATCATTATTAGAGGTCCATCTGAAGTAGGCGACAATGATCTCTTATCTCAAGTCATTACTAAAGGTCGTATGGAAGCCAAAAAAAGGGTGCAGTGGTCTCTATGAAGTCACTAGAATGGCTGCAGCACCCCAAGTCCTGCCTCCCACATTGGAAAATGTGAAAGGCAGCCCTGTGTCAAGGTACCGGTTTTGTACGAAAAATAACTTGTGTGTTCTGTTTTATGTGCACATTGCCTTCCTTAAAACATGTAGTGAAAGATCGTGCAATGTTTCTACGGGATGGAGTTGGCTATGGAGCTACCAAGGTCCAGAATGACTGGTCGGTGCTCTGCAGCCTCGCCTCTGCTCTGTGTCTAACTATTTAAACTTATTCTCAGCGGAGCGCGCACGTATTCAAAGCACATTTCATGTGTTTATTTCAGTCACTTTGAAAAAAAGCAGAGAACTGTGAGGGAGAAACCATGGGGGGGGGGGGGGGGGGAGGGGGAGAAGGCGACGAGGAAAGGGTTAAAAGAGCAGCAGGCGGTGGAGGGGGTGGATGCGGTGGGGGGATGGTGCAGGCAGAGAGGGAGATGGTGCAGGCGTAGGGAAGATGGTGCAGGCAGAGGGAGAGATGGTGCAGGCAGAGGGAGAAATGTAGCAGGCAGAGGGAGAAATGTAGCAGGCAGAGGGGAGATGGTGCAGGCAGAGGGTGAGATGGTGCAGGCAGAGGGTGAGATGGTGCAGGCAGGGGGTGAGATGGTGCAGGCAGGGGATGAGATGGTGCAGCGGAGGGGAGATGGTGCAGACAGAGGGAGAGATGGTGCAGGCAGAGGGGAGATGGTGTAGGTAGAGGGGGAGATGGTGCAGGCAGAGGGGGAGATGGTGCAGGCAGAGAGGGAGATGGTGCAGGCAGAGAGGGAGATGGTGCAGGCAGAGAGGGAGATGGTGCAGGCAGAGAGGGAGATGGTGCAGGCAGAGAGGCAGAGGCAGAGATGGTGCAGGCAGAGGGAGAGATGGGGCAGGCGGAGGGGAGATGGTGTGGACACAGGGAGAGATGGTGCAACCAGAGGGGAGATGGTGCAGGCAGAGGGAAAGATGGTGCAGGCAGATGGAAAGATGGTGCAGGCAGGGGGTGAAATGGTGCAGGCGGAGGGGAGATGGTGCTGACAGAGGGGGAGATGGTGCAGGCAGAGGGCACATGGTGCAGGCAGAGGGTGAGTTGGTCCATCCGTTAAGTTGTGAGGGGGTGACACCATGAGTTACCCGCACCGGGTGACACCAACCCTAGTGACGCCACTGATCTGAATACACCCGATGCATGCCACAACAGATGGCAATGGGAGAGGAGCACTCGAGAGAACGCAAGCTTCTACTTCAGTAAGATTCGGCAAGGCAATCATTTAGAACAGCACTAGCCCCTTCTTGGATGCACAGGAAACCCCAGTTCTATGTTCGACTCGTCACTTCTCCGAACTTGAAACCACAGAGCATGCGCAGTGGAAGATTGCCTCTGCTGGGACACAGCGCTACAGAACTGGCTCACGAGTCACGACCGCCACTTGTGAGCTTACGAACGCCGTAGGAGGAATACAGTGGAGGCAGTGTTTCTGCCACCGGACGCGAGAAAAGGAAGCCGTAAGTGGGTATACCTGGGTGCACCTCCTCCCTCTGAGGCCACGCCACTTCTATCTTCACGACTCTGTTCCATGGTTTTCATTTATTTTATGCGATTTTATATACCGCGGACTTTAGCCGCACACTTTGCAGGGCTTTTTGTGTGCAGACCACCGGCTTATCCCTGCTGTATTGCGTGCGCCTGGAAAGAGAAATAGTTATGCTTGTGCGGCCATGCTGGTATTGTGGTTTGATCGGCACGCGGGCCAGTAGGTCGCTACACCCAGTAGACGGCTTCAGTCCTCGCACGTGCGCCGTGCAATGGAGACTTGTGTTGGAGGGAACTTCTTCCCCCATTGCGGGCCTGGAGGCTTTCTGGTGGCTATCGGCGAATACTTTGCCCGTGACACCAGAAGGGGGACGGCCACTGTCCTGCCGGTTAGTTGCACTAATCGCCCCACGTGGCTTTTGTTACTTAACCTTTCAGGGGTCCTAAAGGTCGATAGCGCCTCTGCTTAGGCTGACCAGACGTCCCTGATTTCCCGGACAGTCCAGACTTTCAAATGACTGTCTGGCGCTTTCTTTAATTTGGAGCATTTTGGGTCAAAGGTCACGTCAGGCTTGGGGAGTGGATGTGGTCTGACGGCTAGACTGCCGAATTTGGTGCTGGAAAGCAAGGTTTCAGTCGCGTCCACATCTTGTCATTCTGGGCAAATCACTTCATCTCCTGTGCCTGAATGTGTCCTTGTGTAACGTAACCGGTGCTCATGTAAAGAGCTCCAATACCTTCGGGTTGAGTTCGCGCTATATAAATCTGCATAAAAAAAAAAAGAATTGAAAGGCATCTTAAGTAATTTTTCTTTCAGGCAGCACAAGGGAGGTCGGCTGCATGCATGCTGCAGCAGATGAGACCTTGGGGGCATAGCTAATGAATGATATGTATGCGTAGCTTGTAAATGTGTGGCATATATTTATACGCACACTTAGGGGCAGATTTACACCCCCCCTGCGCCACCATATTTACAAGGACAGGAAAAGCAACCCAGCATGACTTTTCCTCCCCGGGAGGCCCCCAGTTGGCTTAGTGGCCTCACGTCCCTGACTCTCTCTCGACAGTGCCCCCCTCTAGTGGGTGCTCCTGAGGAACTCCATGCAGATGCCTTTTGGATGCAGCCTCCCTGACACTCTCTGGATGACCGTCCTAGGTGCTGTCCTTGACTGCCTCTACTAAGGATCCGCTTCTCTGATCCTACTTCCCTGTCGCTCTCTTTACAGCACTGGGTGCAGTCTCACCCAGCCATCTGCCTCCTCAATGCTCTCTCGGCAGTGCTGCCAGTCCTAGGTGCTGTCTCCTGGGTGGCAGGGACGGACCTCCACACTCTCCATAGTGGTCTTTGCGCCCAGTCCTTCGTGGCACGGGTGGTCTCGGGCGCCTCGGCAGACGGGGTACAGAGCTGATGCATGCTCAACCTCGTTGTCCCTTGTCCTACCCCTCTCATCTTTTTCTGCATTTCTAATTTGAGTGCCCTCCCCGCTGTCATGTTTTATAATTATATCTATCAGAGCCCAGGCCTCTTCTTTTACGTCCTCCTTACTCTTGCCTCTACCCTCCTTTCCTCATCTCGCTTTCCCTGCAACATTAGTCTACCCTTTTCATTCTTCCTCATTTATTTTGTCTCCCGTTTCCCAGTCTTTCCCTTCTCTACTGTCTTTCACTATTCTCTTCTCCCATTGGTTTTATCAATTCTTTTCTCCCGTATCATTCACATTCACTTTCTTTTTCTCACACCTACACTTTCTCCGCTTTTTTTCCTTCTCACCATCGAATTCTTCTGAATATTTCGCTCCTCTTTTCGTTTTCCCTTCTCTCGGACTGTATTTTCTGCACTCAATCCCCTCCTTTCTTCCTCTCTTCTCTCTCTATTCCTCATTTTTTGTGCTCCCTTCTCCATTCACTCGTCCTCATTCACATCCACTTTCTTTTTCTCTCCATTCTTTCTCACACCTACCCTCTCCTAATTGTCCAGTTTCTTTTGATATCCCTTCTTCATCCTCTCAATTTTTCTCTTCTATTCTCTTTCTCTCTCTCTCCTTAACCCTCCCCTCCGGTCGTTTCTCCTAGCACCTCTCGTCACATTGTCTGCCGCTGTCTTTTCTCCCTGCTTATCTCTCTACAATTAGCACCGCCATAAAAAACACAGTCATTTGTCATCAGCAACGTGCCACCATGCAGCAAATACCAGCTACCACACTTCACCTCAAATTTTAATACAGTAGTAGCCTGTTTTTCACAGTCCTCCTGGTTATTTATGCTTTTTTTGGTTGTACTTCTGGAGTATTCAGACACTCAGATTGTCTGTACGCTTTAACTACCATCAGTCCTCGGGACATCTGGAGTTACTGAATCCTTTTGAACAAACCGGAGCGCTACAAAATATTCTGAAATTAAATTCTTCCATATCTGAGATCTTAAGTTGTGAAGTGTGGTAAACATATGACCCAACTGCAGCCTGGCTTAAGCAGATGGTATCCCCTACCACTTTGACAAAGTAAATAACTTTTGGGTTGATACATGCTACAAACTCACACCCAAAAGACAGAGCAACAATGTGATGAAAAGCATTTTCTGATATGAGAACATTACAATGCTTATCTACTGAGGCTTTAAGTCTCAGCATCCTAGGTGCTGTTATGCTTGGAGTAAGCCATGTGTGTGGGTCTGTGTGTTTTTGTGTGGCATTTGCCAGAGATTAAACTATTGGCATTGTAAATGACAATGCCATTTATGTATCTGTTTTCAAAACCAACACACAAATACAAATGTCGTCATTTACAATGCCAATAGCTCTAACTTTTCAAAAGGCGAAACCATTGCATTGTAAATGCTTGTTCTTAGATTTCTAGTGATGCAAGTTGTCTGCAGTAGCACGCCTACTGCTTTCTACAAGTTATTTATTATTCCCTTGTAGGGCCAAAGGTAGTTTAGAGGAAGAAGGCCACCAAAATGTTGTATGAGGGCCTTACACCACATAAAGAAACGCATGGTAGTAGGTTCCTTCAATTATCCATTGCTGGAAGACTTCAGAACGTAATGAGTTTCACGCATCTACCCACCCACCCACCAAAAGGCGCTGTTACTCCTTTTTCCGAAATGCATTCTTGGAATGAGAATTATAAGACCCTGACCTTTCTCTTTCATAATATTGATCATGGAGGGCAAATACATTTACGAGCCCCAAGTCATGATGCCCTTTTAAATGATGGTTACCAGGGATCTAGCGGTTCTTGCCCGGGGCATGGGAAACTGCTTAGGTGATTCCAGTTAGAAGTTAAACTGGCTTTACGTCTTATTGTTGGGTTCTGCAGGCAGAATTATGTTTCAAAAGCCAGCACATAATCCTCCAGAGCCAGGGTGGCATGTGTTGCACTCTTCAGGCAGATAATTTTAGTTCAACTGCATCAGTCACACCACTTGTGGGCTGCAATTCTTGGTCTCAATGGACCTTGACTCTAAATTCTCTAGCTGCCCAATGTTGGTTTTCCTCCTACCTTTATATGAATGAATGAATGAATGAAGGGCGTTTTATAACGCGCAAACTTAGCCCCTAAGGGCATCAAGGCGCGGTAACAAACAAACAAAGTCCAGGCTACCAAATGAAGACCATTATGACCACCGAAATGCAAGGCCTCTAATAAGCCTGAGAGAAGAGCCAGGTCTTTAAGGATTTCCTGAAGATCAACAGGGAGGCCTGGCTGGAGAGTTCAGGAGGGAGAGAGTTCCAAAGTTTTGGAGCTAAGGTGGAGAAAGCTCTACCACCCCACTTTGCTTTCACAACTCTGGGGACCGAGAGTAGATTCTTAGATGCTGAGCGAAGGGTTCTACTGGGGGTATAGACACACAGAAGGGACGTGATACCCTCTGAGCCCGAGCAGCACCATGAGCCAGACACAGGAGTAGAATGTCCCTTGTCGAGCTCCAGGCGGATATTGTTTATCACAACCGGAAGGGCAGACTCCGTGCTGTGTGCAGCGCGAAACCCGTGTTGAGAGATATCCAATAAATTTGAACTCTCGATGAAAGCAGAAAGATTACGATTGAAATGGGCCTCAAGAATCTTGGCTGGGGCCGGGAGTAGGGAGATGGGACGAAAGTTTTTTAACAGTCCTGGGTCGAGAGAGGGCTTCTTGAGCAATGGTTTGACAACAGCAGTCATCCAGGAGGAGGGGAAAATCCCCTCACTGATGGCCATGTTCAAAACCTCTAGTAGCGGAGGGAGGACAACCCTTCTGCAGGTCTTTAAGATTCTTAAAGGACAGGGGTCTAAGGGCGAGTATGACTTGGTGGCATCAAGGAGCTGGTTAAGGTCCTCTAGGGTCTAGAGAGGGAAGCCGGTGAGACCCAATTTGGGACAAGCTTTGGTGGTCTCAGTATGGGGAGGTGAGATCATAGGGAGAGAAAGTGCTGAATTAGCATCCATCTCCTGATTGCAAATCTCAAGAGAGTTATAAATATCGTCAATTTTGGAGTGGAAGAAGCTTGCGATATTATCGCAAAGCTACTATCTGGCCCAGAGGGAGCTTTAGCTGTCTCACAAGCCTCGTGTAATCAAAAGAAATTGTAAACAAAAAAAATACACACATTTATAGATGCATAGCAGGGCTTTGTGTGATTCCTTATCAGCCATTGGTCTGTTCATCTATAGTTCACATTTTGCTTCCGTCGACTACAGAGTTTCGCATGGGGCAAGAGGTCACTCCACTGCAACCATTGGATGTCTTGCACTGTGCCCTGACCACAATAGCACATCAAGGCAAAATGTCAGTGCCAGGGTTAGTGGATGTATACTTTACCTTGCCAATACCCTTTTCTATTATTTATCAATTTTTAGCCTTTCTTATTTTTAAACTATGACTTCTGGTTACAACATTTCAAAGCTGATAGTGCCTTTTTTTCTGCCAGCAAGAATCATATTTTCCTTTGAGCATTAAAACTAAAAATGTTTTTATACCTGCTCCGAGTATACTAGATGGAAAGCAAACATACCGTCCTGTTAAAATTATATGCGATATAAAGTCATTCTTAAGTTAATGTTTGTGTTGCATGAATTGACTGCCACTTTTAAGTGACATATTTTTTTTTTAGGTTTGTGTGATACATGCATGAAAAAAATAATAAAATAAAATTAACCACCACAGGCCAGTTTGGCAAGGCAGACCTATTGGTTTTGCTTGTTTTTGTTTCGCTTTTGCTGTTCGATTACCCACTGGTTGTGGGAATATTACAAACCAAGGACATAAGACTATGATATTGTTGCCTTTTATAGTGAGTGTTACATCTGAAAGAAACACGTTAGTTAGGTTCCTTACCTTAGAATATCCCCAGGCGTCAGACTGGATCCGGAAATTTTCTTCAGTAGTACCCCGGCGTGTCGGTAGGCGTTGTCTGTGGCTCCGCGACCATAGTCAGTGTCGTGATCGCCGGGATGACGTCGTCTGAGTACTTAGACGCCGCCCTCGCTCGCTGACGTCAGTTCTTCTTTTTTCCGTGCCAGCAAGCGCAGATCCGCGAAGAGCTAGTACCCTTAGTCACTTTTTGACTAACTTTTTGGTCTTTTTGGCCCGGTCAGTCCACATCCACTCCCGCAGCATACGCTTCAAAGCCTTCCTAGTCCGAGCTTTCAGGCCCATACAACGCCAGTAGGAGGGAGGATTCGCCATCACCTACTCCACTGACGTACCATCACTTCGGACAGGTGGGTGCTGCAAATCGTCTGAATCGGGCTACTCCCTCCCCTTCGAGGCGACCCCTCCAGCCATGCCACCGCAGTACCACCGCATGTCGGGGGATCACTTGCAACTTCTGCAGGAGGAAGTTATGGCCCTCTTGGCCTTCGAGCGCGTTCCTGGGCCAGAAGTAGGATGTGGTTGCTACTCCCACTACTTTCTGGTTCCCAAGAAGAGCAAAGGGGGCCTGCGCCTCCGGAGCGGCAATGGCTTCCTCCGGAAGGAGAAGTTCAAGATGCTGACTTAAGCTCAGAATCTGGCTACCCTGGAGACTGGATGGTTGCATTGAACTCTGCAGGACGCATATTTCCTCATCCCCGTCCTGCCGGCCCACCGGTGCTACCTGCGGTTCACGGTAGGCACGAGCACTTTCTGTTTACCGTGCTCCCCTTCGGCCTCACCAGCGCACCTCTGGTGTTCACGAAAGTGATGGCGGTGGTCGCAGCTCATCTGCGCAGATTAGGGGTTCCAGTCTTCCCCTATCTCGAAGACTGGTTGTTGAAGGCAGGCTCGCCCCAGACAGTCGTCTCCCACCTCCAGACTACGGCCGATCTCCTGCACTCGCTGGGGTTCTCCATCAACATGCCAAAGTCCTACTTCAGTCCCTCTCAGAAGCTCCTCTTCATCGGAGCGGTTCTGGACTTGGCGCAGTTTCGGATTTATCCTCCCGAGCAGCGGGTTCGGGATATTCAGGCTCTGATTCCGATCTTTCGGCCTTTATCCCGGGTTTCGGTCAGATGACGCTGCAGCTCCTGGGGCTGATGGCCTCCTGCATCCTGCTGGTACATCACGCCAGGTGGCGACTCTGCAGTGGGACCTGAAGTTCCAGTGGGCACAGCATCAGGGCAACCTGTCCGACCACTTCCTGATCTCAGAAGGCACTGCGAATCAGCTGCAGTGGTGGCTCACGGATTGCGATTGGGTCAGTGGCAGATCCCTCTCCCTTCCGGAGCACACAGTGGTGACGGATGCGTCCGTCCTGAGATGGGGGGGACCACATGGGAGAGGCAGAGATCAGAGGCCTCTGGTCTCCGGCGGAGTCCCGGCTCCATGTCAACCTTCTGGAGCTGCGGGCAATCCAGCTTGCACTGAAGGCATTCCTTCCCTCTGCCTGGGGAAGTGTAGTGCAGGTGTTCATGGACAACACCACTGCCAAGTGGTACTGCAACAAGCAGGGCGGGGTGGGGTCGTGGACCCTTTGTCAGGAGGCTCTGCACCTCTGGACATGGCGGGAACACCATGGCATCACCCTGGTGTTTCAACACCTGGCAGGTTCCCTGAACGCCAGGGCGCACAAACTCAGCCGCCGATGCACGATGGATCACGACGTGGCGCAAGGTCTCTTTCAGCAGTGAGGAGAGCCTTGGTTAGATCTATTCGCCACCGAAGAGAACGCTCAATGTCATCAGTTCTGCGCATTGGAATTTCCAAGGCGGCACTCGCTCGGCGACGCTTTTCGTCGCGAGTGGAGTTGCGGACTGTTATATGCCTTTCCGCCTATACCACTTCTGCCCAGACTGCTGAAGATCAGGCGCGACCAGGCCCAAGTCATCCTTGTGGCTCCGGACTGGGCACGAAGATACTGGTATCCCGAGCTACTCAGTATGTCAGTCGATCCCCCGATTAGTCTGCCTCTTCAGGAGGACCTTCTGTTGCAGCAACAGGGGACGGTCCTGCACCCAAACCTGTCCAGTCTCTACCTACATGCGTGGAGCAGTGACAGTCGAGGCCATTTGACTTGCCTCCTGAAGTCTGTGATGTAATTCTGGCAGCCAGGCGTCCCTCCACAAAAATGGTATGCGTCTGCAGGTGGAACAAATTTGTGGCATGGGGCACAGCAAGGGCTGTGGATCCACTTTCTGCCCCTATTTCAGAGGTTCTCCTCTTTCTTCTCTCTTGCCCAGCAGGGCTCTGCTCTGGGCACTATCAAGGGCTATCTCTCAGCCAGTTCAGCCTCCTTGAGGGTTCCTGATCAGCCTTCTCTTTTCAAGTCCCCTGTTGTAAATAGATTCTTGAAAGGCATCACACACATGTTCCCTGCTGTTCCTTTCGTGATGCCTCAATGGGACTTGAACCTGGTTCTTATCTGATGTGCTCTCCCTTTGAGCCATTTAATAATTGCCCTCTTTGTCTTCTGACTCTCAAAACTGCCTTCCTGGTTGCCATCACCTCTGCCAGAAGAGTAAGTGAGCTCCAGGTTCTTTCATCTAAGCCTCCTTTCCTCTCAGTCCATCCGGACAAGGTTGTTCTGAGGACTAATCCTTCTTTCCTGCCCAAGGTTGTTACTGCCTTTCACATCGGCCAGTCCAATACCTTGCCCACCTTCTTTCCGCCTTCCTCGAAAGAGGAAGAGTGGCTCCACCGTCTGGACCCAAAACGTGCGCTCTCTTTTTACCTCAACCGCACACAACAGTTCGGGGTGGACGACCAACTCTTTGTTGGCTACGTGGGCGCTAAGAAGGAACGAGCGGTGCACAAACGGACCATCTCCCGGTGGGTCGTTTTATGCATCAAGGTCTGTTATTCCTTGGCTAAAAAGGAGCCTCCTGTGGGGCTGCGCACCCATTCCACTCGGGCACGGCGGCTTCTACTGCCCTTGGTCGGGGAGTCCCTTTGCAGAACATTTATCAGGCACACGTTTGCCAAGCACTACTGCCTGGACAGTCAAGTCTGGAGAGATGGCTTTTTTGGCTGTTCCTTTCTCCAGGACTTCCTGGTGTGTTCTTGGTTCGCAGGCCCACCATCGGGGTTGGTATTGCTGGGGTATCTATTCTAAGGAAAGGAATCTAACTAACGTGTTTCTTTCAGATAAACAAGTTTCTTACCTTCGGAAACATTAGTTAGATTCCTTACCGCCCCACCCATCCTCCCAGTTCTGCGAACCAATATCTAGGGTTAAGGTATCTCCCTTTGAGGGCCCTAGTATCATGGCACCAGTGTCGGTTTCTTGCATGGCTCTGCGTTTCTGGCGTGGAAAGCTATGTACAGAGCTGACGTCCGCGTGCGAGGGCGGCGTCTAAGTACTCCGATGTCCCGGCGATCACGACGCTGACGACGGACGCTGAGCCGCAGATTACGCCTACCGATGTGCAGGGGTACTGTTGACAAAAACTTTCCGGATCCAGTCTGACGCCTGGGGATATTCTAAGTTAAGGAATCTAACTAAGGTAAGGAATCTAACTAACTAATGTTTCTTACAGATATATCGTTACCGAAGGTAAGTAACTTGTTCTTTAGTTCGTAGGATCTGCCCTATTCCCAGCACGCTCCTGCCTACCCTTATGACATGGGTCAAAACCACTATAACAAAATGCATTGTTTCCAAAGAGGGAACTGGTAAGTGGGTGCCCCAGAGCATTGAAACCTGGCCACACAACATGCAGCATAAACACCTTTGAGAAGCATGGTTATGTGCAACCACCAGGTAGGATACTCACTTTAAAGAAGTGACACCCAATGGATTTGTTGTTTGGAGTGATTCGTTAGGGTAACTTTATCCTTCAGAGTGTTCTATAGGATGGAGGGCACTAAAGATTTTCACTTGAACCCGTTCCGTGCTTATGATGGAACCACGCTGTCATGAGCCATTAATTTCCTGCCTGTGTGGGCATATTAATGAGTGGGCGGGGCCGTGATGGAACCACGTCGTCATGAGTCCAGGCTGCCCGTGACTCATGACTGTGTGGTTCCGTCACGAGCATAGCAGCGCCGCGCTCATCTGAATACTGACAACCAGAAATATGTTTGTATACAAAAAGTATTATTAAAATGCTTTTCTTTCAATCAATCAATCAATCAATAAAGACACTTACAAAGCGCACTACATACTCGTAAGGGTCTCAAGGCGCTGGGGGGGGGGGGGGGGGGGTGCTGCTACTGATCGAAGAGCCAGGTCTTGAGGAGTCTTCTGAAGGCCAGTAGGTTTTGGGTCTGCCGTAGGTTGATGGGAAGGGTGTTCCAGGTCTTGGCGGCGAGGTGGGAGAAGGATCTCTCGCCGGCGGTTGTTCTTCGGATGCGAGGGACTGTGGCGAGGGCGAGGCCGGCGGAGCGGAGCTGGCGGGTGAGGGTGTAGAAGCAGAGTAGTCTGTTATGTATGCTGAGCCGGTGTTGTGGAGAGCTTTGTGCGCATGGAGGAGGAGCTTGAAGGTTACCCTCTTGTTGACTGGGAGCCAGTGCAGGTCTCTCAGGTGGGCTGTGATGTGTCTGTGGCGGGGGATTTCGAGGATCAGGCGTGCCGAGGCATTCTGAATGTGTTGCAGCCGTCTCAGGAGCTTGGCCGACGTTCCTGCGTAGAGCGCGTTTCCGTAGTCCAGCCTGCTGGTAACGAAGGCCTGGTTTTCTTTGGGAAACATCCTTTACAACACAGTCATTACAACAAACTACCTTTACAACGCAACTGCCTTTACATCGTATGCCATTACAACACATGTCACTAAAACGCATGCCATTACAACGAATACCTTTACAACACATGCCATTACAACGCATTCTAAGGTAAGTAATGGAGATTCATTTAGTATTAGGGTGGGTATGGGTTTTGGGGTACATGGGAATAGTAATTTTTACCCCTACACTATCCAACACTTTCCCTACTGTTGCACTCACTGGAGTAGGAATAGTACTTTTTACCCCTACACTATCCAACACTTACCCTACTGTTGCCCTAAAAGTATTATGCGTTGTATTGGTAAGTGTTGTAATGGAATGCGTTGCAATAGTAGTTTTAAAATATGTGTTGTAATGTCATGCATTGTAAATTCATGCAATGTAATGGTAGGTGCGATGTAAAGACTGCATTGTAAAAGCTTGTGTTGTAATGGCATGTATTCTTTTCTTTCCCCCTTGTTCAAGTTTCGCTATTGTGAGGAAATAGGATGCATTGCATGGTGTGGTTGTGCAACCTCACTGTGTAATACTCTTACCAACCGCTTTAGGACCTTTGGGTTTCCTCTGTTAAACACTCAGCTCAATAATGGGTAGCTGTGGCACCGAGTAACAAGGCTTACACAGAGGAGTGAGTGTGCAGCATTTAAACCATGCCAAAATAATTGAAGAAATTGACACAACACTCAAGAAATCTGACACCAGTTTTTATAGAAATAGACTGTATTTTAATAAGAAGTTAGACACTAGAATGAAAAAGTTCCAATAGAGGGTTCTGTAGATATAGATTTTAACAAGTCATAAAAGCAATTTTACTCAACCACGAACAAGCCGTGGCAAAGTCATGAATTCCAGGACACTTAATGGAAAAAAAAGAAAACTCAGATAAGTGTCACTGAGGTCAGTTAGGAGTACTTGTGGCGACCAACTCGGATGGGGACCTAGTCAGAGGGACCAGCAAGGTCTTCAAACAGTTACCTTAACAGGAGAAGCAGTCCTTCAGCAGTTGCAGACACTTTATCCATGTTGTAATGGATTCCAATGTGGTGGTCCTGATGCAAGGGAGGAAGGATGCTGAAGATGCTCTAAGGACACTGGGGATGCGACGCGATCGAAAGCGATCTTCCTGCATGGGTTTCTCAATCCATGAAGATGGTGAGGGGGACCTGGTTGCAGGGTCGCCGTTCCACAAGGTCATCCCCGATATGGCGGAAGTACAGTAGACACTGGACTACCAATTGCCCGGTGTTGCTGTCACAGGCCAATCCTTCCTGGATCAATAACTTGCCGTCTGAGGTTCCCAGCAACTTTCCAACAGCACTCCTGGGCTCATCGAACTCAAGTACAACTCTGTGTGGCGGGTCTCGGTCTTTGATGCTGCACAGCGGCTGTGGTGTTGGTTTGAAGACTTGGGGCTACCATTTGCTCCAGCAGGCTTCTGCAGCTATTTTGTCAGTTAGCTGGCTCTTGGAGTTCTCTTGTTTGACTGGAGACCGCGGTACATGGCAGGCACTTTTCCGGTCTTCCATAGCTACCCCATGCAGCTAGTGCAGTCCCTCTTTGCTTGTCCCTCTGTGCAGCAGGGCAGTCCTTCTTTGGTCCTTCTTCCAAGTCGGTCAACATCTGAGGTCTGGGGTGCCAAGGCAGGATGTGGTTGGTACCCGATGGGCTACCAGGTTCCCTTCCACCTGGTAACCGCTTCCTGAGGCGTGTTGCATCTGGCTATCCCAGGATGGCAAGACTGCGCTCTGTGTTCCGACCTCACTAGCATACCCTGGTTGTGTGCTTACCTCAGGGCTACACATCCCTGGGGAAGCCAGTTTGGCAACTGGATTCCCCTCTCAGCTCCCCGTGACAGCCTGTCTAACTCAACAATGGGGCAGCCTTTCCTCCTGGTGTTACACATCTGCCCTTCAAAGGCAGCTTCACATTTGAAGTCTGCCTTTTAGGGCTCACACCCAAGTGGCTTCCTGCAGGAGGCAGGTGACACCTGTGTGCATAAGTATGATATCCGATCGATGTAATCGGGGATACTTCGAGTCTCATTTGAAAACAAATCTCATAGTTATTTTGTCGTTCTTTGCTTTTCTGTAACCTTAATATTATCCTCCACTGGTTAGCAATGTCAATGAGTGATTCTAATAGCTGATTGCTATTTGTTGTTTACTTGTTTGAAGATTATGTTCAAAGCAGTCGGAAGCGGCGCATGATTTTATTGCCACAAAGAAAAGTCCAGCATTAGTAACCTTTCCTTCATACCTCAATTCTGGTTTGATTTAAGTGTTCATTCTAAGTTTGTTATGTAAACAAGGTGACTCGTTGCAGATGTTAAATAGCTAAGATTGCTCTAACCACAGATGACGTCTTACGGGTCAGTTTAGTTTTTGGGTGATCCCTGTTATAGGATTAAAGGCTGTTTCGTATTATCAACCTATTGGTGTCAGTCTCTGCTCAGAAAAATCACCTGTAGTTGTATGATAGCGGTTTGGGAAACTGGTACCACACACAAGGGTGTATGTGATGCAATGGCACACCCCTGTCACTTGTTCAAATGTACAAACTTACCAGATCCTTTCTTTGTCTTCTTTTGTTTCCATCTCTTTCTAAATGTAACTGTGTCCTATTCTTACATCATGGCCTTTTCCCATTCTTGGGATGTGTAGATTCCACAACAGTGACTGATAAGGACGCATCGGGTAGCTGATGCATTAGCAAACCGGTTCTGCAGAAGCCCCTTCTAAAATGGTGCATCACTTTGCAAGGAAAGCTCCAGCATGGTGACTGCCACATATTTCACAGACCTGTCTGGTGAATGTTGCTGACTTGACCTTAGCTCCTGTAGTGTGTGCTTAGCCATCGGATGAATGGTTTGTCCAATGTGGAACAAGAAGGATTTGATAAAACCGTTATTTGCTGCCTTAGTTGTAGCTTGGCTGGCATTCAGTGTATCTGTAAGAGTCACCTTGAGTTAGTCCCAAGAGCAAGGTGCATGCTGTGATTGACAAAATGAGAGAAACACTTCCTGGTTGAAGTAATAGCCTAGGCAGCACAAAAAGATGATGGATGGAATGTTGAACAATGTCAAACATTCAACCCCAGTCACAGATCTGGGTTTAATCTATTGTACTTTTGCTCGCCACCCCGTTTCAGTCTGTACCCAGCCATATGCAAATCAGCCTTGACCCTGTTCTCCATGGGAACAGTTCCAGCCCGAACTGCCAGGCCAGGTCCTACCTGGACCGGATTTAACCCAGATCTGTGACTAGGGGTCAGTGTCTGAAAAGTTTCAGAGCTCCGTAATTCTCTCCTTGTGTTTGCTTTGCTCGCCCTAAGTTGGCTGGGTATGCCCAAACGTTGGTCCCTTGCTCAATTTGCCACTGGAATCCAGCTACCCTGGCTGATGAGGGGTAAAACCCCAAAATCGGTCCCAGGATGCTTGTTTCTGGTCCAGGGAAGACCTGGCTTTGTAGTTCGGCTGGACTGTTCCCATGAGGAACAGGGTCAAGACTAATTTACACATGGCTGGGTCTGAACTGAGGTGGCGAAGGGAGCTAAAGAATGATGATGGATTCAACCCAGATCTGTGACTGGGTGCGAGTGTCTGAAAAGTTTCAGTGCTCCATTTATCATCTCCTTCTGTTTACTGAAGTTATAGCCTTTACTATGAGCCTTCAGTGTCACTTTTTCCTCATAGGAACATTTGTTTGGTTGAGAGGCTTATATGCCTTGCCAACAAATGATACCCCTGGCACAACATATTGCGCCTAATAAGGATTTGGAGGTTACAGAAATAGGCGGTTGAAGTTGCAGGAGACAAAGCTCTTGGATGTTGTGTGGATTAATCTTGTCAAAAGCAGGTTCAGATCCCAAGAGAATGTGGGGTACCCGATATAAATAAATAGGTGCATTAGGCTTGTCAATTATTTGATGTCTTTATTGTCTGTTTAAATGTCATTTGCATATTACTTCCTACCTGTACAGCATACAACATGGGGCAGTGGGTTAGCCATTGCCGAACTTCACTGTTAGTGGTGGTATTCTGCTCATTCACAAGGAGCATACCCACACGCAACGTAGATGCCTTCAGTACCCAGAACTACTATGACAATGATGGTCTTTTGAAACCCAAAAATGTTTGGTTTTTGCCATTTTAATATTAGCAGAATCTTGCTGATCCACCAAAACGTTTTACAAAAAACATGACGCAACAAGTATTGGCAGAAGATACCACATGTGGTTCTGTCTGTCTGGTGTTCACTACTGTACATACTTGGGTCAAGGTCTGTTCAAGGTGGTTACTCACTCCTGAGGTAAGACACATTATACTGTCCCAGAGATATCATAATTTATCAAGTTTAATCGTAGTAAACCCTGTGGATAAGAACCAAGTAAAAATAAAGCATGACGAGCAGTCAGTGAGTCATTGTTTTATTTGCAGTATATTTGTGTCTTATTCTCTAAAACGTATTGTGAAACTTTGAGCACTTGAATCTAGCAAATCTTTCCAAGTAGCATTTTTGGGAAGCTGTCCCACAGTTAGTTCATGAATTAATTGCTGCTTCCATAAAGCTAACAAACCTGTGAATCTTTTCCATCATTTATAGTGTTGCCCTAATATTCTTTTTTCCATCTTCTAGGAACAAGGAGTGCCCCACGTGTCGAAAGAAGCTAGTTTCCAAAAGATCCCTTCGCCCAGATCCAAATTTTGATGCACTCATCAGCAAAATCTATCCGAGCCGCGACGAGTATGAAGCCCACCAGGAACGAGTCCTCCAGAGGATCAACAAGCACAACAACCAGCAAGCTCTGAGCCACAGTATTGAAGAAGGGCTTAAGATCCAGGCGATGAACAGGTGAGAGAGGCCTTAGGACAGGTGAGGTTAGAATTCGAGTGGTTCTTAATGAAGTAGACCAGGCCAGTATATTTCCTATGTTTTATATTGCCATTTACTTATGAAAATATGGCAGAAATGATTTTTGAATTATAACTGTTCAAAGATCAGGAAATTAGCATGCACTTGTGTAAATAAACATAAAATAATTATAAACAAATTGAAGTTTGTAACAAGTAATTTAAGGCAATCAGTCTATAAAATTGGGATTTAAACGTATTCCTGTCCCCCAAGCCCCCAATTTATCTGTGAGAGTGAAAGAATAACATTATAACAAGGAATTCACCTCCTACTATCTTATTTTTTTTATATCATAGTAATCTTTATTATTTCTAAAGAAAGAAAATACCAATGTACCTACAATCGATAGGTGTTGAATGCGACCATACTTGCACCTCCTAATGGACACGAGCTCTGAAATCCTATATCCAGCACATGCTGGACATTTCCTGAATTTTGTTCTTCAATCTCCAAAAGCATACATTGGTTTTAAAAAATAGCATGCCTATGCATGGACCATTATAGAAGCATATTTTCTTAGCATCTAAAAACCTAGAGCTGATCTACTTAAATTCTCTTACTTGCCAAAGTTTTGAAGACTAACATTTTCCTATCACGGAGTTGAAAGCACCCGTTCAAAACCTGACCCTTCATAGCTGATACAAGTTAGCATTGCAAGTACACATGTATTGAAGTGATGCACTAAATAAACTGCGCTGCTCTTGTAGACTCTGGTCCGTGAGAAGATCCAGAACTGTTTGGAAAAGCACATTCCGGACAGTCAACTACAATCTCTAACCATAGTAGTGGTATAATGTGGGCTGTACAATTACTGGAGGACTGCCTTTATCTCACCATTATTCACCTAATGTTGCCTAGAAGACTGACCCAAAGAAATATATGAACATTGATCAAAATCTGAGTAGTCACATGTTTAACTTTTCTGTTTAAAACATAACCAGGTTACAAAGAGGTAAAAAGCAGCTGATAGAGAATGGGAGTGGTGCTGAAGACAACGGGGACAGTTCGCACTGCAGCAATGCATCAGTGCACAGCAATCAAGAGGCGGGACCCAGCAACAAGAAGACCAAGACCTCGGATGATTCAGGTCTTGAACTGGACAATAACAATGAAACTGTGGCCATGGATCCCAGCCTGGATGGATCCTGTGAAATAGAGCTAGTTTTCCGGCCCCATCCAACGCTCATGGAGAAGGATGATAGTGCACAGACGAGGTATGTGCTCACCAAAAAGTTGGGTACAAGTGTAATCTGTGCAACACAGCAAGCTTTTTAGGTCGAGCCTGGGCAGCGCATGCACTGCTTTGCGAGGCATGCTATAATGTACACTGTGGCTTGAAGCCCGTCCTCATTTTTCATTCTTTCCCATCCTTGCCTTTTAGAAATGCATGCTTCTGTTTGTTCAGCTTGTGTAGTTACTCCCACCTTTTGTTTTTTTAGATCTTTCCTGCTGACTGCCCCTGCTACATGTGATCTTACATTTTTTTTGATTTATGTTCCTTCTGGCACAGTTTTTTTGTTAGGTTCTGCCTCAAGCTTGTGTTTACACGCATTTGTGCATTTCCCATCCTAATACATTTTTACTGCTTCCTGAGTTCCCGCTCATGTTGCTGTTTAATTTGTTCAAAATGTGTCCATATACTTTAGGACACTGCTAGGCTTTTATTTTAACAACACTGTGCCCGCTTCCCGAAAACGGTGCCCGCTTCATGGATGTAGCGCTTAAGATCAGTGTCTTCTTTCCTCACAACCGCTGCAGGGGAGGGGCATGGCTGCTTCGTGCAATAAGCTTCACTTCCTCATATTTCACAATGTTGGCATGTCAAGGGTCCATGAGTAGACTAGGAAACAGTGGTAAGGGCGCCTGGTAAGAGCGCAGCCCTGCCAAGGGTCACTCTGCAGGGGTTAAACTAATGCATGTTTGGTATTATCTCATTCCCTCAAAATATTTTGTCACGTAATTCACAGTGCCAGTACTTGCTTGAATTACTGTGCCGGTAATGCGCTTTGCACGGAGACTTACGGTGTCTGTTCTTCTGCAGCTCTGTGAGCATACCTAGGGCAGAGGAGAGGACATTGGTTATGATCAGCCGTTAAGAAGTCACAGACTTCTGTGGCTGGCAGCATTTGACCCAGTTTTACTTTAATACTCATGGCAGTTCTGGCAGCTTCTCCCCCCCCCCCCCCCCTTTCTCTTTTCCTTTTTTTTTCCTTTCTTTTTTTTTTTTTATTGTTTATTAGAGAGTAGCAAGACATCAAATTCAGAATACAAACAGAAAATAAAACAAAGTATACAATATATAGAACATTTCATCTGTCATTGCTGCCCATTTTGTAATATACCCCAGAACCCCACCCTGACCCACCCCCCAAGGGATCGCTACAGGAGGAGAAAAGAAAAAGAAAAAGAAAAACCAAATAAAAAAATAGATATGGTAAACTCGTGTCATAAGACAGGTGAATCCCATTATATTTCATTATATACAATATACACATTTCATCCAGATTGTCCTCCTTCTTCAAGAAAAAAAAAGAAAAAGAAAACATTTTACTGATTTACATTATCCAGCCAATTAATTACCGGCTCCCATACTGATTCGCCCTCTCTTCTAGCCAGGGGACCTCTCCTCTTGAAAACCAACAGCTCCCACTTCCCAACATTCAAAAACGTATTGAACCACTCATGTTCTGTCGTGGGGGGGGGGGGGGGGGGGGGGGGGGGGGGGGGGGGGGGAGGATCTAACCACACTGTTGCTAAACATAATCTAAATGTAGCCATTGCTATGTAAAATAACTTCCGCTCTGGCAACGTCATACTTGCATCTGCCACCCCCAATATAATGGCTTGCGAAGATAATTGTATCCGATAACCGAACACTTGCTCCAACCGTTGTTCCACTTTAGTTATCAATGGAGTTAAACTAGGGCAGGAAGAGAACATATGGATACTGTCAACTGCTATCTCCTCACACCTAGGGCAGTTGACTCCCGTGATACCACCCCATTGTTGTATGCGATGTGGGGTTATATACAAATTAAACCATGTTTTAAAACATTGTACCTGGAGGTTAGCAGATATAGTGGCAGTATAGCTAAAACATGAGTCTTCACAAACCTCCTGCCCAGCTTGTAAACCAATCTGCACACGGTTAAAGTGTTTAGGTAGATCATCACTCCTCCTTTCATTCAACATTTTATAAATTATTGATATATTAGAGTGTCCCCCCCTAATAGCCTCAACTAATGGGATAGAAATTCAGCTAACAGATTTCCTAGAAAGAAAATCACAAATCTGTAAGAACTTAAAAAAATGCTAATTGCTAATACCAAATTTATGTTTTATGTATTCAAATGTCCGCACCCCCTGAACTGAAACCAGATCCCCCAACATAGTAACTCCATGTATAGTCCACTCTCTGAAATACCCGTCTGCAAATATTTCTGGCAGAAGGGTATTACCAATTACCGGAGTATATATATGTATCCTTCCTATATTAAATAGTTTCCACACAGGCGTCCAGACTTTACAGGCTGCCAGTAAAACCTTAAACCTCACACGTTTGAAATACGCAAAATCAATATGCCTGAATAGTAACCCCTTTACCTCTTCCCCATAAATTAAACAATACGTAGAAAACTCAGAGACCTCTAAGTCCACAGAATCCATTAATACAGCAATATGCCTTAATGTAATTGCCCAATAGCAAAGCTGAAACTTTGTTAAAGACCAACCCCCCCTCTCATTAGGAAAAGTCATATATTTATGGGCTCGTCTAGGTCTTTTACCTGCCCATACAAACCACAATATTAGACGTTCTAATTTCCTGAACCATACTTGTTCGAACAATACAAGAATCGCTCAGAAAAGATACAATTTTTTTGGTAACAGAATCATTTTAACAACATTACAACGACCCATCAGTGTCAATTGAAGGTTGTCAAACTTTCTAGTATTTTTTTCCATCTTGCCTAACAGTGATTTAAGATTAATCTCAACAATTTCCTCGGGATTAGAGCTTATTACAATTCCTAAGTACTTTGCCCTATCAATAACTCGAGGATCCAACAACGTAATTTTATCATTACAAATAATTTGGGTCTTGGAGTCATTCAAATGATATCCGGACAGCTTACCAAACTGTGATGTTAGGTTTTGAATTTCTGACAGTGCTGAATGTGGAGAGTCTGTCAAAATGGCTAAATTGTCTGCATACTCCAGTATTTTAGTGTTACCACCCCTAGATCTCCATGGGCAAATCGAATCATTCAAAATAATTTTATTAATAAGGGGATCTATATACATTGCACATAATAAAGGGGAGCAGGGGCAACCCTGACGTGTACCTCTTAAAATATTAATTGAACCCGTCTGGATCCCCATAACAGAGATTTGGGCCGACGGCTGCTTATACATGCTCTGTATCGCTCTTATGATTCTTTCTCCTAGGCCATAATATCTCAACACAGCCCATAAAAAAGGCCAGGAGACCTTATCAAAGGCCCTCTCTGCATCTAGCAGAATTAGGGCCATAGGGTCTCCTGAAACCGTAGTAAAATCAAACAGAGCAATAACTCGGCGTATATGGTCTATTGTTTCGCTCCCAGGCACAAAGCCATGTTGTTGAGCAGAGACAAGTTTCTTAATCACCCCAGAGCTCTTATAAGCAAATATCTTGGCATATATTTTAATGTCACTGTTGATAAGCGTAAAGGGTGATATGATCCCAGATAGATCTTTATCCTTTTTTCAGTACATATGAAAAGTCTCGATATCGTAGTACATTTAAAAACTGTTATCATTTAAAACCATTGTTAAAAATAGTGCATTAGGATACTGAGCAGGATTCAAGATATCTGGTAAACAGAAGCTCAAAGTTTACGATTTACAGCGAATTTTTAAACATAATTTTAAGAAGCAAGCTACGCACTTAAGTGTATTGGGAATCCAGAGACTGCAGGGCCAGATAAGCCGGCCGACATGTTCTCAGGCCCATTTTTCGGAGTAAGGGGGTGATCCAGCGCGTGCGGGGAAGCTCATAATATCTACAAAACAGAGTTACATGCATCGTAGACTGAGATGATGTACCATCGCATGGACATTTCATTAGAATATGAGACCAGTCCTGCTCTTTTGGAAAAGTAACTAGGCGAAAAAAAGAATTAATTCGGAACCTAGTCAAAACACATTTTTCATGATTGGTTAGGTGAAATGCTAAATATGGTTGGATACCCAAACCAGTCTGGACCGATAGAATCTGTACATTTGAGGGTTTGCTTACTTCTTGGGAAAGACGCAGTTCTCTAAGGTGAGTTAGACATAATTTTTTTAGGTCTTTCCTGGTGGTATCTATCATTGAAGTGGGTTCTGTGAAATAAGTTGTACAGTCCAAGTCTTTAAGGAAATTGGAGACATATAGAAGCCATGGGATTTTACTCCAATTTGGCAAGGATAAGCAGTCGGTTATCAGTGAGCGGGTTAGATGGCACTGTGATTTGGTCCAAATACGGTGCCACAACAAGATCGGCTGGCATCTGATATTATCTGTCAGATAGTCAATACCCAGCTCGATGTGGCAACCGTATATTGGGGCACTTTGGGGGAGTGCCAGTAAGTATTTTACGAACCCGTTCTGAACCGTCTGAGGGTATCAATGGGAGCATAACCCCATACCCCTGCGCCGTAGGTTGCTACACTATGGCATTTTGCGTGGTAGATTTTTAGCAACTCTACTGGGGCAGGTTTGCCCAGTTTCCTCGAAAAGGAAACTAGAGCTGAGGTTGCTCTTTGAAAAAGTAGCTTTTTGGTTTTCATGGCTTGTTTCCAGAATAGTCTGTCATCAATTAAGATTCCTAAATAGGGATATTCCTTTAAAAAAGTTATAATTCGGGCACCTCGCCAGGACTCTGGAGGAGCCTCCCCATCCTGAACTCTACGAAATAATTCGAACATGACCGGAGTAAGCTGAGGCCGAAATATCTTATAAAATTCCTTCGGCAGAAAGGCTGGGCCATTAGCTTTACCCCGCAGGAGAGAATCTATAACCTGCCAAAGCTCCTCAATACTGATTTCTACGTCTAATGATTCTCGTTCTTCCGAGGATAACGTATCCACCCTATCCCTTTCAGGTATTCCTGAATTTCCGCCTGAAGTGCATCGTTATCACAAATGTCGTCATAATATAGTTTTTGATAGAACTTTTGAAAGGCAAAAGCAATGACCTTCTCCTCAGACACAAGCCCCAGATCCGGATCCTGAATCTTTTTAATATGTATAGCCGCTTCTCTGTCCTTAGTTCTTGTGGCTAACATGTGCCCTGCTCTCACTACTCTCAAACATTTTAGATCTCCAAGCAATGAATTTGCTAGCTGCTTTCGCCTGTGAACGTTCTGTGATAGCTGATTTTACTATAGCAATCTGTTTTAGGGCTAGATCGCTATCCCCACCTGTCTGTATCGAGCGAGACAGGTTCACCTCTGCTTCTTCCAGTTCTTTATACAGCCTCTGTAAATTAGCCTTCTCCTTCTTTTGAGCATCCCAGCCATATCTTGTAGTTTCACCCCTGATCCCAGCCTTAAGAGTATCCCAAACATTCTGAATACCTGTGCTACCCTTATTTTCCTCTAAAAACTTTATAATCCAGGGGGACATAGTGTCCACAAACTCCTTCTCACTAAGCAGGCCACAGTTAAACGTCCAGACATCACTTTTACTCCTACATGCCTCTATATTCACCTCCAGCATGGGCGGATTATGATCCGACATCACGCGTGGATAAATTATAATACTGGAGCCTTGACTAAGAACTGGTGATATAAAAAAAAATAATCAAGCCTACAACAAATTTTATGCGGTGCAGAAAAAAAATTGAACCCAGGATCATCCTGATTAAAAAACGCCCAACCATCTATTAGTCCATGCAACTCTATCAGATGGCGTAAAGCCTTATACACTTTAGGTTTTCTCCCAGTGTATGCACTCTGTTTGGTTCAATAGTCCACACTCCATGTTGATATTTAGATCCCTGCAGATTATAAGCGGGAATGGCCATCCTACCAGCTCCAGACTTAGCCATTTATACAATTCTGGGTCATCCAGTACTGGGCCGTATAGAACCAAAGTGTGATATTTCTGCCCTGAAAATCACCTTATACAATTGCCCAGCGACCCAAACTATCAGCCATAGAGCGAATTATGTTCACCTTCCCCCGTCTTGCTAAGATTGCGACTCCTTTGGTCTTAGCCTCAAATTTAGTCCAAGAAACTAGTTGAAACCCCTCAAATTCCAGCAATTTATGGCGGCTAGCTTCAATATGCGTTTCCTGCAGGCAGAGAACATCCGCTCACAAGAATCGCAAATCTTCCCTGACTCTTCGCCGTTTAATCGGGCCATTAAGCCCACATATGTTTATGGATACAATTCTAATATTAGCCATTTCTCAGAGAAGATGTTCCAAAAAACAAAGATAACCAGCACTTCATAATAATATTCAATATGGAGAACTTATCAGAAAACAATGCCTCAAATCCTACCATTTGCCCCCGCCCCCGTGGCAGATCCCCCTCCCCACTGACCCCTCCCCTCCAAACACAGGCAAAATAGGTCCTCAGACCCGTGTGATGCCTCCCACTTCCCGAGTGTGCCCTGGTCACTCCCTGTCTATATGCCTTGAAATACAAAAGTGAGCGAAAGTGTCCAGATAAGATTGAATCCCATGTAAGTCTACCAGGGGGAAAAACAACCAAAACAAGAGAATATAAGCCACCAGAATATACCCCTCTCGGCCATTTTCCCCCTCTCTCCCTAGTTAAGTCTTAATCAAATACCACACCAGGTTAAATCTACATTTATACTGATAAACCAAGAGCCTTTTAGCCAATAGGTAGTTCTTTCAAGTAGTCCTCGGCCTGTATCTCAGAAGTGAAAACCCGGATTTTGCCACGAAAAATAACTTTAAGCCGTGCGGGGTTCATTAAGAACACCTCGCACCCTTTCTTTTGGAAGGGGGTAATCAATGAACGGAGCCGCCACCTCAGTTACACTGTTGCGTGGCAAAAATCCGGGCGCACAAAAAAAGTATGACCTTCAGCAGTTCTTTTGGCATCATGACGTGCTTTTTCAAAGATGGCTTGCCGTAGTAAAAAATTGCCGAATAAAATCAGAATACCCCTAGGTTTTGCTCCCGGATCAGAATTCTTTTTTTGCATAAGGGGAAAGCGATGCGCTCTTTGAATCTGTGTCCCATGACCAATGAGAGAGCTCCGGAAAAGCGGCTTGAAACAGTTTTATCACAAAACCTCTGATATCCTGACCCTCTTTTTTTCTCTTTGATTCCTAAAAGTCTAAGGTTATTCCTTCGGAGCCTATTTTCGGAATCTTCCAACTTCCACATTATGTCTGTCAGTCTATCGTCATTGGCCGTTGTTTGAGTCTCTTCTGTAGCCCTGACTCTAGCTCCACAATCCTTTCCTCGAGCGCAGCCGTCCTAGCAATGACTTCGGAGCATGCCTTGGTGTTTTTCCGGATAGCACCCTGGATCTTCATTGTAGCCAACTGAGCCCTCTTGTGTTCCTGACGAGCTTCACTTTGTATCGATTTTAGCATAGCATAGAGCAGAGTATTGGATGGGGGAGTGTTAGTTTCATTGCGGTCTTTCTCTTTTCCATGGGCCCTAGACCCCCCTGATATCCTGTAAGACTCGTAGTAGCTGGGGCGTAGTCCCACTGAAGATTGTTACTTACTTCAGAGCCTTCATTGTCTCCATCCCCTGAAGCCTGGATGAGTGTCAGCTTTGCTTTACTATGGCGGGGTGTAGCCCTTTTAAGTGTATCCGCTGTATTTGGTGGACTAGCACTCTCCTCGTCCGATGACAAATCCCCACTTATGAAGCCCCCAGTGGACTCTCCCTCAGACTCCTCGGCCACTGAGAAGAAGCTATTCGCATCCAGAGCCTCCGGCAGGCTACCGTCATTCGGTTCCGCTTTCTCACCAGCTTTCTCCCCAGCAGGGGTCTGGAAAATACCTGACACCCCCTCCTCCAGCAACTGTCTCTGAGGGGTACTTGATACGGCTGTATTATTAAGGCCCTCGGGCCCCTTGTTTCGTAACATACAGCAAGTGCAGGTTCCGCGACTAAAATGGCTTTTTCCTGGTCTCCCGCACTCTTATCGCCCCCATCACCGTTTTTAGCTAGCTCGAGGATAATACCTCGATCATCGCTACATCCAGTTTTTTTTTCAATTATACTTGTATCAGCGGGAGAGGTTATTGTTAAAAAGGGAACCTGTGTCCCATTTTTTACAGAGGCAGATATTCCCGTAAACATACCCAGGACCGTTACAGCTTTCCCCCTTGCAGTGCCATTAATTGCCCCCACCTGTGCCCCCAATTGTGCTGAGTCCTTGATTCTGGAGGCGGCGCTGGAAGACACTTTCCCCACAATTTTGTCCGCTGGTTTCTCTATTTGCTTTCCTTTCACCAACTCGGGCTTTTTACCACTCACCGCCGCTGCAGTTTTAACTACAGCCTTCTCCATCTTGTCAGGTCTCTCCGCTTTCTCCACCTTCTCCGCTTTCTCGGTGGGCAGGTTCTTTCTCGCGGTAACGCCAGCTGCGGGAGATTCTCCCGACGTTTTCCCGGTCACCGGTAGAGCGTTTCCATTTCTGCGGGGAGGCATCGCGGTGAATTCAGCCGTCCTGCTGTTGGTGTTCCGTGTTCTCTCTGCACGCCACACCCCCAGGTGTACGCGGCTCCGGAGGGTGGTGATTGCCAGCCGCGCTGACTGGAGCTAGAGTTTCTCCGAGATAAGATCAACCAGCATGGGGTTTTCTCACTCGCGATTCGTAGTGCCAGTTGAATAAACTGGGATTCAGAGCTACAAAATCAGGTAAATCTCTCGCTCATGAACTGCTCCTTCACACAACCTCAGACAGGGAGTGACTCTCACTCGGATCAAGCGGCTGCCATCTTGCCTTCAAGCTGTGTCTTCTGTTGAGTCCACCTTTCTCTTTTCCTGTTGGTCCTCGCAACTTCTGTTTTTTTTTGGGGGGGGGGTTGGGGGGTGGTGGCCTGGGTGGAGGGTAGAATGTCTCCTAGGGAGCTCTTGCCCTCCTCCTCCAAGGCCCCCCATCTCACACGGTGACATTTATTTGCAGGTTGTCAGGTCCAAGATCTGTATGAAAGCAGTGCCATTAGTAGGAGAAGAGGCAAACCGTGGTGCCCGTGCTTTCCTACAAATCACTGGTATTCAGAGGGTAGTTGACGTCCAAGTTTCTAAAAGCACTTCACGTTCAGGAGGTCTAGCCGACACAAGAACAGTCCGCCCCCTCCTGAGCAGAGTGACCCAGACTCAGCCCAGACCATTGCCCTTTCCAGACACACTGGCCTCACTTAAGCTCAGATGAGCATCCTCCCTGGAGTTCAAACATCATCCTTCATGTGCAGACTTGCCTCTCCGCAGTTCAGGCGAGTGTGCTCTCTAGGGCCCAGCACAATTCATTGTTGGCAAACTGGCCTGACCCCTACCTAGGCTAGTGGCCTCTCTATGACACAAGAACCATGCCTTGTGGACTACCAGATCCTGCACCCCCGTGCTTTAATATATTCAGTTCAAAGTGGGCCTGTCACATGCGTAGCAGACGCTCAAAATATAATCTCATATCTAGGCTAAAAAAATATAAACGGGACCTAGAAATGAAAAACAGTACTTTCACCTGATTCGACTTTAAACTGCTTCAGTGCACCTCCAGTTCACGGGAATGCACATGAGCAATTAATTGCACGTTTATGTGGGCTTTTGAGCACCACGAGCAACAGAGAACAACCCTCGGCTCTTGCATACTTATTGTTCAAATAGTTTTGGGGCTACTGCACATTCAGTTTACCCGTTTGCAAACCGCACAGTGTTTTAGGTACTGGTGTAGTGCTGCACACAGCTTACTTGAGGCCTCAAGCCACAGACCTAAGCTTCACTTTTCAATTCCACATTCAAACAACAGAATTTTTGAGTGTCCTGGTGTTAACTGGTTAGAACATCCAAGCTTCATTGGAAGCGGAAGTCTGAACCTGCAGTGCTGAGGTTTGAACCTGTGACTTGCAGAGCAGAACCATCAACCCACTGAGCTATCTTCCTAGACTTCTTCTGGTCTATTTTTCTTGGCTTATCTTCTATAACTCAACAGTTTGATGGCAGACTGTCTTACCACACACTGGCTGTTATTTGCATGGATTTTGTAGGATTTCATTTTTTTTTCTACATAGTCATCGCTACTGGTGCAGTGCCTGTGGAAAGGGATCTTGCAAAACTGGAATCCGAAATAACGTTTTTTACTAGCTGCAATAGTGTAAAAAAATAACTTGAAAACTACTGTTTTTCGAGTTGATTCCTTCATAGCCCTGATCAGCAACTTCAGAGTTACCTTAGAAGGTAATAAATGTTCTACGAAAGGGTATATGCAACTTATCAGCCATTGTGGGGCTGACTCGGTCTTTACCTCTTATGAGGTCAAGAAAATGAAGGTGGTCCTCTTAGGAAACAGTGACACATTTGGTTTATGGTCTTGGGAAGATGCAGTGGTGTAGCACAAAGCGCTGTAAACAAACAGTGTTAATGAAATGTCCCATGCGGCAATGAAATGTGTTATGCAGTAAAGCAAGGGTACAATGGGCCGCATAAACAAGACCTAGTTGATTTTCCAATGCTTTTTCTTGTTGCTTCGAGTTCCATATACAAAAGTGTAATATCCTGGTATCAGCAGAAAGGATCACACAAGGCAGGTTGTAGGTAGGAGTTGAAGTTTATTATTCCTCAGCAAGAAGACCTCATCCAGATCCCAGTCACTGGATTCACCAACTGTCCCTCAGCTCCTTCAAATCATTACATTCCAACTCCTCATGTAACTAGGATACCCACACAGAGAATACATTCCCCGGTTACCATAACACTGCAGCATAGCAAGCTGCAGTTGCCACATACCTCCCCCCTTTCCCAAAAAAACTGTGTATGCAAAAATAAGAGGGATAGAAACAAGAGAGAAGAAAGAAAAATAAAAGGCAAGAGAGAGAAAATAAACTAAAACAAAATATCAAAACCCTTTTTGCACTTACAACATATTGTACAAAGTCCTACGCATTAATCATTTACTGTACAAAGTCCTTCAAAAAGGCTGTTTTTTTTGGACGATCCTAGAAGACAACCTGGGACGCACAACTTAATCATGGTTGTCATTACCCTTTACAGCGAATCAGAGAAGCACACGGGACCTTTGTATGGAAAATTCTTCCCAGGTTCCAAATGTGACGATCCTGAGTCTTAATGGCATTCTTAAACACTTTGATAACACAAATGGGTTTGAAAAACTTGGCACGTAAACCAGGCTGTTTGATGACCACCATGTCACCAACAACAACACAGTATCCATAGTGGCCTTTCTAGAGTCAAAATAGTATTTCCTTGCCAGGACTTTACCAACTTCTCTTTCACGCCACTCAGTTTGTACATTCTTAGTTGTCGACCCTTCCAAGTTTTCTACCTATGACTGCTCCACTAGAGTACAAGGAGATCTGCCTCTAAACAAAGCAAAAGGATATTTACCAGTTGTACTGTGAGGAGTCAACCTATAAATTTCCAATTTCTTCATGACTTCCTTCTTCCAATTGAGAGCACTGCCTTTGGGCAAAGCAATCTCCTCTTTCAAAACTCTGTTAAACCTGTTCACCATGCCATTGGTTTCAGGATGATAGAGGTAACACTTTTTGTGTCTAATACGACGATTCTTTAAGAAAGTTTCCATCTCTCTTGAAACAAATTGAACACCATTGTCAATGAAGATGGTGTCTGGGTAACCTTCCCTGGCCATGAGGTTCTATAAAAACGCAGTCACACTTTTGATTATGATCCCACTCGTGAAGCAAACTTCAGGCCTTCTTAAAAACATGTCTATAACTACTATGAGAACCAGCTGTTGCTCTTCGGAATGAATGGGGCCAAGAATGTCCAAGGCTATTTCCATCCACGGTCCATGAGGTAAATCCCTGCCCACCATAGGTTGTACTCTCACAACTTTGGACTTCTCACATAATGCACATGCCAAACAATCTCTAACCAGCCTTTCTACTTGCAAGTCCATGCCTGGCCACCAATAAGAGGAGTGAAGTCTCTCTTTGGTTTTGGACATCCCTAAATGAGAAATATACACCAAAAAGATCAATTTACTGCGAAGTTCAAGAAGGGCCCCAATCTTGTTCCACAAAGCAAAAGATCATCATACACTCCCAACTCATCTTTCACACCCCAATATTTCCCAGCTTCATTAGAGGCCTGTTTTTTGGAATGCCACCCTTTATTCACCAAAAGCAACACTCCAGAAAGCACCAGATCAGAAGATAATTTTACACGCCACTGATCCTCAGAAACAATCTCCTCAGCCACAAAACAAACATGGACATCATTTTCTTCAAAGTCTTCATCAGTCACACTCTCATCCACCTTCGTGACTAATCTAGATAACGTGTCAGCTACTCCATTTTCTATACCTGCTATGTATCTTATTTCAAAATCATATTCTTGCAAGGCAGTCACCCGTTTGGTTATTTTGCCTGAAACAAGATCTATACCCTTCTTTGTGAAGATTTTGCAGAGAGGCTTGTGGTCTGTTTTGACCAGAAACTTGGTTCCCCACATATATTTCTTAAGCTTTCTGGTAGCCCAGAGCACAGCCAAAGCTTCCTGATCAATGACTGAATAGCAAGACTCTGCATCCTTCAGCCCTCGTGACACAAATATAATAGTATTCATGCCCTCATCACCTTGTTGTTGCAGAACTGCCCCCAAACATTTAAGACTTGCATCGGTGGTGATGATAGACACCTTTGAGGGGTCGATGCTTTTAGGTTTCGGTACACAATTAAGCTTTTCTTTGAGAATTACAAACTTATTGTAGTACTCAATCATACCAAAAAACTTCAGAAGCTCTTCTCTGGAAGTAGGGGCACACATACGAGAGATGGTATCAATCAAATTAGATTTTGGCATGACCCCGTCACCGCAGATGGTGTAACCTAAATAATTAATGGTGGTGGTGGCAAATTGACACTTCTCAGACTTTATGGATTCGCATTGTCAAGTTTTTCAAGAAGAATACCAAGAAGATACCCATGTTCCTCTTCATCCTTAACAAAGACAAGAATATCATCTTGGTATACACAGACGCCTTCCCAACCCATAAGAATCTTTTCAATGGCACGATGGGAAACGGATGCCGCAGATACTAAGCCAAACTGCATCCTCACAAACCTGACGTGCCAAACGGTGTAATTAAGGCTGTGTAATCTCTTGAAGACTTAACCAGTTCTATCTGGTGATCAGCCAAGGCAAAGTCAATTGTGCTAAAAACTTTGACCCCACCCAGCAACATCAATAAATCCGATATATATGGAAGAGGATATCGATCTACAATGACACTCTTATTTAGTTGTCTTAAGCCTACACAAAGGCGAAGACTCCCATTGGCCTTACGGGCTGTGACTACTGGGGCCAACCACTCAGTACATTCCACCTCTTCAATTATACCCCCTTTCTTGAGTTTTTCTAATTCCTTTTTCATTTCATTTCATTTCTAACGGCCAAAGGTACACTCCTTACTTTGCAGCATGAAGGTTGAGAACCAGCGCATAAGCGTATTTCAAGCCGAAAACCTCTGAGGCACCGAAGCTCTTCTCTGAACACATTGGAAAATCTCTGTTTGACTTGATATTCAACACCACCCCAATGAATGGAGGTCTCTTGGACCATGCTCGTCCTATCTTTCAACAGGATAGGTGTAGCACTACGTGGGTCAAGCATAATGCCCAAGTCACCTTGGTGAAACCAACTTATTATGCTGTCACCTTTTTCCGAGACATAAATCTTCCCAGACGTAGAACGTTGCTCATACTCAACTAAGCCTACGAGGACGTGACTTGCATTTAACATCAGTGTCAACTTGAACCACAATTTGCCCACACACAAAGTCCTCTTCAGCGTCCTCTGTTTCAACACTCTTTACATTAGTGGAAGTCAGCTTAGCCTTACCAACTATGGCACGGTGACCTCTATTCTTACATTTGGAGCAAACTACTTTAACGCTGGACAAGTCTTGTAATTTGCTAAATGCCCTGGTTTGTCACACCTGTAGCACTTGCGTGTAGTGGTCTTATTTCTCAATCCACTTCCCTCAACTTTAACTAAAGGTCTCTTAATTTCCTCTTTCACCACTTGAACAGAAGACTGTTTGTCTCTTTTGATGGTATCCACACACTTCAAAGAGTGTTCTACTCTTTTGGCAACCTGTATTACCTCATCCAGGGAAGGTTCATCTCTCATCCAAAGTTCTTCTCTGATTCTCTCAATGTTACATCCTAACATGAATTGATCTCGAATTGTTGAGATAGTCCTGCCTTGCTGCTCTTCCTCCCACGATGTTGAAGCTGCTGACTACACCAGTGTAAGATCCTGGTATCAGCAGAAAGGATCACACAAGGCAGGTCGTAGACAGGAGTTGAAGTTTATTCCTCAGCAAGAAGACCCCATCCCTGCCACTGGATCCACCAACTGTCCCTCAGCTCCTTCAAGTCATTTCATTCCAACCCCTCATGTAACTAGAATACCCACACAGAGTATACATTCGCTGGTTACCATGACACTGCAGTACATCAAGCTACAGATGCCACAAAAAGTATCTTTTTTCCAATTAAAAATACGAACAATGAAACGATTGCAATAAAAAGAAATCACAGCACATTTGTCATTCTCATTTGTTTGATTCTGATTTGGTGGGTTTCCATCTTTTTCTTGTTTTTCCGTCCTGCTTTTTAGTACCACCCTGCCGCCAGTGCATGATTTTTGTGAGTCTGTCACTGTGAAATGGTTTGCCCAGTTTTGGGGTGCTTTTGTTTGGGATATCAATCTCTGAATTGTTTGGTGTTTTATTATTTTTCCAGAGACTGAAAAGACCAATAGCAAACATACTGTTTTCGCTCACATTGTAGGGGAAGTGCAGGATGTTGAAATGCCCAGGCAGCGGCAGGGTAGTTAGTTGGCAGTCTTTGTGTAGTCTGGACTCATCCATAATGTTCAATAAACCCTCACTAACTAAACAATATTGTAAAGAGGCTGGTGCCACAGGCATTAATTACTGTTTCACATTTCACAGTAATCTGATGATACCCAGATCATGGGAACACTGCTGCGCCCTGATGGGTTTTCCTAAGTCTATGCCAAGCTGATTTGCTAGCTACTTACAAGATACTGATTTTTGGGTTGTCGCGAAATTCAAGTTGAAAGCATGAAGTAGGTGAATTTCTTTGGTCAAAAGCCATTTTAGGATCGTAATTTTCGGTACCATAAACTCCTGGCTAAATATCAAACTAGCTCTGCAGCAGTATCTTAAAGTGAATGCAACACATTTGAAAGTGCCAAACATAAATACTCCATACCACAATTACAGCAAATGTTTAGAGCTGTTGGTGCCTTCCATGAGGCTTATATTCAGATTTCCAGAGTTGTCACAACTTGTTACCTCCGTGCTGGCACTGCTAACATCAGAGACTGGACTGTGTCAATTTCGTCTCTGTCTGCATTTCTTATGGCCTGTTTAGGTCTCAGAGTGCCATCAGTGGCTGCTCATAGTTTGCTTAATTATTCAAGTTGTCTGACTCTCCATTGACCCTATTCTGTCTCCATTGGTTCTGCGTGGCTCATTTTAAGTCTCTTGATGTCGGTCATTGTACCAATTTGTTTTTGCGGTATGATTCTGTTCACTGTAGCCGTTCCTCTGCTGGCCTTTAAGATCCAAAATTTAAGAGCAACTATGCATGAGGGTGCTTCTTGTTCCATCTAGACAGAGATCTGTTGGAAACGTTCACTGCCTAAAAGGCACTTTATAAGGGCACTCCACCATTTTCTTCTTGGATTTAGCAAACCAGCTGCTCTTAGTTGATTCTCTGAATTGCTCAAGCTTCGTCACCAAGATTCCTGCATCTGTGTTGGTTTCAAACATTTGTAGATACTCGTGCGAGCACAAAGGAATCTCCAAGGGGTTGAAGGCTGTAGCTAAAATGATTGAAACATGCCCAGCCATTTCACATATCTCTTTGAAATCCAATAGCATTTTGCCACCACACATTGCAAAATGGAATTTTAAAGGGTAAAATGAACGCTACTTGTGGGTGTTGGAAAGGTTAATGTGAAAACAATAAAATGTATTTTTCAGAATTTCATTACAGTGGTCACACCTGTGCCACATAGCCCCTTACAATGTATTTACTTTCTAAATCTGTGTAAGGAGAGAGGAACATGCATAGGCTATTACTTCAAAATGCCGTATCATCCGCGCTCACCTTCTCTATCACCACCAACACATCAGCTCACTTGAAATATTTGGCTTTGTAATTTCTAGTAACTAACTACTGTGTTTCACCAGATCAGGAAGATCGATAAGGCTTTCTTTACTTGCAGAAAATATTTCCTGAGTACCACTTGAAAACATCAAAATCGAAACTAAACAAATGAGCTCAGATTTGAGTGTTCTTCATTTATCCTTCTAGATTTATTGAATTAAGTTTTTGATGCATTTTAATAAATTGCCCCCTCCTTATTTTTTAGGTCGAGGTATATCCGGTTTGCCGAAGGCAAAACCGGATGTACAGAGATCTTATGTTGTATAGTAGGGCAGTTTAGACCGGCCTCTCAGCTCCATTCGCTTCCATTGGCTGGCTTCCTAAACAGAGGCCAGCCATTGGAAGAGAAGGGAGTCACTCAAAACAAGCCCCGTCTTTTTCGGATTTGGGGGCGTGATTTTTTTGCATTCTTTAGCCCTGTGGCGTCGTCTGTCACTCAGGACGCAAAAAACACGCCCCGAATGCGAAAAATCACCATGCTTTCTCCGAGGCATTTCTGCTTTGCCTCGGAGAAAGACGGTGGTGATTTCCACAGCTGCTCTGCTCGTCCCCCCTCCCTCCGCAGCTCTCCTTAGTCCCGCTCCCCCCCCACCCCCAATCCCCCCCCCCCGCCCGCAGCTCTCCTTAGGTAATCCAAATTTTTTTGTTTCTACCCTGTCTTGTTTTCACAATGCTGAGACAATCACAAGAAGCCTGCTCCCGCCCGACAAACGTCACTGTACTCATGTGTAAATCACTCACAGCAGACAGACACCCGTGAAAGAGGTGCAGGGCTGGGGAGGGGTGCTTAAAATTCAAAGGCTGAGAGGAAGGGTGGGGGCGTCTGTGGTGCGCCTGCTGGTGGGCACAACTGAGGGGGGGGTTTCAAAGTGAGATGAAAGCAGCCACGGCCCCACAAGAAAGCAAGCCCCTCTTTTTCACCCAGTGATCTCCTGCTTTGGCACCAAACAAAGCACTACAAGGTATCGGGATATTCCAAAAATACCGCAGGGAGTGAACACTAATCTTTCATGGAGGCCCCTGACCTCGCGCTGGGGTGAGGCTTTCATGGTGCTCGCGCTGAGATCGCGGCGTCTGCGGTCCGTCGCGGTTGTGTGTGGGAAGGGAGGGGGTGCTTTTCACCAGTAACAGTATGAGGGTGCTGGCCTCCTACATTTCCGCGGGCGTCAGAAAAGAATCCCAACAAAATAATAAAAAAAAATAACAATTCTTGTTTAATTGGCTGGGACAATTTAGGTAATACGTTGACGTGGGCTTTCCTACTGACTTCTCTGGGTTTTTTAATGGGTTGGTTTTATTTAACTGTAAATCCCTGTTCCCTTTGGAGAACCTTGGAATGGAACTCCTCAAAAATGTTTCATTTGCTAATTAACTTTTTGATATCTGCAATGATTAATTTTCTTAAAATGCCCCATGCAATATGGCTGCCACTGAGTGAGCAAAGGATGGGATCCCGACCCTTCTAAGGAAGGTCTGCTGTCGTTGTTTCCACACTCCGTTCACCTTCTCCTATCCATTTTTAAGTTTCGAAAGTGCATTCGCTGTCACTTGCAAGACATAGCAAAACTAGAATGGGTCTGTTGATTATCATTTGCTGTCTTCATTGTCAGTCTCATTTCCTTACTTCTCATTGGTCTAAGTGTGCCGGTTTCACTTTCTTCTTGTATGTTTGTCCCTTTCCTGCAGCTTGGACCAAGTACTGATTAATTGCTTTATTAGTGTCCTTCCGCTGCTTCCGCTTGGATGGAGGTACTTTTCTAGGTCTCGCCTACAGGCAGCGCGCATGTGCTGTCGCTTGCAACATCTATTGTTTCTTAAAACTCTAAAAGGGGCCTCCCATTATTTACCACTGATTGGCTTCATCATCACTCATTTCCTTGCTCCTCATTGGTCAGAGCATGCAGGCTTCCATTTCTCTTTATTTGTTTGTCCCTTTTTCAAAGGAGCGCAGACCAGGCACTGATTAATGTATTTATTCGTGTAATTCCGCTGCTCGCACTTGAGGTATTTTTGTTCTTCTTCCTCCACCGGCGCTTGTTCTGCAATTGCTTATTCCTGAAGCAGTCCACATGAGTGCATATTTTATCTAGCAGTCTCCATTGTGTTCTTAGCATCCATCCCCCCTGTTGCTTGTAAGCATGGCGTACTGTGAAATTCCTACCTCTACGTTAATTATATACATATAAAGTGAACTCGTTCAGCTGAACACTACTTTAGTAGCTCTTTTATTTTGCAAATAGTGTGTGTAAGGTGTCAGTGATGTCAGATGCAATTACTATTATCATTAATGATATCAGAAGTCATTTGGTATATCATTAGTAATGAAGGCAAGTCCGTCAGTTGTGACCTAATGGCTAGAGCTACTAATTTGGTGCTCATTTAAAGCCCTCTAAAGGCACTTGCCCGAGCTTGTGCTATATAAAACCGCACAAATTAAACTATTGACTCCCTGAAGAGATCTGTAGAATCTGCTGTTTCTGTAGTAGACCCTCAAAGCAGGCCTGCCAGCCTTTTATCCCTCCTATGTAAGTTTGAGAGGTGCACTGCAAACCGCTCACCTTTCTCAAGAATCGTCTTACATTTTTAATGGCTACAGTACAACACTTTCACTAATCTACGAGGCTGGTTACCCCAACAACTCTTCCATTGAAAATGTTTCTGCTAATGCCAAATTATTTTAGTGCTCAATCATTAGATTTTGGACATCCACAGACTTGTCCTTCTTAAATAAATGCCTTCAGTCTTTCCTCCCAGTCATAGCACTAGGCAGGAGGCATCTGTCTCACTAGAATCCCAAATTGTAAAAATGAAGAGTTTCACTGCTGTGGTATAGGGACAAAATCCACATTCCGCACCAGATCCACCTCTGGGATCTAGCTACACCACTGCACATCCCATGATCCTGAGACCTGTTCCAGGAAAAATCATTTAGAGAGATTTTATTCTTTTTTTATTTAACAAAGATGGGAATCAGATGTCATATACTTGGTCATCAGCGTGTTCGAGAAGACTTTAAGGGTGTTCCAGCCACTGTGGATTTTCAGTTCTTTTTCTTTTTGTTCTAGAGCATGAAATCTAGTGCTGTACTCTGAGCTTCTCTGTGGAGTTCATGAAAGTAGTTTTAAAACACCTTATGAGTCTTGTCTATGCAAGAGCTATTGACATTGTCAATAGCTTGTTTAGTCATGTTGTAAAGCAGCACAGCTAAAAGTAACGATAAAAAGTCCTATAATACGGCCAATGCTGACTGTGTCACAGTGCTTTAATTTCTTTACTTTCAACTATGCTGCACAGCAACCATGTTGCTGTATAACTTGTCTAAAACACATTAAGAAAGCCTATCGCTCTGGCATAGGTGAGACAAAATTGCTTTACCGATGCTTGTTTTTCTTGCTACTTACACCATCTTCGTTTCTTGCTCACTCCCGCATTGTAGCTTGCATTTTGCCGCATTGTTGTTTGCCTCGGCCACCCATCATTGTTGTTTTCCTCCTGGCCCCCTCCTGTCTTTAGTTCTTGCCCTCCTATTATTGCTGTTTGCCCGCTTCAATCGTCATTGCTTGCTATCCCATCATTGTTCTTTGCATTGCACCTGTTGTTGCTTGCCTTCTGTCCTCCTGCCGGTGCCCTGACATCATTGCTTGCCCTGACTATCGTTGTTTGCCCTGACATCATTGTTGTTTGCACCCCCTCCCGTCATTGTTTCTTGCCCCTCCATCATTGTTGCTTGCCCCCTTCCCTCCTGCCAGATAAAAGTGCTATGATACGGCTAGCGCTTGCCGCATCTCTGCTTTCCGGCATTGTTACTTCCCCCTACCAGAACAGCAAAGCAGTACGAGGTGGCCAGTGCTGGTTGCATCAAAACACTTAGTTTAGCCATATTGCGCAGCAGCCGCGCTGCTGTGCTACTTGTATAAAATACATTGACAAAGTCAATAGCTGTGGCACAGGTCATTCTCCCAGAGTCAGGCCACAAGTCAGCCATTCGCTGTGCTCCAAGTCCTAGCCACAATTCTTTCTGGACTTTCTTTCTAAGTTTCTTTCTACAGATTTTTTTTCACTTCTGGAAACATCTCTTTATTGGGCTGGGATGTCGGGTGGGAATTTTCAAAGCATGGAACCTTGTGGGTTTAGCTGCTGCTCAGCTGCTATGTTTTCCATGCCCCCATGAATATAACTTTATAAGACCATATATACTCCATAGCTAGCAGAACATGAAATGGTAGATGTATTATTTGTGACAGTCTCAAATGTGTAAGATCCAAGTTCTTCCTCTCCACTATTCCTGATGACCATGATTGAGATACACTAGCCTTGTATAAGTAGAGAATATGTTCCTGTCCACACAGTCCTCCAGATAGCCCACTCCAGGAAAACTTGAATGGGGATTTAAACCTATTAACATGGGATGAAACACAGTTCTCTGCACTGATTCATTTGTCAACGTGGCCACTAAATGAGTCCATACAATATAAATGTTGACCCAGAAGGTCAGACCAAACAAAACGAACCAGTCCTGCCATTCCAGCTTACCTACCAATAAGACTCATATTGGTGAAGAAAATCACCTTTACTTTACCAGGCTGAAAGATTACTTCAGGCAAATTGGGTGCTTAGATGGTCTAAGAACTAGCACTAGCATCTAAGGCAAGAACTCTGGTGTTCCTCTAAAATTGTTCGTCAGAGATCAATCTGGGGAAATTGATTTTTAAAATCAAAATCCTATCTAGTACATACAATATTGAATAGAAGCTATTATAACAAGCATTAGAAATGCAATAGGTCTCGCAGCATTAGAGTTAGTGCTTTTAGAATTGTTAATGGTTTTTTTTGTAAATCTTTAGCATGAGGTTGAGGGTGAGTGAGGGTGAGTGAGGGTGAGTGAGGGTGAGTGAGGGTGAGTGAGGGTGAGTGAGGGTGAGTGAGGGTGAGTGAGGGTGAGTGAGGGTGAGTGAGGGTGGGTGAGTGTGGGTGAGTGGGGGTGGGTGAGTGTGGGTGAGTGTGGGTGAGGGATTGAGGGTGAGGGGTTGAGGGTGAGTGAGGGTGAGGGGTTGAGGGTGAGTGAGGGTGAGGGTGAATGAGGGTGAGGGGTTGAGGGTGAGTGGGGGTGAGTGAGGGTGAGGGTTTGAAGGTGAGTGAGGGTGAAGGTGAGTGTGGGTGAGTGTGGGTGAGTGTGGGTGAGTGTGGGTGAGTGTGGGTGAGGGATTGAGGGTGAGGGGTTGAGGGTGGGTGAGGGGTTGAGGGTGAGTGAGGGTGAGGGGTTGAGGGTGAGGGGTTGAGGGTGAGGGGTTGAGGGTGAGGGGTTGAGGGTGAGTGGGGGTGAGTGAGGGTGAGGGGTTGAGGGTGAGTGAGGGTGAGGGGTTGAGGGTGAGTGAGGGTGAGGGGTTGAGGGTGAGTGAGGATGAGGGGTTGAGGGTGGGTGAGTGAGGGTGAGGGTGAGTGAGGGTGAGTGAGGGTGAGGCGTTGAGGGTGAGTGAGGGGTTGAGGGTGAGTGAAGGTGAGGGTGAGTGAGGGGTTGAGGGTGAGTGAGGGTGAGGGGTTGAGGGTGAGTGAGGATGAGTGAGAGTGAGGGTGAGTGAGGGGTTGAGGGTGAGGGGTTGAGGGTGAGTGAGGGTGAGGGGTTGAGGGTGAGTGAGGGTGAGGTGTTGAGGGTGAGTGAGGGTGAGGGAGGTGTTGAGGGTGAGTGAGGGTGAGGATGAGGGGTTGAGGGTGAGTGAGGGTGAGGGGTTGAGGGTGAGTGAGGGTGAGTGAGGGGTTGAGGGTGAGTGAGGGTGAGGGTGAGTGTGGGTGAGTGTGGGTGAGGGTGAGTGTGGGTGAGGGTGAGGGTGAGGGATTGAGGGTGAGGGGTTGAGGGTGGGTGAGGGGTTGAGGGTGGGTGAGGGTGAGGGGTTGAGGGTGAGGGGGTAGGTATTTTGGGATGCGAGGTGACACCGCCACGAGACCTTGTCATAAATGCATAAAAACATATCCCTATAAAAAGAAAACAGAACACGAGATAAACAACATCCCTTAAGGAAAGTTACGTGCTGTGAGCCGCGGGGAGGGCTGTCGGAAACACCTACGGAACTGACATTTTATGTATTAAATATTTTATTGAGCATAGGCAATGAAAGGCACCTCCGAGACATCTGTAGAGCCGACCCCACTCCAGGGAGGCCTAGGTCAGCGACCACACCGGCACCCAACACGAGGCCAGCGGGTACATCATCTGTTAACACAGCAAGCCGCCTACAACCCCACTGGGCCGGCCGCGTCATAAGAGGTGCTACAACGGTGCAAGCTGATCAGAGCTAGTGCAATTCATGAAACACAGAACTGTAAACAACCCCCCTACCCTTCCCACCCTAGCCCTCCCCTCTCCTTGTCCATTTCCGGGCGTAGTCTAACGGATGTGGTCCATGATTAACAATCAGGTGGTGGTGCGCGCGCCGGGCCTGTGCGCTTACGGGTGTGCGTCTTGGGGTCTGGGAGAGGTGTTTCTGCTAGTCGTAACAGGCGCAGGTAGCGCGGGCAGCTCACCTCCCGAAACTCCCCGGTAAGCAGGACTCCGCAAAGTCCGCCCCCCTCCCTGCCGCCGCCAGTGATAGCTTCTCCATGCCCAGGATCGCCCATAGCCGGTGAAGCCACCCCAATTGCTGCGGAGCCTGAGTCGCCCTCCAGTGGGCCACGATGTTTTGGACCGCAGCCCCAAGTGCCAGGGCGATCAAGCGGCCTCTCCAGGATTTCAGAGGGTACATGAGGGCGTTTGGGAGGCCTAGAATAATGTATGCTGGGAAGCGCGGCAGCTGAGTGTCCAGGTGTGCGTCAATAAGATCCAGGATAGGGTCCCAATAGGGGCGCAGCGCCTCACAGCTCCACAGCAGGTGTTCCAATGTCCCTCGTTCCCCACATCCCCTCCAGCACCTGTCACTTATTCGGGCATCCCATTGATGAAGTCGCTCAGGGGTGTGGTACCAGTACGTGGCTACTTTAGTCAATGTCTCTGTGAGCCCGGTGTGGTGCGCCGAGTGTCTGGCCCTATGGTACACCCCCTCCCACTCTTTCCTAGTGAGCTGTCTCCCCAGGTCCCTTTCCCACCGGGCCTGACCTGCGTTGTACGTGTGTGCCTGGGTGAGAAGTAGCTGCTGATAAAGGTCTGAAATCAATTTCTTGTCTGAGGTGCGCGTCAGCAGCCACCGTTCGTAGGGTGTGAGGTGCCGTTGGGCCCCGGGCCGGATCGAGGGGTGGAGCACCCAGTGGCGCACCTGCAGGTATTGCAAACGTTCCGATTCGGCCACGCCATAATCCGCCTTGACCTGCTGGAACGGGAGGACCCCCTTGATGTCGAACATGTGTCCCGCCGCTCTACAGGGCGTCGTCCGCCACGTCGTGAATGCTCCGGGGACCAGGCCCGGCGAGAAGTCTGGGTTCTCAAAGATGGGAGTCATAGGCGAGGGGAAGGTGGTCAGCCCCCTGACCACGGCCACTCTGTCCCACACTCGCAGGGCGGTGCTAGTGATTTCAGAGGCGTACAGGTTAGGGGGACGGTGACGGCGTGGTAGGAAAGGCACGCCCTGGAGGGTACGGCCGGCCACTGCCTGGTCCAGGAAGAGCCAGTGTTTGCCGGACTCCAGCTGGAACCATTCCACGAAGGTGCGCAGCTGCGCTGCCTGAAAGTACAGGGTGAGGTCGGGCACGCCGACCCCCCCGTTCGCGGGGGCAGGGTGGCGAGAGTGTGCTTAAACCTAGGCCGCCGGCCGTTCCAAATGAACCGTGACAGTTCCGATTGGGTTTGTTGAAGCCAGCCTTGCGGGGGGTTCAAGGGGAGCGTCTGAAACAGATACAGAATCTGCGGCAGCAGTGTCATTTTGACTGCGGCAATTCTGCCGAGCCATGACAGTGTGAGCGGCTTCCAACGCCGGAGCTGCTCCCGAAGTTTGAGTGTAAGGGCCCCGTAGTTGACTCGCGCGGTACCCCTGACGGTGGGAGCCAGGCGGACGCCCAGGTACGGGACGGTTGCGTCCGACCACTGTATCTTGAATTCCGATTTAATCTCGGCCACCACATCTGGGTTCAGGGAAATGTTCAGGGCTTCAGATTTGGCTTCGTTGATTTTAAAACCCGAGGCTAGGGCAAAGGTGTGAAGCTCCACAAAGAGAGCACGCAGGGATTGCATTGGGTCGGTGAGAGATAGCAGGACGTCGTCAGCGTACAGACTGATCTTATGCGTATCGGCACCAAATTTGATACCAGATATGAGCGCATGCTGCCGCACCCTCTGAGCCATCGGCTCCATGTATAGAGCGAATAGAAGCGGCGACAGGGGGCAGCCCTGGCGCGTGCCTCTGCCGATGTCGAACCTCGGGGAGGTGTGGCCGTTCACCCTGACCGTGGCATTGGGCCGACGGTAGCAATTGAAGATGCGGTGGCGGAGCTTCTCGCCAAATCCGAAGTGGCGGAGAACCTGGTCGAGGTAGGGCCAATGCACTCTGTCGAATGCTTTCTCCGCATCGATGGTGAGGAGCATGCAACCCGGTTTAGTGCGCGACCCGGCCTCAATGAGGTGCAACACTCGCCTGGTGTTATCGCTAGTCTGCCGTTGGGGGATAAAGCCCGCCTGGTCAGGGTCTACCAGCTGCTGCATGTAAGGCGCTATGCGGCTCGCTAGAATGCCAGTGTAGAGCTTCAAGTCTACATTCAGCAGCGAGATGGGCCTGTATGAGCTACACATCGCCGGGTCGCGGCCCGGTTTGGGGATGACTGAGATGGACGCCTCCAGCAGGTCCGGGTGGATGGCACCAGGCGTGTCAAAGGTGTTAAACAGGTCGCGCAAGAGGGGGGCAAGCTGCTGGCAAAAGGTCTTGTAGAAGGCCGCGGTATAGCCATCGGGTCCCGGGGATTTCCCCACCTTGAGGCGGGCAATGGCAGAGATGACTTCCTCCAGGCCGATGGGCCGTTCCAAGAAGTCCGCTTGGGCTTGGTTGAGGGAGGGGAGCTCCGCGCCCTGCAGGTAGGCCGGGCCGGCGAGTGGGTCCAAGTGGTCCGCGTCGTATAGCGCTGCATAAAAGGTGCCAAAGGTTGCCGCAATCGCTGCGTCTTCCGTGATCTGGCTGCCATCAGCCGACCGGAGGGATCGCACCTGTTGCCGTTGGGTTTGCGCCCGTAGTCTGCTCGCCAGAAGCTTCCCGCATCGGTCGCCTCCGGTATAATAGGCGTGCTTAAGGCGCATAGCGGCGTATTCCGCTACATCTTGGTCCAAAGCCGCCAACATTTTCCGCTCGGCGCATAATTGGCGCCATGCCCTCGCCGCTCCCGTGCGCTGGTGCATCTGTTCTAGTTCCGCCACCCGTTGGGTGAGCTCGGCACGCTTCAGCGCCCTGTCCCTGTTGTTGGCGGTGGCTATGGAGATGAGTTCCCCGCGGAGGACCGCCTTGAGGGCAGCCCACTGAGTGGCCTTCGAAGTGTCATCATTGGCGTTGTGTTCCAAAAAGCGGTCAATCGCAGCTGTGAGGCGTGTTTGGGTGTCGGGCAACTGCAAGAGGCCGTCTCGCAGCCTCCAGTGTCGTTGCGGAGCTGGCATGGCGCCTACACGAAGTGTCGCCACTACTGGGGAATGATCCGAGAGCGCAGCCGGCAGAATCTGGAACTGACATTTTAGAAACGCGTGGGCTGCAGGAAGGTCCCCCGGCACCTTGCAGAACAGAGCCTGCTTGTGATTGTGAACAGTGTGTGGTCGAATCTGCCCTCCAGCGGAAGGAACGCATCACATTGTAAATGCACGCAGAAGGGGGGCGTCATGATTACCAGAGTGGGCACAATAGCACCGGAATACCGCCTATGGAGGGGTGTGGGCAGTCTGATTCTATCAGGCAGCCCCCTGCAGGTGCTGCGTGGGGTGGGGCTTGAACCCACGGTTGGGCCCAGTAACTTGCTTGCCCCATGCTCCTCTGAACGGAGTTCGGATACCAGTAAATAGAAAGACAGTAAATAGGAATGAAAAAACACAAAGCAAATGGTAAGCATAGGAGGAATGCATTCCTAGGTAAGCTTTAAGCATGTCCCCAACATGTCTTTGCTGTGCTGTCTGGCAGTTTTCGAATTAAACCCTAAATGCTTCCGAAACCATCTAAAACATTAACAATCTTTGAAAAACGTCTTTGTACAACTTGAAACATTCATTAAAACGAGACCTAAAAAGAAGGAATCAAAGTGAGGAACTTGTAACCGGTACAGGGCTTTAAAAAGGGCAATGAAAAATAACTCGAAGTGCCAGAGCTAGAAGCCTTATGGAAGGTCCTAAGTTTAATATGGTGATCTAAACGGAGATTATAATCATAAAGAACAGTGCAGGAAATGATCCCGTGTAAAGCCAATAAGGGAATTAATAAAAGTTCTATTTCCCTTGAAAGTGAAAATTCGCATCATGCTTGGCTTGTATACGTGCACTACAATCGTGGTGCAAGTTCCCTCATAAGTGTATAATTTTGACATGCTTAGCTTATAAACGTGCACTGAAAACAGAAAGTATTAGTGATATTTATAGTCAAACCGTGACTGTATAGTTTTTGTGCTAACGGGAAAATGCAGCTTACTAAGAAAATAAACTCTAAAATAAATGTACCGTCTATGCCAGGTAAAGAGATCCAAACTTAAGCGGTGAGATGTTTTTTTATGATGTTACCAGAGAGATATCCTAAAAAACGCAACATGCGATCCCACGGGCACCTCGAGTGAGTTATTAGCCGATTAAGATGGAACTTTTTTAAAGGGGCTTACCGATATTGTTATACTTATATAATTCCAACTTGTAGTAAGTTCGTCAAGGAAAACAGTTATTCTGTGCAAAGAGGGGAAAAAGAAAACGGGGAAATGAACACGGGAAAAATTAGGGGTGGAGGGGTTCTTAGGGCAGCGAATGGGCATTAGGGCGGTCGGAAGCTTACCTGGTAATCACGGCGCAGTGCTTAGTTACTCCTCTATCGAGTCGCATAGCAAGTAGGTCAAGAGGCGTCCTGACCGAATGTTTAGATAATCCTGTTCGAAACCGGAAGTGGTGAAAATACACAGGCGGTCGCCATTTTAGAGTGGTGACTGAGAGTATAGGGTTCTAACACGTGATGTCAATATACGAAAAATAAAATATTGTGTAATGATACATGTGCATCAAATTATATAGTCGTAATCCTGGTAATCACGGCGCAGTGCTTAGTTACTCCTCTATCGAGTCGCATAGCAAGTAGGTCAAGAGGCGTCCTGACCGAATGTTTAGATAATCCTGTTCGAAACCGGAAGTGGTGAAAATACACAGGCGGTCGCCATTTTAGAGTGGTGACGGAGAGTATAGGGTTCTAACACGTGATGTCAATATACGAAAAATAAAATATTGTGTAATGATACATGTGCATCAAATTATATAGTCGTAAGGATGGGTCCAATCAAAATGAAAGGAGGGAAGAGAGGGGAGGGGGGAGGAGAAATGCGACACGGCGGGAAGGGGAGGGGGCGGAGCGGGTAAACCGAGACGGACGTGCACGCGCACGCGCTTTTAAGGTCAATGCGCATGCGCATAAGCTCAATGCGCATGCGCATTGACCTTAAAAGTCACGGGCACTGCAAGGAATCGCCACGATTCCTTGCAGTGTAGATAAAGAGTGGATAAGTCGCAATAGTCTCGCTTGCTCGATGCGCATGCGCATCGACAGGCGAGACCTAAAAATGAGGATGATGGTGGCAATGATATTTGTCAGAAGGCAGAACAATAGAAAATGTATAACATTATGACAGTATTAAAGGGGTTCTGTATATAAGTATCCCCAACCCCTCTTTTGCCTAGGCTGACTAAGCTAAACATGGCATCCAAAGGAGGGGCCTACTCTAGTTTCATAGATGGTTCACACCCACATACCTTTTCTGAACAATGGAAGCAATGTTCAGTAAAGAAACGGCAACTGCTGTTCTTGTCTTTTATTATTGTCTTGTCTATGTCCTCGATGTGCCAGATAAGCAGAGTGGAGGTCTCCATGTGCCTTCTCCGTAGCCCCGTTGTATCCTCACTGAGGCCTGCACTCTTTACAATATACTATTGCTAGCCAGCTGAATTTACACTATAGAAATACCAAAATATGCTCCATCACAAACTGTAAAATGAACACGCACAAAGGTTGTGAGTAAGGCAAAGATGGCGTTTCCTCTCCATGACTGATTCATCCTCTGAAACTATCCTACTGAACTTAAGTTGTACAAATTCATTTCCATTTTTTTTTATATTGACTAAAGAATGTAGTTGTCAACTTTTTCTGGGCCTCCATTAATAGGCATGCTAGCTGCTATACCATCAGAAGTACATTACTGAAGAAGTCAAAATTAAAATTCTATAAGATAACATTTAACTTAGCAAGTCATGTAAGACAAATTGTCCACATTGTAAATTGAGGCTCACATCTGGTAAGTCATGTAAGACAAATTGTCCACATTGTAAATTGAGGCTCACATCTGGTAATAATTCTGGTGGATGCCCTTTTAGCAGTCGCGGCCCGGGAGTCGACACAGTTGAGCGAGACTCCGAGGAGGTCAAAATCTCATTTGAAGCAGAGGAAGTTGCAGGATCGATCATGGAGTCCTAAGTCCTCTTCCTCCCATTCGAGGTCATCTAGACACTTGGGGGAAGAGGCACAAAAAGAAGAAGAAGTCCTAGCAGACTTCGACATCACCTCAACTGGCGTCTGTCGTCGAAAGAGGTAAGGAGCACCGACGCTCTAGGCACGGTTCTACGGAGCCGAAGCCAGAGTCGACTTCGCGCCTCCCTCCATTTCCAGGAGCCGGTGTAACTCCCGCTCAAATTAAGGATTTTTACTGGGCCATGTGTCACGTATTTGAGCGGAACGACCCTGTTGGTGAGCCCTCGGGCCCCCGCGGGGTCAGATGGGGCCCATCGGGTTTCACGCCTTCGGCTTCAGCCATGGCGCCGGTGGGACCTCAGGGATCCGATCCGGTTCTAAGCCGGTCGTACCAACATGGCCTTCCCTGCATCGAAACCGAAGTTGGTGCCAGCGGCGTTGGCGGTCGGTGACGCAAGCCCCATCCTCATCCCAGACAACACAGAGCCGGCACCCCTTGGGGTTCTATGTTGTCGCCTGAGCACCTTGTGGACGTGCTAGACTTAGGAGATGAACGGGAGGAGGCTGGAGACCCTCTAGAGAACCAAGATGTCTCTGAGGAGACAATGTACTGGTATGGAGAACTTGGGGAAACCAGTGGTCTGGATACTTCCCCAGACACTGGCATGCTCTCTCCACCTACAGTGGCTACGGAGGAGGGGGCGTCCTATGCTATGGTGGTTGAGAGGGCAGCTGAGGTCCTTGGACTGGAACTGCCCTCAGTGCAGGTCAGGACTTATCTGACCTAAGTGCTTTAACCTGGGGCTTCCACCTCTGAACCCCATTTGCCCTTTAATGAGGCACTTATGGACGTCCTACTAGGAACTTGGTCCAAGCCTAGCACAGGGGCTCTTGTGAACAGTATGATTGCACGCCGCCATCGCCCAGCACCGGGCGACCCAAAGTTCCTCAGCCAACATCCCACCCCAGAAAGTTCAGTGGTGCAGGCCTCTACTTCCCAGGGCGCGCATTGCCTTCCACCTCTCCGGATAGGGAATCCAAGAGACTGGGCTCATTTGGGAAGAAGATGTTTTCTACCTCCAGTCTGGCATTGCGGTTGGTGAATACCGCATACTTATTGGGCCGTTTCTCCCACTCTCTTTGGGAGACAGTTGTGCAGGTGCTGCCCCAAGTCGCGGAGGAGACCTGGGCTGTGCTCTCCCAGGCTGTCAAGGATGGGAGCGATGCAGCAAAATTAACCATACAGTATGGTTTGTATATGACCGATTCGCTGGCCCTGTCTATTTCAACAAGAGTGGCCTTGAGGCACCACGCCTGGCTTCGTATAACTGGCTTCTCAGAGGATGTTCATGCCAATTTGATGGACATGCCCTTTGAACAAACCCGCATTTTTTGGGAAAAGGCAGACTCGCCCTGGTCAGGTTCAAGGACTCTCGAGCTACGGCCGTATCTTTGGGCCTCTCCTCGTGGCTAGTCTTCCTTTTGTAGCAACGTAAGGAGGTTTGCAGCTGCGTCAACCCTATCCTAGCCACTGTCCCGCACAGACTGCCCAAGCCGTGTGTGGACGTGGACACGGTACATTCCGTCCTCGGCATGGAAGCCAGAAGTCCTCTGCCTCATTGCCCCCGTCAGCTGCAGCCTCCAAGCACTCCTAGGCTGATTCTGCAGGGCCACCCTGCGCCAGTAGGTGGGAGAATTAGTCCTCATCTCTCCTGCTGGAGATTTATTACAACAGAGAAGTGTGTCTTACAGATCGTCCAGGAGGGCTAATCTTTTCCTTTCATTTCTTTTCCTCCGACTATTCTGCTGAGTCACGATTGGCTGGCGGGTGATCACTTAAAGCTGCTCCAAGAGGAACTTATGGCTCTTTTGGCCAAAGGAGCTATAGAAAGGGTTCCAGTGTCAGAAGTGGGCAGCGGCTGTTATTCCCACTAATTCCTGATTCCGAAGAACTACTAGGGGCTTCGGCCCATTTTGTATCTTCGGACCGTCAATCTCTTCCTCAAAAAGGAGAAATTCAAAATGCTCACATTGTTTCAGGTCTTGTCTGCCTTAGACCAAGGAGACTGGATGGTGGCGTTGGACCTGCAGGATGCGTATGTTCACATTCCCGTCCTGCCATGCCACAGACGTTACCTGTGGTTCGAGGTAGGCCACAAGCACTCTCAGTTTACTGTGCTCCCCTTCGGCCTTACCAGTGCCCCCGGGTGTTTCTCCAAGGTGATGGCGGTGGTTGCAGCTCATCTGCGCATGTTAGTGGTTTCAGTCTTCCCCCTATCTCGACGACTGGCTGTTGAAGGCGTCCTCGTCCCAGGCAGTCGTCTCCCACCTTCAGACTACGGTGGACCTCCTGCATCCGCTGGGGTTCTCTATAAACGTGGCAAAGTCATACCTGGCACCTTCTCAGATGCTCCCTTTCACTGAGCTGTTCTGGACACAGTGCAGTTTCGGGCTTATCCTCCCAAGCAGCGAGTCTAGGATATTTTGGTTATGATTCTGATATTTCAGCCTCTATCCTGGATTTCGGTGAGGTTGACACTGAAGCTGTTGGGCCTCATGGCCTCCTGCGTCCTGTTGGTAATACACGCGAGATGGTATGCGGGCTCTGCAGTGGGATTTGAAGTTCCAACAGCACCAGGGAAATCTCATCAACGTGGTTCAGATCTTGGAAGGTGGTGGTTAACGAATCGAGATTGGGTCAAAGGCAGACCTCTCTTCCTTCCCCAACAAGATTTCACAATTGTGACGGATGCGTCACTTCTGGGATCGGGTGGCCACTTGTGAGCGATGGAGATCAGAGGTCACCAGTCTCGGGGCTCCACATAAACTTGTTGGAGCTCCGAGCGATTCGCATGGCACTGAAAGCATTTCTTCCCTCTATCAAGGGAAAGTTGGTGCAGGTGTTCACAGACAACACCACCGCCATGTGTTACTGCAACAAGCAAGGCGGGGTGGGAGTCATGGACCCTTTGTTGAGGGGCCCTGCGTCTCTGGGCATGGCTGGAAGAGCAGGGCATAACCCTGGTGGTTCAACACCTGGCAGGTTCTCTGAACGCCAAGGCAGACTATCTCAGCCGTTGATGCCAGCGGATCATGAATGGCGTTTCCAGTCGGAGGTGGCGCAAGGTCTCTTTCAGCAGTGGGGAGAAACTTGATTAGATTTGTTCACCTCCGAAGAGAACGTGCAATGTCAGCAGTACTGCGCGCTGGAGTTTCCAAGGCAGCTATCCCTTGGCGACGCGTTTCATCGCCAGTGGAGCTCAGGCCTGTTGTACGCCTTTCTGCCCATACCACTGCTGCCCATGGTTTTGAAGAAGATCAGTAGCGACCAAACCCAAGTCATCCTTGTGGCGCCGGACTGGGCAAGGAGAGTCTGGTATCCAGAGCTTCGGACCATGAGTGTCTATCTTCCGATCAGGCTGTCCCTTCGGGAGGATCTTCGGTTGCTGCAGCAGGGGAGGGTTCTCCACCCGAACCTGTCAACTCTGCGCCTCCATGCGTGGAGATTGAGTGGTGGCAGTTGATGGCTTTTGACCTTCGTCCAGAAGTCTGTAATGTTACTCTGGCAGTCAGGCGACCCTCCACTTAAGTCGGTATACTCCTGCTGTTGACAGAAATGTTCATTATACTGTACAGAAAGGTCTATTGACCCTCTTTCTGCTTATCTTTCTACTGTCCTTTTGTTCATTCTTACCCTTGCCCAGCAGGGCTTTGCTTTGGGAACTCTCAAGGGTTACCTTTCAGCTCTGTCTGCTTTTTTGCAGCTGCCAGACCAGCCTTCCCTCTTTAAATGTCCTATTGTAAATAGATTTTTGAAAGGGTGGTTAATTTATTTCCATCTACACCCTTTGTCATGCCTCAGTGGGACCTTAATTTGGTCATCACTTATCTGATGTGCGCTCCTTTCCAGCCTTTGCGCAATTGTCCCCTCCAGCTGTTGACCATCAAAACAGCCTTCTCAGTTGCGAATACATTGGCACGGAGGGTGAGTGAGTTGCAGGCGTTATCCAGCTTGCCTCCTTATCTGATGCCCTTTCCGGACAAGGTGGTGCTTCGCACCATGGCTTCATTTTTACCTAAGGTTATGACTCCATTCCATCTGGGTCAGTCCATTACTTTGCTCCCCCATATCTCTCTAAGGAAGAGGAGCGTCTGGACCCAAAAAAGAGTGTTGTCGTTCTAACTTGACTGCACATGCGAGTTCTGGGTGGATGACCAACTCTTTGTGGGGTATGTGGGAGCAAAGAAGGGAAAGACAGTACAGAAAAGAACCACCTCTGGCTGGGTTGTTCTCTGCATTTAAATCCGTTATGCCTTGGCGAAGAAGCAGCCCCCTGAGGGATTAATGGCCCACTCCACCAGGGGAAAGGCTGCAACTACAGCCTTGGCTCGGGGTGTCCTAGTCTAAGACGTCTGTCAGGCAGGGATGTGGGCATCATTGCACACGTTCGCAAAACATTATTGCCTTGATGGTCAAGTGTGCAGGGACGGGCACTTTGCCCGCTCAGTCCTGCAAGACTTTTTAGTCTAGACCATAAGTCTGCAACCCACCGCCTGGATGGAATGGCTTGAGTACCTGATTCAAAGGTAAGGCATCTGCAACTAGAAGTCTCTATCAGATGAACAAGTTACTTGCCTTCGGTAACGCATTATCTGGTAGAGACTCTATCTAGCTGCAGATTCCTTACAGCCCCACCCATGCCTCCCCACTTTGCGGACTGATGTTGTAAGACTAGGGTTTCTCTCCTTTCAGGGCCCTAGTTTTGCACACATTTACGTCAGTCACTTTGTGGCTCTGCGCTTCTGGCATGGAAAAAGAAAAGGTACTGACATCCGTGCGCCTGGGTGGCGCCTATGTAGTCAGCCTGAAGTCGCCACCTGCACTACCGACACCATCAACATCGCGCGGAGCCGAATCGATACACCCAATGTAATGCGCAAGGGGTATTGCTCAGCAAAAGTTTCTGGATCCAGCCTGACACCTGGGAAAGTCAAAGGTAAGAAATTTGCAGCTAGATAGTCTCTACCAGATAATGTGTTACCGAAGATAAGTAACTTGTTCTTCAACACTATCAGATGAATATGCGCTGAGACAGCACAACTTGCTGCAGCTTGTAGTTTTAATAGCATAGGAAATCTGCCTTCTCGATTGTGTCATGCATTGTACGTTTTGGATTGATATCCCATGAGTCCATCTTGCTGTGCCTATAGTCGACGCAATTTGAATTAACTTCACTGAATTATGCAAAGCTTGATGTAGCAAAACTATTGATATTGGCAAGTAACGCTTTTGTTCTTTACTTCAAAGTCGGTCATTAGAAAGCATACAACTCGATAGACGTCTAGAGCTTGCTGCAATATGCTGGGCTGCTGCTGCAAAAACTTTAATGCTGATCTTATTGGAATTTGAAATGTATCAGTGTGCACCTATATTCACACTTTGTGTAAACTTTCTTAGGTAGACTCCATTTCTAAAATGGACACATGTAGAGCACGGTTAAACTTTCCTTCCCTCTGGTGATTCTCATCTTGGTATCCAGACTATTGAGATGATCCTTACTGGTGCATACGTTACTTCCCTGTGGAAGTGATATTACAATGTGTTTCTTTCAAAAGAGACTATGCTGGGCACCCAGTTGCACCTTTTCTGAAGTAGATGTGTTATCCAGTAATGTAATGTAATGTGTCTTGTAAAGCGCACTGCTGCCCTGAGGCGTTGTGGCACTGTAGACCGCTGGGGAACCCGTCCTGGCTATCCCTGTAAGATGATCCCTACTGGGTACCTCCAAGGTGAAACCAGGCTTCCCCGGCCAATGTGGTGGGCCGTTGTAGAGATGAGGCAAGCTAATGCCCAGAGTTGCCGATTGTGATCCCTGGTTAGAGTAGGCACCGAGGTGAGAATTATCGAGTCTGCTGACCCTGGTCCACGACCCTGCCGCGTCGAGAATTGAACCCTGGTCTCGGGCCGTTCTCTGCTTCCGGGTCTGCCGCCTCTAACCAGTGAGCCACACCACTCCACAGAAAGCATAGAATTGGGTACAATGGGGTATCCTTCATAGATTCACATGCCTGAATCATTCCCCGTCGCTGAGGCGGGAGTCCCACGGTAATAATATATACAAAAGCAGTGCCTTAGAATTTTTTTTTTGGGGTAGGCTGACAAGACTATAGGCCTCAAAAGGCCCAAAACTTAGCAGCCTATCTACCTCATTATATGAAAATAACTTAAAAGGAGTTCCAACCAATCAACTGTCAGCAGCCTCTAGAACCTTCCCAGCAGAGGCGGTTCTCCTTAGATTTTCACCACACGTCGTGTGGAAGAGAGTCTCCCTGAGTGCCTACTCCGTTTTCTACTTTTCTCTTCAGAATGTCTGAGAAGAAAGCTCTTTTCAAGGCCTGCAGGACCAGTGATAAAAAGAAGGTCCACACAGATGATCAGCACTTAGACTGCATCTACTGTCTGCATCCCTTTCACATTGTGAAGGATTGCAGGATTTGTCGCACCTTACCTGCCAAGACCATCAGGGACAGGGAGGGTTCTTCTATGGCTCAAATCATCTTCTTCAGATGATGAGGACAAAGCGTCTACTTCCAGCAAAAGAGCCAGATCCAGTGATAGCTCTTCTCCTGAGAGGAAGAAACATCTCAAATCCTCTCATAGAGCTACAGAACCCACAAGGAGGTCATCCTCTCCTCCTCTTGGATCTCCATCTTCAGGATCTTCAGCTAAAATTGTGAGTAAAGACAAGGCAAAAACTGTCTCTCTGGTGTCTTCTCACCTCAAGCTCTTCTGCTACGGTGTCTACCTCACCTATTGAGTCATCCAAGGTTTCCTCGAAGAAATCTTCTGGGGCTAAGGACATTTCTTCAATTTCCTCAAAATCATCGTCGACGACTATTTCAACGACGGCTCCATCGTCGACGAAAGCCCCATCAACGTCGAAGTCATCATCAACGAAAACCCCATCGACGTCGAAGTCATCGACTATGAAGAGCCCGCAGATGACGAAGAGCCCACCGACGACAGCCCCGTCGACGAAGAATCGGTCGACGGCTGTCCCGTCGACAGTACTACCGGCGACGTCGAGCCCATCGGCAGTACCACCGGCGACGACAAGTCCGTCGACGACGCGTCCGACGTCAACGAGCTTGTCTACGGAAATTGCATCAATGAGCCAGCCGCCTCCAGCGCATCTTATCAGGACGCCGGAATCAATTAAGAGTCCAGTTATTACCAGGACGCCACCTGCAAGACTCATTTCCAGTTGAAGACCTATCATAGGCAGGACTACTCTAATATTTACCCGCTATTAGCATCGCACATTTTGGAAACGTATGTGGAGGAAGAGGAATCTGATGAGGATGATGGAGACAAAGAAGGTCCCTTTGGGATTGCACGCCATCCATCAGAATTATGAATAAAATGTCAGGAAGAGGATGAAGATGAGGTTATGCAGGTGCATTCCTATCAGGAGGATTTGTCTACACCTTTCCATAGGCAACCATACAGAGCTCCACGTTCGGATGAGACGAGTCATCTCCCTCCTTCTTTGGTTCAGGACTTGCAGGCCATGTTGGCGGACTATCGCCAGAGGTTCCCGCCTACACCGTCCACGCCAGCGGTACCTTCGGTACCAGCAGACTTACCCAGGCCTCCAACTCCGCAGGCTCCAGTGTCGCCAAGACACACTGTGAACCCCACACCTCAAGAAGATCAGGATACTTCCTCTTCAGATGAATATGGTAGAGAGGAAGGCGAGCTGCCTAATGACAGCACACCTGAAGATCCATGTGATGAATACATAATCCCCATGCCTTCACCTCCTGTGCCACAACCCTCGGATTCTCCACCGGAGGACATTGGCGGCTTTCACAATATCATGCAAAGGGCTTCTACAAGATTTGAACTGCCATTTACCATTGAGCAGTCGGACTGCTTTTTACACGACTTTAAAGAAGGTTATAGGAGGGTCACCAGGGCTATACCCATTATAGATTTCATTTGGAAGGAAGGTCTTAAGATAATGAAGACGCCCGCTTCTATCCCTGCAGTCCTTCCTCGTATTGAGAAAAAGTATAGAGCACCGCCAGAAACTCCATCTTGTCTGGTGGGCCATCCACGTCCGTACTCTGTAATATCTCAAGCTGCTCAACAGAGGTCCAAGAATTCATCCACTCCAATCTCAACACCACCGGACAAAGAGGGCAGGAGATTGTATCTTATAGGAAAACAGTTCTCCACCAATGCTGCGGCTTCCATTAAAGCAGCGAATTCCTTGGCAATCCTTGCCCGCTATGACCGACAGATTGGTGGGATCTGTCTGAATTCATAGATCTGATACCGGAAGATCGTCAGCAGGAAGCACGTAAAATAGTGCTGGAAGGAGAGAGGGCGGCATCAGAAATATTAGACTGCGCCCTAGACATCGCTAACACTAATTTTAGACAGTTATCAGGTGCTGCGGTCCTCAGACGACAGGGCTGGCTCAGAGCAACCTCCTTCAGACCGGAAGTGCAGACAAAGATCCTAGATATGGCTTACGACTGGGATTCACTCTTCGGTAAGCACATAGATGACGCCCTACTTACCATCAAAACGGATACCGACACCGCAAAATCACTTGGTACCCTGCAATATAAGAGAGGCTCTTTTAGAGGGCAAGGGGTCGTGGTTTTTCATCTAGGGGAAATAACCACAACCAACAGAACAGGCAATACCAGTGTCAGTACAAGCAGCCGTATTACCAGTCTTCATACAGGCAATTTACCTCCAGCAATTTCTCTCGTCAGGGAGGAAGACGAAGATCAAATAATCAGGTACGAGATTCCAACAAACTTCAATGAGCTATGCCCGAAGCCAGCCCAACATTCTCCCCTCCCTATGGGCGCAAAGATCTCCACCTTTTACCAGCAATGGCGGAACATTACATCTGATCAGTGGGTCCTCGACCTAGTAGAAAAAGGACACACTGGAGTTCTTAAAGAAACCGCCTACAACCTCGCCCAGGGGTCCCCCTCCCCCTCGTCTTCACTTACTGTTCAAAGAAGCCCTAAACATGTTTTGCAAGAATGCGATAGAGAAGGTTCCCATCTCGCAAAAAGGAAAGGGATTCTACTCTTGCTTCTTCCTCATAAAGAAGAAATCGGGAGAGTGGTGCCCGATTTTGGATCTGCGCAAACTCAACAAATTCTTGAAGAAACAAAGTTTTCGCATGGTGACGTTGACAGATGTGCTCAATTGTCTCAACTAAGGGGATTTTATGGCTTCTCTGGACTTGAAAGACACTTACTTCCATATCCCTATACACCCCAAACATCACATACCTGTGATTCACAGTGGCTGGCGTCCACTTTCAATTCAAGGTGCTCCCATTCGGGCTGAAACCGGCACCAAGAATATTTACCAAATGTTTAGTCCCAGTTTCTACAGCACTGAGGTCGCAGGGAATACAAGTCTTCCCATACCTCGACGACTGGCTCCTCAAAGGACCATCAAAACAGGCTATAAGACAAGCGTCAAAAGGTCCCTCCGTCTATTCTCAAACCTAGGGCTCACCCTCAACACAAAGAAATCACAACTGCAACCCCTTCAGGTGTTAACCTTTCTGGGCGCTTCACTGGACACCCAACAGTGCAAGGCATTCTTGTCTCAGGAACGGCAGAACAAACTTAAAAAACTAGAAAAACTAATCTCAACAAAAAGTCACTTTCTGTCCGAACATATGCGTCTCTTCTGTGGATGTGCTCTTCAGCGATCAGCCTAGTCCCATTGGCAAGACTCAGGATGAGGCCGCTGCAAGAAGAATTGCACCGACAATGGCTACAAATAGGAGGGTCTTTCGACGATCGCATAAAGGTGACCTCCAGAATGAGGCAAGCTCTTCAATGGTGGTCAAAAGAAAACAATCTGTCACCGGGCCTCACTTTTCTCCAAACCCTTCCGGAGTTCATCCTAACCACGGACGCATCTATGGAAGGTTGGGGAGGTCATCTCCAGGACCTCCAGATCCAAGGGAGTTGGTCTCACCAATTTCGGCAGAGACTTATCAACAGTCGAGAGTTAAGAGACATTTTCCTGTCTCTGCAGGTGTTCCTGCAGAGAATTGCAAATTCCTCAGTGCTGGTGCGTACAGACAATACCACCAGCATGTTCTACATCAACAAGCAAGGGGGGGCGAGCTCTCTCTCCCTCTCGCAGGAGGCTCAAGAGATGTGAGAGTGGGTTATACAACACGGCATAACCCTCAGAGCAGAGCATGTGAAGGGGGTGCAAAACTCTCTAGCCGACAACCTCAGCAGATCTCTCACAGGTTGCCATGAATGGGAACTGGAACAGGATCAGGTGAACAGGATCTTTCGGAGATGGGGCATGCCAACTCTGGATCTGTTTGCAACTCGACAGAACAGCAAATGCCTGTACTACGCCAGCAGATTTCCTCAACGGGGGTCAAGAGGAAATGCCCTGTCCATGAGATGGTCAGGAATCTATGCTTACGCTTTTCCCCCGATTCCTTTAATACATAGGATACTGCAAAAGATGAAGAGGGAACATTGCACTCTTCTCATCATTGCTCCTCGCTGGCCGAGGCAGTACTGGTTCCAAGAACCGCTCCTGCTATCTCAGCAGCCTCCAATTTGTCTCGGACCGACAATTTCAATGTTGACAAGGGAAGGAGGTCAGATTTTACACCCGGATCCTCAATCGCTTTCACTTGCATGCCTGGCTCCTGACTTCCTAGAGTTTAAGGATCTCAAGATTTCTGCAGACTGTAGAGAGATTCTGCCTCAAGCGCGTGCTCAGAGTACTATCAGAACGTACCGTTTTAAATGGAGACTATTCTGTAGTTGGTGTGAAGCAAATAATATTCATCCGCTCCAGGCTCCACCTGAGGATATCCTTCCTTACTTGCTATCGCTAGCCAAAGCAGGTCTAGTATTCTCTTCTATCAAAGTACATCTGGCCGCTATGTCCAGATTCAGAAAAAGTTCAAACAAGCCATCACTATGCTCTTCCTCATTGGTAAAGCAATTTCTCAAAGGATTATTTCGAGCTTTTCCTCCAATTAGACCTCCACCTCCGGAATAGGATCTCAATATCGTTTTGTCCCAGTTAATGAGGAGGCCCTTCGAACCTATTCACAAGGCTGAACTAAAGTTCTTAACATGGAAAGTGGCTATTTTACTAGCTCTCACTTCAGCCCGGAGAGTTAGTGAGATTCAAGCTTTCATGATTTCCGAGCCTTTCCTTCATTTCCCTAAGGACTATGTCACCCTGAGAACAAATCCGAAGTTCATCCCTAAGGTACCATCTCAATTTCATATAAACCAGCCAGTAAAGTTAAAGACTTTCTTCCCAGATCCTGTCACACCGGCAGAAAAGGCCCTGCACTCTCTTGATGTGAAACGATGTATAAAGTTCTCGCTTCAAAAAACTAAAGACATAAAAAAATCTAAATAGTTATTTATTGCTTATGGTCAGGTCACGCTGGGACAAGCCGTGACGAAAGCAGCAATAGCCAGATGGTTATCCTCAGTAATACAATTCTGCCACGAAAAAGCTAACAGACCTTTAGTCAGAAAGGTTAAAGCACAGTCCACCAGAATGATGTTGGCGTCTACAGCCTTATTTGCTGGGGTCACGCTGGAGGACATTTGCCGAGCTGCTACATGGAAGAGTTTCCATACATTTAGAAAGCATTACTGCTTGCAGTCAGCATCACAGGATGATACAGCAGTGGGACAAGCGGTGCTGCAGCATCTTCTTCATTAAGGTTAGACTTTTAAAGGATCTCTCAAATTATATTCGTGACATAAGATTTTACTGCTTGCTATTCTGATTCAGGCATGTGAATCTATGAAAGATACCCCAATATTGGATAAGAAAACAAGTTACTTACTTGTAACTACGGTTATCCAGTATTGGTATCTTTCATAGATTCACATGCACCCACCCTCCTCCCCGGCAGAGCAGTTCTTTATTAGGGATACATACTGCTCACTTGTGCTGGGAAAATCTGAGTAGAACTGCCTCTGCTGGGAAGGTTCTAGAGGGTGCTGATAGCTGATTGGTTGGAACTCCTTTTCAGTTCTTTTCATATAATGAGGTAGATAGGCTGCTATGTTTTGGGCCTTTTGAGACCTATAGTCTTGTCAGCCTACTACAAAAAAAATTCTAAGGCACTGCTTTTGTATATATTATTACAGTGGGACTCCCTCCTCGGCGACAGGGAATGATTCAGCGAGCGCTGCGCACAATTTTAAAAATACATGTCACAATTAATGCATTTTTAACTCACGAACTACTTTGAGCACAAAAATTGTATTGGTGATTATTGTACCTGTATATTCCCGCCCAGGCGTCTTCCCCTACCACCACTGGAAGTCCAGTTAGCGTGGAGGGTGTAAGCGCCAGCCGGAAGTGTTCTATCCTCACTTCCGGTTCCAGGAGGTTAGCTCTCTAGTTGTCGGCCTGAGACACAGCTTAAAAGGCGATGCCTCCCGTCCAGCGCAGCGGACGCGCCGGACTCGCGCCGGAGTCAAGCCTGAGTCCTGCCTGTCTGCACCCGTCCGCGCCTGGACAGAGCCAAGGGCCAGCCCCCCTGCCCTTCCCCTACACCCACGGCTCAAATACACCTCTAGCGAACTCATGGCACTAAATGATACCTTTCTGAAGGCTCACGACCCGCCGCAATGTTTATATGCCGACCCGGTCGGAGGACCTTTGACCTGCACGCTCTGCACAAAAACCAGATCCCTAAACATACAACCCAAACCTATACTAGCGGCACTTATCAACGTCCGCTCCCTACCATGTCATAAAATAGACATAATGGAGCTAATCACGAACTAGGCTCTAGACCTCATTTTCCTCACGGAAACATGGGGAGACGAAGCATCAGGGCCGGATTTCAAAGCTGCTATACCAGAAGATTACTGCATCCACAGGCAGGATCGCAAAGCAAACAAAAAAGGCGGTGGGATTGCGTTAATCTACCGTAACAGCTTCCAAGTTAAAGCTGCAGACTTACAGCATGCACAATGCGAGGCTCTTGCCTTCACAGTCACACTAGCCAGTAATCAATCACTAACCGGCTTGTTACTCTACCGGCCACCAGGCTCCCGCTCCACATTCCTGGCAAACCTAAACCTACTAAGTGAACTAGCCGCTGAAAACACACATTTCACCCTACTCTGAGACTTCAATTTTCATCTTGAATCCCTAACTGACAGCGACACCGCCCAGCTCATCAATGACCTATCAGCAGTCGAACTGAAACAATTGGTTTCCTCTCCCACTCACAAAGCGGGACATACACTTGACGGCATTTTTACAAACAACCCAGACATCACTTTAAATAAAATTCTACCACTAACATGGTCTGACCACTACGCAATCACATTTAACATCAAAGTAAGACCCCTCCTACACAAAAGCATATCTCCTAATCTTTATCAAAACACCAGAGATTGGAGAAACATCGATCAAGCACAACTCTCACAGATCCTCACCAATACCTTATCTAGCGCAGTGACAGACCCAGACACTGCAGCTAACAACTATACTTACTGTCTAGAAGAGGCATTCAGAACACTAGCCCCAGCCAGAACTTCAAAATATAACAGGAAAACTCCCTCTGCTCCTTGGTTCTCCGAACAACTCAGACTCCAAAGACAACACTGCCGAAACCTAGAACACCATTGGCGCAAACACTATTACTAGGCGGACAAAATAGCCTACAAATCCGCCCTTCATAACTACAAACAGCTGATATTGACCGAAAAAACTAACTACTACACCACTCAAATTAACCAAGCCAAATGCACAATGAAAAAACTGTTCCAAGTAGTTAATCACCTTGCAGCACCTCCAAACCCACCAACAGATACCTCCCAAACCCTCTGCAACGCACTAGCAGACTTTTTCTTCGAAAAAGTCACTTCCATCTTTAAGGACTTTTCCCCTAAAGACACAATCACCAAAGCATCCAACTTACCATCACACGCGGATGTACCGTGCTTCACAGAGTTCAATACTACACACCCACATGTCATTCATAAACTTATCTCATCCATCAAATCAGGCTCCCCACTGGACCCTTGCCTCCCTTCCATTCTCAACACCATCCCAGATATTATCACACCGCCCATGGTCAGCATCTGTAACTCCATGTTTTCCAGTGGCATCTATCCAGCCATAAGGAAAAATACGATAATCAAACCCCTGCTTAAGAAACCTTCACTCGACCCTTCTTCACCTTCCAGTTACCGACCTATTGCATCACTCCCCTTCCCCGCTAAAATATTTGAGCCCATTATGAACAAACAATTGTCTGAATACATTCACAACAACGAACTCTTAGATGACACCCAGTTCGGTTTCAGACAGGGACACGGGACAGAAACCGCCCTACTAAAAGCAGCAGATGAAATAAGGATAACCATGGACAGCGGAGGAGCAGCCGTCCTCATCTTGTTGGACCTATCCGCCGCGTTCGACACGGTCGATCACGACACCTTGATCGACCGTGTCGAAGCCATCGGCATCAAACACAAAGCCAAAGACCTCATTACATCCTTCCTGGCAGGTCGAAAACAGGCAGTAAAGTTAGGAACATTTGTATCCCCTACCTTTGCCCTTCCTTGTGGAGTCCCACAGGGTTCCTCGCTAAGCCCGACCCTCTTCAATATATATGTTTCGGACTTAGCGAGAGTAATCAAGGCTTACAACATCAACTTAACCACGTACGCCGACGACACCCAGTTGGTGCTATCCATACACAAGGACGGCACCAAAATAGCAGCAAATTTCAAAGATGGAATGAGAGCCATCAGCAACTGGGTGTCCACAAATTGCTTGAAGCTGAACTCCACAAAGACCGAAGGGATGCTGTTCGGCAAAGTTCAACCAATATGGTCCCCACAATGGTGGCCGGAGGAAATGGGCACCCCACCTGAACCAGTCAGTAAGGTCAGAAACTTGGGAGTCATCTTTGATGACAAACTCCTCTTCAACCACCATGTCAACTCAGTGGTCTCTTCATCTTTCAACACTCTGAGGAAGATCAAAAAACTCCTCCCCTACCTCCCCAAAGCTGCAGGGAAAACACTCATTTCCACTTTGGTGTTCTCACGCACTGATTACTGCAATTCCCTCCTCCTGAACGCTCAGGAGAAAGTCATCTCCAAACTCCAGATGGTGCAGAATGCCTCAGCAAGAGTTTTACTAGGCATCCCTAAATTCAGTTCCATTTCTAAACACCTAAACCAGCTGCACTGGCTCCCTATCAAAAGCCGCACAAAATTCAAAACCCTTTGCATTGTATATAAAGCAGTCAACAATGTCGGACCCCAATTTCTTAAAAACACTTTCAAACCTCACACTACCCTTAGATCACTTCGTTCCAACACTGCCCATCTGCTCAATGTCCCCAGAACAAGAAAGGTCAACTGGGGAGACAGATGCTTCACGATTGCTGCCGCAAAACTGTGGAACTCCCTGCCCCTCAACATCAAAACCAGTCCCACCCTCATCATCTTCAGGAAACAAGTGAAGACATGGCTGTTCTCACAGTAATTACACCGTAGTCGTCATATCTTAGTCTAGAGCGCCGAGACACCCCTGGGTAATTGCAGCGCTTTAAAAATCGCAAAAATAAATAAATAAATTCAGGCATGTGAATCTATGAAAGATACCAATACTGGATAACTGTAGTTTTGCAGCGTGAATCTTTCTGGATTCACTATGCTGTGCATATTCCGCAATCTGGTGATTGGGTCCGGAATCGTAGTCTTTTTTCTCTTTTTTTTTTTTTCTTAGCCCAGGTGGGCGTCGACGTCCCACCTTCTGGTGTACCTTCGGTGACGTAGGCATGCTTCCGGCGGAAGCTACCACCCTTGGGCGCCATCTTCAGATTCTTTTCTCCGCCGTGGGGTCTGGATAGTCGCGTGAAGCTCCAGAAGTTTTGGAGGGAAAAAGGAGAAAATACAACTACTATTCGACGGTAAAGACCGGAAAAAGATTGGGAGAAGAAGACCATCAGAGAAGAGACGACGAAGAAAGAGAAGAACATTGAGATCTTCGACGTCCTTGGAGGAATGCGCATACAGGGGGCCCCCTGAGTGCAGGGATGTACAAGACTCCATTTAAATTCTGCAAAAACTGCCACCACAAGTACGCGCAGAAGGACCAGCACCCGGTCTGCAACCTCTGCCTGCCTATCGACCACGAGAGCAGAGACTGCAACGCCTGCTCCGTCTTCAAGCCGAAGACACTCCGAGTTTGAGAAAAGCAGAGGATAGCTCATCACACGATGCAGGGCAAGGGCCAGGCCCTGGCGCTTTACGAACTGGGCCTCTCCACCGACAACGAGGACAACATCGCTGAAGGTCCAGATGACTTCACGGTCGCAGAGACCAATAAGAAAACGCCTGACAAGATAGGAGAGTCTACGACCCTGAAAACTCCCACAGGGCCTCGAAAGCCAGAGGCGGACTCTCGAAAGGCAGAGTCCAAAGCCTCGAAAGGTGCACCGGCGCCGAAAGGTTTGACGGCCGAAGCTGCATCCTCTGAAAAAGAGCCCAGCGGATCCTTCGACAAGGACTCCCGGATGCCGAAGGCCGGCGAAAAGCAAAGGTCGTCGAAGCAAGCCCCCGAAAAAGGGTCTTCGACTTCGAAGGAAAAGGAGCTGAAGAAAGCTTCGACGCCGCCGCCGAATAGAGCGGCCGAAACGCTCGACGATGACCAGGCCACAGAGATGCCAAGAAAGAAAAGAAGGCTTGAGGCCGAAATGGAGAACATCCTCCAGAGAAAGAAAGGCTTCGACGAAAAAATGAGAAGTTACAAGATTCCTTTGAGGCCGGCAACGTCCGTCGCTGAGGTGACAGAGCAGGAGGAGTTCGACGTCGAAGAGCCGCCGAAAACTTCAGAGCTCTCGGAGCACGAAGAGGAAGAGGACCTCTATTATACAGAAGGTGATTACGGGGACCAGCAGTCAAGCTACGGCTTGGGTACCTCGACGGCCCAAGACCAGGATTGGGAAGACATCGAGGCCGAAAACCCGGAGGCGGCGGGAGACATATCCTTCGAGGCCTTCGCCACCGGATGACATCGGGGCATACAACGAGGTCATCAGGAAGGCAGCAGCAGCTTATGGGGTTAAGTTAGAGGAGGAAAAGCCAAAAGCAGATTTTCTGCTGGAAACATTGCTCCCCACACAGACAAGAAGCCAATTCCTTCCCATGCTGAAAAGTATCACAGACCAGGGGAAGGAAACCCTTCAAGGACCCGGATACATGCAGATCAGTAACACCGAGGACGGAAAAGAAATACAAATTCTCCTCACAGGACCCGGCTTATATCAAGGGGTCCGTCACAGCAGATTCAATTATCGCTGCGACGGCCAGAAGAAGGGCCAACGTCCCAACAACATCTGGGCCTCCACCTTACAAGGAAAGCAGGAGGATGGACCTAACGGGGAGGAAAATAGAGAGAAACCGGGCAAACGCACTGGTGGATGGCGAACTCAAACGCCCTCCTAAACAGACATCAATACCAACATTGGGATGAGATGGGGCAATTGCTCAAGCACCTCCCGGAACAATACCGTGAGAGGGCATCACACCTTGTGGAAGAAGGGTAAAGCATTGCAAACTCGTGCCTGAAGACAGTCTTGGAAAGGGCTGAAACATCCAGCAGATTGATGGCTGTAGGCATCACAGAGAGAAGGCAAGCCTGGCTCAGGATCTCAGGCTTCAAAGCTGAGGTGCAGAACAACATCCTGAACACACCCTTCAATGGCGAAACACTGTTCGGAGCTCCAGTTGATGAGAAGCTCACACAACTGAAGAAGGACAACGAAACGGCAAGGTCCATGGGGGCCCTGCAATTCAGGGGGATGAGAAGGGGCACTCCTACGCGGAGGCCTAACGGCAGAGGTGGAAACCAGCGAGGAGAATCACACCAGGCGTTCCACCAGGGACAACAAGGTCATCAGGGCCAGCAGAGGCAAAACTGGAACTACCAGAACAGGGGCCACTCCTTTCAATCAAGAGGAAACGGACGAGGACAGAGAAGAAGAGGCGGTGAACAACCACCCTCTAAGTGACTGCACACGAGAAAAGGTGCTCACCCACTCGAACCCTCCGGGGGAAGAGCACGGAAAAACAAAGAGGAGAGGGATACACGGTCAAGACACAAAAGATCATATAACTAGGAGGCAGGCTATGATTTTTTCTCCAGGAGTGGAGAAAAATCACCACAGACAAGTGGATACTGAGCATCATGCAGTTCGGATACTGCATAGAGCTGCTAAAGAATCCACCAAACAGAAAGCCAAAAAGAAGAGAGTACTCGGGAACAGAGCTGCGACTGCTCCAAAAGGAAGCCCAAGAACTACTCCTCAAAGAGGCCATTGAAACGGTCCCATTCAAAGAATGGAACAGAGGAGTGTACTCAAACTACTTCCTGGTACCAAAAGTGGATGAAAGCCGAAGTCCCATCCTGGACCTACGGTTCCTAAACAAATATGTAAAGACCCAAAGATTCAAGATGACGTCCCTGCAAGAAGTCATCCCACAGATTAAGGCCGGGGTCTTCTTGTCCACCATAGACCTCAAGGATGCGTACCTGCACATCCCCATGAACAGGCCGCACAAGCAAATGCTAAGGTTCACAGTGAACAACGATCACTACCAATTCACAACCCTGGCCTTCGGTCTAAAATCCGCACCAAGGGTGTTCCCCAAATGCCTCGCGGCAGTGGCCGCGCATCTGCGAAGGGAGGGGATACACGTGTACCCCTAGCTCGACGACTGGCTTGTAAAGGGAAGCTCTTACAGGACATGCAAAGATCACGCACAGCAAGTCACAAGAACAATAACAGGCCTGGGTTTCTTCATACACTGGGGAAAATGCTCAATGGAACCGGAGCAGGTGAAGATCTTCTTGGGTGCTCAAATCGACACCGTCCAATGCAGGGTGTCACCCAGCGAAAAGAGAACACTCAGCCTACTGAGGGAGAAACGTCACTACCAGAAGGGGCGAGCTCTGACAGTGAGGGCAGTGAGCAAGATCTTGGGGGTGATGGCGTCGTGCATACACCTGGTCCCCAATGTACGCCTACAGATGAGACCGCTCCAAGAGTGGCTACAACAGCAATGGTCACAAGCTACAGGAAGTTGGGAGGATCTAGTGGTCGTAACGCACAGGGTGCAGGAAGAAATACGGTGGTGGACCAAGGAAAGGATAACAGTAGGGAAACCTCTAACACCACCGGACCCAACAGTGACCATTACCACAGACGCATCCCAGAAGGGGAGGGGTGCACACATGAACAAGCTCAGAGTGAGGGGCCTGTGGAGCCCTACAGATGCGGTCAGACGCATCAATTACCTGGAGCTGAAAACAGTGTTGCTAGCACTCAAGGCCTTCCAGAAACACCTGTACAGCCAGAAGGTGCTGATACAAACAGACAACACCACAACGATGTTTTACATAAACAAACAAGGGGGAACTCGATCATTCCCCCTGTCAAGCTTGGCACAGGAAATCTGGAGATGGGCAATACCACTCAAAATAGACTTGCTAGCCATACACCTGCCAAGGAAGGACAATGTAGAAGCGGATTGGCTCAGCAGGCAGACTTCAGCATCCCACGAGTGGGAACTCAATATACAGGAGACAGAGAAACTATTCAGGAGGTGGGGCACTCCGACAATAGACCTATTTGCAACACGCCGGAATGCAAAATGCCAATACTTTGCATCCAGGGAACCAGAGGCACTATCACAGGGGAATGCCCTATGGATAAGCTGGGCAAAGACATTTGCCTACGCTTTTCCCACGATACCGCTGATCCCCAGGGTTCTGAACAAATGCATGACAAGCAACATGACCCTGATCCTGGTGGCACCACAATGGGCCAGGCAGACCTGGTACTCTCAGATAATGGAGATGGCGCAGGGGCCCCCCCACAAGTTGTCAAAAAGAAGAGACCTACTCTCTATGGAAAACGGAGAAGTTCTACACCCAGAGCCGGAGAGCCTCAACCTCTCAGCCTGGCTCCTGAGGACTTAGAGTTCGCACATCTAAAACTACCAGAGAGCACCCTGAGGGTGCTGCGAGAGGCAAGAAGGCCCAGCACACGCAAATGCTATGGGGAAAAATGGAAAAGATTCACTCAGTGGTGTTGCAAGAAAAAACTACACAAAAAACTGACAAGGGAATCTTCGGTGCTAAGGTACCTTATGCACCTAATAAAGGCTAACCTAAGCTCATCCTCGCTAAGGGTACACCTGGCAGCGATTGTGGCATACACAAGAGGAGAAACAGGGAGAAGCTTCTTCACATCTCAAGTTGTGAAAAGATTCTTGGAAGGGGCTAAGAAAATAGCGCCACCAAAAAGAATGCCGCCACCGGCTTGGAACCTGAATGTAGTACTGACAGAGCTCATGAAAGCACCTTTCAAACCTATCCACAAAGCATCACTGCAAATGCTGACTATGAAAACAGCCTTTCTGGTAGCAATCACATCGCTACGGAGAGTGAGCGAACTGCAGGCTCTAACACTACAGGAACCCTACATTCAGATACATGGTGACCGGGTCGTAATGAGAACGGACCCGCACTTCATGCCGAAGGTGGTGTCAAGGTTCCACATGAATCAAAGTATTCAGAGCCCTAGCTTCTTCCAAAACCCCACTACAAGCGCTGAGAGAGCACTCCACACTCGAGACGCAAGAAGGGCAGTGATGCACTACATTGAAAGGACGAAAGGACACAGGAAGACAAAACAGTTCTTCGTATCCTTCGCAAACAGTTACATGGGTAAACCAGTGACAAAAAACACCATAGCTCGATGGATCGCACAGACTATACAATTCTGCCACAAGCAAGCGGGCCAGGAGCTAACAGGAGGGGCGCAGACTCACTCAACCAGGAAGAAAGGAGCAACAATTGCCTTTCTGGCCAACACACCAATTCAGGACATATGCCTGGCGGCAACATGGGCTTCAGTGCACACGTTCACTAAGCACTATTGCGTGGATATTCAAACGAACAAGGAAGCACAAGTAGGACAAAAGGTGCTTCAACATATTTTCAACAACCAACGCTCATCTTCCACCCAACCGCCACAAAAGTAACAAAAACCGCTACAAAATCTATGGACAGCATAGTGAATCCAGAAAGATTCACGCTGCAAAACGAATAGTTTCTTACCTGTCGGTGTAGTTTTGCAGCTTGAAGATCTTTCTGGATTCACTAGTGAACCCACCCGCCTCCGCCAGAAAGATGAGGCTGGAAAAGAAGGTGGAAATGCATAGAAAAGGAAAGAAAGTTTAAGCTTTCAAGATACGTGGAAAGAATACGTTAAAAAAAAAAAAGAGGATTAACATACATAGCCATGGATTCACTACAAGCAGAAAATACAAAAAGAGACAGAAAAAAGAATCCGAAGATGGCGCCCAAGGGTGGTAGCTTCCGCCGGAAGTATGCCGACGTCACCGAAGGTACACAAGAAGGTGGGACGTCGACGCCCACCTGGGCTACGAAAAAAAAAAAAAAAAAAAAGACTACGATTCCGGACCCAACCACCAGATTGCGGAATATGCACAGCATGGTGAATCCAGAAAGATCTTCAAGCTGCAAAACTACACCGACAGGTAAGAAACTATTCGTTACAGGTAAGTAACTTGTTTTCTTATCCAGGTATACAACAACTGAAACTGGGGTAAAAGGATGCTTATATACGCGATAATGTAGCACTGGTAGAACGGACATTTCTCGAGAGAGGTTTTTGTAGTGCTGCTAGAATGTTCTGGGGTGCAGGTCTGTTATTCTAAAAGCATTTAATCATATGTATGATGAAAAGACTACAGAGGGGGTTTCCAGGATGTTTCTCTTTTTGGCTATTTTCTGAAGGTAGTTGATTTGGTGATTTATTTATTTATTTGCAGATACATTAAAACTTCAGGCAATGCGACTGTGGATCACTTATCCAAGTACCTTGCTGTCAGGCTGGCATTGGAGGAGCTACGGAATAAAGGAGAATCCAATCAGATGAGCCTCGACACAGCCAGCGAGAAGCAGTACACCATTTACATTGCCACAGCCAATGGACAGTTCACTGTGAGTAGTCTTGGCACCAAGTTGTCTTTGCTTTACTAATAAACTTGCCGATTTTTTAGTTAGGTTAGTTGAACTTATAGGTTCTGCTGAGATAATTAAACCTTTTGTTGCATGTCTTCCTAAGCTACTCATTTCTTTAAATGTGTTGGTAGAGTAGGCAGATTTTGAAAAAATTGCGAATTGCTTTTTTGGGTTCGTAAATATGAAATTGGTAATTCTACCCCTAGAATTCTTCCAAGATGGTCAAGTTTGGTTCTGCTTTGTCAGTTTGTTTTCATTTTGAAAGACTTTATTAAGTTTTTCAATTTACAGAAGAATAACAATATAGTTCTTTATTACATTACATCGATTAAGTGGTGCAGGTGGGTAATGTCCCACAAGGTAGTGTCCCAAGAAAGTAATGTTTAATACATCAGCTTTTTCTGTGGAACATAAAAAAAAAATAAACAGAACAAACAGTATATATACCCTTCCTAGTCAGTCGAGATAGACACGCTCTAGTTCAAGTTACACAGTAATATAGTATATATATTATTAAGGCATCGAATTTGAGAGCAGTAATCAAAGCTGTATTACAATTAAATTACCAGGGATAACGCAATAATGTAAATTTAAATGTCCAGTATTTGTAAAGCGCGAACAATTACCTGAAGGTATCAAGGCGCTGGGGGCCGTCGGGAAGATTAAGCGAGCTATTGCCCAGATTCACATGGAGCTGGGCAGACCCCTGCCGCCAGAGCCGGGGATCGAACCGTGATCCCCAGCGTCAGTCGCCCTGTCCACTGCCTTACACCGCTTCCATAATTTCAGGGAGTTTTGCCTTTATTTGTGCTTAATTCCTTAAAGGCTAGGATTAGAGCATCCCATTTGATAGACAATTGATGAGTACATAGTCCTCTGTGCTCTTCCTCATGTAAGGTAGTGTTCTCACCTTCCGACTAGTAAATCACATTACCCCTCTACCTTTGCATACATGGTAATCTTGAGGCCTTCCAATAAAACATCAGCATCCTTTTAGGGTATTAAAAGTACAAGATCCATATATTTAGGCATTGCAGCGACTTTCTTTGTTTTATTAAGCAGTCCAAACATATAACGTTCGAAATAGGCAGGTATGCAATACATCTAGCCTGGTTTAAAGTGCTTCTAATTCCGACCCAGAAGGAGATTAACCTGGGTAAATCGTGCAACATGTGCCTAATGGTGGCACCCGCACTGCGGAACCTCCGTACTGTGGGGAAGTTAGGAGTGATCTTACTGATTTTACTTGGGGCTACATATACCTGAGGCAAAATAGGAACTCTGCACACCAGACTCACCGATGCACGACCCTCAAGAACCGGACCCGACCACCTCAGATGTATCCTACCCGCTCCCTCAAGACATACCGGGAAGATCTGGGACCTGCTCAAATCCACCTCCACAAACTCCAGCTCAGCGCTGGGCATCATAACAGCCAACCCCGACGGATATAAAATCATCCACAAAGACTACGTCAGCCGACCAGGAGCAGGCATTACCATTGTACACAAAGACACCCTCCACCTCCCAACTAGCACCGATGACCACTCACCCAACATGGAGCACCTATACTTCCAGATTATGACCAACCTGAATGCCACCCTCCACTGCACCCTCGTCTACAGACCTCCCAGACCCCGCCCTGCCCCCTCCTGCAGAGCCATACCTGACTTCATGGCTAACCATGCTCTTGCCTCAATGTACTACATCCTACTCGCCGATCTCAATTTCCACATGGACAACCTCGAAGACTGCAACACCTACTGGAGAACCTCGCCATCATCGGACTCAAACAACTGGCCACAACATCAACCTATTCGGCAGGTTATACGCTCGACCTCATCTTCGCAAGCAACAACATCTCCATCAGACACGCATCTGAGCCACACTGGACCAACCACCACTTTGCCTCCTTCTCCTTCACCAACCCCACTATATGCCACCATACCTGCTGCAATTCTTGCAGAAGCTGGAACAAGGTCACTGAAAACCAGATCACCCCCCTCCCCCTCAGCAAGACCCCACCACAGACATCCACGGATGCCAACACCTCAGCACGCAACCTCCACTGCTGGATCTCTGACTGTGCCAACACCTTGGTTCCCCTCCGGAAACCCTCAGGCAAGCAGCCCTCCAAGAAAGCCCACTGGTTCTCCTCCGCCTTTCAAGAGTCCCGGGCCACCTGTAAATGGCTCGAGAAAAGACAGAGGACCGGCAAAATCATGGCAGACCATGCAGCCTTCAAATCCGCCGTCACCGTACACTACCGCCTCATCATAACAACAAAGAAAGCAGTCCTCGAGGAACACGCCAACACACACCACAGCAAGGAACCCTTTGCATTGTCAAAGAATTCACCAAACCTAGCATAGAGAAAGCAGACATCCTCCCGTCCCAAGACCTCTTCGACAACCTCGCCACCTTCTTCCACTGCAAGATCAAAGAGACCCAAACTCTGCTGCACCATCAACTGCTCCATCAAGCCTGCAACTTTCCCGGAAGATTGGAAGCACGCAGAGATAACCACCTGCTGAAGAAACCTTCTGCCGACCCAATGAATCACAATAACTACAGACCCATCTCTCTGCTCCCCTTCCCAGCCAAAGTCATTGAAAAAGCCATCAACGCCCAACTCTCGGAGTTAGTAGAGAGAAACAACATCCTCAACCTCTCCCAATCAGGTTTCAGAAGCAACCACAACACTGAGACCACTCTCCTCACCGCTACAGATGCGATCCGTACCCTCTGAGACCGAGGCGAGACTGCAGCCCTCATCCTAACCTCTTAGCCTCTTTCGATACAGTCTCCCACCACAACATATGTGCAAGACTCCACATCAACTGCATCTGCGACAAAGCCCTATTATGGATCTGCTCCTTCCTTACCACCCAAATGCAAAGAGTCAGACTTCCACCGTTCAAGTCAGAACCTACAGAGATCAGCTGCGGAGTGCCTCAGGGATCCTCCCTGAGCCCCACTCTCTTCAACATCTGCATGGCCCGCTTGCAGCCATTGTCAGAAGCCACGGACTCAACATAGTCTCCTACGCAGACGACACCCAGCTGATTCTCTCCTTCACAGATGTACCAATAACCGCCAAGATCAACTTCCATGACTGGATAAAGGCAGTCGCCACCTAGATGAAGGACAACTGCCTCAAGCTTAACTCAGACAAGACCAAAGACCTCATCCTGGGTTCCTCCCCCTCCACCTGGGACGATTCTTGGTGGCCCTCAGCGCACGGAATCTCCCCACCCACACAGACCACGCACAAAACCTCTGCATCATCCTGCATTCCTTGCTGCCAATAAACTGCCATATCAACGCTGTCCCGTCCACCTTCTTCCACACGTTCGCCTCCTTTGTAAGATCTTCAAGTGGATCCTCACCGAGTCCAGGTAAACAGGCACCCATGCACTTGTTAGCAGTAGATTCGACTAGGGCAACGCAATCTACGCCACCACCCAGAAACTCCCCAAAAACCTGCAGACCGTCCAGAATGCCTCTGCCAGACTCATCCTGAACATTCCACGCCGAAACCACATCACCGGCCACCTAGGAGACCTTCACTGGCTACCGGTCGACAAGAGAATCGCCATCAAGCTTCTCACGCACGCCTTCCACAATGCCGTATCTGCATACCTTAACCACGGCCTCTCCTACACTCCCACCAGACATCTCCACTCTGCTGAACTGGCCCTGGGTGCTGTCCCATTGATCCGCAAGACCACGGCTGGAGAAAGGTCCTTCTCCTACCTCACCGCGAAGACCTGGAACTCCCTGCCTCTGCACTTCAGGCAATCACCCTTGCTTCCGCAAGCAGGAAGGACCTCAAGACCTGGCTCTTCAACTGAACTGCAGACCCCCCCCCCCCAAAACCCCCCACTCCCACCCTCCCAGGTCTCCCACTCCCCTCCACCCCCAACCAGCGCCTTAAGACCTTCATGAGTAAGTAATTGTGCTTCATAAAACTCTGATTGATTGATTGTATAAGATTGAACCAGGCATTCCAGGATATCTTCTGATGATATTGCAGTATCCTTTCCCACTCATTGTCAATGACTACTCAGTTAGTTGAGTAAAGTTATGCTTTCTTATTTAACATACATCAGGATATTGTTTACAAATCGCAAAATTGTATGAGTTGACCCTCTGACTGGAAGACCCTTTTATGGACTCTGGCAGATGGATTGGAGTAGAGCAACCTGAGATATCTGGCATACATTTACCAAATCTCTTGAAATATAGTCCTATAACTCCAATTATACAGTTAAAGGCCTTTTTAAGATCTATGACTAGACACACAGAATTGGACCAGGATTTAGGGACATCTTCTAGGGTGCAAAAATACTGCGGGTATTATAGGAGATATTATGTCTAGGGATGAACCCAAACTGGTCAAAGTTTATTAGTCCGGGAAGGAGAGGCACCAGATGTAAGGAATAATCTGTCCCTGCCAGCCTTAGAAATTGAAGGTATGGTAGCTTCACTGGTTGAGGGAGGTAAGCAACCTTCCTGCCAAGTCACCTATCTTAAGGCTGCAAACCTAGGAGCTAACATTATGGTATAGGTTTTATCAAATTAATTTGTAATTCTGTTCGTACTAGGGGTTTTCCTATTTGTCTAGCCGTGCAGGGCACCACGTATCTCCTGTTTTGCATTGGGCTGTTCTTATGGATACTTCCACTCAAGTGGCCGACATCAATTCCTTTCCTTGAACACCTTTTGACAACTGACTCCGTTTTACTCTCTAAAGCATCGTTTGAAAGTTTTTCAGTTTGTGTAGGGTGACCCCATCTAAATCCATAAGGAGGCATAGTACCTGCTCCTCTATCACAGAAGCTGTAGGCAAGGGAGTTCATTGTTTTCATTTTAGCATCTGGTGCGCCTTATTCGTGTCTCGTATTATATCCATGTGTGCCACAGAGTGGCAAAGGTGCAGGTAGAAAGGAGAGTTACTTGATACCAGCTAAATGGATAAATCAGGTAACAGGTGGCAGATAATGGTTATGAGGTGTTATAGTGTAAGTTCAAGGCAGTTTCTGGAGCACAAGGAAAATATCAGCCCATCAAGTGTTGGAGCCCACGGATTTAGTGTGCAGGATTAAGGGTCTCCGAGGGGTACTTCTATAAGGTTGGGAGGGCGAAGCACCATATGCCGGCCACACACCCTTTATTGCACCATTTAGATAGTGTCTTGTGATCAGGCAGGCACAAGCAATTGAATGTATGCCTTACTTACCCTCAACAGAAAGTGATTAATGCCATAAGAAGTCTCTTGGTCCCATTGTGAGGTCAGAGTTCGCCGGAGAGCAGTAACACGGAGGGGGTACCAGCATCCCATGCACTTACCCACTACTGCAACACCCCAATATCATTCTCTTTAAACAAACAAAAAAAGGGAGATGGACTGTCTCAAATCCCCTACACTGAGGTGGCTACTTTGTGTGTGCAAGTAATTTGAGGCCTGTTGCCATGTCAAGCGCCGCTGCTCAACTCCATGATAAAGTGGTGAGTAGCCCACTGTAGCCTCACTCCTCACCTAGAATCTTGCAGTTTCTGCAGCCCTACCCCAGCGCTGGAATCTACTTATGGTATCAAGGGGCTGTTTTGGAGCCTGGCAGCATGTATCCGAGTAAGAAATATTTTGGGGGCCCATATTTGGATGACTTTTAATTTTATTACTCATTTTTTGCTAACTCAAGCCCCCCGGTTGTCTATCAATATTGAATTATAAGTTGAAGGATAAGATGGAGAAATACTCAGAAGTGAGCTAGAGAGAAAGTTAATGTTCACAGTGGGGCCATTGGAAGGTCTAGCCCCTTGGCAGTTGCCCACTTTGCCCATGCCTTAAAATATCTCTGGTCGTTGGTTAATTGATTGTGTTATAAAATCAGTATTTTCCATTGGTTGTATTAGGTATGTAAATGTAGACAAGTACATTAGTTAGGCAAGTCTGATCTCCGAAACCGCTTCTTGGTGGTGTATTGGACCCTCTCACTAAAATCTTGTATGCAGCATGGGAACCATAAACCATTGTTGATATATCTAAATCAGGCTTTTCCACATTAAATAACTTGATTTCTTCTTGGAGGCTAGTTGAGCTGGTTTGTGTGCTCTCAGAAGGGTGAACTCTCTAGGCAGTTGTTTGGTGTATAACTGCCTGGTTGGTAGTCATACAGATAGTTGATAGCTTGTGGGTTTACCTTCCCTACTGAGGGGATTCCAGTAATGTGTCCTTCCAAAGCCTAGGGTGTAGTTTTCAGCATCACTTAGCCACACATTTTCAGGTGAAGGCATTAAAGAACCTTAGGCAAAACTGCAGCTTTCAAAAGCATGTTTCATCGTAGATATTTTTCCAGTTAGCAGACAACATTGATTCCTGTGACTTCAGTAAACATTACTTTTTAGATACTGCTTGAGTATGTCCAATGCCACTATCTCATACTACCACTGCATCCTTCCCTCTGAGGAAGATCTCTTATTGTGTAGCTACCAACTGAGGGCCAAGCACTGTCCATGTTGTAGTAATATAGTGTTTGAGGCTTATGGGCTGCAGATGGTACATTATGAATAGATCGTCATCTGGTGTTGGGCTCGAATGATTGCACTTGTTTTTCTCTTGGAGAAGTCTTTTGTAGTCACAAGGCTGGTGACTCCTCCCTTGGGTGATAGTGCGCATGGGCCTCGGCTCCATCCTTAGATTGTTTTTTTCCGCCATCGGGTTCAGATGAGGATCGAAGCGCTCCGGATCGACTTCGAGAAAAAGTTATATTTCGGCGCGTATTCCTTTTCCAATTCGACGGTATTGTTTATCGAGTGCGAGTTCATTCCCATTTCGACGCGCTTCGACGTCAACACCGAAGATTTCTAGCTCTACGTCGACGGGACCGGGAGGCCTATTTCGACGTAGTCCAGCCCGGAGTCCATGGAAAGGACTCCAGTCAAGAAATGTTTAACGTGTGGTGCTAAATTCCCACACAAGGACCTACACGAGGTGTGCAACCTCTGTTTGTCAACTGACCACGAATCCAGGGATTGTGAAGCCTGTGCGGCTTTCTCCTCCAAGTCGACGATTAGAAACCGTTGAGCCCGAAGACCCGAGATGTCAAGGATGGAGTCAGATGCAATCCCAGAACTGTTCGAGGTCGAACACTCCGAGGAGGAAGAAGATGAGGACGGGTCGGGGTCAGAAGCGGACGAGTCTGATGTCGAAGAAGTCGACGTTCATCAAACCGTGAGTGATGACGTCCCTTTGCCAAAAAACCGACCCAATTGGTGTCGACCCCGCCTTTGAGCCCGGTCAGACAACCGATAAAAGTTTCCGACGCCCCGCCTTCTGGCTCGGCAACGAAACCGAAACACTCTGTCTCCCACTGTCGGATCCGAGAAAGGGTCGACATCGACACCGAAGCTCCATACCAAAGACAGCTCGAAGTCTAAGCATTCCATGTCAAAACCGAAACATGCTTCGACGTCGAAGACTCCCTCGACACCGAAAAAAATCGGACTCGAGCAAACTCTTGGTGCCGAAAACACATAACACCGAGACACAGAAGCAAAAGCACCTATCGGACCCAAAGGCTTCGGTACCGACACAGGAGCAAGAGACCGATCCAAAACAAAGGACTTTGTTCATTGATCCACAAACTGGCAAGGTGGTGACAAAACCACCTAAAAAGAGGAAGACTCAACCCTTGGAGGGGAAAGCTCCTCCTCCTAAGAAGAGAAAAATCGGGACCAATACAACTCCTCCCCTTTCTCCACAGCCTATGGACACACCCTCTTCTCCTGTTCCTCATACTCTGCCAGCTATCCCTCGACCTTTTACACCACGCCCATCTACACCTCAAACAGATGTAGAAAGTGACACAGGGGATGGGGACCTTCCTGGGGATGATAACAATACTATCCCAGAAGACACAGACCCATGGGAAGATTATGATGCAGTGACAGATAATGATAATGACCCTGACCTGTATCCCTCAAAACCCTTTCCCCCTGATGATAATTCGGGTTTTGCACAATTGATTAATAGGGCAGCAAAATACCACAAGGTAGATTTACATACGGAACCTCAGATAGAAGATTTCCTTTTAGAAACACTACCGGCTGCACAAAAATCTTCAGGGACCCTACCAATGCTTAAGGGTCTCCTCACTCACACATCAGATATATTTAAAGATACTGTGAGGAGTAGGGTATTAAACCCAAGAATTGACAAAAAGTATAAGGCAGCCACAAAAGACTCAGTATTTATTAAGGGCCAAATACCTCTGGACTCGTTAGTAGTCTCAAATGCTCGTAAGAGGGCGAACTCACTAACAGGAGAAGCTCCTCCTGATAAGGAGTCTAAGTTAATAGATGCCTCTGGCAAAAGAGTAGCATCTCAAGCAGCAAACAGCTGGCGCATAGCAAATACTCAAGCGCTACTTGCACGCTATGATAGAGCTCATTATGATGAGTTAGAGAAACTCGTTACACATCTCCCTATGGAACATCAAAAAAGGGCAGAGCAGCTGATACAAGAAGGGAAGATAATAACCAACGCTTAAATTAAGTGCGCCTTAGACGCAGCAGACACTGCGGCAAGATCTATAAACACCAGTATCATGTTAAGAAGACATGCATGGCTCAGGGTTCAAACAGGAGGTACAAACAGCCTTTTGATGGGAAAGCACTCTTCGGCTCAAGCACAGATGAGGCGTTAGCCGTTTCTGTGTCCTTTTACATTTACTCTAAGTCAATGGGAGCATTGCAACAGCCATCTCAGAGAGGTTCCTTTCGTAGGTCCACCTATAGAGGCGGATCAAAGAATACAGGCACAAGCCAGCAATCAACCTCTTTTACACCAACATCACCTATAGGTAATTCCAGAGGCTACAGAGGTAACAACAACAAGGGTAGAGGTCGCGGAAACAACAACAACCGCAACTCTCCTACCCCAAAATAGTGACTTTATACAGCTCCCCCCAGACCATGCGAGGGGACGCCTATCACAGTTCCTACCTGTCTGGGAAACATCACATCAGACAGGTGGGTGAGACAAATTATCCAACATGGTTATTGCCTAGAACTCACTGCTACCCCACCAAACATCCCCCCCAGACAGCGTCCAATGAGTCAAGATCATCTGACATTATTAAAACAGGAAGTACTATCACTGCTACAAAAGCATGCGATAGAGGAGGTTCCACAACATCAACAAGGAACAGGAGTATACTCTCTATACTTTCTAATGCCCAAAAAAGACGGATCTCTAAGGCCTATACTAGACCTCAGACCTCTCAATGCATACATAAATTCGGAACATTTCTCCATGGTCACGCTCCAACAGGTACGAAAGGGGACTTTCTTTCTACACTGGATCTAAAAGACGCCTACTTTCATATCCCAATTCACAAAGCTCACAGAAAATACCTCAGGTTTGTAATAGAAGGACGACATTATCAGTTCAAGGTCCTTCCGTTTGGAGTCACAACAGCACCAAGGGTGTTCACAAAATGCCTAGCAGTGGTTGCAGCACACCTAAGAAGATAGCAAATACATGTCTTCCCTTACTTGGACGACTGGCTAATAAAGGCCACGTCACAAGAGGAATGTCTTCAAAACACACAAAAGACAATTCAACTGCTGCACCAGCTAGGGTTTACGGTGAACTACACAAAATCCCACCTGCAACCAAACAAGGTTCAACAGTATCTAGGGGATACTATAAATACAGAAAAAGCCATAATATACCCTAATCCAGTCAGGATTCAGACAATGCTCACCCTAATTCAAGGATTTCAACCGCAACACTTAACAGCTTGAGTGTTCATGCAGTTATTAGGGATGATGTCATCTTGCATACTGTTAATCCCATATGCCAGACTACAAATGCGTCCGCTTCAAGAATGTCTAGCAACACAGTGGAATCAGGCTCAAGGTCAGATTACAGATCTGGTGTTGGTAGACGACAACACGCATCGCTCTCTGAAGTGGTGGAATACAACAAACATTTCCAAAGGCCGGTCGTTCCTAGAACCAATTCCACAAGTGGTACTAACAGCGGATGCATCGCTCACTGGATGGGGAGCTCGTATGGAGAGATACACAGTACAAGGGAGATGGGGTGTACAGCACAAACAACTGCACATAAACCATCTAGAACTACTAGCAGTGTTTCTAGCATTAAAAGCTTTTCAAATGCATATTCTCAACAAAGCAGTCCTGGTCAGAACAGACAACATGACAGCGATGTAGTGTATTCAAAAACAGGGGGGGGGACACTCTCTTCAACTATCCAGACTAGCGTAGGAAATTTGGAGATGGGCCATTCCTCAAAACATCTATCTGTTAGCCGAACACCAGTCAGAACAAATACACGAATGGGAACTGCACAACCAAATACTGCAGCCATTCTTCCAAAGATGGGGACAACCGGAGATAGATCTCTTTGCCACTCATCAGAACGCAAAATGCCAAAGCTTCGCATCCAGGTACCCACACCACCTGTCGCAGGCCAATGCATTATGGACAAATTGGTCCAACAAATTTGCATACGCTTTTCCCCCTCTCCCACTAATTCCATTAGGGGTTCGAAAACTGCAACAGCATTCAATGACCATGATACTAGTAGCACCCACGTGGGCACGGCAGCCGTGGTTCACCACGCTCCTACAAGTCTCACAGGTGCCACACCAAAAACTAAGAATCTCACCCATGCACCTTACAGAGAACCATGGAGAAATAATGCACCCAGATCCCAAACAACTGAACCTAGTGATCTGGCTCCTGAGGTCTTAGAATTTGGATACTTAAATTTACCTCCAAACTGTATGGAAATTATTAAGCAAGCAAGACGTCCCACCACCAGAGCCTGCTATGCAGCAAAGTGGAAAAGGTTTGCGGTATACTGTTACAGTAACAACATCAACCCTATGGACCCATCTACACAAAATATTATTTGCTACTTACTACACTTACAGCAATGTAACCTTGCTTACACCTCCATTATAGTACATCTTGCAGCTATAGCAGCATACCTGCAAAACAGGCAACATCTATCCCTGTTTAGGGCACCCGCAATTAAGACTTTCATGGAAGGCCTCAAAAGAGTTATTCCACCAAGACTACCACCTTCTCCAGTGTGGAACCTCAACATAGTACTCACCAGACTAATGGAGCCACCTTTTGAACCTATGCATATGTGTGAAATACAGTTTCTTACATGGAAGGTGGCCTTCCTTATAGCCATTACCTCCCTCAGGAGAGTGAGTGAGTTACAGGCATTAACAATACAAGAACCATTTCTACAGTTACACCAGAATAAAGTGGTTCTTAGAACAAACCCAAAGTTCTTGCCTAAAGTAATTTCAGCATTCCACATCAATCAGCCAGTGGAACTACCAGTCTTTTTTCCAAAGCCACAGACGGTAGCAGAGAGGGCCCTACATACACTAGATGTCAAAAGGGCAATATTATATTACATAGAAAGAACACAAACTTTCAGAAAAACCAAACAACTATTTGTAGCGTTTTTCCCAACACATAAAGGCAACCCTATCTCTAAAGCAGGTATTGCCAGGTGGATTGTAAAATGTATACAGATATCTTACATAAAGGCAAAAAGAACACTAACTGTTCCCCCTAGAGCTCATTCTACACGCAAACTAGGGGCATCTATGGCATTCTTAGGGAACATTCCCCTAGATGACATATGCAAAGCAGCAACTTGGTCTACACCGCATACCTTCACGAAACACTACTGTGTTGACGTGCAGGCAAGACAACAAGCAAATGTGGGCCAGGCTGTATTAAAAGCTTTATTTCAAACTGTTGCAACAGACACTGGTGACCACCGCTAGGGAGGTAACTGCTGTGTAATCTATTCATAATGTACCATCTGCAGCTCATATGCCTCGAACGGAATATGCTACTTACCAGTATGCATCTGTTCTTGGCATAGAGGGCTGCAGAGTGGTACATGCCCTCCCTGCCTCCCCGGAAACCTGTGTCTGTTCCAACATTATCTTATTTAGATACACTTACATGGGCATCTCTTTCTGTATTCTATCATACTACTCCATCTAAGCCTACTACGTCAAAACAATCTAAGGATGGAGCCGAAGCCCATGCGCACTATCACCCAAGGGAGGAGTCACCAGCCTCGTGACTACAAAAGACTTCTCCATTAGAAAAACAAGTGCAATCATCCGAGCCCAACACCAGATGGCGATCTATTCATAATGTACCACTCTGCAGCCCTCTATGCCAAGAACAGATGCATACTGGTAAGTAGCATATTTCTTCTGCTCTCTAGTGGCAGGCTACATAAGAGTTATTACTTAGTTTTCCAATTCGTTTGTGATTGAGGGAAGCTCCACGTTCATACCATACATCATTTTACTCGTAATTGGCCCAGTAGGGGTCGTGTTAGCAACTCCTGTCCTTCAAAGTTATATGAAGTGGTGCACGGTTAGGTTGCAGTGACTGTGGAGTCAAGAACCTTTATCTTGATGATATTCCCACGAGCTATCTTCTTAGTATATATTTAATGGACCAAGTAAGCACATACCCTTTTAGTTGCCATCAACTTGGTGCCAGCTATAATTCACTCTCAAATATTTATATAAACATGAGTATAAAACATACATTGAAACTCAATGGGAATTGCAAAAGAGTAAAACAACAAGTGCTTAAGTTCACTTTAAAATATTGAGGAGTTGCCATCTGTTGGTTCAAGAATTCAACATGTATTAATGGAATTCCATTAACATTGTAAAGAGAGACATTCAGCTTGAAGCACTAAATGTTTGATTGACTTTACTTCAGACAGCTTTACTTCCAGACTTTTCAAATCTGAAAAAAACTTGACTTTAAAACATATTGTCTGTGTCTGTAAGTGTAAATAATTTGTCACACAATCTTCTTTATTTAAAGCAATATTATTATAAGAAAATTGAAATGACCCAGCCCCTAAGTGTAAATCAACCTAATAAAAAGCTACAAAAACATATTACATTTTTATTAAGTTAATGTGCTCCCAAAGGGCAAGGGTAGAGCTAATATTTTATATATATATATATATATATATATATGTATATATATATATATATACATCACAATAACGTTAGCCTAATATGTGAAACTAAGCACAAACATTGATGATTTAAAATAATGCAAAACTTTTTTACATCCTGTTTTGGGCAAGTTCAAATGCGCTACAAAAGAGCTATTGAGATCTATTCAAGACAAATTCCAACACAATGAACTAGTGTATATAATGATGCTAAATGTTTTCATCATCTAGAATTTGGGAAATATGACCTGGTAAACGCAGAAGCATGAAGTGACAGCTGTGCAATGTGGGTGCATCTTTTATGTTGCAGATGCCTCCCACCCTTAATTTTCTTAAAGCTACAGTGCAGTCTAAAGAGAATTATACCTGCCATTGTACTTCCATCCATATCTAAACCTTCTTTAGATGCTGGGTGACAGTGATGAAGTAGAGTAGCTACCCCTTTCTGTACGTTCATATAGGAGATAAAGAATAATACAAATTCCCTGTACATGTTTTAGGCTATTTAAGGCAATCTCATTGACACATTGTGAGAGACATTTTCATTTAAATTTGACTTTCTTTTATATGAAGGTTCTGGATCAAAATCAGTAAATATACTCTACCTCTTCCCAATTAGGTAAATAAATACAACAGAACATGATATTTTAATTCAGTGTAATATTTTGGTAATCAGACTGACAAAGTCTGAATTGCTTAAGCAACAGCATGCAAAGTGGAGTGTTATTTTCTCAGATAAGTGTAGTCCTATTTAGATTAGTCCTATTTACTATACACTACAGTAGCACCTTTTCATTCTTTCTAGAGCTCTCTATCATTTGGAAATGTGGTCAGTGTGTGTTCTTCAGATATAATCAAAACCACCACTTAATGTATGATAACTTTTTACTTTCTTTTCTGCTTAGGTACTAAATGGTTCTTTTTCTTTGGAACTGGTCAGTGAGAAGTATTGGAAAGTCAACAAACCCATGGAACTATATTATGCGCCTACAAAGGAGCACAAATAAGCTTTTTGAGCGAAGCAGAAAGTAAAGACTCTTGCCCTTTTATAGCTGTGATTTCTTAAGAGACTGACATCATCTTCCCTTGAATCAAGAAAATAATACTGCAAGGCTTCGAATATGACGGAGCTCACCATCTCGATTCATTTTGCGCATGAATATTACATTCCTTTGCGTTTTTGGTGGAGAAAAGCGCAGACATCTCCATGTGAACATCAAAGGCATAAAGTTCACCAGCAACAGAAATGTAAAACTACCTGTTTGAAAGTCGCAACCAGGTTACTAGAATTACAAAAAGCAACATGATGACTTAATTTCCAGTGTGCCAGATCCTCCTGGTAGCCAAGTCTGCCTTTGAATTTGCATCATTGGTTGGTCTGTGTATAGGGCACTATTGCCTTGTGCTTTTTTCTGCTTTCTTTCTTCCAATTGGCTTGGCAGTGTTTCGTTTCAGCCCTGGTTCATTTGTTTGTTTTTTTCCTTTGGAAACAGGACAAGTTGGCTTTAAAGACACTTTGAATTATTTATTTTTTACAATTCCATTTAATAGATAATCTTAAGGCATGGACAGTCAGATAGCTTGTGATGGCTGCAAAGAAGAAAATGGGGGTTGTATTTAAGATTGGCAGCACTTCCAAGTTATTTCTAAATTCCCAAACGGTTATTTCTCTGGTTTTTTTGTCGACAAATTTTCCACCGATTCTAATATATTTACTGCTGCCCCTGAGATCTATTTTGCAAGCAGCCTGAGGTTGAATACTTCATGCCAGGGGCTACCAATTGCTTGATTTCCACCACTGCATTTGATATTGCTATCTGCATTTCAACATTTTCAATTTGAGACCCGAAGTAGTCTGAGCTCTGAACCCTTAATCTGTCTCACCACGCAAGAGAACCTGTACTAAGAATTTTTTGCCAGCTAGTGTTGAGCAGGAATTGGTACCAAGAATTCTCTGGCTATGTTCTTAGGTTGCATAGGCCGGGGGCCTACATTTTCTCTCCATTTACAGCACTTCCTAGGTTGGACTGCGCTTTTCTGCCTCATGTCATTTAGTTATGGTTTGTTCCTATCTAATAAAATCAACATTTTAGCATCTCATGTACCTTTCTCGTTGGAACAAATGAATGTTCCATTTGTGGCACAAATTTCCCTCTGGGTCTGAGATGGGAACAAAAACAAGGGGACCTAAGTAAAAATAACATAGAAGAGCCTGTTCATTCATAACAGCTATTTGTAAATGCAGATTGGTCCGTTTTGATTGAAAGTCCACAGGCTGAGTCCTGCATGAACACATCATTGGCTACTTTCGTATACAATTTTATATTTGTTTTTAGTACAAAAGTTATGTACATTTTCCAAAATGACATTTTCGACTGTGCCATGACATTGAAATTGAAGAACTGACTTTGTACACCTGGAGGGCCTCTGTTTTTTTAAATGCAGTTTGTTACTGTGCTATGTTTAATCTCTGCATGTCCACTGACTACAAGACTATTTTAAATGCAACGCAGGGGTATGTGCAGACAAAAAAGTAGTAAGTGCAGCTGCAAAATATCCAGTTTTCATTGTGGTTTATATTAGAATTTTGGTACAAAGAGGCAAGTGTGAAGCTGAATTGTGTATATGTATAGAAAGTGTCCTTGTTTTTCTTCTCCGGTATCTATATAATGTGTATAAAAACGTGCAGCCGATTTGTGAACACCATTTTCTTTTCACAGCATTGTTAAATTTACTCAGTATTTATGTTCTTGTTTAAACATATATGCATTGGATAAACCATCTGTTGAACAGTGATATTAGTGTGGGGTTTATTCGTGTGTGAATTCAGCATGATTAAATGCCTAGTCTGTATCATTAGATTCAAACATTAGTCAACTGCAGTATCCTGATGAAGTCCTCACCTTAAGCAACTTTACCATTTTTCACTCGTCTTTTTTAAATTTCCTGTGCTGTTGATGAAAACATTTCTGAAGAGAGCCAGAGTAGACCCATTGCCTAGGACGTAGGTCAGTATGTACACATTTGACAGGGCATGTCAAACAGTGGTGCCTGAACATAGCCTGAAAAATCTGTGCTTCATCCAGGCATCCCTGTGGAACACTAGTTGACCCCATAGATCTGGTAAGTCTGTGTCTACAGTGGCCACTCCACTCTAAATAGCCTATTTTGGTGCTGCAATGCCATCCTGCAGTAGCTCCTGAGAAAATTGCCTGTTGGGCTCTGGAAAATTTGGAGTAGTCAGGGCATCTATCTTCCATAAGGCAGGGGTGGATCTTTGCAGAAGGCAAGTGGCAGATGCTTTTCAGGCTTAACTGCTCAATGAAAACATTTTCTTTCCTAATGCATTCATTGTCTTTGCCTCCTACCCTGAAGAAATAGTAGGGATGATATTTTTAAGACGTGTATCAAGATGTCAGTATCACCAGGTGCACTAAATGCTGGGAAGTGACCAATGGGGTTTTCTTTACTTGAATGAATGAAAAAACACTTCTAGAGTGCATAGCTACTCTGAGGCATCCCAGCGCTAAAAACATCTGCGTACGGAGAAGACGGATTGAATATGGGGGATATTGGAACAGCCAAGTTTTAAGGAGTTTCCGGAAGGACAGAAGATTGACTTCCCGACGTAGATGGAAAGGGATGGTGTTCCAAAGCTTGGCGGCGTTGTTAGAAAATTAGCTCCTGCCACTTCTTGCTTTTCTAATTTTTGGGGCTGATGCAAGAAGGAGGTTGGCCGAACGAAGACTTCTATTAGGACAGTAGGGGGAGACAGTAGTTTGAGTAATTGTCGGTCCTTTCCCCCAGAAGGACATGTGGGGGATACATAAAGCTTTAAATGTGATTGTCTCCAGTACAGGCAGCCAATGGAGCGCCTTCAGTGCTGGCTTGGCAGGTTGCCGGTAGGGGGTCTGAAGGAACAAACGAGCTGCACAGTTCTGAACAATCTGTAGCTTGGCGGTGGTAGCTTGGGGAGCACCTGGATAGAGGGCATTCTCATAGTCAAGGTGAGAGAGAATAGGAGCCTGGACCATCAACCTTCTGGCAAGGAAGGAAAGAGGAGGGGTGATTTTGCAAAGCATCCTAAGAATGCCATAAGAGATGGCCGATAATTTCGTTGCCTGATGTTCAAAGTTCAGGGAGCAATCCAGCCACATGCCGTAATTTTTGATGTGACTTTTTGGTACTGGGGCAGGGCAGAGGAACTTAGGCCACAATAGACCTGCGTCGAAGATGGGAGAGTTTCCTCGGAGCATCAGCTCTGTCTTTTTTCGGTTCAGTTCCAGGGAGGAGAACTCCATCCACCTAGCCACCTTCTCCAAACAGGGGCCCAGGATGGAGGATGAATTGTCAGAGTTGTTTAGGGCCACAACAAGTTGTGTGTCATCAGTGTATGTGACTATTTTTATACCAAATGAACGGACTATCTCAGCCAGCGGGCTCATATACACATTAAATAGTGTAGGGCTCAGGGAGGATCCCTGAGGAACACCTCAGCTGAGAAACATACACTCTGAGATGGCATTTCCTTCGAAGACCTGAAAAAACATCTGTCTACCAGGAAGGATTGCAGCCAGGTGATAACACCCCGTCACTCCAAGACTCCTGAGTCGAAGAGTCAGGATGTTATGATTGACAGTGTCAAACGTGGCGCTGAGGTCCAGGAGGATGATAGCCGCTTTACCTCCTTGGTCCAGAATTTTCCTGAACTCTTTAGCCACGGCTAAGAGAGCAGTTTCTCTCCCTTGCTGGGGCCGGAAACCAGTCTGTGAGAAGTGCAGAAGGTTGTTTGACTCTAGATATCCAGGTAGGACTAAATAAACATGTCTTTCAAGGATTTTACTAATCGCGGGGAAGAGGGAAATAGGACGAAAATTCCCCAAGAGGTCAGGGTCCAGATTTGGGTTCTTACTTGCATAAGATTAACCTAGTAAAGCTTGCTGCTGATTCAGTTTTGTCCCTTGCCCTTTTTACATGCTCCATCTGTGCCTCATTGAAAGGAAGGATCAGTTCTTATGTCTATTTTTCTGACAGCATATCTGTAAATAATGAAGGCTTTAGATTCTGCCTGTGCAGTGAAATGGCATGATTTTGGCTACATTTTTAGGTCTCGCCTGAGCCAGCGCATGTGTTGCTCTGCGAGACATTTAGTTGGGGCTTTTAAAAGTGCTGCCACACGGCCGAGGGCTTGCGTTCACGCGTGCAGCCGCCAGAATCATGCTCCTCTGCTCGCACTCCGCCTTGCTTGCGCTTCAATTCCCTCCCCCACCACGGATCGTGTCACCACTTGTGTTTTTTTTTTTCCACTTCGGTTTAGAGCACGCGCACACAACTCTCTCCCTCGCTACTTTCGCTTTTGCGGCCGCCTCACTTTCAGGCCTGCGCAGCCAATGCTTGTTTTTAGGGTTGTGTATTATCACACATGCATGTCTGAACTTTGGTTTGCATTGTTTTATCAGCTTGAACATTATCATAATTGTCCACATGCCTTCCAGAGTGTTACATTGTGGGGTTTTCTGAACTGTAAACACACCAGACAATTGTCAATCAATAAGGATCAATTTATATAAATTGTTTTTCTCCCCGAGAACACATTATGCATTAATTTCACACTGAGCCTCATGAAGTTGTCCCATAACTGCATTAACGCGGTGACTCATTGAATGCAAGCACGTGACATGCTCCCAGCTCCAGACTGGATGCTTCACATATGTGCAACAATTCATTTATGTGCATCACTCCCTATTCATACACTCCGAATGCTCACTGCAATCACTGTCTGCACAGAGCCGCGACGAGGCGACTATTGTTTCTATGAGCGCCCAGCAGAGAGACGAGGCGATCCAGGTGCCTCCGCCTCGCCATATGGTACGGAGTGACGTAGTGCGCACCTCCGAATCCTATCGACATCAGACATCCTACCCCCGAGGCAGCCAGGCACTACAAATCACGAGAGAACGGCAACACCACCTGGTCATTTGTAACACTTTTGAAAACACAGCCTCGGCGGTGAAAATTGTGTCAAAACAGAAAGGCTCTGGTGAGCATCTCCGTTACAGCCCTCCTGACCAGCAGCGGCTTTTATTCTGGCAAGAAAATAGGGCGTTTTAGTGAATTAGTTCTAGAAGCAAACGCACTTCATTTCATTGGTTGCTTGCGCACACTGTTATTTCGTCCCCAAAGACAGCGAACATTAAACAAAATACTAAGAGCTCTGTCTGCCTAAAGCCACATTGAGTCTGAGGCTTAAACCCTTGCAGCGTGATGAGACTAACCTTTCACCTTACAGATAAGTCAAATGTTATCTGATAACAAGCATTGGCATAGCCAATAGGTCTCGCCCTTGGGAGCTTATAAGTGTTTAGCCATGCAACAGTTGTTGTTGCACCAAGGATATTGTGCTGCATAACTAAATACTTTGAAGGTCCCAAAAGTGAGACCTATTGGCTATGCCAATGCTTGTTTATTACAGGGTCGTATTCCCACGATCTTTGCTGAGAGTGCGTCAGTAAAGATGTTCAGAGATAACAGGAGGCAAATGAGTGACTAGGGCCATTTTCTTTCTCAGATGGGATGCCGGAGTCTAAGTAGCAACAGGGACTACATGTGCTGCAACAGAGTTGGTTAAAGGCCATGCCCGCTGTGCCTTTTGATAAGCCTCAATTTGACTGTCAAAGTGCCCAGGGAGGGAAACTTGTGTGAGGGACTGAAGCACACTGATGGGCTCAGAAGAGAAAGAATACCCCTTTATGTTTCTTATGGGAGTGTGAAAAAGAATGCTCCTTTGTTCTCCAGGGTATCTTTATCAATAGCCATAAGCACTAAATTGCCACAGCCATGCATTCCCGGAGTACTTTATTAAAAATATATGTAAATATTTCAATATATACATTTGCACTAAGCTTTTCAGCAGTAAAATAAGCTTAAATATGACTTCAACTGTCTTTGCATGCTGTTAACAGACAAAGTGTCCAAATCCATTTATTTTTTAATTTAAAAAAAATTAAGCCAATTCAGCAAAATTGAGGGCACTACATTAAAAAAATGTGCCTAGGAGTATCTTTCACAAACCGTTTGAGAAGGAAAAGAAAGTAATGAACATGCAGTGTTATCAGATAAGCTGCCATAAACATGAGTAAATACTGCCACTTTGCCTTCAAGGTCCTCACCCTTGCTCCCATATCCCATCATGTCCAGGGGTGACTTGGAAGTTCTTTTTCGCGGTTCCAAGTAACAGGATTCCTGGAGCACTAAGCTCAGCGCTTTTGGCTTTTTCCTCTTTCAAAGCTTTTTTAAACCTTTGCCAGCTGATTTCACTCGACTGCCGTAGGGGCTAGGAGAATGTTATAGGTCAGCAGATTGAACCCACTAAACAAGTAAGTGAAGCCAGGGACCCCAGCCCAAGCAATTTCTACATTTTGAACACACCTCAAAACAATACAGAAACATATTCCTCAAATAAATAAAAAATTATGAAATAGTTTAATTCACAAAAAAACCAAATTGTAATCGTAATGGGAAGGTTGAAACCTTTCAAATTGTAGTTTTCTTTCTAAAAGACAAAGCGATATGCTAGGCTCTAGCATATTAGCTTGTATTTTGAGTTTAAAATGCATGCAATCTTTTTGTCGATGCATACCAGAGTTTGAACTAAGACCATTAATCGACCATACAAGATTCTGTTTGCTGTAATTGCACTAATCCTAAGAGTCAGTCGAAAGATAGCAACTTACTTTTTAGCTGCTAGTTTCAAAATCATTTACATTTACAAAGCTCTTTAAAATGTTCTATTTTGCATTCCATTTTTTGTCTTTATGTGCTTTATTAATCTGCAAATATAATTTAATTTTATAAACCAGCATTGGCCTTCTTAGTAGGCATCCTGGGCACTCGGCTCACAGTCCCCAAGTTGAGAACTGCTGTTCTAGATTTTTACTGATAGAAAATGTTTAATTTTCCCATCAGAAAACTTCATATCTTGTGAAGTGCCCTGTCTGTGGCAAGAAGGTCCACCATCAGACCCTCTTTGACCTGTGTATAAAGTGTCTTCCGGAAGACCATTGTTGTGCAGATTGCAGCTACTGCCTGAAGATGTTGAGCAGAACCCTGAAGGATAGGCAGGAAAATCAGGCTGGGAGCCTAGGAGAAGAGATTCCAGGATGCTGCTTCAGGAAGGTCTGAGGGGCGAGGAAGTGGGCCTTCTCCAACAGCTCCCTCATCATTTTCTAAAGACACTCCATTTTAGTGAGACAAAGAAGAGGTGCAGTTTCTCATTCAACATAGAGATCCAACATGAGGAAATAGGCTTAAAAAATCACACCCTAGAACTCATTCTAAAATTAAGATCCAGAGCTGGTTCCATGCACTTGAGAGACCCCACATAAAGTATTGTTCTCATGGCCTCTCACACATACTCTCCTTGAGATCGTCTCATTCTTTGGACCGCTCCTCCATTAGAGTTAACTCTTCTACACAAACCTGCTAAGCTCAATATTCCAATGCCTGTTCTACAACATCAACCCTTCATTTCGGATCTTTATTTCTTTGTCAGATCGGAAAATAACATTCATCAACAAGAAACAAAAAGCTCTTCAAACATTTTTGAAACTTGCATAATAAAATCAGAATTTCATCAATCTCTGTATTTCATCGATCTCTTGCAGATCAGTTCTTGATAAAACATTCTCTAGACTATTAAGCAGCCTTCCAGATGTTGATGTATGATTGTTTAACGAGGTCGCTAAATCTTAGTGTTTTAGAACCTATATACCAAACTGTTTGGACAAATTAAGATACTGTTAATACTACAGCAACAATATTGTCAGTCTAGCATTTCTCAGGGCAGTTTACTACTTTCTTATTTCCATAAACTAGCAGTGTGATTTAGTTAATCTTGGTCTCTGCCTCGAATAAGCTGTGCAGAAAAACCGAACTGCTCCCCACTGTCATCCACTTGGAAGCTTGCAGGGCAAAACTTGGTTTCAGGTGTAGAAACGGACCATATACTATTGAAAGTAACAAATGGTAGAGTTCCACATTTAAATGTTATGTACAGAGCCCACTTCAAGGAGAGTCTAATATAGTCCATGAACGTTTCGACCTTAAAATCACACTTTAGGGGTAGGAAACAGCACTACCTAGTGTTGCAGGAGTTTGCCATTTCTCTAATATGTTTGCCAGAACCATACTTTCATGATGCTGAATGCAACTGGAGGAATATACAAAAGGTTTACCGGTACTCGCTAATCCCCAGAATAGTCAGACAGTTTTTAACGTATGTCAATCAGGGGATCTTAAATGCCTGCGATCTACCAATAACATTGCGTAGAGCTTTTCTATTCGATTCCAGCTCTCCAATTGCCCATATGCGAATCCAACATAATTTTTGGACTAAATTTGGAATCTGGACAATTGGCTTCAGGGTAAGATCAAGCCATAGTGGAAGCATCAAAGTACTCTGGGTGAGATTCAGCAATGAACTTATAAAATTATTCTTATCCTTTCGAGGGCCTTTGTTGTTGTCCAATGGCCCCCAAAGCTCAGAACAATACAGCCAGCCTGCACTCTATAAATTTCAATGGCAGAAGATAAAGGATGAAAAAGTATCGCTGACACTAGAGCTCAGCAAAGTCGAGCTTTTTCTATTTTATGCAGACCATGTATAGGAATGAGTAATTCTGAAACCAAGATAATCTAATTTGGAGTCTTTAGGACGGCTTCTCCCAAAGTTATCCTACCACTAGATTTGTATGAGGGTCAAACACCAAGAGTTTCGTTTTTAGAATATTGATCTTCTGGCCATGGTTTTAACAAAATGGAGAGAACCTTACCAGTAAAATGTAGAGGCGGCTTGAGGTTTTCGAGTGTAATAGAAGATGTAATCAGCGCAAAATAGTGTGGGCACCTTCTGGCTGGCCAGTAACGGTAAATCATTCTTGTCTCAATCATTCTCAGGCAAATTGACACAGCCCTGGCATACTGCTCTGCTGACATTGTTTTTCACAGAGGTCCCCGGTAATACACCACGATACCTGGACATCTTTTGGTTGTGTAGAGCTGCATAGTTATCTTCAATAGGTTTGAGTGACCACCCATCTTGATTTGCACTTCCTGTAACTTTTCTCTTCAGACCAAGTCGAGAGCGGCTCGTAGATTGACAAAGGCAACATATAAATTGGAAATCCAGGCTGTCAATTTGTCAGGAACCACCTTGCAAAAACGTTTGGGATGCTATCTAGAGGACCGATGGGACACTAGTCCCCCTGCAGACGTTGGCACCCCTTTTTAGGCATGAGAATTATCTGTGCATCCTTCCAAGAATTTGATATGGGACCTGCAGCTGTTTTAGAATTTGACATGTTTATATATGGCAACCATATTAAGGGGTCAAAAAAGATCAGCTGGGATCTTATCTAATACCGGGGTGTACACAGTCTCAGGGCACAAATTGCATTAAGAGAATCTGAGAGGGAGAATCTGATATAACATTACTGTTCGACATTTTCAAGTCATAACATACTTCTATGGAGGCATCAGTAGTATCAGTCTAGGAAGAAGCAGAGTAAAGGCTCTTACAATGTGCAACCCAGTGGTTCACCTAATGTGAACTTCCGGTCTCATTATTCTCTTATGGGCCCCCGTTAGTTACTATACGCCATAACATTTTGGTTTCGTTTCTTTTGGCAGCTTCTAAGAGATCCTCCCAGATTTCAGCTTCCCATTTCGCTAATCTAAGGATGTTTTTATAGATGGTCCTACATGCGTTTTATCTCCTGTTATCGCCCTGCTTAACAGCAGGAATAAGATGATTCTTAGCTACCCTGCAGTGTGTGTTAAACTACTCCTGGAGTTTGTGCTCTCCTGTACAACTTTAGGTCCCTCAAATCATTCTTTCAGGTTAGCAAATAAGGTATTGTGTGTTTCTATTAATACTTATTCATAGTCTCCATTATTACTAGAAAGGGCCAGTGCAGGGATTACATTTTCATACTTCACTTTAATAACAATGGGACATCTACTACTATCCAACCATTTTACATTTTGTCTGTTATTTGTGATTGCCAGAGCATCAGCACTTGGGCTCGCTGATCCAGACAAGTCCCTACTGTTTAAATGGCGAACCAATGGGTCATGATCATTCTCATTCCTGTGGATTACAGCCACATCGACCATTACACGCCAGAAACGTTGGTTCAGATGGATGTAATCTGTTACTTGTATATTTACCCCTCTTAAATGTGGGAGCTCAATTGCTGCCTGAGATTGAATGACCATTATATGCATGCAAGTTGTACAATAGAGTAATATCTACAAATTGCAGGGCAGACCTACTGAAGTGTTTCCTACAGGGCGCTGGTAGATACATTCCTGTCCTTGGCCAGATCTAAAGTTAAACTAGGCGGTTTAAATGTGTTAAAATTGGCTGCAACAATAGTATGGTGATGTTTACTGTTGGATTTTGAAACAACGGGACAATTAAGTAGTAAAAGGTACTATAGACTTTTAATGCTCCTATTCTAAATATTTAGCCTAAACAATTTCTTATGACTAGGGGTAATAACCAATACCAATAGGTCTGGGGAGCCTACATGGATCTCTTTGGTGAAAGACAGTAAAGATCTTTATCATACGATCAAGCCGTCCGAGGTCTACCAGCATGTGTGTTTTGGGCCTTAATCTGATCACTGTTGTAGTCCAACCTACGGGTGCAAGCAATAGCCCCTGTTTCTTGTTGGAACAAAAGCATATTGAACCAGTATCCAGTAATTTTGCTTTTAAGCTTGCAATGTTCTAGGAAATATTTATTGTAGCAACATGTTGAAAAATACCACCAGCTCTTATGATGCTCTTGGTATTGGCCTAGTCTATGGAAGTTGGGATATTATTGACCAATCTAGGGGAGACACTCAACCCTGTTTATAGTATCGTCTATAAGGGGACTGGCAGGACTTTTCCCAAGTTTGGAATAAATTAAACACAATTAAGATGATTTAGCCATGGCCTTGTAGCTGTTATTTTTGCAGCATGAATCTTTCTGGATTCACTATGTTGTGCATTATTCCGCCATCTAGTGATTGGGTCCGAAATCGTCGTCTTTTTCTTTTCTTTTTTTTCTTCGTGGCCCAGGTGGGCTCGACATACCACCATTTGGTGTCCTTCGTGACGTCGACGTGCTTCCTCCGGAAGCTCCCACCTTTGGTCGCCATCTTCAGATTATTTTTTCCGCTGTTGGGTCTGGATCGTTACCGAAGAGTTCCAGAGTTTTGGAAGAGGAATCAAGCACATTCAAGGATATTCGACGAGGAATCAAGTTTTCAACTACACCGGACTACAGGTCAGGTACCCGGAGCGACGAGGGAGACGTTTTAAGGAACAAAACCTCGACGTTCAGTGGAGAATGTTATTGTTATGTTATTTAAAATTTATAAAGCGCGCATACGCCCAGGGGCTTCTTGGCGCTGGAAAGAGATAAAAAACATAAAGGGTGGATCAACAAAAGTCTCTATTTCAAATATGCCTGTGTGAATAGGTGAGTCTTAAATGCCTTTCTAAAGGCAAGGAGATCCTTGCTCTGTCTAAGGGCTAGCGGCAAAGAGTTCCACAGGGTAGCTGCTAAAAAATGAAAACTGCTGCCTCCCTGTCGTTTCTTCTTAAAGCGAGGTACCTCAAGTAGGTCTTTGTGGGCTGATCGCAAGCTGCGTGAGGGGACGTATCTGCCAATCAACTGTTTGATGAATAAAGGGCCCTTACCTTGCAATGCCTTAAAAATGATGCACCCGTCTTTGAATTCGGCTCTTTGGGCCACAGGTAGCCAGTGCAAGGTCTCTAAGCCAGGTTTGATCGAAACCCATTTGGGAACATTGCAGATCAGTCTGGCAGCTTGGTTCTGTAGGTACTGCAATCTTCTAAGTTGGCCTAGGGGTAAGCCAAGATAGAGACTGTTTGAAAAATCAATGTGGGAGAGGATTAGGGCCATGACCACCTGGATTAGGGCAGTGTGGGTGAGGAGGTGGCAATTTTCCTGATTTTCCTCAGTTGAAAAAAACCAGAGGAGACCACGCTACCGATCTGGGATTTTAAAGTGAGGTCCATATTGATGGTTACCCCCAAACTTTTTACTGTTTGTGATTTCTTTGGGGGGAGGCCCATGTCAGCAGGCCAGAAATTAGGGCTCCAACTGATTTCGCTCTTGCCGGGCAAAATCAGCTCAGTTTTCCCCGGGTTTAATTTGAGGTGATTTAAAGACATCCAGCTCTGGATTAGGGTCATGGTTGCTTGAAAATCCTCCACAGCATTTGGGGAGTTGAGTGCAAAGACTAACTGCAAGTCATCTGCATAATTATATACAGTGACTTTGTGTTTACTTAAAGCAAAGAGAAGGAGCCGCATATACAAATTAAATAATAAGGGAGACAAAGAAGAGCCTTGGGGGACCTCACAGAAGGAATTGATTTTAGGAGCTGAAAAAGATCCTAGGCAGACAGACTGAGTGCGTTCGAATATGAACGATTTTAGCCAAGCCAAGGCAGAGTCTCTAAGGCCTGCCTGTTCGACACGGTTGACCAGAATGGAATAGTCAACCGTGTCGAATGCCGCGGACAAATCAAGGAGCACCAGGGCTTGGTGAAGATTTTTGTCAGCATTGGACCTCAAGGTGTTCTGGACGGCCAGTATTACTGCCTCAGTAGAATGACCAGGCCGAAATCCTGCTTGATTAGGTTGAAGATAGCCCGATTCCTCCACAAAGTTTGAGAGGCAGTTGGTAACGTGAGCCTCCAACATTTTGGACAAAAAGGGCAGCAGGGATATGGGCCGATAATTTGTGAGGTCCAATGGATCAATACCAGGTTTCTTCGTAAGGGGTATCAATAAAGCCTGCTTGAAGCTGCTGGGGACTATCCCTGAAGTGAGAGAGTTGTTAAGCAGGGGTATCATGCTGTTGGGAATGGCTCGGCCGATTTCCTTCATAATTTGAGGGGGACAGACATCCATAGGGGAGCCTGATTTGACTCTAGATAGTAACTCTGAAAAGACTTTCAGATCAATGGGGGGGAAAAGAATGTAAGGTTAGGGGATTAAAAAAGATATCGTCCACAGGGGCACAAGTTGGAAGTGTGGAGATGTTCTGTTTGATCAATAGAATCTTTTCACTGAAGAAATCATTCAGGGAGTTGCATAGTGCTTGTATAGGAACTACCGGAGGAGAGGTTCTGTCATCATTACATAGGTCGTTCACTATCCTGAAGATTTCTTTCGACTTATTAGTAGAGTTTAAGATTTTAGATGAAAAATAGGCGGTCTTATGGTTATGTAGTATTTTTTGATATGCCTTCCTTGCTAGGCAATAAGTAGCCCTGGCTAGAGGGCAATACTGAGAGCGCCATGCCCTTTCCTGTTGCCTCACTTCCAGTTTTAATTTTTTGAGCTCAGGTGTGAACCATTTATGTGCGTCCGAGCTCCTAGAGCTGCAAAGACGTGTGGGAGGAGCATAGATATTGATCGCTGAAGTAAGCCATTCTTTAAACCGGAGGTCGGCCTCCTCCACGTTGGTACTCTCTAGGGGAAGGGAAGTATTTAAAAAGTTTAAGAAAGCAGACATATCCATGGAAGTCCATTTCCTGATGGTCTTACTGGTTTGTAGCTTAAATTGGATAGTCTTGTCTAGCTGGGAAAGAGAAACTTATGCTGTAGTGGTCAGACCAACAACAAGGTTTTATGTCTATCGAGGATATTGGTAAGTTCGAGGACCAGATTTGGTCGAGGCTATGACCTTTCTGATGAGTCTCGGTGTGGATATATTGTGTCAGGTTGAGGTCGTCAAGAAGTTCTTTCATCTCTGCGGCTTGGGGGTCTAGCGTATTGTCAAACAAAAAAATTAAGTCCCCGACCAAAAGTAGTTTAGAATGGTCTGTGACCAACGGGGCCAATAGCTCAGCTAGGGTAGATGGAAATGTGGCCATAGTTTGAGGTGGGCGGTACAGTAGCACCAGTGCAAGTGTTCCATTGGGAGTGTCTAATTTAGCGACTAAGTTTTCTGTGTTGGACAAAGGCAAGGATGACAGTTGTCTGAGTTGATGTTTTTTATTAACAATAATGGCCACTCCTCCCTGGATCGCAGGGGGCTCCCTGAGCTGGGAATGGACAAAACACTGTTCCAAGTTTTGCACCAATTGCCACCACAAGTACGCCAAGAAGGATCAACGTCCAGTCTGCAACCTCTGCCTTCTGCTCGACTACAGAAGCGAAGACTGCAACACCTGCTCGGCTTTTACAGCCAAGACCCTCAGAGTAAGGGAGAGGCAGAGAAGGGCGAACCACAACATGCAGGGGCCACCTCCATCGCTACGGGACTCCGGTCTCTCCAGTGGAGAAGAGGACAACATCGCCGAAGGACCAGAGGACTGCACGGTCGTCTAGGTCCATAAGAAGACGTCAAAGGAGGAAAGGGAGTCGTCTGCCCAAAACATCCAAGCGACGCTGGAAAGAGTGAAGCAAAAGCCCTGAGCGACACTCGTAAAAGTGAAGCTCAGTCCTAGAAGGGAGCTCCTCCTCCGAAACACTCAACGAAAGCAACAGCCTCCATGGACAGTCAACCCAGTGGATCCTTCAAAAAGGACTCCCAATCAGCGAAAATCCTCGAAAGAACGTCGAAGGTTGCCCTCGAGAATGACACCTCAGCGCCAAGGAAAGAAGGGCCGACATCGTTGTCGACTGCCTCGAAGAGAAGCGCTGCACCCCTCGACGCCGAACATGCTGCCGAGATGGAGAGGAAGAAGAGGAGGCGCGAGGCTGAAATGGCGAGCATCCTATAGCGGAAAAAGGACTTCGATGATATGAGCCAATACACCATCCCGCCGAAACCCGCAGTCGAAGTCGAAAGGGACGACGAAGACGCAGAACCGCCGAAAACGCCCAAACTAGTTGAGGAACTGAGAGAAGAAGACTTCTATTTCGAGGGAGAAGGCGACGAAGATCTGCAATCCTACCGGGACTTGACGTCCTCGGAGGCACAAGACGTTGAATTCCAAGATCTCGACGCCGAATCACCGGAAGAAGGTGTAGACACTTACCCTTCGAGGCCCTTGCCGCCAGACAACATGGGGATCTACAACATGGTCGTACAGAAGGCTGCACAGACTTATGGAGTGAAAATGGAGGAGGAAAAGCCCAAGGCATGTTTCCTCCTTGAAACTCTACTGCCTCAAAAGATTAGGAGCCAATTCCTGCCCATGCTCCCTAGTGTGCTGAACCAGGGAATAGAGGCCTTTAAGGAGGCAGCAGTATGCAAAGCTGTGACACCTAGAACGGAAAATAAGTACAAACATTCTTCAAAGGACCCTGCATACATCCAAGAGTCAGTGCCACCCGACTCCATAATTGCAGCAACGGCTAGGAAGAGGGCTAATGTTCCCACAAATGCCGGACAACCTCCAGAGAAGGAGAGTAGAAGGATGGATCTCACAGGGAGAGAAAGGTGGAGAGAAATGCGGCAATACATTGGCGCATCGCAAATTTCAATGCCCTGATCAACAGGCACGCATACCAACACTGGGGTGAAGTGGGGCAGCTCCTGAAGCATCTACCAGACCAGTACCAACAAAGGGCAGCTCACCTGGTAAAAGGAAAGAGCATGGTGAACACATGCTTGAAATCTGCATTGGATGCTGCAGAATCATCGAGCAGGCTAATGATGATAGGAGTGACTGAGAGAAGACACGCGTGGCTCTAAATTTTGGGATTCAAGCCAGAGGTACAAAGTAACATCTTAAATACACCCTTTAATGGAGAGCAACTGTTCAGCACACTGGTGGACGACAAGTTGACGCAGCTCAAGAAGGACAACGAAACAGCAAGGTCCATGGGAGCGTTGCAGTTCAGGGGAATGAGAAGAGGCACACCCACAAGGAGGCCAGGTGGTAGAAGTGGAGGCAACGTGCCGACCACATCGCATCAAACGTTCCAGCAAGGCTACCAAGGGAACCACCAAGGCCAGCAGCAGGGACAGCAGCAAAACTGGAAGTACCAACCCCGGGGACAGTCCTTTCGAAGGCGCGGAAACAGACGAGGACAAACACGAAGGGGAGGACAACAGCCCTCAACCAAGTGACTCTGCCATGCATCAGGATCCCACCCTAGCAACACCTCAGGGTGGGCGGAAAGACAAAAAGACAAGATGCAGCCAAACGTTCAACAACAAACAGTACCTCGGGGGGGGCGTGGCTTGGGCGCCGATGGCGATGGTCGCCTGAGAGCTCGGCTCCGGGACTGAGCCGGTGATTATCCTGTAAATCGGAGGCTGCGGGGCACCCCAGCCCCCACATTCTGCTGACCGGCCCGACGGAGACCTGCCGGGGCCCCTGGCGCGATCTGAACGAGCGGTGACCCGGCGACAAATCGAAGCTTGTGGAACTGCGGAGTGCGACCCAACATGGCGCCCGGACTTCATTGTCCCCTTGGCCGGATCCATTAGACTGGAGGAACATCACCAGCAGCGGTGCACCCCCTGCTCTGCCGTCTCCCAGTGGTGTGTGGATCTGGACATTGGTCAGAGCGGACTCTTTCAACGGGGATTGCACTCGGATGGGCGGATGCCCACGCTATAGTGGATCCCGCACGCGGACGTCTGGAGGTCCCGACGGTGGCCCCACTCCCTACACCGCACTTGGCTACTTTTTTCTGGCCGACCCACTTCCATGGGAGGCGCAACCCTTTGGCGCCGCAAATCGTCCGGTGGAGTTGATGACCCTCACTCCGGGACTCTATCGGCCGTGCGGGCCTGCCCGACCTGGCGACGATTGTCTCCGCCTCCTCCTCGGTGCCCTCAGACGACGTGTTGTTGGCGCGAGCCGAAGCTGAGACGGTCCAACAGGCCCTGGAGACGGGGATCTCCGGCACTCGACCTGAGGCCCAGCAACCGAGAGAGTCATAGCCGGCGCCTGCACTCGGAGACGCCTGCTCCTGGACCCGCACGGAGTGCTCCCGGCGACATGGGGAAACCTAGAGGAGCCAAAGGGGCTACCCCAGCCGCCTCAGACTCGGAGACCCAGGACAAAGAGGAACGTGGGGACCCAGAGAGTTCTGGCGGTGCATCAATGCAACAGCAATTTGACCGCGTCTTAGAGGCGATAGCGACCACGCGCTCGGCCCTCCAGCAGGACATTGCCCAGGTAGCGACGAGCCTAGGTCTCCTTAGAGCGGACCACGGCAAACTTTCGGACCGGGTCAAGGAAGTGGAGAGCTCGGTGAAAACCTTGGAGCCGGCACAGCGAACCTTGGCTGCGGCTGTGAAGGATGCTATATCCCGGATTACGGCCCTGGAGCAGAGAGCGGAGGATGCGGAAGGCCGTAACAGGAGGAACAACATTCGTGTGGTGGGCCTGCTGGAAAAGATTGAGGATGGCGACATGGTGGCATACTTGGAGGCCTGGCTCCGAGACACGGTGGCCCCGGAGGGTCTATTCTCCTTCTACACCCTGGAGCGTGCCCATAGAGTCCCAGCGAGGCCACCGCAGCAGGGACGTGCCCCGCGACCGGTGGTGGCACGGTTATTGCACTTTAGGGACAGAGACCTCATCCTCAATGCCGCCAGACATAATGGTCCATTCAAAGTGGCGAACAGCCAGGTGAACATCTTCCCGGATTACACCTATGAAACTCAACGCAGACGGTTTTCCTTCCTGGCGGTCAAGCGCGAGCTCAGGAGCGAGGGCATCCTGTACTCGCTCCTATATCCTGCGAGGCTCCGCATAATTGTCGATGACAAAACTCAATTCTTCGATACCCCAGAGGATGTCTGTAACTGGCTTGAACTCTATAGAGCGGGGAAAGATGGCTTCGGCTCCTCATCTCAGCAGGCGGCGGAGCCGGAGCAGAGACAGCGGTCCAAGAGGATTCGGAGTCGCCGTGGCCGCTCGGGAGGACCCACGACTGCAGAGACATCGACGGAGCGGAAGGGAGTACTAGAGGTGTTATCTGCGCTGTCTGGCTCACGGGACGATGCCATTGAGGAGGAAGCGGACCCTGGTGACGAGGGGGTACCAACGGACCCCGAGGAATCGGTGACTGATAGCGTCCATACGCCGGTGATCACACCGAAATCGGTGGAGGACCTTCTGGATGGACAGGGGTAACGGGGTGAGCTACTTCATTTTGGGAGGGGGCCCGGCAGGGGGGTGGCGGGTGCCGCCAATAGATGCTGACTCCCGGGGAAGGGAGGGTGGGGTGCCCTGTTTTTGCCCCGAGGGTTTTTTTTTGACACTGTTTTGGGCTTGCTTTAGTCCTGGTGGCCTGAGCGTCGAGGGCCCACTGCCTCCGCCCGGCCCGCACCTGGCCCATAAGGCCTTCCTACGGTGGCGACCGCAGGATTAGTAGGGGAAAGTGGGTTGTTGGAGGGTATGGTTTGGATGGGAACTAGATGGTGCTATTTGGGTCCTGTTCTGGGGAGGGTGGATGGGGAGTTGGGTCACACTTGGGTTGTTAAGTTTTGGTTGGGGAAAATGGCCGCCATCAGTGCTGAGATGATCGATGTCCTTTCTTTGTTGGGACCCAGATGGGGAGACTTTGCGAGAACGATATGGGACAATGGCTGATGTTGCTAATCTGAAATGTGTTACTTGGAACGTGCGGGGGCTTCATACTATGTCCAGGCGTCACAAAGTCCACGCTTATTTAGTGCGTAGGGGGATACAAATGGCGCTGCTGCAGGAGACTCATCTGAACAAGGCGGAAGGGGCGGCGCTACAGCGTAGGTGGAGGGGGCAGGTCTTTTGCACTTCGTACTCCGCGTATGCCAGAGGGGCGCTGATCTGGGTTAGAGCTGGGGTTCCCTTCCAGGTCACGAAAACAGTGATAGATCCAGAGGGGCGTTATGTGGCCATTTCGGGGACTTTGGGAGGGAGAGACCTAAACGTTTGCTGTGTGTACGCTCCTAATGTAGACCAGACTGACTTCCTTTCCAGGTTATCGGGATCGTTGGCCCACTTCTTCTCCGGGCCCCTCCTGCTCGGCGGAGATTTCAACTCAGTAGTGGATGTAGACACTGACCGCTCGCATCCACCCCTCCCCGATTCTCCGGTTCGTCGCATGGCTAAGGGTCGTAGGGACTGGCAGACTCACTGGGGTCTAACGGATATCTGGAGGGCGCAACACCCCACAACTAGGGACTACTCCTACTTCTCGAGCCTCCATGAGTTGCACGTTAGACTGGACGGATTTCTTGGCTCGCCCGAACTGGTTTCAGCAGCGGTCCGGTCTGAATATTTGACCAGGACCATATCAGACCATAACCCCCTCCTGCTGGACCTTCGTTGGTTTCCCGGGGTGCCTGCGGTGCCCACCTGGAAATTACGGCCCGAGATCCTTTAAGACAGTGTTTTCAGGGCGGACCTAGGTGATAAGATCTCAGAGTCCAACGGTGGCGCCGCGAGCTCGAGAGCGTTAGAATGGGACGCTTTTAAGGTGGTGGTGAGGGGGTACTGTATTTCTAAAAAGGTCGGCATGAGGTGAATTATCCTCGCCGACCAAGAGGCAGCGGATCGAAAACTCCGCGAGCTGGAACTACGCCGCCCCGGGCGCCCTGAATTACAGGCACGCACAGCGGAGGCGAAGGAGGCGGTGGCGGCGGAGGTCGAACGGCTTCGCTGTTTTGACTACAAGGCCTATACGGTTCGGTCCATCGCAGAGGGGGATAGGTCGAGCGCGCTGCTGGCATGGCTAGCCAACCCTACGCGTCAGTCCTCACTAACGACGTCCATGCACAAGGCAGACGGAACCGAGGTGTACACTCAGCCTGAGATTCTGAGCTGCTACCGGCAATATTACGAACGCTTGTACCGCAGTTGCTCTGCCCGAGACCCGGACCTGCTTGATAATTATCTACGACCTCTGGAGTTCCAAACAGTGGAGCAGGACGTGGCGAAAGCCCTGGGGTCCGACATAGAACTGGGAGAGATCCGTAACGCCATTAAAAAGATGGCGAGGAATAAGACCCCGGGCCTGGATGGCCTTCCGGTGGAGTTCTATGCAGCTTATGCTGATCTCCTTGCCCCTAGGTTGTTGATAATATACAGAGAGGCGAAGAGGCTTGGGCGACTCCCGGGCTCGATGTGCGAGGCATTGGTGGTGCCACTCCTCAAGCCCGGAAGGGACTCATCTGATCCGGGGTCTTACCGTCCCTTATCAATGCTGACGGTTGACTATAAAATACTGAGCAGCATCTTGGCCTCGAGGCTGCTGGGACACATGAGCTCCCTGGTACATGAGGACCAGGCTGGCTTTATCCCCAGGCGTAACACGACCATGAACATTCGCAGGTTGTTCCGCTTGCTAGGGGAACCGCTTGTGGACGCCCCGTGCCCGGTTGTCTTATCGGTAGACTTAGAGAAGGCTTTTGATAGCCTGGAATGGGACTACCTTTGCACTGTGCTACGGAGGTTCGGCCTCGGTGAGGGCTTCATCAGATGGACCAAGGTTCTGTATGCCTCGGCATCGGCCAGGGTTCGGGCGGGACCGCTGATTTCCTCACAATATCCGGTGGAGCGAGGCACGAGGCAGGGATGTTCGTTATCCCCACTTCTCTTTGCGCTGGCGGTGGAGCCGCTTGCGCTGCATCTCCGGTCGGGAGCCCATTATACGGGTCTGTGGACTCCTTCGGCCCGCACTAAATTTCGCTGTATGCAGACGACCTGCTGCTCTTCCTAGAGGACCCGCTCGCTGCCTTACATGGAGCTGCGACGGTGCTCACGGAGTTTGGGGAGGTCTCGGGCCTCCGAGTGAATTGGACTAAGACCTGTCTTTTCCCGGTTCGCGGGGGCACCCCTACCCCTGCTCTAAGTAGGGAGATTAGATGGGAACCCGACTGCTTTAAGTACCTGGGGGTGTACGTCTATCATGAACCACCTGACCTCCTGGATGGGAACATTGCCCGCGGCACTCGAGCACTTCGAGGCAGTATGGACTTCTGGGCCACGCTACCGCTCTCGGTGGCAGGGCGGATTGCTTTGCTTAAAATGGTGGCGCTTCCCCGGTTGTTATATTATTTCCGGACGCTACCGATTTGGGTCCCACCGGCCACGTTTCGACTATTACGATCAATGGTAGTCGGATTCCTCTGGGGCTCGGGCCGCCGGCGGGTGGCCCTCAAGACCCTGATGAGGCCGAAGGATGAGGGGGGGCTCGCGGTGCCGGACTTCGAAAAGTATTATTTAGCGGCGCAGCTCCAGACCTTCACCCAGGAGATCGCCCGGGAATTCCGGGGCCCAGAAGACAGGAGGGGAACGGGTATGGCCAGGCATGTTCTCTCCTTCATAGCGATGCGACAACGGTTGGCCTTACAGGACTTGTCGATGGAGGAGCGGACCGTTCGCCTGTGTTGGAACCGAGCTCACGCCCGGGGCCACCTGAGAACACCGTATGCGCCCGAAATACCTCTGGGGATGCTAACGGCTTTGCCCCATGGTGGCGATTGGTCACGGTTGGCGAACTGGGAGGACGCCGGCTTACAGCTACTAGGTGACCTATACGAGGACGGGGCGCTCTTGCCCTATCAGGAGCTCATTGATTGCTTCGGGATTCCCCGCGGCGACTTTCTGCTGCACTCGGCCCTGGTCCGAGCGATCCAGGCGCACTGGAAATGCGGGCAGGAGGAACCTCCTTTATCTCCGGTATGCCAATACGTGATGATGTCTGCGGGCACGGTGAAGGCGGTCACTTGCCTTTACGGCAGACTGATCAATGAGGGGCTGGCTCCCCTCACTACCCTGAGAAACCGTTGGGAGGAGGACATTGGCAAGGAGATCCCGGAGACGACCTGGTCCCAGCTGGTGCGGTGAGCCTGGAAGGGCACACACCACGCCCGCTTTCAATTGGTCCACTACTACGTGCTCCACAGAGCATATCTGACCCCGGTGAAAATCAGGCGATATTTTGCTACGAATTCGGCGGAATGCCCCAGATGCCCGGCCCAGGAGGCGGACCTTCTCCACATGCTGTGGGCCTGCCCGGGATTGTCATCCTATTGGGTAGAAGTGGGGAAGACCCTGGAGGAGGTGACGGGGAGATCCTTATCGTTTGGCGCGGCGGTGGGACTCCTGCACTGGTTCCCTCATACCCCCAAGAACAAAATGTCTAGCAAGTTCATTGATTTAGGGCTGCTCCTTGCTAAACGAGAGGTGACCAGGAACTGGAAGGCACGAGCTGGTCCGACAGGAAGCCGGTGGCACAGCGAACTTTTGAAGTGGGCGGCAGGGGAGAGCACGCTAAGATATCAGCTAGCTTGGAGGCAGCGTAATGAGAAGGCACAGGAGGCAGCGCTGGAGTGGGAGACGTTAGTGCAGGCCCTTAGGGATTATTGCGCCCCCAGCGACTCTGAAAGTGAGGAAGCAGCTCGCCCCAAGTCCCGATAGACGATTGCACTTTTCAGCTCTGTTGCTTTCCCCATGGGCCCTTTAGCAGATCCTGTTGAGGTTGTTACCGTGCGCTGATGGCGGGGATGGGTGGGTTTTCTTTGGTTTGTAGCGTTTTTGAGGGTGGGGTTTTTCTTTCTGGGTTTATAGGCTTGTTTGGAAAAGCAGATGACGGACGGTGGATCATCCGGACCAGCCTCGACATTCTTCTGAGCCCCCATTGAATTTCGCCGCCCGACCCCAGGGTTGTGGGCTGAACTTACGTAACTTACGGCGGGGGGGCGGAGGGTTGTGTCTCATTGATCTTGCTTGTTATATAATGCTGGTCGATTATGTAACGATTTACTGATTCCTGCAATAAAAATATATTTAAAAAAAAAAAAAAACAAACAGTACCTCGGACACCCAACACCGGTAGGGGGAAGAATAAGAGGCTTCATCCAGGAATGGAGGAAGGTCACATCGTACAAATGGATACTAAACATCCTACAATACGGATACTGTAAAGAGTTTAAAAGACAACCTCCAAACAGAAAACCAAGAAGAAAGCCACCCTCAGCCCAGGAGCTCTTGCAGATAAAGGCGCAAGAATTCCTCAGCAAGGAGGCAATAGAGTGGTACCGCAGAACCAAAGGAACAAGGGGGTTTACTCAACTTACTTCCTGGTGCCAAAGGTGGACGAAACGCTAAGACCTATCCTAGATCTAAGGTTCCTGAACAAATTCATAAGGACTCAAAGATTCGAGATGACCTCCCTACAAGAGGTAATACCACAAATACAGCAAGGAGACTTCATGGCTACTATACATTTAAAGGACGCATACTTACACATCCCCATCAACCACAAACACAAAATTCAGCAGGTCATACTAACACTGACAGGACTGGGCTTCTTGATTCATTGGGAGAAATTGTCGCCAGAGCAAATCAAGATATTCTCAGGGGCAGAGATCGACACCATACAGGCCAAAGTGTTCCCCAACTGGAAGAGAACATTGGCGATACTGAAGGAAGTACATCATTACCGCAAGGGGCAAGTTCTGACAGTGAGGACGGTGTGCAAGCTACTGGGAATGATGGCGTCATGCATTCACCTAGTCCAAAATATCCGACTACTCATGAGCCCATTCCAGGAAAGGATGCAGCAGCAATGGTCACAGGCAACTGGGAGTTGGGAAGATCTAGTGGTTGTCACACACGCAGTGCATCAGGAAAAAGCGTGCTGGAACAAACAAAATATATCACAGGGGAAACCATTCACACAACCAACTCCAATAGTGACCATCACAACGGACGCCTCCCAGCTGGGGTGGGGCGCGAATATGCACAAGCTCAAGGTGAGAGGGCTATGGTCGAAACAGAATGCGGTCAAGCACATCAATTACCTGGAACTAAAAACAGTGTTACTAGCCCTGAATGCTTTTCAGAAGCAGCTGTAGGGAAACAGGGTGTTGATCCAAACAGACAACACCACGACCATGTTCTACATCAACAAGCAGGGAGGAACACAGTCAGTAGTGCTATCGAGGCTAGCACATGGGCCATCCCACTAAGGATAGACCTACTAGCAATACATCTCTCAGGGAAGGACAACGTGGAGGCAGACTGACTCAGCAGGCAGATGTCAGCATCCCACGAATTCGAGATCAACAACAGGAATTACAGAGAGTATTCAGGAAGTGGGGTACCGCAAATAGACCTATTTGCACCACTCCAAAATGCAAAATGCCAACACTTCGCACCCAGACAACCAGACCATCGGTCACAAGGCAAAGTGCTATGAATAAGTTGGTCAAAGACATTTGCATGCGCTTTTCCCCCGATCCCACTGATACACAGGGTACTCGGCAAATGCAGGATCAGCAACATGTCACTGATATTAATAGCACCTCAGTGGGTCAGACAGTCATGGTTCTTGCAAACTGTGGAGATGGCACAGGCACACAAATTCCCAAAAAGAAGGGACCTGTTAACAATGCAGAACGGAAGGGGCTACACCCAGAGCCAGAGAGCCTCAGCCTTGCTCCTGAAACCGAGAGTTTGTACACCTCAAACTACCGGCAAGCACAATGGCAGTGCTCAGGGAGGCAAGAAGGCCTACCGCAAGGAAATGCTACGTAGCAGAGTGGAGGTGATTCTCAGAATGGTGCAATAGGGGAAAATTGCAAAAGAAAATCACAAGGGAGTCAACCGTGCTAAAATTCTTAACACATCTACTGCAAAGCAAACTAAGCTAAGGGTACATTTAGTGGAGATTGTGGCTTACACTGGAGGAGAAACGGGGAAATGTTTCTTCACCACCCAAGTTGTAAAAAGATTTCTAGAAGGGGGGCAGAGGATCGCACCTCCAAACAGAAAGCCAGCACCAGCATGGAACCTCAACTTAGTGCTGACCCAATTAATGAAGGCACCATTCGAGCCCATGCACAAAGTTACACTGCACATGCTCACACTAAAGACAGCCTTTTTAGTAGCTGTCACATCACTATGGAGAGTAAGTGAGTTGCAGGCGCTAACACTTGAAGAGCCCTACCTGCAGATATACAGTGATAGAATTGTAATGAGAACGGACACACACTTCATGCCAAAGGTGGTGTCTCGGTTCCACATCAGCCAAACAATCCAAATACCTAGTTTTTTCCAAAAACCAACCACAAGCACAGACAGAGCGTTGCACACACTGGACGCCAGGAGGGAGGTGATGCACTATATAGAAAGGACAAAGGAGTGCAGATAGACAAAGCAACTCTTTGTTTCCTTCGCAAGCAGTTTTTGGGGACGACCAGTTACCAAAAATACCATTGCATGCTGGATTGCACAAACCATTCAACTATGCCACAAGCAAGCTGGGCAACAGTTACAAGGAGCAGCTCATGCTCACTCAACAAGCAAGAAAGGAGCTACAATTGTGTTTCAAGCTAACACACCGATTCAAGACATTTTCCAAGCTGAAACATGGTCTTCAGTGAACATGTTCACTAAGCACTACTGTGTGGATATCCAAATGAACAAAGAAGTGCAAGTGGGACAGAAGGTCTTACAACACATATTCAGTAACCAGTGCTCATCTTCCACCCAGCCACCACAATAAGGACAAACCGCTACAGTCTATGCACAGCATAGTGAATCCAGAAAGATCCATGCTGCAAAACGTATAGTTTCTTACCTGTCGGTGTAGTTTTGCAGCTTGAAGACTTTCTGTATTCACTAGCGAACCCACCCTATTCCGCCAGAGAGATGAGACAGGAGGAAAGAGATTAAAGATGAACAAGACTTAGAAAATAAGAGGAAAAACAAGAATAACACAAGAAAAGAAAAAAGAATCCGAAGATGGCGACAAAAGGTGGGAGCTTCCAGATGAAGCACATCGTCACAAAGAACACCAAATGTTGGTATGTCGACGCTCACCTGGGCCACAAAGAAAAAATACTACGATTCTGGACCCAACCACTAGATGGTGGAATAATGCACAGCATAGTGAGTCCAGAAAGTCTTCAAGCTGCAAAACTACACCGACAGGTAAGAAACTATACGTTCCCTCCAAATGGAGTCAGTGGTTTACTCAATTTAATTGCACTGCCTGCAAGCTCTCCTTATGGTGAGTATCAAACTTCACCCAAGAGCTTACTCTGTTTGGAGGGCCATTTTAAACTGGTTCTCAGAGCCCGACAGTGGACTGGGACTAAGGCCAACCAAAATTAACCTGTTTGCAAGGTCCGCATCAATTAAAGTTATTCTAATAAAATCCCATCTTTCTTTGGGGTATGTACAGCAATTAACCAATACAACATCAAGATAAAGAATAGAATTAAAATTTTGAACATTTCAGATCCAGTGAACAACCTTATTTTTCAAGGTTATCTGATTTTCAAATGTGACCTTCTAGAATATAGGGGCTCTTCTTCTATACACGTTTTCCCTTTTGCCAAGGTATGGCTGTAATGAGTACGCTAGTCAGTGGTGACAATGCCATGACATTGCGTTTTGTTATCTGTTTCATAATTAACACTTGTATTAGAGGGAGCAAGGTCATGGGATATGTTCTATATAGTTCCCGATCTTTCCTTAATGCCACCTAATGTAGGATTTTGGGCTAATGATTGGTAAGCCTTTGGTAGCTTATGAGCATATGCCTTGCAACAGTCATTGCTGATGCTCAATTTAACTCCCTGACCTGCTCTGATTGGGTGTCCCATGAGCTAGACTATAATGTTTTCATTAACTCTCAAGTTGTCAGTGTGGCAGTTAATATGGGCATGAACGTGGAGAGATCTTAGCTTCCCTGTTAGGACCCAGGTATTTAGACAAATAAGTTAACCTAGTAACCACTTGCCTTAGATCACAAATCTCCTCTATCAGGGATCTAGTTAAATCACTAATCTCGTTTAATGTTGTTTGATAGGAGTACATGGGATCACTCCGCAGCAACCACATTGGTAGGTGAATCTCGAGTTCCCTCCTGTTGTGCCGAAGTATTACCCTTTTTACGCCAAGGGGCTTGAAATCTATTCAGTACTCAATATTTTGCACTATGAGAATACAGTCACCAGTTTGATTTGGGATATTCACTGTTACTGGAGGCGGCAGGCTAGGATAGTGCTCATCAGATACTTCAGACTTTGATGTACTACATGACTGGTGTGTGTTTTCTATTTTTTCCTCAAATATACCGCCCTGTTTGTTCCCCTTATTTGGAACACCTTCCCTTTTCATTTAGCATAGATTCAACCTCCTCTATCAGATTATCGATGTCCTTAAACATATCATTTCCGCAGGGTTGTTGCTTATTTTTTTTTTTTTTTTTTTATTTGACGATACATGCAGATACCAACACCTTTTCTCTTTCCCATTCTTAATTAAAAACAAGTTGCAGTGACAATCCAACAGGATAAAGGGCCATAGAATGCGGATTTTTTATTGAGCTGTGCCAAATGCATTAAATAATCTTAAATATGCTCAGTACCTTTAAGAGTCGTGTGCCAACATTCTGAAGCAAAAAACATCACAGCCTGACTGGCTTTGCTCACACGAGTCCCGCATAACGGTAAAAATTGTCACACTTTATAGCACAAGGCAAGAGGTCTTCCTCATCCTCCCCTACCACCTCCTTTCTGGCAGATATCATGGGACTCTGAGTCTCGCACAACAAAACGAAGTCCACGGTATTGCAGAAATACTTCCAGGCCACTTCTGCTCCTCTGCCTTCTGGAGATTATGATGCAAATATTCCTGACTCTGGTATTGTTGGTCTACTCCTTATAGTCTTCAAGTATAAACCCACCTGATCAAGATCCCTTGTCCTTCACAGCGGACTCTCACCCAGATTCTCCACTGTCCCTTCAGACAATAAGAGCAAGTGGGTAGACTTCAGTTACATCAATGAAGACTATGAGTGCCTCCATATTGCTGGGCCAGTATGAAAGAACCCTCCTCTGATGTTTGCGGTAGGAAACAGTTCCTTCCTTTTCAAGGTCCTCCTAATCAAGCTGAAGTTAGCACCACAAATATTTTCAGCGAACATCAATGTCATTTGTTGCAGCACATCTCAAAAGGCAGAAGATTTTTATCTGCCCCTTTATAGACGACTGGTTTATAAAGGCTCTGATTTCAGGGGAAGCACGGAACCATTTTGATCATGCTTCAGATATCCTTTCCTACCTGGGTCTGCATGTCAACCTAAGGAGGTCGACTGCCACTCCAGTACAAAAGATATTCTAATTGAGTGCATCTTGGACCCTCAAAAGTGCTTCATTTGGAGGCGAGGCCATCTTGAATCCATCTGAGGTGTCAGAATGTTGTGAGCACTTATCTGATGACTGCCAGATAACATCCCTACTAGTATAGATGGGTTCTTAAATCTTTCGTTTCCTTGTGGTGCGAGTTCAAACATCTGAAGCAAGTTCCCTTTCACTGTGATGTGTAGACACAGAGAATGGGGCGCACCCATCGATCATCTCCAATTTTAAGGGACATGGTCAAAGAAGACGACCCATATCAACCTGCTGGAAATTAGACTGGTTCATCTTGCTATAAAATCATGCCTTCAATTTCCTGAAGCAAGTCACTGGGTGTTCAGACACACAACACAACACAACATCAGTGTAATATTTAAACAAGCAAGGAGGGAGTCAATCCAGACCAATCTCCCTGGAAGTACAAATGATAGACGGCTTACAGAAAGAGACTTACACATCAGAGCAGTTCATCTGCCAAGGATACACACTCACTCAGCAGACCAATTCAAAGAAAACCACACGTGGTTTCTCAACAAGGAAGTGCTGCAAAGAGTCTTTTCCGATTGGGATTTTCCTTAAATAGGCTTGTCCACTGATGCAGGAAACAAGAAATGCGTAGACTATGCCTCCAGGTACTATCGACAAGAGTCGAAGGGGAATTCCCTTTCATAGACTGGTCAGTGTGCCTTTCCTCCTATTCCATTGACGTTGAAAGTGCTGAGCAAACTGTACAATTGCTAAGCCAGAATCATTCTAATAGCTCCAGAATGGTCACATCAGTAGTAGTTCACAGACCTTCTATACCTATGTGTGCACCCACTAAAGAAGCTGCCCTGCAGACTGGATCTCCTTTAAAAGTTTAAAGGCCAGGTCGTGTATCCAAAATTTAAGTAGTGGAACTTAGGAGCCTGGTTCCTGAATTTGTACAGTATGGCATCTGAACTTGCCATAGGACTGTATGCACATGTTACAAGAAGCAAAGCATCCTTCCACCAGAATATCATATGTTTTCAAGTGAAAGAGGTCCTATATATGGTGAATCCCTCCAGATGTGTGCAAACAGTGGTGATTCCTTACTTTCTACGCCTATTAGGGTCTTTGCTACATTTTTGATCTCTGACAATCGCTGCCTAATGTACATTTCCTTCACAAATCTCTTTATTTGAAATGCCCTCTTAGCAGTTATTAGAAATGTATTTCCTCCTATTAGAGCCCCATCTCCACTATGTCCATTGTCCTTTCCAAGTTAACCGGTCCTGTGTTTAAACCTGTACATACAGCATCCTTCCTGCATTCGGCCTGGAAAGTTGCCTTTTTGGTAACTATTACTTCTGTTCATAGTGATTGAGATTCTTCTCTATGTTCCTAAGACCCTTACACTGTGTTCCATGAGAACTAATCCACGTTTTCTCCTAGAGGGATCTGAGATTTTCATGTCAATGTTAGAACAAGTCCTGACACATTTTCTTTCTGAACCCTTCAACTCCAGTGGAAAGAACATTCCATACATTGTACATGAAGATGTTTTTTTTGTTTAAATCTATTCAGACAGGATGATAGATATATGGCAATCTGAATGTTTTTAAAATATGGTCCTGTAAGAACTGGTCTACGTATGACACGCCAACCTGGAAATGAAGAGTATCTTATATTTTACTTTAATTCCAGTTAGCAAACACATCTCTCCTGGTATCTCGAACGCACAGTCAACTAGTGGTAAAACTGCTACTGCAACTATAAGAAATGTCTGTATTTCAGAGATCTATACTATAGGCCGTCACATGTAAGTCCCTACTTACATTTACAAGATACTGTTGTCGTGATTTGGACTCCAAGATGGAAACCCAAGTATTTTAGGCCTCTTTGGGGAATCTTTTTGAACTTTGCATATCCGATTATGCTCGGAATTTGGAAAGGTAGTTTATTCCAGTGGAAGGGAGAGAGATCGGAGAACCATCTCCCACCATATCTGGTACTGCAAAATCATGGAGTTTGCAATAAAAGCTTTATCTTTAGATCTTAGCAGTCTGTTCAGGTTGAGCTGTCTGAGCCTATTTTGTAGGTAAGATGGAGCATTCCTATCTAATAAGTTATGTGTAAGACACCATAACTTGAAAATGAGCCTTTTCCTGATAGGCAACCAGTGAAACGAGTTCAGGATTGGAGCCGAAGAGGATCTGGATAGAAGATTGCAAACCTGTCTGGCTGCTGTATTCTGTACCACTTGTAGTTTGGACAGCAAAGTCTTGTTTGCAGACACCAATATGGCATTGCCATAGTCCAAAAAACTTGTGTTCAAGGCTTGCACAGTTTTTCTGCACGCTGGAAGAGGCCAAGGAAAAGCTTTTTTCAATGATCACATGGTAGCAAAACAGGTTCAACAAATAATAGATACATGCTGTTTCATAGATGGGCTTGCTATTCTAGTCAGTGCATGTGTCTATTGATGAGTAGCCCCTGAAGCAGAAGCAAACGTTACCTGAAATTGTAGGACTCCTCCACGGTATTCCTTATCAAAACCATAAGCAACGGCCTTCCGTGTCCCCACACAAGAAAACGTGTTTTTTTTCTCTTGCACCTAGGATCCTCTTGGTTCTATAAAAATGTACTGACCTGTCACCTGGGGGACATGTGGGAAACTGGAGGAAGGGTGAAGCCCTTAGAGGTGCAGTGCCAGCCTTTACTCATGTGCATGGCAGCTTATATGCTAATGTTGCCCTCATTCCTTCTTAAAAAGGTTTGTGAAAGAGGTTGCTAGACACATTTCTGTATCGAATTGTTGCCTTAGTAATATTTTAAAGGCTTACAAAGCTAGGCCTACAAGACAAAGCGAGAGATGCTAACTATCAACACCCAGCAAACCTCGTTGATACATTTTTCTTAGTTCACCCTAAGCTCTTGGGCCCACCATTCAAAGTAATCCGCAAAACCTAGTTCTAGCATTTAACCTGGGAGGCAGCTATCCTTATAGCTATTAATTTAGCATCTAGAGTTGGTGAATTCCAAGCATTAACCTTAAATGTTTTTTCATAAGAAAAATTTTGCGAAGAGGATATACCCTGGTTTTCTACCCAAAGTAGTTTCAGACTTCAAGATTAACAGATGATTGCTTTACCTGCACTCTTTTATAATCCCTCTCCCCTGCAGAAAGAACGCTTCACACCCTAGACATTAGAGGGTGCTGACATGTTATCTATACTAAGGACCTTAAGAAGCACAGCAACTTTTTTCCAATTCTAGGTATTCTAGGATTAACTGTTGGATCAGTGCCGGTTGGATATCAGCGTTGGGAGGCCTATTGGGTAGCCATGTCCTTTACAAATCCAATAGAATAGAATCCACTAACAGGCTCATACCAGCAGGTTTTGGCACAACCATGAGTCAGAGCCTACTGAACCCATTTTTTTAAACTTACAATCACCTCTAAGGTAGGCCCTATCCACCCCTAGGGCAGGGTGTATAGTATTTAGAAAGTAGGACATGTGTTTAAGTTTTACTTACCCTGACAGTGAAAAACTCCTAAAGCAATTTTTCACTATTATAAGGCCTATCTCTCCCATACACTAACACTTCGTTATCATATTGCAATTAATAAATGATAACTTCAGATTGGGAGCAGATAGACATATGCTGTTCACACTCAAATTAATTTTAATTTAAAATCTTCTCAAATGGTGAAGTCAGATTTTAAGTTACAATTTTGAAAAATGAGACTTTTAGAAAGGTGGCATTTTCTTGCCTAAACAAACTTTGCCCTTCTGCCAGCCTTCTGTGCCACATGACTGAAAGCCTCTGCTGTTGAGGTTTGTGTATTGCCTCCACACATGGGCACAAAGAAGACCTAGGTGTGAGCGGATTGAGTCTTTCTGACAGGATGGCTAGGGACGAGGTAACACACACAATGGAACCTGACACCAAGCCTGCCTGCCTTTTGTTACCATAGACAATTTGGAGCCGAACCCAGGGGAAGGGGAAGAACTGACCAGAATCAGTTCTGAGGGTAGGTCAGGGAATTCTCCCCCACAAAAGCGTGTATAAAAATAGTCCTTCTTTTAAATCTTCCACATCAGTGTTCTGAAGGTCCTGTCTTGCTGCTTGAAAGACTGCCTTACTGTCTGAAGAAGGAAGCCTGGACATGCTTGCCTTGATCCTAGGCTACCCAGAGTGGCTCCTAGGGTCAGTTGTCTGACCTGTGCGAGCTACAGGGACATAGCAAGCTTTCAGAGGCCTCCCTACAACTGACCAGCACCAACTGGACCTGCTTCTGCCCTGCTTGCTGGCCTCTGCTGGAATGAATCCTGATACCCATGAGGTGCCCCCCTCAGATCCTGGACCCTTGACTGGCAACAGTGTAAATGCCTAAAAAAAAGTAAAAATCCTGAAGTTTGGGCTCCTCGTGGCCCCAAAGTGACCTCTTTGTACCGAAACTTAAATGCCAGCAAACGACCAGCAAACCAAGACCTGCAATTTGCGTCAACAGCTACCGTCTGAGACGATAAACCAAAACGAAGCTCCAGCGTGACTGGCAGCTCTTCACGCTACAGCAACGACCATCTGCGATGCTTGAACTGCTCTTTGTGCTGAAAGCCTCTTCTTTGCAGCCCCTTCCAAAGCAAACTGAATTCTTCGCACAAGACTTGAGAAGTTAACTCTTCAGTGGGACTAACCTGGTCCTTGTTTCCAACCCGCACTCCATTGTGGTCAGCCTGAACTTGTGGCCTTCCCCCGGTCTATCGTGACGAGATCACCACAAGTGTCTCTTTTTGTGTCTTGGCATGATTTTTACCCAAAAAGTTTTTAAAGTAACATTTTTGGTTCTACTGATGGGATTTCTGTTCTCATGTCCTTTTATTTATTAAACTTTACTCTGTTTTTCAGAATTGGTTTGGATTTTTCTTCTGTTTTCACTTTATTACTGTTTGTGTGCTGCATAAATACTGTACACATTGCCTCGAAGTTAAACCTGACTGCTTTTGTGCCAAGGTACCAGTGTTAAGTACAGGTTAATATAGTGTGTTATTTGGTTCATGCTGACAAGATTGTGGTTGTTGCTTGAGTGGGGCTTCCATCCCTCTCAACCAATAACCAATTTCTTACAAGTACAAACCAGCTTGAGAGGGAATTCTTTGCATTGTATCACAAGCCACAGTCCCAGCTTTGTACAGCTCGCTAAACAGCTGTATTTCTGTATAGAATCCATCCACTTATGAAGGAGTGATTGTGCAAGCTCCCATACAATCTTCTCACTAATTTCTAATGTTGAAGGGCAGCTGCAGGATTTATTGTGGATTCCTGTGTATGTACTCTTGGGCTGTATACATAACCTGTAGAGCTCTCGCACAACATGTAGCTCTTTGAATAGCAGCTTCTCTTTTCATAAGATTGACTCCTCAATCACTACAATCTTCCAAGGAGCGTACATCGCTAGAGATTTGGCAGAGAAATGTTTCATAACCGGCCGAATTTTGAACACCCAGCCATGGTCTGGATGGTTCCCGGGCAATGCTACAGAAATAAAATTGAAATGCAGCATACACTGCAGATTCAGAAACAGACTACCCATTATTGGTGTTAAGCTAGGTGTTGCTCAAACTGTATGAGCAGACCAGTATGAATGTAGTATTGCATCAGAATTTTTTTCCCCAACACCCCAAAGTAAAGTGGTAGCCCACGGGTGTGCCCTAGAATGAGGGCACAAAGTGCCTTAATGCTCCCTTAGAAACTGTTTGACGCGCAAATTTATTTGGTACACAATTCCCCCAAGGAAGTCTTCATCCACAAAAAGATGGAAGTAGCCAATAGGCAAAATATTGCAGTTTTGACTTAACAAACAGTACCTTCAGTGAACTGGGGGATTAGTGGCAAAACTAAGTTTTGGAGTTGCCATGTCATCACTCTCTGTGTGTGTGGCACGGTACCTGTCTGCATTCCAGATTGGGTAGAGACATCAAAACTGCTATTGGCATTTTACTTGGAATCCCTGGCAGAAGAGTCTACATCAGATGTAACTCTACCCACTTACAAGTAACTCCCAGATTCTGCTTCGTGCCCCTCTCCCTAAGGTGTTGTCTCAGTATCAGACCCTGCTTCAGAGCTCTCCTCTATTATTCCTTTTAGGGCCTGGGTAGCAGTCATCCAATGAGTTGTCATCTCTGTTAACTATTTAAAACCTTCCTCTCAAATACTAGTTCCTAGGTAGAACACAAAGGGACTTGTAGAAATGGGGGGGATAGGCCAACAGGTCAACCAATCAATCAATCTGGGATTTGTGAAGCCGCTACTCACCTGTGAGGGTCTCAAGGCACTGGAGGGGGCAACCTGCAGTTCTGAGTCAGCCAAAGAGACAGGTCTTGAGGCTGCTCTTCCTGAAGGTTTGCAGAGTGGGGGAACGTCTGATGTTGAGCGGGAGCTCATTCCAGATCTTTCCCACGATATAGGAGAAGGTTCTACCACCCGCTCTGGCTCTGTGGATGCGCGGGGTTTTGGCGAGGTCGGCGAAGACGAGGTTTCTCTTGGGTACGTTGAAAGAGACTTTTTCGAGGTATTGGGGTCCGGTGTTGTGGAGGGATTTGTTGGTTTGAGTGAGTAGCTTGAAGGTTATTCTCTTCTCAAAGGGGAGTCAGTGGAGGTCTCAAAGGTGCTGGGTAATGTTTTCATGTTGTGGGATGCTGAGGACGAGTCTGGCCGCGGTGTTTTGGATGGTCTGGAGTTTGCGGAGCAGGGATTTGTTGATTACGGCGTAGAGGGCATTTCCATAGTCCAGTCTGCTTGTTATGAGTGCATTGGTGATGGTCTTTCTAGATTCAGGGGGATCTACTTGAAGGTCTTGCGAAGGATGCAGAGGGTGTTGAAGCAAGTGGAGGAGACTGTGTTGATGTGTCGGGTCATGGAGAGGGAGAAGTCCAGTATGATGCTGTGGTTCCGGGCGTGGCCTGTGGGAGTGGGGGTGTTGCGGAGGACGGTGAGTCACCAGGTGTTGTCCCATGCTGAGGGGGTGGGTCAAAGGACGAGGACTTCTGTTTTTCTCCGAGTTGAGCGTCAGACAACTGCTACTCATCCAGTATGCAATGTCTTTCATTCCTTCCTGGAAACTGAGTCTGGTGGTGTGGGTATCCTTTGTGAGGGAGAGGATTAGCTGGATGTTGTTGGTCTAGGATACCATGCTGAGTCCATGCTGGCCGACGATGGCGGCAAGGGGTGCTATGTAGATGTTGCAGAGCATAGGGCTGAGCGATGATCCTTGGGGTACTCCGCAGTTGATCTCTGTGGGTTCATAGAAGAAAGACGGGAGTCTGATTCTCTGGGTTTGGCCAGTGAGGAAGGAGCGGATCCAGTCAAAGGCAATTCCCGCTTGCCGCCGTCGTGTAGTCTGGCGGTGAGAGTGCGGTAGGAGATGATGTTGAAGGCTGAAGAGAAGTCTAGTAGGATGAGGGCCGTGGTGTGGCCCTGGTCGAGGAGAGTGTGGATGTCATCTGTTGCGGCGTGGAGGGTGTCTCTGTGCTATGGTTGCTGCAGAATCCAGATTGGGAAGGGTCGAGGATGAAGTTGTCTTCAATGAAGTTTGTTAGCTGGATTTTGACAATCTCCTCGGTGACTTTAGCTGTGAAGAGAGATGGGTCTGTAGTTTTTTAGGTCCGTCTGTCTGCAGAGGCCTTCTTGAGGGGATCTGATGAATTAGTGGTATTCTGTCATGGCGTTCTTGTAGGTTGTCTGATCTTTCAAGGTTTTGCTGTTTTTCTATGATTTCTCAAGACGTCTGCAGGTGCATCTCGATTCTTGGAGGTCAGTGGGGAACCAGGTGGCTTTCATGGGGCGCTGTCTGTCTGGGTTGCGGAGGGAGGCAAGCTTGTCTACGCAGTTGGTGATCCATCTGTGTAGTTCGTTGGCTGCAGAGTTGACTTTGGTCGTGGTGGGAGGGGGATCGTGGTTGAGGGTAGAGTTGAGGTGCTCCTCAGTGACCTTGCTCCAGTTCCTTCGCGGAGGGCGTGGTGTAGGTTTGTGAGCTGTGGCTTTGTCGAAAGAGAAGTGTACACAGTGCACAGTGGTGGTCTGTCCAGGGGGGTTGCGTGGAGTGGCTGAAGTGGATGTTGTGCCCTCCTGCGAAGATGGGGTTGATGGTGTGTCCTTCCTTGTGGGTAGGGGTGGTGACAAGCTGTTTCAGTCTGATGTTGTCGAGGTTGTCCAGGAGGGCAGTGGAGTTGGGGTCGCTAAAGTTGTTGAGGTGAAAGTTAAGGTCTCCGAGCAGTATGTAGTCTATGGAGGCGATGGTGTGCAGTGCAATGAGGTCGGTGATGGTTGTGGTGCACACAGTTCGTGGTCCAGGAGGTCTATAGGCGAGGGTGCTGTGTAGGGTCGTTCTGGGGCTGATCTGGAAATGGAGGTGTTCTGTGGGGGCGAGGATCATTTGGCTGGAGGTGGTGAGTCGGTGGAGGTCTTGTGCGTAATGGTGAATACTCCTTCTGGGTGGTTGGGACGGTCCTTCCTCTGTATCTTGTATCTGACGGGGATGGCGGGAGCGATGTCTGGGGCGGAGGTGGAGTTGGTCCAAGTTTCCGTGAAGAAGGTGACGTCTGGCGAGAGGGTTTTGAGGAGGTCCTAGATCTTTACTGCGTGTCTGTGCAGAGCGTGTAGTTGAGGAGGAGGCACCCCAGGGCTTCGGGTGGGCTGGCGTCCGGCGGGAGGGCATGGAGGTTGGTTAAGGTTTGTCTGCAGGAGAACTGGCCTTGGGTGGTGTTCGGCACAGACAGCTGCCAGTTGTTGTTCTTTCCAGGGTTGAGTACGTGGAGGGCAGCTGATTCTTAGCGGTGAGTGGTGGGAGGACTGGGTCCCTGGCGCTGGTCACGATTGGGTCGCGGACTGGCGCAGACGGGCTTGCCTTTGGTTGGCCAGCGGCTGCCATTAAATAAGGAACGGGAGGGAAACACAGATGGGAGGCGGGAGCGGGACCAAGCGGGTGGGTGGGGTGGGGGGTCACGGGGGCAGCAGTGGCGAAAACGGCCGCAAAAAAGGGCACAATACAAGTAAAACAAAACAGAGGACACAACAAGGCACAGTAATAGCGAAAAATATAAAAAAAACAGGCACAATAACAGTACAGACAGAAAAGACAGACAAACGGAGAAGGCTGGCCGAGCGGACCAGCAAAAGAGCAAGGCTCTTCCACTGGTCCACCAGGGATGAGGCGCAGGCAGGAGCCTGCAGGTGGAGGAGGACCTTGAACACCTACCTGGACAGAGAGGTGTTGGGGAAGCGGCTCAACGAAAGAGCTGCTAAAGCGGAGAGCAGAGTTCCCTGACCAGGAGGTCAGAGTCTTGCTCAACTGCTTGTGCAATGGCTGCCATTAAATAGGGAACGGGGAGGGAAAGGATGGGGGAGGAGGATCAAATTGAATTTTGCCTAGGATGCTGTTTGGGGAAAGGCCGGCCCTGCCTGCCGCTGAGATTCTGGGGATCTGGTATGTAAGCATGCTGCCTTTGGTGTCATCGAGCTCCATGAAGCAGCTTCACTTTAGCTCCAGTTCAGTAAAAGGATACGTGTCAACAGCCTGGCAGTTCAACCTTTTAGATTTTACAGTCTGAAAATATGAACATACTGAAAGACACTTTCAGGCTGTCTGCTGGTGCCATGTATTTGATAATGCTTCTCTAGACCTGCAAGATTCCATTGAGCTATTTTTGCACCCACTTGGGCAGATCTTCAATCAAAGCTGTTGTGTTGTGTGACAGTTTTTAATTTTTAGATGTGGCCTTAAGACCGTTTTAGCTGTCTCACCACCCTCATGGTTTCTTGAAATATTACAAAGCAAAATACAGACAAACTACATGTATACCTACAGGGGCTTTCAGTAAGTCCTCTTAATCTACTGGTCTGTTTGTGTCATTTGCATTTTACTTACACTTACCACAATATACAGTATGGGACAATAGGTCAGCTCTCAGCCATTGGTTCTTTTCACTGTGAGTGATGTAAATATCCTTGTGCATAACCACCTACAAAGGTGTCCACTTCAGTCCCATGGCTGCATTGCTAACTGTACTTACATTTCATGTTTTAAATATATATGCAATGGAACATTATTTATCTTTTTTCAAGCAAGCATGCCACATTTAGACTGATGCGATTATCCCTTTCATTGCTTTTCTACTTTTAATGCCTAGTTCATATGGCTGCAAAAAAGAACTAAGGGTGTCCCAGGGCCAGACATTTTTACTTTGCCAATGCTTGTTTTCCTTGACATATCATTCCTCTTTCACTTTCTTACTATGGGCATTAATGCCGAACGTCCTTCACTAACATAGAAAAGGGTTTAATAATCTGTTTAAAACGGTTAAGCCAATATTATGGATGTACCTCTTAGCTGTCTTGTCTGATAGCTAAGTAAATTAAAAACACTTCCAACATAAATACCAAAGTGCATATTTATCACATACCTCCATTTTAGTCCCTGATACAAGATGGGCAACCCACTAAAACCAGTCCCTGCACAGGCCATCCTCCAAAACCATTGTCCTGCAGCAGAACTCGGTCTTTTTGCAGATGCGAAGGCAGAACATCATGGCTGAAGTTTTTAAGATGAATAACAAAATTGCAACCTCCAAAGTCAATTGAACGTCTTACAAAAAGGAATCTCTTTTGTCCCTACCAACCATGCCAACGAACTTGAGATGGAAGTATGTTTTTTTTAAATTCATGCGTAACCTACGATTACGCCACTTCTTTACCAATGTGAATCCCCCGACTGGTCCTCCTATACAACACACTTGCAAAGACTTGAGAAGCATGAGCTCTTTCATGGCTCCCGTAAGCCATAAGATTTTTGACTTGTACGAGACTATAACTCTAAATGCATTAAAAGAACATTTCAAAAAACCTTCTCCGAAGATCAGCAACTTTGATGTAAGAGAATCCAGAGCACTCAGGGAAATCACCAACAACAAAAAAATCATCTGTTGTAAGGCAGACAAAAGGGGAGCCCTTGTCATTTTAGACCAGGAATTCTACCACAAAAGTGTTACCGCCCATGTGAATGACAAGGAACTCTATATGAAACTGATTTCGGACCCGACTGACACTTTCTTGAAGATCCTAAAGACCATCCTGGAAAAAGCAATGGAAATGGGGACCATCACCCAAAAAGACTTGAAATACCTGATCCATCCTCATCCTAAATGTCCTAGCATACACATGCTGCCTAAAATCCATAAAAACGTACACCAACCGCCGTTTAGGCCTATTGTGTCTACGAGGAATTCTATCCATGAACCAACTGGGAAATTTGTTGACATGTACCTTCAGCCCATCGTGAGGGGCATGCCCACATACATATGTGATTCCACAGATTTTCTCAACCAACTACAAAAAGTGACTTTGAATCCAACTATTCCATACACTCTGGTTACCATTGACGTGTGTGCCTTATACACTTCAATACCACACAACAGGGGCATTGAAGCCTTGGAATCCTTTGTACTTTCGTACCCTATGAATGACGATTTGAAAGTGTTACTGCTCGAGCTCATGCAATTCACGCTATACCATAGTTATTTCACTTGGAATGACGAGTTATCTATGCAGCTGGTGGGTACTTCAATGGGCAACTGTGCAGCTCCTAGCTACGCGAACCTATTCATGCATCGTCTTGAACTCAACTACATCTTGAACAATGCCCATTGGTCTAAAAAAATTGTGACGTATTGGCAATACATAGATGAAATTTTTTTAATTTGGGCAGGACCACCAGAAGAGATACTTGAATTCATTTCCTACATCCATGGTGTGGATGATCACATTCAATTCACTCATAATGTGGACACCAAATGTTTACCTTTCTTGGACATCCTAGTCACCCTCGACAATACCAATATAAAAACTTCACTGTTCGCGAAAGCCACTGATCGGAACAATGCTCTCATATACACCAGTTGCCACCCAACCCCTTTGAAAAAGCACCTACCTTTTTCTCAATTGTTGAGGGCTAAAAGGATATGTTCAGAAACTGAAGAATATCTACACACTGAAAAGAACATTTTGCAAAAATACAGGGAGAGGAAATACCCCGAATTCACCTTACAAGCTGCTCGAGATCGCATTTCGCTCAAGAACAGAAATGATCTCTTAACTCCCCGCACTAACCTCACAAAAAATGAAAGACCAGTATTTGTGTCCAGATACTCTTCCAGAAGTCCGGCAATTAAGAGTATTATCTTAAACAATTGGCAGATGATTCAATTTGAACCAGATTTTCGTGGTATATTTGATTGCACTCCACTGTTCGCATACCAAAGAGCGAATAATTTAAAAAATCTGTTGGAACGTAAATCGCAACCATCTGACACTGTGTTTTCTGGCACTAAACCATGTCACAATTGCAGTCACTGCAACAATATCATTAGAGGGAATTCTACAAACCATCCACTGTCCGGTAAACAGATCAAACTAAAAACTAACGCCACATGTGATTCCATGAACTTGGTCTACCTACTAAAGTGCCCTTGTGGCTTACCCTACGTTGGAAAAACTGAAAGAAAAATCAAAATTTGCCTTACTGAGCACAAAAGTACTATAAGAAACAAGACCTTGAAATCTCCCCTAGCTGCTCACTTCACCTCATCTCAATACAACATTAGCCAGTTAAGGTTCCTTGTACTGGAGGTTGTCCCGATGAGACCTGGCGTGGATAATCGCAAAAAATTACTGCAACGATAACTCTTCTGGATAAAATTGTTGGACTCGTGCCAACCAAAAGGACTTAATGAACGGATGGAATATAGTTGCTTCCTTTAAACATGCTTATAACACTTTGCTCGCTATACTTCTAATTGTCTCTTGATGTTTTTCGATGCTGTCTTTTGAGGCTATTTTTCGTTCTTCAATGTTTATCTTTTCTTCAGTTACTCCTTTTACTTCATTTTATCTTTTCTTTAGTTACTCCTTTTACTTCATTCTACTTGACTTCTCCCAAATCCTTTCTCTTCCTTCATGTATCTTATTGTTATTCGCCGTTTGAACTTTTATTTCTTCATGTTCACTTTCCTATGTTTTCCTATGTTAAAAATAATTTTCTTATATCTGATATTATATGTAATGATGACGAATGTTATGGATATATGTAACTTTTTCTCAATGCTTCTATTCCCGTTTTTTTACGTTCCTTATCATCCCTCCGATCCTATGTATTCCCTACCCAAGATGGCCGACACTTTCTGTGTCCCACCGAACCAAAGTTAATATATTCCTCTAATTGCTTAATTTGTTTAATGCAACTCATTTTGTGGATTAAAATTCGTCTGTTTCCCTTAGATCACTTTCCCCGATATTCTCAGGGTATTTTACCATTTTCCACATTCACACGCGCTATGTACTCTTTGGTCCTCCTTCTATGTTTACACGGCACGTTTTCTAAATAAACTTTCCTTCCTCCACGCTACGATTCCTGCTGACACCCGCTACTGAACGCGGTAACTGCATTACTTCGGTGAGAATTTCTACCTTTATTTTCAACTTGAGCCTTGACTTTTGACCGCATTTCACATAGCAATCCACGCGCACATTTGTGGTGTTACTTGGGCGACTCTGACTGGCGTTTTACACATTTTCGCACGGAGTGATGGCACACTCAGTAGCACGAATTTTGTATAGTTCCTTTGCACTTGGCTTTCACTCTCCTTATCATTTTGCATTTGCCTATCTAATTTCGCGATCCCGGTCATTTAATCCTCACCTTTACACTTTTATCCCGTTTTTCACCGGGGTCCATTGGTTCTATCTTTCACTCCTAATTCTCTATTTTTCATTTAGGGTCATGTCCACTTCCTGAAACAATGTTTATTTCCCCCACAGATTATCTTGAGTCCCCTGATGAAGGGACTTTTGTCCCGAAATGCATAGGGATTTATGTATTTCGAACTGTTTAGATGGATGAAACCTTGAAAAACGCCACTTGAGTCATTATGAAAATAATATATGACCTACATGAATAAAAAAGTTTGGATGAACTGATTCGGACCATTTGAATTTGATTATACTAAAAAAAACAGAGGTACCTTGCCTCCTATAGGAGCACCCACAGGAACCAGTGTGGGAGTCCTCCCACACTTATCTTACATTTGATTCTGAGGGGAATCAGAGTCCCTTAAATTTTACATATTTTATATCAACACATTAGGGTGATAAGCGTTTTTCTTTTTGTAACTACACAGCAAGTGTTTCTGGACATAATTCATATCACAGGAGTGTTCATTCATCACTAAAGGCACCATGTTTCTTTTTCTTGACACATCTCACTACAACAACAAAGAAAAAGTTGCATCATTAAATATCAAATCAAATCAGGAACATTTATTGAGTGCACAAATCACTCGAAAGTCTCATGGCACTGGCGGACGACTCGGAAATGTCAGCATGTACAGGGAGGATGCCTGACTAAGGATCAAACAGCTATGTTTTTAATTCCTGGCAAAAGTGGTTATGGTCAGAGGTGATGCATAGGTATAAAGGCAGTTTATTCCAGAGGGTGGGCGCGAGAAAGGAAAAAGCCTGTCCCCTGTTTTTAACAGTGCACACTCAGAGAGGAGCGAGGAGGGATCTGTTACTGGATCTTAAGGTCCTGTTAGGCTGGTACCAACTGAGGTTTTTGGTCCATTAACTAGGACCTCTACCATACATGTTTTTATGTGTTAGGCATAAGGTCTTAAAGCAGGATCTCTTCTTCACTGGCAGCCAGTCAAGTTATCTTAGGCTGGGCGCTGAGGGGGATCCAGATGGGAGATTTAGCACCAGCCTGACAGCTGTGTTTTGCAGGACCTGAAGTCTGGAGAGGAGATCTACATTTATTGCTGTCAGCAGAGCATTGCCATAATCCATACGGCTGATAATCAATCCCTGTACTAGTGGTTTCCTGGCTTCTAGTGGGATCCACTTAAATACTTTGCGGAGATTGCGCATAGTGCCAAAACAGGAGCCAATTATGTGGTTATCTGTTTTTTCATTGATAATTGGTTATCAATTTGGACTCCTAGTTTCTTCAATGTCTGCTTTGTGGCTGGGCAGGAACCGAGGTTTTCACCAGGGTCCATTGGTTCTATCTTTCACTCTGAATTCTCTATTTTTCATTTAGGGTCATGTCCACTCCCTGAAACAATATTTATTTCCCCCACAGATTATCTTGAGTCCCCTGATGAAGGGACTTTTGTCCCGAAATGCATAGGGATTTATGTATTTCGAACTGTTTTGATGGATGAAACCTTGAAAAACGCCACTTGAGTCATTATTAAAATAATATATGACCTACATGAATAAAAAAGTTTGGATGAACTGATTCGCACTATTTGAATTTGATTATACTAAAAAAAAAAACAGAGGTACCTTGCCTCCTATAGGAGCACCCACAGGAACCAGTGTGGGAGTCCTCCCACACTTATCTTACATTAGTATCATACAAGAGTCCCCAACCAGCCAGAAGGGACTATTCCTGAGGCGCCTAGAAACGTACTTATTCTTCTGTTGGAGATTACATATTTGAACTTTCAATACACTTCAGGTGTGCCACACCATCTTTATTTTTTCTTCCTTTATTTTATCTTTATTTTTTCTTTATTTTTATTTTTTATCTTTATTTTTTTATTTTTTCACCTCAGAAGCACCCATATCATTCTCAAATACTGGCAGTGCTTTAAATGGGCTGGTACTGTGCAGTACCTAGTACCTGCACTTTTTAGGACGAGCCTTGAGCAGCGCATTCGCTGCTGCTCGGCTTTTAGTAAGTGGCTTTTCTAAGTGCTACCCACAAGCTTTTTCTGGCATAAAGCTTGCGTGCACGGCGCCATCTGCCTTTCTTATCTCTTCCTCCGCATCGCTGGCCTAATTACTTTCACTTTTCGCGACCATTGCTTTTTTTCTCCTGATGAGGTGGAGCGCACGCAGTTCGGGAGCCAACTGCGTTTTCCCCCCAGATCAGATAATAAATTATATACATGCATGTAAAACAAAAGATAGTCGGGAGGAAATTAGGGGGTGCTCCGGTTTAATTTATTTGGGATACATTATCCAGCTCAAGGGGGAAGAACTCGGACGGGGCATGAGGCCAAATTCTGACACAGCTATTCTACTCAACGTCTGGATTGTGTGTTCTCCATTTTCCCTTCATTATTTGTACTTTCCTGCTCTCTCGCTCGCTCCCACTTTCTCGCTCTCTCTAAAAGTCTCAACGTTCTTCTCTCGCCCAACCTTTCTGAAGCTGTAGCATTGTCTCTCTGAAGTTCTCTCGCGATAGCAGCGTCTTTCTCTTAATACATCACTGACTAAAACTCTATATCTCTCTTCCTCACAAACTTTCTTTTCAGTTATTTGTCTGTCTTGTGCCCTCCCCCTCTCTATAGACATCTCCTCTCCAGCTTTCTCTAATGCGTCCTCGTTATCTTTAACATGGATGTCTCGTACATTCTACGTTCCTCTAAATGCGTGTCTCTTTCCCAAAAGCTCTTACTCTAAATTTTTCATTCTTTCTCCTTCTTTTAAACTTCGCTCTCTCCTTCTCTCAATTATAGTCTCCCTCTTCCAATATTTCTATATTTCTCCAATCTCTTACTTTATAGGTCTCTTAAAATCGGCGGTCAATATTTCTCCATTTGCCACAACGTTATCTCCCTTCATATAGTCTCTGATCTCGCCACCATTGTTTTGCTCACTCTTTCTTCTCTCGTCTTCCACGTTTCTTTGCTCACACCCCCTCTTTACTTCCTCCCTTTTTCCTCCGTGCCACCTTTTTGTTTCTTTTTTTTCTCGTTCCTATTGTTATCTCATTTTATCTTTTCTCTTCGCTCTTTTTCTCTTCCTCCTCTGCATGTGACTTTCCTTTTGTCTTTATCTTTTTTATCACTTTCTTTCTTTCCTTTTCTTACTTTCTAGTTCTCCCTCCTCTTGCTATCTATCTCATTCTCCGTTTTTCTTTCCTCTTTTATTTCCTGTCTTTTCCATTTGTCTCACTTTCATGTATTTATTTCCCTCTTTCTTTCGTCTTCTCTCCTCCTCCCCTTTTTCTCCTGCCTTTCTTTTTCCTTCATTTCTCCTTCCTCTTTTTTTCTCTTCCTTCATCTGCCTCTCGGTTCTCTTGACTGTTTTCTGTCTCTCTTTGTGTTTTTCCTACTATCCTTTCTTGTCCATCCACGTCTTTCTCTTTCTTCTGTCTCACTGCTGTCTCGTTTCTTTATCTATCTTTCATGTTTCTCTTTTTTCTTCTGTTTATTTTCTTTCTCTCGGTTCTCATCTCTTTCCCTTCTTACTCTTCTTTTCCTTACTCTCTTCATCTTTCTACATTCGCTAGGTTTCTGTTTCCTTTTACCAATATCGGTTTCTTTTAATTGTGTTTTCATTTTCTTCGTTGATCAGGCATACTTCTCTACAGTTATTTCTTTATATGGTTCCTCTTTTTGTCACCACAGTTGTATCCTTCAATCTCCCAATTTTTTGCCACTTTCTTTTAAATTTGTAACACCGTGAATTTATACAATGTTTATAAGGTGCATCCTTTTGCATCTTTTTCCTTGCCCTCCCTAGAGCTAACTGTTAGCTAAACAGGAAATCTCCAGACATTAAATTCTGTGATGCTGGCACAAATCCGCAGCTTTAATGAAGACCTATCCCCAAAACCCACCATCTTCGTTGAATTTTCAGGAGTCTGGATTCCTCATGGGAACATATAGCCAAAAATATGTCAATTGGCTGTATGTCTTAGTGCTTGGTTATGGCCTTGCAATACTCTGGGTGGTTTGCTTATGGATGGTAGACCAAAACCGGATTAATGGTGTAAAGTTGTGTGAGATATGTTGCGCTGGAGTACTTGCCTACTATGTCCAAGGCTTATTGGTAAGCCACACTTAGATATCTTTAGGGTACCTTGCACTGTGATGGTTTTGAGACTGCATGGTGTGGGCAAATCTAAAATGTGTTTTTTACAGTGTTGGACTGTTTGTTGCCCTCTGTGATACATCAGTTATTTGAGCTTGCTGGCAAGTGTGTGGATTGTAAACTGGCTTGTATAAAGTACAAACATAGCCAAACGTACCACAGGGCACGGTAGGGACAAAGCATATTGGTACCTGCTCATGTATGTGTGAAAATAATTAGGTGGTGCAAATGCATTTAAGTAAGGGAGTGGCAATATCCGAAACAAGGTCCAGAATAGTTCATACTTGAAGGCTAGTAGGACAACTGATAATTCAGCCTCTATATAAGCTCTGACAAGATACATCAGCTCACAGAATTCCACTGATGTTGAAGTGTTCACTTTTTGAACAAAATGATAGCCTTGGATGACTACCATGCCAGCATCAGACACTTTGACCACTTCTGCTTTGTCTGAAAATTGAATACATTCTAGAGTGGCCTGGTTCAGTGGTTCCACCAAATATTGACTCTTTTAACGTGGAGCATAGACTGGTCACCAAACTGGTGGTACATGTGTAAGACACAGCTCTGGAAGGCATGTCCTAGTTACCAGCACTCTACGTCACCTCTCTGAAAAATGTGCGTACAGACCATGTGCAACCAGTGGTACTGCCAGTTCTGCGGTTACCTCTGATTGTCAAAAGGAAACTGTGTTGTCATTGTGATAGTTCATACCCAAGAGGCTATCGAGGTCCCTTACCTGTGCAAATGCAGTTACTGCAGGAGCACCATCCACTCCGCCATAGTCTGACGTTCTGCCGATGCCCTTCACATCAAAAACATACACATGCCACATTCTACAACACGTCCACATGGATACCTAGATTACTATATAAACTTGCACCACACAATCTTCAGATTAGCTTCACCTCTTCCAAGCAGTGTTTTGTGTCCCCAACTACCCTAGAATGAGGAACTTCACATATTCTGACCCCTTTCTAGAGGATCTCCTCCAAGCGCAGAGTGGACCTAAGTGAAGAATACATAAAGGCCTTACCTTGGAACACCTATGCTGCATCATGTAAACACTCTGAGAGCTGCAAAGCGCTCTTTCTCAGGCCGTTCACTAGGAGGTGGAGACCTCTTCGACAAGGATATGTTCTAATACACCCACAGGTGCACCCTGTTATGTAATTACTCACCTACAAGCTGCAACGTATGCAGCGGAAAGAGCACTTTACCACACGGGGTACGGCGGCAAAGATCCTCCAACAACAGAGTACCTAGCCTTGAGCAGTCTCGAATAGCCAAGTTTTCACTGTCTTCTAAAACAAAGTTGATTTTCACTAACCTGGAAGGAAGAAGCAGAGAATTTAACAGCAGAACACCCTGGAAAGCCAGAGAAGTGCTTATGAGTAGACTTAAGGGAATTTAAGTGAATTAGCCTATCCTGAGGCGGATTCATATGCATTGGTAACTGCCAGAAATCTTTCTAGGCTGCTGAGGGCTTCCGTGTGGCCATGTAGATAGTCCTTAACTCCAACCATAGTTTATTTTGGGGAAATAGATTCTTGATGCACATACTTTTATGTAAGAACTGTTTGTCGTGCGGCCCCCGTCAGGAAAATGTCAGTGGAGAAGTGTTGGCCAACATTAGATACAATATCTCTATTGCGCTTCCACTGACAGCAAGCATGCCTTCTTGCATACAGTGATACATTTTGTTTAAACAGGTGCTGAGAGCGGCCCTAGACTTTTTTCCCGCCCCAAACTGAATGTTTAGTTGTGTATTATCCGTGCGGAGGTGGAAATCTAGCATGAGAATCTGATTGGTCCCACTAAATCTGGCATGCCCCCTTGAACAAGAGGGAGGTTTATGGCCAATCACTGACGGACCATGCAACTAAGCTTGACTGCCTAGAAGAAAAACAAGCATTGGCATAGCCAATAGGTTTCGCTTTTGGGACCTTATAAGTATTTAGTTATGCAGCACAATATCCTTGGTGCAACAACATCAACTGTTGCATGGCTAAGCACTTACAATGCTTGTTTTATTTTGGGAGGGAGAGTATCTCCACTTCTCAAGGGAGACATAATACTTTTAATTAGAGAGTACCGGCACTTCTAATATTCCATTTCAACCACTGGTTATTGGAGGACATACCAAAACGTAGAAACAACAGCTGCTTACGATCACTTTTTCCAGTACATTTGCTGTAAAAAAGAATTTGCATTCACCCATAAGTTTTATAAACTCACGCTGGCTAAATGTAGTGTTAGCTTACTTTCATATACCTCAGCAGAATAGTCCCCGTGCTGCTTTTGGTTCCGCATAAGTGAGCTCACCGCCCATATTCAGAAACCAATGTAAATACGGTGCTCATGTGAAGCGCTCCAATACCTTCGGGTCGACTTCGCGCTATAAAAATATGTAACAAAAAAACAGGAAGATCAAAAGCTTCACCGCGCAGCTTTCCTATTGGCTCACGTCTCGAAGACCGCCCATCAGCCCACCACAACCCACTAACACCAGATGAGCGCGTGCTAGGCCTAGGCGTCGCTCAGGGCCCGCCCATTCGCCCGCCCACCCCAGAGAATCAAAGAGCTCCATGTGGAGGACTTGCGAAGGTTCCGGATAAGCGCGATCTCTGGAACAGATTGAATCGGCGGCTTTGCCTGACTACAACATGGCCGCCTGAGTCCATGTTTGTTTGACAGAATGGCATTTTGCCTGACCTGTCGTGACTACCGGTGAAACTGGCCCCGCCCCAGAGGCTGTCCTTTAGCTAGGGTACACCGCGTTTGGTTTCTGTGGCTGTGCTTTGACAGTGGAGCTAAGAAATCATCACGGTTCTGACCATCGCCGCATTATATCGCCATGGCCAAGGTTGTAGTGGTCACTGGAGCCAACAGGTAGGTCACCTCCCTGGTCACGCACTGCTTCAAGCGATCCGACTATACTCTTCTCATTAAACAACACTGGACAATAATAGTGCTCTGTTGGTAGGAGAAGGCATACCGATAATGCAAGCTTAGATTTTTTTGTAACATTTCTTTGTATATGAAACTGGTTTATATATCTCATTTATTTGTTTTTAACTACACCCCAAGGGAGATACATGTTCCTTAGTTGAAATTGTACTCTATGATCGTCATTGCTGGAACATTATTTCTGTTGTACGTTGCTTTAACCTAATATGAAACGCACTGCTGCCTCGATGGCAGGATCAAGAAAATTCATGTGCCCAAGGAGTTGTAAAATAAATTTTAAGCATCAGGAGTTGTCTGAAGTTACTGAATAAATACAGGTTATATTTAGCCAGTCTAATGCAGAGAATTTGTTCGCACAAGTTAACATGAGTTCTGAATCGGCAATCAGTTCCTTGTTAGACGCTAGGTTCCCTGTCGTATACTGTTTATATGTGCATTATTATTTTTTATGGTATGGCAGCGTAAAACCTTTTCTGGCCTAGTTACAGACAGCCTTAGTTCTGACATACCACCCTTTACACTGATCTAGGGGCATCAGCTGAGGCCGTAAGATTGTTAGGTCGAGCTCTCTCGACCTATTGTGGCCCAGTTGCTCCTCAAGGGACGTAGATTGGTGCACGAGCGCCGATTGCACATCGTGGACGCGCATCATGCCCCGCCCCCCCCCCCCAGCCGTGCACATCTTTTGCTCCACATTCCACATTCACAGCGGCAGCCTCTCACAATCACGCACGCAGCCACACTCACGCAGCCACACGCACGCAGACACACACACACACACGTCTTCTGTTTGGGAAGAGAGAAAAGGTTCTCATTGGTCATTAATAGAAGTGGGCGGATAGAATCATAGGCGTTGACTGTATTCAGGGAGCCCTAGGACAGGTTACCGGTGGTGGTGGTCTTCCTAACGGCCGGGGATGGCGGAGGCAGCACCGGAGCCTCCAGCACCAGCCGCACCGATGCCTCCACGAGCATTGGAGCTGGCCTTCTCTTATCTTGGTCTGTCGGATTTACGCTCATGCTCCCTGGTGTGCCGACCGTGCTACCGCCTGGTGCACGGCGACGAGAACGGGGAGGTGTGGCGGGGCCTATGTGCCCGGTGTCTAGGCGAGGAGGGTCTTCGGGGAGACGTGCTATGTGGACTGGACATGTACAAGAGCAAGGTGCGGGGTTAGGAGCCACTTGGCCGTTTTCTCATTGAATTGGGCAGGGGAGGCTGCGAAAGACCGACGACATTAAATGAGCTTGGAATGTTTGCATTCTCCCTGCTCCTGAAGGCTAATTACTGAAGTGTACTGTGGTAGGTTTAGTATGGGCCTAGACGCTGCAAATTAGACATCACTAAAAGGACCAGTGCATAAGGGAAGTCCCTCCGAGGGGCTTGAGCGATTACGTAATCGGGAGGAGGAAGAGGGGTTTGTATAGCCGTTGACAGCCATGCCAAGTGATGGCGCGGACACCTCAGAGATAGCATACAGAATAACAGTGATCTTTGTAATATGACCTTGAACCGTGAAGATTCCACACTTTATTCTTTGTGCATCTCGGTCGGTATAGCGGCATGACTTGCTGGCTTTACCTGGACCGATCCCCATGTTTTGTAGTGTTTATGCCAATTTACTTTCCTTATGACACTGGGAACGAACATGCTGCTCGCGGAGATTACACCAGACCGCATCTATGTGTTGAGCGGAAGGGGGAATATGCAAATGATGCTGTTAAAGCAGAGCTAGAGTCTCCATTTTAGCAGGAATGTGTCGGAAGTATGCAAATGAGTACTTTGGCTCTGCGGTTGACTTGCTTTTCTGCAAGGCCAAATATAGTTATGTTGTGGAATATTTTTATAGCTCAGCGTTTGCCAGTTACTTGGCCTACTGGCTATGTTTATTTGACCTTTTGGTACTTTCTTCATAGAAAAGGTGCTGCTTGCGCATAAACTACCATTTGTCCAGTGTCAGCAAAACTTTACTTAATTTAAAAAGTTGAGACCTGTTTTTTTTTTTCTTCTTCAAATACCGAGATAATTAATAAATTAGTGTTGCAGTAGGCTGGGGACTGCTTTAAGCAGGTAGCCCAAGTTGTCCTTGCCTGCTGCCATTATCATAAAGGTGTTCCAAAAGGTCTATCATTACCTTTTAGTTCTCTTCACAGACATGTAGCATTTGGCTGCGTGTCAGAGCTCATTTTATATACGCAGAGTGGTTCCTTTCATCCAGGCCTCTCCAGCCACTGCCTGAAGAAAGTCCCGTTTTTATTTTGGATCAGGTGAGTGGAGTATTTCAGTCATTAGTTTGTTAGTGTACCTCCATAAAGAGTGATTCCCATTGCAGCGCTTACTTAGTGAAATGCCCGTACACATATTCTGCATTAGTCACATTTGTGCTTTACACTGTTTCCCCGCACACAAGCTGATGTGGCAATTAGAGCGATTTTGCACACTAATACGATTTTGCACCCAAATGGGAAACCACAACTCTGCTGTTTTTACCAGAGCACCCAGAAATTATTTTTCATTTAAAATTGACTGTATAGCCGAATGTGATTTCTGCACCTACCAGTTTACCGTATTTGTACTTATGTTGCACCAGGGGTGAATTTTTTTTTTTTTTTTTTTTTTTTTTTTTTACATTTTAGTTTGCTGTCATCCAAATGCGGTGTCATCCTTATGAGTGCTTTTGACACCATATGTGGCATCTTCCTACTGACTTTCTCTGCACTCATTAGTTGTTAACTTAAATATGATCTACACGTTTGTCTTTCTAGCAAGGGGAGTTTTGCACCCAACTGTTTGTGCACCTAAATTAAATTTTTACACAAATGTGGGTTTTGCCTATAAATGGTATTTGTGCTTCTGAACTTTTGCACACTATGCTGCATCATTGGTGATTTTATACCTCGGTGGGCTGTCATCCAAATGTGATCTCATCTGATCTACTCATTTTCCCCCAATGCGACGCCTTACTCCTGCATTCTGTCTCTGCATTGAGTGATGACGCCTTACTCCTGCATTCTGTCTCTGCATTGAGTGATAACCCATAGCTGCGATTGTTGCACACCAAATCTGCTTCTCGAGATAAATAGCCTCAATCTTTCTTGGGTGAACTTATAACCACCACTTCTAAAACAGAACCTTTCTCATCAAATCAGTCTAGATTGCATGCAGCAACACCTCGTAGGTCTCAGATACTATGAAGGGCCTAAATGCTTTTGTCATGGATGGGTGATGAACCACTTATACCGTACCTACCACCTCCACTCACTAGGACTCCACTTTCTTAACCTCTTTCACTCCCACCACATCCTTAAGCAGAATTTCTGGGAATGAAATAAGACCACCTAATGCCAGCATAGAGAAAGGTAGTCTGGATCAGAATTTGAAACACAACTACTCCTATACAGACGCAGACATAGGCAAGATTCACAGTAGCTGTGATTACTTGCGGCAGTCTTCATTACAGCCACTTACAACTGACCAGAGTATAAAGTTCGAAATTAATTGCTTGACATCTAATTTAACCTGGAATGCAGGACATATTTTAAAGCCTGCAAGCCACTCTATGCTACCAGTTTCCCCTTCCTAGTCATTGCATCCTTAATCCTTCAAACCTGTTACATTTGCTAGCATTGCTCCACACGCATTGCCACTAATGCACTCCACACACCTGAATAATCTGTGATCAGATAGCACAACAGCTGTTAAGACAGCCCTTACAGCAAGACTTCCTAAACACAATCCTAGATCAATCCACCCCAAACAATCTCAGCTGAATCACCTTCCCTCAATTTATTGACCAATCTAAAATTACATCAAATCTCCCCTCTAATCTGTAGATCTGTGATCTCTAATTCATCTTTCATATCCGTCCTCACACAGGACTGTGGCCATGACTATCACAATAATGGAAAGTGGGTTCTGCTCTGAACTCTATACCACTCTCGTTCCTCTAGGATGAATAATCCCCCAACTCGATAGGAAAGGAACTAGTAAGGTAGTTAAAGTTCCTTTAATGCAAACTAATGAATTCAGTAAACCCCTCCGATTTTTAATATGCACAACCCCTCAGCCAATGATAAGAAAACGGCTTAATTCTTGGGTATATATCAGATTCCCATAGAAACATGGGGCATATTATCAAGCCTGTGCGCTAAAATTATCGCCGCTTTATCGGCCGAAAACGGCCGATAAAGCGGCGATAATAGGCTTGATAATATGCTCTGTGGAATTCCAATCGAAGCCCATGTTAGATGTCTTCACATCTAACATGTGCTT